>NC_142066.1:17343914-18010581 GCF_059756535.1 Pantherophis guttatus
TGTTGTATAATAGGAGATTTAACAAAGACGGTTGGGATGGGTGAAATGTGGGAAAGTACATTATCCCTTTTCTAAGTAATTGCCACAAAATAAAACCCAAGAGGAAGACACAGATTCTGGACATTAAAGGAAATTTAACATCAACTCTACAAAGAAAGTGTTCATGAAATACTGTTGACTTCACTTAAGATCAGCATTGCATTTGTAGTTCTGCTCTAACTTTGCACTAAAGCCCTGATCAGCTACTCTATCTAATCAAAAACTTTGCTGGCTCTTTCAAATCAGATGCATATTCTAATTTGCATCAATTAATATCATTGGTTTTCATCTCTTCCATTTTTAGGTTAGTCAAACTACTGTAGCTGCTATAGTGTAAATCAGCAATTGTGGGATAATTTCCAGTTTTAAACAAACGCTTTAGAAAACCTGTGAGATGCATTTTTAAAAATAATTTGCCGTCCCCCAGAATCTGTTTGCGTCTGCTATTTTGAAAATGATCATGAATATTTATGATGAGCGACAAATTCAAGATCCAACCTTTGTGATGAAAAACTGGCATCTAAAATTTTTGCTTTTACCACGCATCTTTTGCCTATTGCATATAATGTATGGCTTCATATCTTGTTTGCATGCCGGAGCTGAGCACGTGTGCCCATTGATATGGCTACGTGTGCCACCTGTGGCACATGTGCCATAGGTTCACCATCATGGAGATAGGTAATAGAAAGAATGGGAATAATAATAGTAATACAGTCTTAGTAAATAGTTTGAGTGTTGTGGGAATTAATTGTTTAGCAGAGTGATGGCATTCAGGAAAAAACTGTCCTTGTGTCTAGTTGTTCTGGTTAATTTTTATTTGATTAATTCAAACTTATTGAATTAATCAAATAAAAAAACCAGAAAACATAATTCAGAAACTTAGTTTAAATTCAGATGTATGGCCTGTCATTGACTGTATTACAGACATGATTTATTAGTGCCTTCAGCCTAAATCAGTGATGGCTAACCTTTTTGCCGTTGCGTCCCAAAAGCAGGGGGAGAGTGGGGGGGGGGTCGTGCATATGCGTGGCCACATCCATAATTCAATGTGTCCTGCTCCCACGCATGCGTGCGCGACCCCCCACGCATTCCCCCCACTTTTGGCACGTGATGGCACGGTG
This sequence comes from Pantherophis guttatus, assembly GCF_059756535.1. Lineage (NCBI taxonomy): Eukaryota > Metazoa > Chordata > Lepidosauria > Squamata > Colubridae > Pantherophis > Pantherophis guttatus. The sequence goes on from NC_142066.1 coordinate 17,345,075, forward strand.
GGCCCCATAGGCCCATTTTTTTTGCTCTCCCCAGGCTCCAGAGGCTTTCTTGGACCCTAGGGAGGGCGAAAATGGCTTTCTCCACTCCCCCTGGAGGCCCTCCAGAGGCCAGAAATAGCCTGTTTCCCGACTTCTGGTGGGCCCAGAAGGCCCAAAAATAAGATGGCCAGTGCGTGCATGCATGCTGGAGCTGACCTAGGGCAAAGCTCACATGCCCACAGATATAGCTCCACGTACCACCTGTGGCACACATGCCATAGGTTTGCCATCGTGGGCCTAGATAATAAGTCCCAGAGAGCTTCCTATTGAAGCATTAACCATGGCATATTTTGCTAAATTTCTTACTTCTTTCAATAATACTTCATTAATACAGTAACTTCTACATTATAATAACAGCAATGAATTCATTAATTTATTTATTCATTAATTTCCTCAGACATGGATGATTGTTTGCCATGCCCAGAAGGACAGTATCCAAACAACAAGCATGATTCATGCCTTCCAAAACAAATAGTTTTCCTCTCTTATAAAGACCCATTAGGGACCAGTTTGGCCACTACTGCAATTGTCTTTGCCTGCATTGCCATCGTGGTGCTGGGGATCTTCATCAAATACCAGGACACTCCCATAGTCAAGGCCAACAACCGGAACATTACGTACCTTCTCCTTGTCTCCCTTGTGCTCTCATTTCTTTGCAGTTTATTATTCATCGGACAACCTGAAAAGATGATCTGCCTTTTGCGACAAACTGTTTTTGGGATCATCTTCTCAGTAGCCATTTCTTGTGTATTGGCCAAAACCATCATCGTGATTTTAGCTTTCATGGCTTCAGTGCCAGGATCCAAGATGAGGCGATGGCTGGGCAAACATTTAGATAATTACATTGTTGTTTCTTGTTCTCTCGTTCAAGTCACTGTTTGCACTATATGGCTTGTAACCTCACCCCCACATCCAGACGCTGATATGAACTTAGTGGCAGATGAAATCATCCTGGGATGTAATGAAGGTTCTACTGTCATGTTTTACTGCGTCTTGTTGTACCTGCTTTTCCTTGCCATTATTGGTTTTTGTGTGGCTTTCCAAGGCCGGCATTTACCAGATAGTTTTAATGAGACCAAGTTCATCTTCTTCAGCCTTTTGTGCTTTTGCAGTGTCTGGTTATCCTTTTTTCCAACATATCTGAGCACCAAGGGGAAATATATGGTGGCTGTGGAGATCTTTTCCATTCTCTCTTCCAGTGCAGGGTTACTGGGCTGCATCTTTTCCCCCAAATGCTTTGTCATTCTACTAAGGCCTGATCTGAATACTAAAAAACAGCTAATGGGAGGTAAAAAAACAAGAAATATAATTCCATGAGTGGTTCAGTAAATGATACATTGACTGAAGATGACTCAGAAAATGGAACTAGTGCAGAATGAAACCACTGCAAGTCATGGGAATTATTTCTGAGTGCTTTAGGCATAAATTTCTCCTACCTTTTTGTCCCAAACAAATTGGTGAAACAAATTATTACCCCAGATATGTCTACCATTATTTTAATAAATGTAATATCTATTTTTCCTTCTTGTAACTTAATCAATATTGTGATAGGAGCTCATAATCATTTATGAAGTCAGTTTTCATCTTCTCGTAAAGATACAATGTGAAAAATGCTAAATATTATGAAGATCAGATACTTTTTCTTTTTTAAAAAAAAATTATGATGTTTGTATGTCCTGTTTCTTTTACAAGACCATAGTTATTTTACTAAAATGGTGAACTAAACATGAACAATTTAATCAGTCATGAAAGATGGTGGTGATGATGATGGTGATGATGCTAATGATGATGATGATATCCATACAGTCATGTCTGACTCTTGGTGTTTCTATGGATCTGGTCTCTCCACATCTTCCAATCTTGCACTACTTCTTTGAGTTTTACTATGCTCTGGCTGGTGTCAGTTCTGATTGTATCCAGCCACCATGTCTTTTGATTGCCTGGTTTCCTTTTACTATTACTAGTAGGCTCAAACCAATGGAAAGGTCAAATGTGTTATCAGTCATGAATCCCTTCGGACCCACAAAAGAACTAAGTCCAGCCCACTTTGAATTCCTTTCTATTCTCCTGCTAATTTCCTTTGACTGTTAGTAGTTCAGATTCTTATAGTAAGCCACGCCCACAGAACCAGTAGTAAATTTTAGAACCCAGCCCTGCCACACACCCACAGCCACATTCTGCCAGGAATTATCTAGAACCAAAGAAAAGATACAGAAGGATGAAAAAAAAATGTAATTTACAAAATCAACTGTTACAATTGTAAGCAATTCTATGTGGGACAAACATCATGTCAATTAAAAACCAGGATTCATGAACACTAGCTGGCAGTGAAATACCACAATCCCAAATCCCTAATTTCCACCTAAACTTCCACCAAATACCACCAGTTCAATTGGAGCAATACAAGAACCATTGGCCACATTACCACCTGCCAAGCTCATGAGCACTCCACAAGCAACTCCATCAACAGACACATTGACCTGCAACCAGTCTACAAACCCCCTCAGAATTCAAATCAGTCACACAGGCAACCAGACAGCATTGACCCTCAACCAACATGCAACCCCCCCACCCACCCAACTATCACTTGACACTCCATTGACCTTCACCTGACATAACATCCCCATCACAAGACCCATCACAAGTCTCACTGGTGATCCACACTTGACCCTTCACAAGACCCTGACGTGACACTGACCTGATGTGATCTCACCATCATAAGACCTACTGACCACACAAAGCCATCATAAACAGAACACTGGCATCCCCTAAATTCCATTGAAGATGGTATCTAGCCTGTGGAAACCAACCCACAAGCTCAGAGAAAAAACTATCCCTCCAAGGCTGACTCAGCCTTCAATCTGTCAGCATTTCAAGCTGCATTTACTCTAGGGCTGGCATAAGAAGGAGAAGCAGAGGTGTCTGGAAAGGGACGTTTGACTTTTCACCTACTTATTTTCCCTGGAGATAATATCCCCTAGGAGATGGGATGGGAGGGGGAAATTCCTTTGAGCTGGAACAATAGATTAGGGGTAGAGTGACTTGGAAGATGGCCAATGTGTGCAGAGGAGTGGGGAATGGAATGGGAGGGTTTTGGGTCTGGAAGTCAGTGTTGGCTGCGATGAAGTCGGAGTTAGAATGTTGTGCTTAATAAAAGGGAGTTTTTCTTCAAAGACTTTGTTTGAAATGCAATTTATTTGAGACAACCTCGAAACCTGATACAATCCTTCTGAGGTGGATAAAATGAGGACCCAGATTGTTGGGGGCAATATGCTGACTCTGTAAACCGCTTAGAGAGGGCTGTAAAAGCACTATGAAGCGGTATATACTGTAAGTCTAAGTGCTATTGCTATTGCTATATCTCATTAGAAACCTTAGAATCATATCTTCTGAAACTGCCACTTCTCTAGATCATTATTGTTCACAAATAGACACACACAATAACATAGACACATACATACAAAAATCAACAGAGACTGGGATACCAAAACTTGGAAGTAACCTCATCCCAGAGAGCAGGCACTGGTACAGACAATTCTTTCATAGAAATAGATTGGGAAGATGCCAACTGAGGTGTCATAAACATCAACAGCTCTGAAACTTTTTGAGAGAAAATAGAAATCAAAATAGGTAACTATTCCCCCATCTCATTGTAATTATGAAATAACCATAATTAATACTGCACAGTAACTTCCTAGTTCATAATCATTCCTTTAGGAGAGGTGGATAAGGGAACCATCACGTTTACTAATACCTCATGTTTAATTGATGTGAACGCTGATGTCACATTCCCTTTAATTAAAGAAAAGATAGGCAGAAATACACTGCTGGGATTATTGGTAGTTGATTCTATATGATTCTGGCTTTCAATCAACTGAGTCTTGCCACGTGATGTTAAAAAATCAATGAGGGGTAAGACTATTCGGAACAAAGCAGGAAGATTCTCAGTCATGTTATTTTTGGCACTGATGATAGTTCTAGCAGTTGCATTTTATGGACCGAGAAAGATTCCTCTGGCTAAATGTCCTATTAAGGCACCTCTGCCTGTTCTCCACAAAGATTACCAGCCTGGGGATTTTATCATTGCTAGCATTACGTCTCAAGTCTACATTTTTTCAAGTCCAGTAACATTTCAGAAGCCGCTTTCTGACGAAACTTTTGATGACCTTTTGTAAGTACTTTAGAATGAAAAATAAAATATGTCTGTAATATGGCCAGACAGTTTTATGCTAATTATTTTCATGTAGGTCTTTTAATCTAAAGCTCCAACCTGGGGATGAAAAGAAGAGAATGGCAGATTTCATTCAGCACTTCAGAGTATAAAAATTTCTATGTGCTTGTTTTTATTGCAAATTGCAAGTTGTAAAAATATGACTGTTATCTCCATCATTCAGAAGCTTCCGATAATTATCTAAAATCATGGATGTGAGAAATAATCACTTACTATATAAAAATAATATTTTATTTTGGAAGACCAAAAACCATTTTTTTCATTTAAAAAAAATGAAAAGTACTAAAATGTTCTCCCCCACTCTCTCTCCACTATCTATCTACCTATCATCTAATTTTTGACTAATTTTCTAATGTATGTATGTATGTGTGTATGTGTGTATGTGTGTATGTATGTATGTAATATAATATACATAATAAATACAGATATCCCTGCAGATATATAGAGGGAAAAAGAAAAGGGAAAAAGAGTCGGGCAAAGGAAGCTTAATCACATTAAATAGGTAAAAGAGATAAAGAAAACAATCAATAACATTTCAGACTTCCCCCTTTTTTGACATCTGCTAATTTGCAATATATTATAAAATTCTCTTCTTCATTTTTATTTGGAACATACGTAGAATCCAGCATGGTTGTTTTATCTTCTTTTCTTTTCATATTTTTTTAGATTAATAGTCTCCCTGTTCTCTTTCAATGAATCGAAATCTTCAACGAAATCTTCAGATCTAAATTAATATTTAATTTGTTTTTTCTCTGTAAATTTTGTGGTCTAGAAAAATATATTCTTGTCCCAATTTCTTTTACTTGGTGCTTTAACACAAACTTATGACCTTTTCTTTATGTATTTTCTAAGAGGCAAACAATATCTGCATTTTCTCTTTTCAATTTATGGAGCAGTTTTTTTTACATTTTATGAATTTAATCCAGTGACATATATCCCGTGGATATATATTGTTAATGTGTACTATACATATTTTAAAATAGCACATTTCAAACTATAATAAGTCTCCTATTTTCAAGGAGCCAATTATGAGAATGATGGTATCAAGATAGAATTAGAATAGGATCTGAAAAATGTGGTAACCTGGAATGTATTGCTTATAATCTAGGATGTTCACTCAGAATTACCAGCACATCCTGGCCTTGGTATTTGCTGTGAAGGAACTTAATGAGAATACCCAACTCTTACCCAATATCAGTTTGGGTTTCCATATCTTAAATAGCTATTTTTTTGGCAAGGTGGACCTAACTAGCCTCAATGGAACTTCTATCCACTCAGGACAAGTTCATCCCTAACTACAAATGCAATATTCAGAATAGGATTGTGGGAGCCATTGGGGGACCTACTTCTGAAGTCTGTCTCCACATGACCAACATCTTGAGCACCTACAAGATTCCACAGGTAAAAAGAAAAAAATATATGAAACATTCAGGTTCATTATATTTTTGTAAGTACTTTTCCAAGTGAGAATTAGAAAATAGAAATCTTATTAGTTTGATAGGCGATGTATATATGAAGTACTGAGAAAGTAGTCAATCAATCTATAGTTGGGTGCTGAAAAATCTGCCACATTTTTTGTACTTATCATAAATTAGAACACAGATAGTTCTCAATTTAGGACTGTATGAATTCTGGAATTTCTGTCATATGTCATGACGTAGGTAAGTTGAGGCACGTATGTGACCATCTAGTTTCCAGCAAGGAATATTGTAAATTGTGTCCTGAGATTGTAGAATGCTGAAATCAGGTGTAAAGATAAATTGGCTGCCCAATGCTGAAAATGCAGTCATGTCACTATAGAAAGGGTGAAACCAGTGGTGAAATCCTACCGGTTTGCATCAATTTGGGCGAACTGGTAGTGATCAAATCTACTGATTTGGCAAACCGATAGTAAAAAAAAAGCTACCGGTTGGTCCAAATCGGTATTTCCGATGGTCAGCTGTGCCGCACGATTTATATTCACTAGAAAGAAGGAAATCCTGCTTTCTAGAGAATCTAAAGGCACAGCTGTTTCCCTCCCCACCCCCACCCCCCGCTGTTCTACTTACCTTGTTAAGCATCCTTTTTCCATTTGGCATGCATTGCGCATGTGCGGGCAGAGAATTGATGGCAAACCACGGAGGATTTCACCACTGGGTGAAACCATCAAATTCCAGAACTTAGTTGTGGGGATTTTTGGGGAGGATCCATCATAATTTAATCTTGTTAAAAAAGGACTATTTGTATTTTGCGATAAACCATCTATATGTCATGATAGATTCTATATCTTTTTTTTTTTTTCATATAAGAAACTGCTTTATATACAATACCATACAGCAGAATTCAGCATACAATATCAGGAACACAGAAGCAGTATTCATAGAAGCAAGTCATTACAGAGTAGAGAGATACAGAGGCTAATATATTGTACAGAGGCTCTCATTACAGAGGTCAAACCAACTCTTTTTTAAAAATAGTTTTTATTAAACAGTTTTGTCTTTAAAAACAACATAAAAACAACCACAAATACATAAAAACAAAACATAACATAACATAACAAGCAATACGTACCATCTAAGGTTATTTTACAGCTTTCTGTATTGGCATACTTATTTTGCTTTTGTAGTTCTCTATTCTATCATATCTATTTACTTCTCGATAGTAGTATAATAATGTTACATCAACATATATATTAACACACATAGTGGTATTCATTGTTCTTATCTACCAATTTATATTCATTTATATTTACATCTCTTTGTTTAATGTTGAGAAATATTGATTAGAATTTTTTTGGGAAAAAACAACCTTTGGAAAGTCCAAACATACTGTATGTGTAAACATTGCAGTGGATGCTACCTTGTTTTCCCGAAAAGAAAACCCTCCCCTGAAAATAAGCCCTCCTCGAAATATTTAAATGCATGCACAGCCGGTCCCTGCCATTTCCTCTGGTTAGGGTTAGGGAGACAGACCTGGAAATCAGGTTAGATGGCAAGAGGAGACCCGTCTTGCTCCACATTCCCCAAAATAATAAGACCTCCCCGAAAATAAGGCCAAGCGCTCATTTCAGGGTTCAAAAAAATATAAGACAGGTCTTATTTTCGTGAAAATATGGTATAATGCAAAATGCAGCCATGCGGGTTGTGATCGGAGAATCCCGATACTCCCATGTTACACCCCTCCTGCGCGGTTTGCATTGGCTACCGGTTGCCCTCCGGGTGAGATTCAAGGTGCTGGTGTTGACCTATAAAGCCCTACATGGCTTAGGACCAGGATATTTGGCGGACCACCTTCAGCCAGCAACAACATCCCATTGCCCGGTTCGCGCCCATAGAGTGGGCTTACTCAGGGTGCCGTCAGCTAGACAGTGGTGGCTGGCGGCCCCCAGGAGTAGAGCCTTCTTGGTTGGGGTGCCCACCCTCTGGAATCAACTCCCCTTGGAGCTCCGACTAGCGCCCGACCTTCGCACCTTCCGCCGGGAATTAAAAACCTGGCTTTTCAAATCCCTTGACCTGGTCTGATGATGGGGTTTTAAGGGTTTTAATGGGTTAATTTTAATTTTTTTAGATTTTAGTCTTTATTTTTATTGTGGCTTGTGTTTTATTGTTGTGAGCCACCCTGAGTCCATTGTGAGATAGGGCGGCATATAAGCCGAATAAACAACAAACATATTCAATATCAAAATGTCATAAGAATGCATAATATTTTCTGAAATACTGATGGTCTAGAAAAATATATTGCTTTCAAGATGTGAAATAAGAAATATTTAAATGATCAGAAAAAGGTATGTAAGATGAAAACATGAACAGAAAAAATAATGAAACCGGTTTTTTTGGTCTGTCTTTTTAATGAAAGTTTGGAAGATTCATTTTGATTGTGTCTGACCTTGTTTTGTTTTGTTTTGTTTTTCTTTCTTTCTTTTTTTTTTTTTGGTGTCAAGATCTTATATGGGTCTTCTCCAGTAATAAATGACAAAACCAAAGAAATTTTTTTTCACCAAATGTTTCCCAATGCGACCCATCACTATTTGGGCATTCTTGAGTTGCTACTGGATTTCAAGTGGACCTGGATTGGTGTGATTGTTTCTGATGATGACAATGGAGATATATTTGTACAGCACGTACTTCCCTTTTATTATCAGAAAGGTATCTGTGTTGACTTTGTAGAAACAATGCCTAAAATGTCTTTTTCAGGCGATATGGCTGCAATTGCAATGGAATGGTTTGCAACTTCACATATTGTCACAGGAAGTACTGCCAATACTGTTATTATACAAGGGGAAATACATACTATTAGTATCTTAAGAACACTTTTTCATTTTTATGATCTAACAATTAAAAGCTGAGTAGGTGTCATAACAGGCCAGATGGATTTTGCATCTCCTGGTTTTACCAGAGATTGGGACATACATTTCCTCCATGGAGCTCTATCACTTGCTGTTCATACAAACTATCCCAGAGGATTCCAGAAATTTCAGAAGGAAAGAAACCCTCTGTCAGAAAATAGCGATGGCTTTATTAGAATCTTCTGGAAAGATGCTTTTAATTGTGATTTCTCAAATTCCACTCCAGAAAAGAGAGATGAGGACATCTGCACTGGGATGGAAAAATTGGAGAATTTATCTGGAACCCTGTTTGATACCAGGATGTCTGGACACAGTTATAGTATCTACAATGCAGTTTACGTTATAGCGTATGCTTTGTATGCCATAACTTCATCCAAGGCAAGAGAGAGGGCAAAGATAAAAAACATAAGACAAGAATATCTACTCGAAAAAGCCTGGCAGGTATCTTCCAAAGCATTGTTGAAGGAGATAGAGTAGACAGTTCAATGTTATGGCAACAATGGAATTTGGGGACAAGATCAGCGGTGGGATTCAAATAATTTAACAACCGGTTTTCTGCCCTAATGATTTTTTCCAACAACCAGTTCACCAAGCTGCTCAACAAGTTAACAACCAGTTCTCCAGAAGTGGTGTGAACTGGCTGAATTTCACCACTCGACAAGATGTTACTCAGAAGCGCCAGGAAAGAAATATAAAACAATCAATAATGGTGATGTTCTTATACCTCATAAATATCTAGGCCATTTATTACCACAAGTCCCAAGTTGTAATGAGGAAAATTACATAAATTACATATATTTTAAACATTTAAACAAGGAACTAGATCCTCTCCTTTTTATTCTTCCCCTTTAAGTTTGTAGTTGCTGAACATGTAATGCATATCTAGAATGTTAAGAATAGATAAAATATGTATGCATATAATATTTTTGTTTAGCTATTTTTTTATATTTTGAATGTGTTTATGTTAACATGGTAGAACATTCTCTATCAACATGTTATTCAGAAGTGGTATTCAGCCGGTTCGGACCGGTTCACCCAAAGTGGTAGCGGAAATCAAGGATGGGTCCACTCCCCCCACCCACCCTACCCCCAACTCTATGCCATCCTACTTAGGCACATATTTGAGGCCGGGTGCATGCACGGAAGGCGCATACGCCAGCAAAGCACATGCACGGAAGTCTGGGTACATGCATGGACGGGGACGCACATTTGTGAACATTTGCGAACTGGTAGGGAAAGTAAGTGAATACCATCCCTGATGTTATTATTTTTTAATTATAAAATTTCAACTGCCAAAATTGAATGGAAATTGCTCATTTTGGTTGCAAGTTTCAAACCATAAGGAAGAAAGATACCCAGCACACTTGAAGACAACAGTCTCTAACAAATTAAAAGTAATTTGCCTCCCAAATATCTATCCCAAGCTAGTCTGCCCTAATTTGAATGATTTCTCCTTCTTCTTCTCCTCAAACCTCAGTAGATTTTTCCCCTCAAAAATCATTCATTTTAGTTTTAAACTGTCTAGGATTATTATGAATGTTCCCCTAGAACCATTTTCTCTCTACCTTCCATCTAATTTAGCTCCACAAATTTATAAGAAATGCTTCCTTCAAAAACAATGCTGGAGAAAATGTTTCCTTTGATGATAAAGGGTATATAATTGCCGGATTTGATATTTTCAACTGGGTCACATATTCAAATAAAACATTTACAAAAATCAAAGTTGGATGGGTAGACCCAAACTCTTTCTCTTCCAAATCACTCAACATTCATGAAGACTCCATTGTATGGCCCACAAGATTTAACCAGGTATACATTTTGTACCAATTTGGGACAGGCTTAAGCTGTATTCTGAATATTCAGAAAATGTGACTTTTTCATCTATTGAAGTAGTACAAATTTATCCAGGTATTGTACTTGCATTTTGAAGTAGAATGTGCTCTATAGTTTAATATGCAATAGTTGACAGAATCTTGACAATCTTCTGAAGAACTTCAGAAGAAAAGTGTTATGCTTCTTCTTCTTCTTCTTCTTTTTTTTAAATTTGATTTATATGCCACCCTTCTCCGGAGACTCAGGGCAGCTTACAATGTGTTAAGCAATAGCCTTCATACTTTTGTATATTTATACAAAGTCAGCTTATTGTCCCCACAACCTGGGTCCTCATTTTACCTACCTTAGAAAGGATGGAAGGCTGAGTCAACCTTGAGCCTGGTGAGATTTGAACTTACAGTAATTGCAGACAGCTTGATGTTAATAACAGTGCTTTAGTCTGCTGAGCCACCAGGCTCTTTTTCACCAAAATATTCTAAAAGATTGCATCGTACAGTCCAGAATATTTATTTATTTATGCTTTATATTACTTAACCATCCATCTCCCTCAGAAAGGGGCTCTGGGAGGTATACAATATACAATGTAACCAGATATAACCAGATATATGGTGGCACAGTGGTTAGAATGAATTATTTCAGGCTGACTCTGCCCATAGCCAGGAGTTCAATCCTGTCAGGGCTCAAGTTTGACTCAGTATCCTATCTTTCTGAGGTCAATACAATGAAGACCCAGATTGTTGGGGGCAAGATACTATATGCTCTAACTCCATCATAATTTCAAATTGCCATTGTCAAGGATTGTGTGTATTCTGAGAGATGACCTAGTATTTCTACTGTAACATCAATAGTCCTATTTGAAAATGGAAGTCATCTTTTGAATTGAAATTGCTCTGAAATGTGGTATATGGTTATAAGGCTTATTGAGAACTGGAATAGCTTCATTAGTGAACAGGGTTTAGGCTAACTTGATACAAAAGAATCCTGGAGGACAATAATATAATACTTCCATCCTGTTGTTAAGGACCTGAGTTTGCTATTAAGAAGAGGCTATTGCCAACGTATGAGTTAAATTGAACTCAAATTCCTGTCTGTTGCATAGAATACATTGCTTAGTAAATATCTTTCATTATTTCCATGATGCACTATATCCTGTAAAAGTTTGCCATTACATCTATGCACCAGGGGTGAAATCCAGCAGGTTCTGATAGGTTCTGGAGAACTGGTAGCAGAAATTTTGAGTAGTTTGGAGAACCGGCAAATACCACCTCTGGCTGGCCCCAGAGTGGGGTGGGAATGGGGATTTTGCAGTATCCTTCCCCTGGAGTGGGGTGGGAATGGGGATTTTGCAGTATCCTTCCCCTGCCATGCCCACCTAGCCACGCCCACCAAGCCACACCCACAGAACCGGTAGTAAAAAATTTGAATTTCACCACTGCTATGCACCATGTAGAAGTGATCAATATTATGTCTTATTCTAAGAATCTCTCAGGTAATGCAAATAGAATATGTGTATGTGTCTCAGTAAAAGCAATGCCTCTAACTAACAAACTGATTTTTTTTAAAAAAAAATCATCTCCTTCACTCAGAAAAGACCTTGTTCCCTGTGTAATGACAATTGTCATTCTGGTTTTAGTAGGGCCAAAATAGAAGGAAAACCATTTTGCTGCTATGAGTGCTCTCCATGTCCAGAAGGGAAGATTACAAGTCGGAAAGGTAAGATTCAGTGGTGGGATTCAATATTTTTTACTACTGATTCTGTGGACGTGGCTTGGTAGGCATGGTATGGCTTCATGGGCATGGCAGGGGAAAGATAGTGTAAAATCTCCATTCCCACCTCACTCCAGGGGAAGGATACTGCAAAGTCCTCATTTCCTTCTGATCAGTTGGGACTCGGGAGGCAGAGAATAGATGGTGGTGGGTCCAGTCAGAGATGGTATTTACCAGTTCTCCGAACTACTCAAAATTTCTGCTAGCGGTTCTCCAGAACTGGTCAGAACCTGCTGAATACCACCTCTGGTAAGATTTCTTAGTTTAGAAATATTAACCATTCCATGAAAACCTTGTTGCTATTGTTGTTAGTTGTGAAGTCGTGTCCGACCCATCACAACCCCATGGACAACGTTCCTCCAGGCCTTCCTGTCCTCTACCATCCTCCAGAGTCCATTTAAGCTCGTGCCTACTGCTTCAATGACTCCATCCAGCCATCTCATTCTCTTGTCATCCCCTTCTTCTTTTGCCCTCAATCTTTCTCAGCATTAGGCTCTTCTCCAGTGAGTCCTTCTTTCTCATTAAGTGGCCAAAGTATTTGACCATGAAAACCTACATGGAATAAATTCAGAGATAATATAAGGATGATTGGGATGAGGGAAATCAAGGAAAATATTTTGTCTCTTCCTTAATTACCTTCTCAGGAACAATGAATCTTGACATCATAGCCTTAAGATATGCAGCCAATTAATGTTGAGAAAGCCCTGACAAATACCAAGTAGAAGGCATAGACTCTGCATACTAAAGGAAGTTTACCAGTAGGTCTAAAAAGAAATTAAGCTCATGAAATACTGCCTACTTTTTCTCTCAAAACCAGCATTGTCTTTGTAGTTCTGCCTTAACTTCCTCACTAAAGGCCTGGCGTGCTGTTTTATCCAATCAAATGTATAGTCGAGCTGAGGTGATGCAGTGGGTAGAGTGCAGTCCTGCAGGCTACTTCAGCTGACTGCTAGCTGCTGTTCAGCAATTCAAATCCCACCAGCTCAAGGTTGCATGTGACTCTAATAATTTTGAGGATAGTTGTAAGTAGCTTTTTAAAAGTCCATTATAATTTAAAATAAGAGCCACGGTGGTGCAGTGGTTAGAGTAGAGGCTATTTCTGCTGCCTGCCAGCTGCCTGCAATCTCACCAGGCTCAAGGTTAACTCATCCTTCCATCCTTCTGAGGTGGGTAAAATGAGGACCCAGATTGTTGAGGGCAATATGCTGACTCTGTAAACCGCTTAGAGAGGGCTGTAATACCACTAAGAAACAGTATATAAGTGCTATTGCTATATTCTAATTATCATAAATTTGCATTGCCTCCATTTATAGGTTAGGTAGGTTAATTCCAGTTCTGTAAATAAATAATGGAAATATGGACTGATCTTCACTTTTAAATGAACTCTTTAGAAAACCTGTAAGATTAATTTCTTGTAGAAACTTTCCTTTCTCCAGGATCAGTTCTTTTCTGTTAGTTTAAAATGGATAACTTGAGATGTTATGCCCATGTTATATATTACAATGAGCTGTGTTATTCATTTTCCAACCACTGAGATGAAAGCCTGCCTTTAAAAAAAGATTTTTACCATGTATCTTTTACCTAAAATATACGGCTTCATACGCTACCTTATTTTAATATGGCGAGGTATATAAAAAAAATAATAATAAAAATATACAGTCATATTTTCTATTAGTTCTAATTGTCAACCCTAAAGTTGGCCGAATTATGACCATTTTCTTTTTTGTAATTATCTCTAGGGAGGTTTCTCTTCTCACTGCTTCAGGGCTGATGCAGCCTGGAGTGAAGGGCCCAGGGAGGGGGTATAGAGATAGCTGGATGTTGGTGCAGGTGTTCAAAAGGTGGAGACTGAGGTCACCTAGCAACTGGGCTGTATGCTGATTGGACCATGTGACTGGAGACTCTGTGGGGAAGTGACAAAGTTTTACGTTTAATTGTGTGAAAAACTGGTGGCAACTTAGAGCCGGTTTTTCACCAGAAATATGCCAATTTGATATGTCCTGATAAAATGTTCTTTGAGGAACTTGCCTGCCTCAGAATTCTTATTGAAAAAGATGTATTATTTGGAACCCTGACACTGATATTTGTTAAATTAATCAAAGAGTTAATCTTAATTAAGTTAAATTCCATACAGACTATATTACAGAGGTGCTCTATTAGTGCCCTTACCATAGCTCAGGGGTCTGCAACCTTAAACACTCAAAGAGCAATTTGGACTTGTTTCCCACAGAAAAGAAAACACCGGGAGCCACAAAACCTTTCCCGTCCCTGACTATTTCTTGAGCGGCCACAAAACTACCGTATTTTCCGGCGTATAAGACGACTGGGTGTATAAGACGACCCCCAACTTTTCCTGTTAAAATATAGGGTTTGGGCTATACTCGCCATATAAGACTGCCCCTCTTCCAATGCACACCAAATAAAAATTAAAAAACATCAACTGGCTCACCTACAATGTAAAAGCAGCTGTGCTAGACCAAAAATGGCCCCTGTAACAAGCAGGAACCTCACACAGCCACAAAAAGCCCCCCAAAAAAACTTTCACACTCTAAACACACACAACACAACACAACTGGCTCACCCACAATGTAAAAGCAGCTGTGCTAGACCCAAAATGGCCCCTGCAACAAGCAGGAACCTCACACAGCCACAAAAAGTCCAAAAAACCAACTTTCACACTTTACACACACAAAATTCCACATACAGCTTTGTGAGATTTTGTGTGTTTGTGTAGTTGGAGTGAAACACTACAGAAACACACTAAATCTCAGAAAGCTGCACAAATATTGTTTTATTTTATTTTATTTTTATATGAAAGCTAAATTTAAAACTTCCTAAACTTTAATGGCTAGGTCTAAAAAAGAACAACTAAAAAAACCCCAATTGACTATTTTTTTTAAAGCTCCCAAAAGGGAAAAAAACTTACCCAATAGAACAGGGGTCTCCAACCTTGGCAACTTTAAGACTTGTAGACTTCAACTCCCAGAATTCCTCAGCCAGCTTTGCTTTGCTGGCTGAGGAATTCTGGGAGTTGAAGTCCACAACTAACTCCTTGCTTGATTGCAGGCAGGGAGTTGCTTGCTTGCCTGAATAGATTCAGGCAAGCAAAGCAAGGCAAGCGTTGCGACTAGCAGCTGAGGTAAGCAAGCTGGAGGGGGAAAACTTTTTCCCTTTTACATGGCTCTGGCCATCCCAGCTGAGTTGAAGGGAACTCAGCTGGGATGGGATCGACCGTCAGAACTGGGACCGTCAGAGCCATGGTTCTGGCGATCCCAGCTGAGTTGCAGGGAACTCAGCTGGGATCATCAGAGCTGGGATCATCAGAGCTGAGATCCTCAGAGTAAAAGGGAAAAAACTTTTTTCCTTTTACGTGGTTTCTGGCGATCCCAGCTGAGTTGCAGGGAACTCAGCTGGGATCCTCAGAGCTGGGATCCTCAGAGTAAAAGGGAAAAAAACTTTTTTCCTTTTACGTGGTTTCTGGCGATCCCAGCTGAGTTGCAGGGAACTCAGCTGGGATCGTCAGAGCTGGGATCATCAGAGTAAAAGGGAAAAAACTTTTTTCCTTTTACGGGTTTCTGGCGATCCCAGCTGAGTTGCAGGGAACTCAGCTGGGATTGTCAGAGCTGGGATCGTCAGAGCTGGAATCGCCAGAGCCATTTAAGGCTCGTCAGAGCCTTTCGGGCTGGTCTGCCTGGTTACAGGAGAACGACACCCGGCGTATAAGACGACCCCCGACTTTTGAGAAGATTTTCATGTGTTAAAAAGTCGTCTTATACGCCGGAAAATACGGTAGCATGTGTAGTTGAATTAAACGTTCTGTTTTCTTCTGAAACTTTTCTCTTCTTGGATTTATCCATGGTTGGCCTACCTGGGGTTGAAAAGCTCCATAAATCATGTGCCGGTGGGTGTCACACATTGGCGGCTGTGACACATATTTTGAGTGACAAGGAGACGCAGCAGAGGTGTGAAAGAGCCACATGCGGCTCCAGAGCCACAGGTTGCTGATCCCTGCCATAGCTAATAAATCTCTAATACCCAGGAAGCCTCCAATCAAAGTATTAACTAGAGCCCATTGTGCTATATTCTTATTTCTTTCAATATCACTTATATCTTCATTAATAGAGTATCTTCTACATTGTAATAATAGCAATGTGTTCATTCATCTGTTTGTCCCTTAATTTTCACAGATATAGATGATTGTTTGCCATATCCAGAAGGACAGTATCCAAACAAAAACCATGACTCATGTCTTCCAAAACATACAGTTTTCTTGTCTTATGAAGTCCATTAGGCATCATTTTGGCCACTGCAGCAATTGTCTTTGCATTGCCACTGTGGTGCTTGGGATCTTCATCAAATACCAGGACACTCCCATAGTCAAGGCCAACAACCGAAACATCACCTACCTTCTCCTCGTCTCCCTTGTGCTCTCATTCCTTTGCAGTTTGTTATTCATTGGACAACCTGAAAAGATGATCTGCCTTTTGCGACAAACTGTTTTTGGGATTGTCTTCTCAGTGGCCATTTCTTGTATATTGGCTAAAACCATCATTGTGATTTTAGCTTTCATGGCTTCAGTGCCAGGATCCAAGATGAGTCGATGTCTGGGTAAACCATTGGATAATTACATTGTTGTTTCTTGTTCCCTTGTTCAAGTCACTGTTTGTGCTATATGGCTTGTAACCTCACCCCCATACCCAGATGCTGATATAAACTTAGTGGCAGATGAACTCATTCTGGGATGTAATGAAGGCTCTACTCTCATGTTTAATTGTGTCTTACTCTACCTGCTTTTCCTTGCCATTGTTGGTTTCTGTGTGGCTTTCCAAGCTCGGCATTTACCAGACAGTTTTAATAAGACCAAGTTTATCTTCTTCAGTATGCTATGGTTTTGCAATGTCTGGTTGTCCTTTTTTCCAACATATTTGAGCACCAAGGGGAAATACATGGTGGCTGTGGAGATCTTTTCCATTCTCTCTTCCAGTGCAGGGTTACTGAGTTGCATCTTTTTCCCCAAATGCTTTGTCATTCTACTCAAGCCCAATTTGAATAATAAAAAACAGCTGATGAGTGGCAAGAAATACATTATAATTCCATAGTATTGCTTCAGTGAAAGATACATTCTCTGAAGAACATTCAGAAATTCAAACTGGTTCAAAAGGAAGTTGTCACAACTGATGTTAATCCACCAATCTCTTCCAATTGTTCCAGGCACCCTCCAAAGTCCCCTCCATTGGATCCCACCTAAGATAGTCACTCCAACTCTAATAAACAGAATATACTGTAAACAGTGAATGTCCTATTATTCTGACATTCTTATTTTCATTGTCTTTCCTTTCTTGTCATATTTAAGTGTAATAATTTTTATAGTAGATTGACATGCTGAACTTTGGCAGCACTGAGAAAAAAATGACCTCAATACTAAAATTCCAGTGTCATATTTGTTGATATCCAATTTATGTTTGGCCTGTTTTTCCCCTAAGCCATTCCTAATAATAACATTCTTGAGAAAAGGTTCAGGCCTATGGGTAGCTGAAGGTCCAGGTGTCCAGGTATGCACTATCAGCCTTGAAAGAGACATACCTTTCATACCCTCAATCCTATCAATCATTTGTACAACCTATCCGCTATGGATATGGTTAGACAGTCGTGGATATTTAAGACCATGACTTCGGATCCTGAAGCTTCAATAGCTAATTTCAGATGCTCTTGAAAATTTCTTTTATGTTCTTTACATTTCTCCATTTCGTATTGGGATGTATCTACCTAGTGATAGGTGTTCAATCTCCTGGGCATTCTACAGTTTAATGAACAATTAGCCATAAGGAATTTCTATGGTTTCCTCAAATCTTCTAGCATGATTTGAAGAAGAAAGGGGAAATATAATCCTGTTGTGTTTTATTGCGTTATGTTGTATTGTGTTGTGTTGTGTTGCGTTGCATTGCGTTGCATTGCGAATGATAGACAAATGGTACTTGTTTAGCCACTGCCTCATTTGGTATTTTCTTTCTCTTGCACACATTTCTAAAAGGTATAACTTTCACTTTGGATACAAAGGTATTACTTTCACTTTTCAACAAGGAAGGCCTGAAGGTTGTCTAGCAGTGGGAACTTGATGTAAAGAAGTCAATTTTCACACAGTATTAAGGAAAGAAAAGTCTTTTATTTCTGCATATAAGCTGAACAGGGTGCCTCTGGGTTTTCTACCTAAGGAACACACCAGAACTTGTATATAACTTGCCATAACAAATAAAATTAAGAGTATTGCTGATTGGATATAAAGTTACATGACAGTTATGCATGCATTTGAGGCAAAGCCATCCCATAATATTCTATTAACTAGTTACTCCTACTTCATTATCAAATAACCTCTGGCTGGGTGGCTCAGTGGTTAAGATGCTGAGCTTGTTGATCAGAAAGGTCGGCAGTTTGGCGGTTCAAATCCCTAGTACAGGTCTCCTGTATGATCAGGGGGTTGGACTAGATGACCTTCAAGGTCCCTTCCAACTCTGTTATTGTTATTACTGTTATTATTATTATAACCAAACAACAAAAATGTTTGAAAGAATGGTAATCTTAAACCACTTAGAGAGGGCTGTAAAGCACTGTGAAGCAGTATGTACCAGTAAGTCTAAATGGTATTGTATATGGATGTTTTGTTGAAAGAAAAAAAAAAAGATCAAATTTAATATTTCTAGAATTGAGGAATAAAATCGCCAAAGAGGATGGAAAAAAAAATGAGATGTTAATTCGTCAATAGAAAGATGCACAGGAGGGATTCGACTGGAAGCGTCACAGCGAGACAGTTGGAGACTAGCGGGCTCTGATGAGTCCCGTGAAATTCCGGGTTGATGAACCGCAGAGGGGTCTTTGGGCCAGATCTGTCCTGCAGGGACAGAGCAGAAAGAGAGGCACCTCGAAAGACCAAGAGGAACAAGCAAGTTCCACGGAGGTCAGAGGAAATTCTCTCTGACTCTGCAGCAGGGGATGGCGGGGCAACTGGATTAAGAGATGTGCAGGAGCGGAAAACTGAGTGGAATATTGCTGCCGGGTGAGTGATATCTAACTCATAGGCAGAAAAGAAAAAAGAAAAAAAAGGATTTTTAAAATCACTGTAAATGTCCTGGTGTCAGAATAACGGCTAATAGGATGGAAGAAGAAGGTTAAGGCGGAAGTTATAAAGTAACAGAACCCGTTTGTTTGTTTTGGATTTAAAATACTTGGAGAATTTTAAGAAAAAAAATTAGAAAAACCAAGAACCCAAAAAGATTCTTTTTCAATTTGGAAAATTTAAAGGGAGTTAAAAGAAAATAATGAAGAAAAGTCTGTAATAGAAGGACTGGTTAATGACTCTAAATTGAAACTTAATTGGAATGTAACGCAGAATTTGGACTATATAAAGCTGGACTGAATTTCAAATTTTAGATTTAGATTTAGATTTTATTATACTTCTATACTGCCCTTCTCCCGAAGGACTCAGGGTGGTGTACAGCCATCTTAAAACACATATACACTTACAAAATTTAAAAACAATTTAAAAACAAATATATAAAAATTTGGCCCACAAAATTAAAAGCTAACAGACACCCAATTTAAAATTCCTATTAGGCCAGCCCGGCTTGTTGGAATAAAAGAGTCTTCAGGGCACGGCAAAAGGTACGCAGGTCGGGGATTATATTTACTTATATGGCAAAATTGATTTGCCAAATAACTAAAAACTGTTAAAAAAGACTGCAACTAAAATGGATGCCTTTTAAATTCGTCAATTGTAATTGTGGACTGTAGAGAGCCATCTTCAGGAGGAAAAAAAAATCATTATAACAAGAAAGATGCACAGGGGATATAACTCCCCCCCCTTTCCTTGTCATTCATGTTCTCTTTCTTACTTTCACACAAACACATACACAAGTATGCAACAGAGAATTCTTTCAAAGAAACAGATTGGGAAGATGCCTACTGAGGTGTCATCAACATGAGTTCTGAAACTTTTTGAGAGACCACCGAATTCAAAATTGATAAATATTCCCTGTCTCATTGTAATTATGAAATAACCATGATTAATACTGTATTGTAACTTCCTGGTTCATGAACATTCCCTTAGGAGAGGAGGATAAGTGAAAAGTCAAGTATATTAATATCTCATGTTTTATTGATATGAACAATGATCTCCTGTTTATTTTTGTGAAGGATGAGACAGACAGAACTACACTGCTAGGTTTATTGGTAGTTGATTCTGTATGATTCTGGCTTTCAATCAGCTGTGTGAAGCCACATGAATCACCAATATTTTAAAAAAAATCAATGAAGGATCAAACTATTGCTGGAAGAAGATAGACTCTCAGTTAACATCATGTTATATTTGGCACTGATGATAGTCCTAGCAGTTGAACTTTATGGCCAGAGAAAGATTCCTCTGGCTAAATGTCCTATTAAGACACTTCTCCCAGTACCCCTTAAGTATTACCAGCCTGGGGATTTTATCGTTGCTACCATTACCTCTCAAATCTACATTTTCTCAAGTCCAGTAACATTTCAGAAACCGCCTTCTGAGGAAACTGTTGATGACCTTTTGTAAGTACCTTAGGCTGAAATCAAATATATTTTCTAATTAGCTTCATGTAGGGGTTTCATCTAAAGCTCCAACTTGGAGATAAGAAGAAAAGTATAGGATGGCACGAACAAAGCTTTTATTCAACACTTTTACAATATAAAAATGTCCATGTTCTTATCTTTGTTGAAAATTGCAAATTGCAAAAGATATAAGAGCATAACCAGCATTCAGACGCTTCCTATAATCATCTGTAGTAAGATGAGTAGCCAATAAATTTAATAAAACAAAAATAAAACATTAATAAATCTCATGACATGAATGTAAACATAATCACTAATCTTGTAAAATTTATCTTCTAATCTGAAAGACTGAAAATAAATAAAAGGAAAGGAAACTACTAAAATACATCTACAGGGGGGGAAAAGATACAGCTCTTTACACAATAAAAATGTCCATGTTCTTATCTTTATTGCAAATTGCAAATTGCAAAAGATATTATAGCATAACCAGCATTCAGAAGCTCCCTACAATTATCTGTGGTAATATGAGTAGCCAAGAAATTTAATAAAACATAAATAAATCTAATGACATGAATGTGAAACATAATCACTAATCTTTTAAAATTTTTCTTCTAATCTGAAAGACTGAAAATAACTAAAAAGAAAGGAAACTACTAAAATGCATCTTCAGGAGGGCAGAAAAGATACTCTGAAGAAATATTTATCGATGTACATTTATATCTATCTGTCTGTCTGTCTGTCTTGTCTTTGTCTGTCTGTCTGTCTATCTATCTATCTATCTATCTATCTATCTATCTATCTATCTATCATCTACATAAGTTTGTGTGTGTTTGTGTGTTTGTGTGCATGTGCTTGTCTCTGTGTATGTGTGTCTCTGTGTGTGTCTGTGTGTCTGCGTGTTAATTGATAACATAATATACATAATAACACATGGAGACACAATATATTAAAATGGAAAAAAAGTTGGGCAAAACAAGTTTCACAACGTTAAAACACAAACAGATAATAATCAGAAAAGAAAGCAAAGGAAGAAAAAAAGAAAAAAATATTATACTTCTGACTTCCCATTTTCTAATTTAAGTTAATTAAATGTTAATTTTCAGTATATTATAAAATTGTTCTTCATTTTTATTTGAAGCATATGTAGAAGCCAGAATGACTGTTTTGTTTGATCTTCTTTTCACATTTTTAAGACTAATATCCTCCCTGTTCCCTTTCAATGAATCCAATTTTTTTCAGGCGAGCTGGTATAAATTACTATTTCAATTTTTACTCTGTATTGCAGCTATATATTCTTTTCCTAAATTCTTGTGTGTGTCTGTGTGTGTGTGTGTGTGTGTGTATACTTCATTCAAGAAAACAATACCTATATTTTGTCTTTTCAATATACGGAACATTTTGTTGTGTTATTACGGAGAATATAATATTAACAATACATATTAAAGAATAGCATGTTTCAAATTTATTCCATATAATAAAGTTTCTAATTTCCAGCAGGAAATTACAATAATGATGCTATCAATATAGAATTATTAATAAGATATAAAGAATGTGGTAATCTGGAACCTATTGTTCATAATTTAGGATGTTCACTCAGAATTACCAGCACATCCTGGCCTTGGTATTTGCTGTGAAGGAACTCAATGAGAATACCCAACTCTTACCCAATGTCAGTTTAGGCTTCCATATTTTAAATAGCTATTTTTCACCAATATGGACCTATCTTGGCTCAATGGAATTTCTATCAACTCAGGACAAATTCATCCCTAACTACAAATGTGATATTCAGAATACGATTATGGGAGTCATTGGGGGACCTACTTCTGAAGTCTCTCTCCACATGACAAACTTCTTGAGCACCTACAAGATTCCACAGGTAAAACTGGTTTGAAATATTGAGTGTCATTATATTTAAGGTATTTTTGTAAATGGGAGATAGAAAATGGAAATTTTATTAGTTGATAGATGATATGTTTCTGAAACATTGAAAACATAGTTGATCAATTTACAGGTGTTGAAAAAGCTGGCACACACTTTTGTGTTCATAATACATTAGAATACAAGTAGTCTTCAAATTATGACTAATGGATCCTGGAATTTTTTTGTCCTAAGTAACAACAGGTGTACAGTGGTGGGTTCTAAAATGTTCACTACCGGTTCTGTGGGTGTGGCTAGGTGTGGGGGGGAGATGACTGAGTGGGTGTGGCCAACTTGATGTAACTTAGCAGTCACTCACATGACACCCCCCCACCAAGCCATGCCCACTGAAATGGTGGCAAAAAATTTTTGGACTTTTTGACACTTTTTTTTTGACATTTCAGCCCCATATTCAGGTCGAGATGCAGTGGGGTGGCAGTGGTCATCTTGGCTTTCCCTCTGTTGCCCTTCCTGGCTGAAAAGTGCCCCTTCTCGCCTCTGACGGGCCTTCCCCATGGTTATATTATATATTTATATTTATATTTTAAATTTATATACCGCCCTTCTCCCTGAGGACCCAGGGCGGTGTAGAGTCAGAATTAAAAAACATAAAATACAAATATTAAAAAACAATTAAAATATATATAAATTTGGCCCAAAATTAAAAATACAAACCAATTAAAACATTTAAAGTTTCTTCTTAAGCCAGCCCAGCTTGCTGGAAAAAGTGGGTTTTAAGGGCATGGCGGAAGGCACTAAGGTCTTGGATTCTCCTTATCTCTGGGTTGAAGACGGTTGAAGACGGAGCACCCCACTCCTGCTGGCGTGCTGAGTCAGGCCAGCCAGGTCCCATCTGCGAGATGAGCGTGGAGAAGAAAGGCTTCCCTCTGGACCTCGGGGTCGCCTTCACCAAGGATGTGCCCAGGCCCCCAGTCATGAGGGTGACCCTGTTTCCGCGGCCCACCAGCCATGGCTTTTCAGCCATGAAGGACAATGGAGGGAAAGCACAAAGCAGCTTCCTTCTCACTGGCCGACTTTTTCATGTTGTTGTTGCCGAGCTCCTGGAGAGCTAGCCCGCATAAGCATGGAGCTAGCTGGGGGCAAGCCAAGCAGGCCAGTGGCGATGGCAACGGCAGTGTCTGGCACTTGGGAAGGGCAAGGTTATCATGCTCCCACCCACGCCCTGCGGGGCCTCTGCCGGCTCAGGGCAGCAGATTCAGCTGCAGCCCAGATGAGTTTAGGAACTGCGGGGAGCATCCTGCATGTTGCACCCCCCCTCCCATCCTTCACTGGTGCCTCCGGGCCATTTTCGGGCACCAGCTTACTGGGCTGCCCCTGTCCCTGTCGCGGCTCAAATGGCGGCGGCTTTGGCGGCACAGAGATGTGGACAAAGGCTGGGAGGGGGGGTGCAACATGCAGGAGTCTCCCCAGAATTCCTTGGCTCATCTGAGCTGCAGCTGAGCCCGCTGCCCTGAGCCGGCAGACAGAGACACCCCTTCCCAGCCAGATCTTTCTGGATTTGACTTAGAGGAGAAGCGCAGCTCATGGCTGCTACATTTCACTGTGCTGCACTAGCGAAGGGGAAAAAACAGCCAGTGGAGAGCACACAGAGCTGCTTCAGTCCACTTGTTCAACAAGGTTACAGTCATACAGTCATAAGTGGGAGGTGATTGGTGATAGGAATGATGAGAAGATTAATAGTAGTGCAGACTTAGTAAATAGTTTTACAGTGTTGAGGGAATTATTTGTTTAGCAGAGTGATGGTGTTCAGGAAAACACTGTTCTTGTGTCTAGTTGTTTTGGTGTGCAGTGCTCTATAGCATCATTTTGAGGGTAGGAATTGAAACAGTTTATGTCCAGGAT
Organism: Pantherophis guttatus; assembly: GCF_059756535.1. Lineage (NCBI taxonomy): Eukaryota > Metazoa > Chordata > Lepidosauria > Squamata > Colubridae > Pantherophis > Pantherophis guttatus. The sequence goes on from NC_142066.1 coordinate 17,369,620, forward strand.
GTGAGGGGCCTGTAAATATTTACACAAACCTCTTTTTAACTCGTCCTCAATGGAAGGCAGGTTGGCGGTAATTGTTTTTTCTGCAGTTCTAATTATCCTCTGAAGTCTGTGTCTGTCTTGCTGGGTTGCAGAACCAAACCAGACAGTTATAGAGGTGCAGATGACAGACTCAATAATTCCTCTGTAGAACTATATCAGCAACTCCTTGGGCAGTTTGACCTTTCTGAATTGGTGCAGAAAGAACATTCTTGTTGTGCTTTTTTGATGATGTTTTTGATGTTAGGTGTCCGTTTTAGATCTTGAGATATGGAGAATCTAGAAATTTGAAATTACTGTTGATATTGTGTTGTCTAGTATTGTAAGAGGTGGTAGTAGGGTTTCTCTTAAAGTCTACCACCATTTCTACGGTTTTGAGTGTGTTCAGTTACAGATTGTTCCGGTTGCACCATGAGGCTAGTTGTTCAACCTCCTGTCTGTATGCAGATTCATCATTGTCTCGAATGAGACCGATCACTGTTGTGTCATCTGTGAAGTAGTTTAACAGATGGATTGTTTGTGATGTAGTCATTGGTATATAGAGAGAAGAAAAGTGGAGAGAGCACATAGCCTTGAGGGGGAGGGAGTGTGCTAATTGTACAGGTATCTGATGTGATTCTGCTTAGCTTCACCTGCTACTTCCTGTCTGTTAGGAAGCTTATGATCCACTTACAAGTGTGTTCAGGTACCGCTAGCTGGTTTAGCTTAGTTAGAAGAATGTCTGGAATGATGGTGTTGAATGCTGAACTAAAGTCTACAAAGAGGACTCTTGCCTAGGCCTTTGGAGATTCAAGATGTTGTAGGATGTACTGCAGAGCCATATTAACAGCATTATCTGTTGATCTATTTGCTTTGGAAAGCTCTGGAAAGTCCAAATTTATACATAAAATTGCAGTCAATGCTGTTCGAAAACAAAATGTCTTAAGAATACATAATATTTCCTGAAATATCTGTGGCATCCAAAATATATTGCTTTGGAGATTTGTCATAAGAAATATTAAGTGATCAGAAAAGTATATAAGATAAAAATATGAAATAGAAAAAATGAAATGAGTTCTAATAGTTTGTCTTTCTCCTGAACATATGACAAGATACGGGATATAAGATCAAGACTCATTTCTCCTATTTCCCAGAGATTTCCTGGTTCACCTGATATGTTCAGCCTTTATTTCCTACTCCAGGACGCAGACCCCAATATAACTCTAAAAGTGGCAAAAAATTTGCTGCAGTCGTGGCTGGAAAAAAATGGGAAAAGAGACGGGTAAGCCCGACAGCAGAGGATCACTAGTATTGACAGTACAGATTGTATTTGAGGCAGTAGATGGTGTACTGTCCCATGATCTATCCATATTTGTAAAATATGCTCCCTTTCTTTGTCTATTTTAATTTGGTATCTGACCGCAATAAAAGCTTACTTACTACTACTATGACAAGATACATTTTGATTTTTTCTGTCCTCTTCCCCCCATGTATTTTTCCCCCAAGATCTTATATGGGTCTTCTCCAACAATAAATGACAAAACCAAAGAAGATTATTTTCACCAGATGTTTCCCAATGTGATCCACCACTATTTGGGCATTCTTGAGTTGCTACTGCATTTCAAATGGACCTGGATTGGTGTGATTGTGTATGATAATGACAATGGAGATGTCTTTATACAGCATGTCCTTCCCTTATATTCTGAGAAGGGTGTCTGTGTGGACTTCTTAGAAACAATACCCAGAATATCTTTTTCCAGTAACACTGCTGAAAGTGGAATGGAATGGTTTGCAAGTTCACGTGTTGTCACAGGAAGTATTGTCAATACTGTTATTGTGCAAGGCGAAATAGAAACTGTTAGTGTCTTACGAATAGCTTTCCAATTCTTGCAATTTTATGATGTAAAGATGGAAAGCCGAGTGTTGATTATGACTGCTGAGATGGATTTTGCATCTGTTGGACTTCAAAGAGATTGGGACATCCGTTTTTTCCATGGAGCACTCTCATTTGCTGTTCATACAAATTACCCTCGGGGATTCCAGAAATTTCTGAACAGAAGAAACCCCCTTTCAGAAAATAAAGACGGCTTTATCAGTATCTTCTGGAAAAATGCATTTAATTGTGATTTCCCAAATTCCATTCCAAAAAAGAGAGATGTGCACATTTGCACTGGAGAGGAAAAACTGGAAAGTCTACCTCTGACCCTGTTTGACACAAACATGTCTGGCCACAGCTATAGCATCTACAATGCAGTTTACATTATAGCACATGCTTTGTGTGCAACAACTTCATCCACGTCAAAAGAAAGAGCAAAGATAAAAAACACGAGACAAGTAAAAGCCTGGCAGGTATCTTCCAAAGCAATGTTGAACAAAAACAGAATAATAAAGTTGGAAGAGAACTTGGAAGTTTTCTAGTCCACCCCCCTACTCTAGCAGGAAGGAAATAGTGTAGATCAGGGGTCTCCAACCTAGGCAACTTTACGACTTGAGGACTTCAACTCCCAGAATTCCTCAGCCAGCATGTGCTGGGAGTTAAAGTCCACAGGTCGGAAAGTTGCCAAGGTTGGAGACCCCTGATTCTCAAGATGTTGACATTCAATTTTGCTATCTCATGTTTGACCACATCCAGCTTATCTTGATTCATAAATCTTATATTGCAGATTCCTATGCAATATTGTTCTTTACAGCATAGGACTTTCCTTTCACCACCAGACATGTGCACAGCTGAGGATCCTATGTCTTTCTCTTAACATATGATAAACATTCTCTATCAATATATTATTAGTTTTGAATTGTAAAGTTTCCATTGCCCAAACTGGATGGAAAATAGCTCATTTTGGTTGCATGTTTGAAACCCTAAGGAAGAGGGAAAGACAGCACACTTGAACAGAACAGTTTCTAGTACATTAAAAACAATTAGTCTCCCAAATATGTCTACAAAACATTTCAGATGGTGTCACCACTCTGCCTAAGCAACTGACTTCAACGATTTCTCCTTCTCTTTTTCCATTCTTTGTTAGATTTCCTCCCTCAAAATCATTCATCTTAGTTTTAAAGTGTGTTAGGATTGTTCTGAAGGTTCTCCTGGAATAATTTTCCCTCTTTCCAATTTAGCTCCACAAATTTATAAGAAGTACATCCTTTATAAACAATGCTGGAGAAAATATTTCCTTTGATGACAAAGGGCATATAATCGCTGGATTTGATATTTTCAACTGGGTCACCTATGCAAATAACACATTTACAAAAGTCAAAGTTGGATGGATAGAACCCAACTCTTCCTCTTCACTCAACATTCATGAAGACTCCATTGTATGGCCTATAAGGTTTAACCAGGTACATATTTTGCACAGATTTGGGAATGGTTTAATCTACATTCTGAATATACAAAAATGGGACCTTTTTCTTCTACTGAAGTAGTGTACAATTATCCAGGTATTGTACTTGCATTGTGAATTGGGAGATGCTACATAGTTCAGTGTGCAATTAGATGATAGTATCTTGACACCTTCTGAATAAATTCAGAAGGGAGTTATGCTGCTTGCTTCTTCCTCACCAAAACTGGTCAACATTCTAAAGGACCCCACTGTATAGACTAGAAAATTTAACCAGATATTTGCAATATTTTGCATATATTTGAGGATAATTTAATCCACATTCCAAATACAGTTTGTTCTTGATTTACTATCACAATTTGGTCTGGAATAAATTGGTAGTAAATCCTTGTAATCCTAAAGAAAGGCACCACACAACCAGATTTGATTTAATTACAATTTTACAATGGAAGTAAAGCATGTTGATGCAATAATAAAGCAAGTCATGTGGTTCTTAAGCAAATACAAAACATCCAATAGCCATATTTTATCAGAAATCTAGAGGAAACTTCAGAAACTAGTAAAAAGAAACCCACAAAAATTTTGGTCATGTGACCACAGGATCCTGTAACTGGTTGCAGGTGGGCCAAAAATGAAACCATGTGACTGTGGAATGGGGGCAGATGTTATAACTTTGAGGACAGTTATAACAGTGGTGAAATGCTACCGGTTCGCACCAGTGCAGGCAAACCAGTAATGATAAAAACTACCAGTTTGGGCAAACCGGTAGTAAAAAAAAACACAACCTACTTGTTCAAAGGAACCAGTATTTCCAATAATCAGCTGTGCCACATGATTTAAAATCACTAGAAAGCAGGAATCCTGCTTTATATTTATATTGTTTTATTTGTTTCCTAGTATGATTTGGTTACTTATTAGTAATTTATTACTATCACTAAATGTTGTACCTTATGATTCTTGATGAATGTATTTTATTTTTTCTTTATGTACACTGAGAGCATGTGCACCAAAGACAAATTTCTTGTTGCCCAAACACACTTGGCCCATATTCTATTCTATTCTATTCTATTCTATTCTATTCTATTCTATTCTATTCTATTCTATTCTATTCTATTCTATTCCATTCCATTCCATTCCATTCCATTCCATTCTATTCTATTCTATCAATATTATAGTTATCTGAAAATGTATCATTCTGAGGTTCTCCCCAGGCAATGCATACAGAATATCTGTCTGTGTTTGAGTAAAACCAATGCCCCTGAGCATGCCAAAAGTACCAAACTGACCTTTTTTTTTAATCCTCTTTATTCAGAAGAGACCACGTTCCCTGTGTAATGACAATTGTCACCCTGGTTCTAGTAGGGCCAAAATAGAAGGAAAGCCATTTTGTTGCTATAAGTGTCATAAATGCCCAGAAGGGATGATTACAAGTCAGAAAGGTAAGGCTGCTTCAATTTATAAATATTAACCTTTCCATGAAAACCTGTGTAGAATAAATTCAGTATTTATGTACCACTGTACACATTATTCGCAAAATGAAAGAAGATATTTTATCTCCTCCCTAATTACCTTCCCAGGATCAATGAACCTTGTCATCTCAGCCTTCAGACACCTAGCCAATTAATGTTGATTAAAAACCAGGCAAATACCAAGAGGAAGGCGTAGACTCTCCAAACTAAAGCAAGTTAAACTGTAGGTCTAGTACGATATTAAATTCACGAAATACTGTCTACTTGTTCTTTAAAAACCAGTATTGCCTTTGTAGTTCTCGTCTAACTTTCTCATTAGAGGCCTGATGTTCTTCCCTCTCAAATGAAAAACTCTTCTGCTCTACCCAATCACATGCATTGTCATAAATATGCATCTCCTCTATTTACAGGTGAGCCTGGCTAACTACAGTTCTATAACTAAAGAATGAAATTGTGGTCTGATCGACACTGTTAAATGAACTCTTTTAGCACTTAGCACTTACTGTATATACCATTTAATGGTGCTTTACACCCCCCTGTAGGCAGTTAACAGAATCAGCATATTGCTCCCAACAATCTGGGTCCTCATTTTACTGACCTCTAAAGGATGGAAAGCTGAATCAATCTTGAGCCAGTGGCAATCGAACTGCTGGAAGTTGGCAGAATCAGCTGCAATGCTGCATTCTAACCACTGTGCCACTATGGCACCTTTAGGGAATACTTGAGATGAAGTTATTCCACTAACTTTTGTCCCCCATCATCTCCTTTTCTGTTATTTTGAAAATGATAATACAGTATCTTCTACATTGCAATAATAATATGTTCATTCATTTGTTCATCACTTATTTCTACAGATATGGATGATTGTTTGCCATGCCCAGAAGGACAGTATCCAAACAACAACCATGACTCGTGTCTTCCAAAACATATAGTTTTTTTGTCTTATGGAGACACCTTAGGCATCAGTTTGGCCACTAGTGCAATTGTCTTTGCCTGCATTGGCACTGTGATTCTTTGGATCTTCATCAAATACCAGGACACTCCCATAGTCAAGGCCAACAACCGGAACATCACCTACCTTCTCCTCATCTCCCTTGTGCTCTCATTCCTTTGCAGTTTATTATTCATTGGAAAACCTGACAAGGTGACCTGCCTTTTGCGACAAACTGCTTTTGGGATCATCTTCTCAGTGGCCATTTCTTGTATATTGGCCAAAACCATCATTGTGATTTTAGCTTTCATGGCTTCAGTGCCAGGATCCAAGATGAGGCGATGGCTGGGTAAACCATTGGATAATTACATTGTTGTTTCTTGTTCCCTCGTTCAAGTCACTGTTTGCATTATATGGCTTGTAACCTCACCCCCATACCCAGATGCTGATATGAACTTAGTGGCAGATGAAATCATTCTGGGATGTAATGAAGGCTGTACTCTCATGTTTTACTGTGTCTTACTCTACCTGCTTTTCCTTGCTATTGTTGGCTTCAATGTGGCTTTCCAAGCTCGGCATTTACCAGACAGTTTTAATGAGACCAAGTTTATTTCCTTTAGCTTGTTATGGTTTTGCAATGTCTGGTTGTCCTTTTTTCCAACATATCTGAGCACCAAGGGGAAATACATGGTGGCTGTGGAGATCTTTTCCATTCTCTCTTCCAGTGCAGGGTTAATGAGTTGCATCTTTTTCCCAAAATGCTTTGTTATCATACTAAGGCCTAATCTAAATAATAAAAAACAGTTAATGAGAGGCAAGAAACACAGTATAATTCCATAATATTGCTTCAGTGAATGATACATTCCCTGAAGAATATTCAGAAACTGAAACTGGTTCAAAAAGTTGTCACAACTGATGTTAATCCACCAATTCCTTCCCATTGTTCCAGGCATCCTCCGAAGTCCCCTCCAATGGACCCCACCTGAGGTTGTCACCCCAACTCTAATAAACAGAATATAAACAGTGAACCTCCTATTATTCTGAAATAGTTATTTTCATTGTCTTTCCTTCCTTGTCATATTGAAGTGTAATAATTGTCATAATACATTAACATGCTGAACTTTGGTAGCATTGAGAGAGGAAAAAAACTTCGATACTAAAATTCCAGTGTCATATTTGTGACATCCTATTGCATTTGGCCTGTTTTCCCCCAAATCATTCCTAATAATAACACTCTTGAGAAAATCCTCAAACCTATCTGTAGCTAAAGATCCCGGTGTGCCCCTTGAAAAAGACATATCTTTCATACCCTTAATCCTATCAACCACTTGTAAAACCTATCCGCTATGGATATGGTTAGACAGTCTTGGATATTTAAGACCATGACTTCATATCCTGAAGCTTCAACAGATACCGTATTTTTTGGAGTATAAGACTCAGTGGAGTATTTTTATTTATTTATTTATTTTTATATGCCGCCCTTCTCCGGAGACTCAGGGCGGCTTACAATGCATTAAGCAATAGCCTTCATACTTTTGTATATTTTATACAAAGTCAGCTTATTGCCCCCACAAACCAGGTCCTCATTTTACCCACCTTAGAAAGGATGGAAGGCTGAGTCGACCTTGAGCCTGGTGAGAACTGAACTCACAGTATAAGTATAAGACGCACCTTTGTTTTTGGGGAGGAAAATAAGAAAAAAGCCATTTGTGGGTGGATCGGTCTCCTGGAATACCCCCAATCAGCTGTTCCCCGAGGTGAACTTTAGCAACAGGTTCATTGGTTGTGAGCTCTACGCCTTGCTTTTTTTTCAGTCTCTGAAACCCCCATTTCAGAGCCTTTTTTTCAAGCCTCTCAAATGGAGGTTTCAGAAGCTTTTTTCAGCCTCTGAAACCTCCGTTTCAGAGGCTGGGCAGGGCTACATTCAGACTATAAGACGCACCCAGATTTTCTTTTTTTTTTTTAATTTTTTTATTATTAAAATATAAACACAGATATAAAGACAATACAATACAAAGACAAACAAAAAACCCACCACCTACAAACCCACTTAACATTTTACATTTACGCTTTTGTCATCAACAGAATATATGTCATTGAGTTTATATAGTTTAATAAAGAGTAATTATTAAATGTCTAATTCCAATGTTATAACTTTTCACTACAAATTTACATTTCTTATGGGTTCATCTCCTTGTGAAAGTCTTTACCCTAATTTCTGTCCTCTACATTTTTGCTGATTTTCCTTTCCAGCCATTGAAGACGCACCCAGATTTTCACCCCCTTCTTGGGGGTAAAAAGGTGCATTTTATACTCCGAAAAATACGGTAATCATTTTTCAGATGCTCTTGAAAATTTCTTTTATGTTCTTTACATTTCTCCACTTCGTATTGGGATGCATCTGCCTAGTGATAGGTATTCAATCTCTTGGGCATTCTACAGTTTAATGAAGAACTAGCTCTTAGGAATTTCTATGGTTTCCTCAAATCGTCTAGCATGATTTGAAGAAGAAGGGGGAAATATAATCTTATTGTGTTGTGTTGTGTTGTGTTGTGTTGTGTTGTGTTGTGTTGTGTTGTGAGTGATAGACAAATGGTACTTGTTTAGCCACTGCCTCATCTGGTATTTTCTTTCTCTTGCACAAAATTCTAAAAGATATAACTTTCACTTTGGATACAAAGGTATTACTTTCACTTTCCAACAAGGAAGGCCCAAAAGTTGTCTAGCAGTGGGAACTTGATGTAAAGAAAGCAATTTTCACACAGTATTAAAGAAAGAAAAAAAAATTTCTGTATACAAACTGAGGATGGTGCTGTTCTGTCCCCGTCCCACGCGCACACACACCAACAGACGTCCAAGAGTTAAAAACTAAACCAGCCAACAAAATCCTTTTCCTTATGATAACGGAACTTGGCAGCAACCTAGTGGCTGCCTGCCAAGAGTTTATTAGTTTATTACTTACGAAGGGAAGAGATAACTTCTCTCCGCTTCTGGTACATCAAAGTAAAATATTCAATAATTACAGAGTAAATCAAGTCCAAATATAATCCAGCAAAGTCTATAGCAAAAGTCCGGCAATGCAGAATGGTGTGGAAGCTTTCACCTTTGTTCATTACAAGGCTTGACTGGCCACCACGCTCCCTTTTATACCCTGTGGGGTGTGGTCCAGTAACTCAGCCTAATCTCGGGCACGCCTTTTCTTCTGTTGCACGCGCTTATCTCTGCGACGCTGTCGAGGATCCAGCCAAGACTCATTACTCTCATCACTGTCCACCTGTGGCTGCATGGACGTGATTGGCCCCGGCCCTATCTCTAGCCCTTCAGCGGACACTGAAGGCATTGCCAAAGAGGAGGGTCCTGGAGAGGGTGGCCTTGCCAACTCCTCTCCTTCACTCTCGGAGTCCTCTCCTGCCGATGACACAGGCTCAGGTAACGGAGCCACAACAGGTGCCTCTGGGTTTTCTACTTAAGGAACACACCAGAACTTGTATTCAATTTGCCATAGCAAGCAAAATTAAGAGTTTTGCTGATTGGATATAAAGATACATGCCAGTTATGCATTCACATGAAGCAAAGCCATCCCATAATATTCTATTAACTAGTGATTCCTACTTCATTATCATATAACCAAACAACAAAAAACATTTGAAATAATGGAAATCTTAAACCACTTAAAGAGGGCTGTAAAGCACTGTGAAGTGGTATGTACCGTATTTTTCGGACTATAAGCCACTCCAAAGTATAAGACGCACCTAGGTTTTGGGGAGGAAAACAAGAAAAAAAAAATCTGCCTCTGCCTCCCAGCAATTTGCCTCCTTGCAGCAGACAGCAAACAGAGTGGTCAGCTTCAGTACAGCCTGATTTAGCACGAGCAGCTGATTGGCAGTTGGATCTGCCTCCCAGAATACCTCCTATCAACTGTTCCAGGCTGCAGGTATCACCGACACCCATCAGCACCAGCACCGCCCATTGCTGCTACCAGCTATCATCACCTCCGCTCTCCCCATTTTTGGCCTCTGTGCATCCCATTTTCAGCCTCCTCGCACCTCATTTTCAGCCTCCTCGTATCCCATTTTTGGCCCATTCCATCTATCCCCACCAAAAGGCTGAAAATGGGGCATGTAGAGGCCGAAAACAGGATGTGTAGAGGCCAAAAACGAAGCACATGAAGGCGGTGATAGGTGGCAGCGGTGATGGGAGGCGATGATCCCCACAGCCTGGAACAGCTGATAGGAGGTATTCTGGGAGGCAGATCCAAATGCCAATCAGCTGCTCGTACTAAAACAGTCTGTAATGAAGCTGACCACACTGTTTGCTGTTTGCTGCAAGGAGGCAAATTGCTGGGAGGCAGAGGCTAAAGGGTAGAGGCCAGTGGGTGGGCGGGGCATCGGCAACATTTGCTGTATAAGACGCACAGACATTTCCACCCACTTTTAGGGGGTGAAAACGTGTGTCTTATATTCCGAAAAAAACAGTAAGTCAAAATGGTATTTTATATGGATGTTTTGTTGAAAAAAAAGAGATCAAGTTTAATATTTCTAGAATTGAGGAATAAAATCGCCAAAGAGGATAAAAAAAATGAGTTGGTAATTCGATTGATGCAAACATACAAAAATCAACAGAGTTGTGGACATCCAAAACTGGGGAGTAACCTCATTACAGAAGCCAACAGTGCAACTGAGAATTCTTTCAAAGAAACAGATTGGGAAAATGCCAACTGAGGTGTCATCAACATGAGTTCTGAAACTTTTTGAGAAAACAAGGAATTCAAAATTGGTAAATATTCCCTGTCTCATTGTAATTAAGAAATAACCATGATTAATACTGTACTGTAGCTTCCTGGTTCATGAACATTCCCTTAGGAGAGGAGGATAAGTGAAAAGTCAATTGTACTAATATCTCATGTTTTATTGATATGAACAATGATCTCCTGTTTATTTTTGTGAAGGATGAGACAGGCAGAACTACACTGCTAGGTTTATTGGTAGTTGATTCTGTATGATTCTGGCTTTCAATTAGCTGAGTGAGGCCATGTGAATCACCAATATTTAAAAAAAAACAATGAAGGGTCAAACTATTGCTGGAAGAAGATAGACTCTCAGTTAACATCATGTTATATTTGGCACTGATGATAGTCCTAGCAGTTGAACTTTATGGCCAGAGAAAGATTCCTCTGGCTAAGTGTCCTATTAAGACACTTCTTCCAGTTCCCCTTAAGTATTACCAGCCTGGGGATTTTATCATTGCTACCATTACCTCTCAAATCTACATTTTCTCAAGTCCAGTAACATTTCAGAAACCACCTTCTGAGGAAACTGTTGATGGCCTTTTGTAAGTACCTTTGGCTGAAAAATCAAATATATTTTCTAATTAGCTTCATGTGTGGTTTTCATCTAAAGCTCCAACTTGTAGATTAGAAGAAAAGTATAGGATGGCATGAACAAAGCTTTTATTCAAAACGTTACGCTATAAAAATGTCCATGTTTTTATTTTTATGGAAAATTGCAAAAGATATAATAGCATAATCAGCATTCAGACGCTTCCTATAATCATCTGTAGTAAGATGAGTAGCCAATAAATTTAATAAAACAAAAATAAAACATTAATAAATCTCATGACATGAATGTGAAACATAATCACTAATCTTGTAAAATTTATTTTCTAATCTGAAAGACTGAAAATAAATAAAAGGAAAGGAAACTACTAAAGTGCATCTCCAGCAGGGGAAAAAGATACTCTGAAGAAATTTTTATCTAGTACATTTCTATCTATCTATCATCTATCTCTCATCTTTCTTTCTTTCTTTCTTTCTTTCTTTCTTTCTTTCTTTCTTTCTTTCTTTCTTTCTTTCTTTCTTTCTTTCATCTCTCTATGTGTCTGTGTCTGTGTGCCTCTGTGTCTGTGTGTCTATGTTAATTAATAACATAATAACACCTGCAGATATCCCTGCAAATACAGTATATTAAAATGGAAAAACGTTTGGCCAAAACAAGTTTCGCGACATTAAAACACAAACAGAAAATAATCAGAAAAGAAAGCAAAGAAAGAAAAAAAGAAAAAAGTATTATACTTCTGACTTCCCCATTTTTAATTTATGTTAATTAAATGTTAATTTTCAGTATATTATAAAATTGTTCTTCATTTTTATTTGAAGCATATGTAGAAGCCAGTATGACTGTTTTGTCTGTCCTTCTTTTCATATATATCCTCCCTGTTCCCTTTCAATGAATCCAATTTTTTTCAGGCGAGCTGGTATAAATTACTATTTCAATTTTTACTCTGTATTGCAGCTATATATTCTTTTCCCAAATTCTTGTGTGTGTCTGTCTCTGTGTGTGTGTGTGTGTGTACTTCATTCAAGAAAACAATACCTACATTTTGTCTTTTCAATATATGGAACATTTTGCTGTATTATTATGGAGAATATCAAACACTGACATGGATTTATATTATTAATGTATACCATACATATTAAAGAACAGCATGTTTCTTTTTTTAAAAATTTTTTTATTGAAAATTATTTAAAAAATACCGAAAAAAATATAATAATATGGATAGAATTGCAGAGAGTAATATAATACATATAGAGTTTTAAAGTATCAATTTTCGCCTGGAGAAAGTACAAACTTCCATTAAGCTAAGTCATCAAAAGAAAGAAAAGTTTAACTAGAAAAAAAAATTCTCAATTGTCATGCATTCCTGCGCGGCCGGAATGACAGCTGCGGGAACTTTGAATCTCCCCAGCTGAGAGCACTCAGCACTCGCTCTATAAAAGAACTCTGTAACAGGCTCCCAGCAGCCGCCTCTTTGTTTTGCTTGCAATCCGGTTTCCACCGAGAGCTGTTGTTACCGATTAAACCAAGATACTCCAATTCCTGCTCGAGTGTGTTTCTTGTGCATCAGTGATCCAGGTTTCAGGGGAGGCCGAGAATACTCCTGTAAATATTTACCCACGTTCACATTAAGGTTAATATTTTCATTTTTCTTAAGATTTCTTTTTTTGCAGCCAAGCATACCATCTGTCCCAGCTCCTATATAACCCCGACTCTTGTCTATCTCGCAAAAGTCCAGTAAGTTTGTCTGCTTCTGCACAGTCCATGATCTTTGCAATTAACGTAGCCTCCGATGGGATATTTTTGGATTTCCATTCTTGCGCGAACGAGATCCTGGCTGCAATGATGATGTGAAGAGCAAGATACCAATTAGATTTGTTTAAGTTCTCTGGTTTCATGCCTAGTAAAAACGTTTCCGGGTTCAAATCTATTCTACATCCTATGATTTCTAAAATCCATTTTTGAATTCTAGCCCAATATTCTTTTGCTCGGAGACAGGTCCACCAACTATGAAAGTAAGTTCCCATAGCGGCGTTGCATTTCCAGCAAATCGGAGAAGTCCCCGGGAACATCTTCGATAATCTAGCCGGGGGCAGGTGCCATCTATACAGCATTTTGTATATTTTGTATATATTTTCCTTATAGGAAACTGACATTGTTAATTTTAAGGTTGTCCCCCAGATTTCTTCCCATTTTCCGAGTTCAATCGAGTATCCCAAATTTCTCCCCCAGGCAATCATTGAGTCCTTAATGACCTCCTCTCCGATCCAATCCATTAAGAGGAATTGATACAGTTAGGATAATACCTTCTCATCCTTCCCCAACAATATCTTATCAAGTTCCTGTAGAGAATTATAGATTCCTCCTTTATTTTTATCCTGAGCTGTCCTAGATTGGATCTGATTGTATGACCACCAATCTAGCTCATAGCCTAATTCCACCAGCATATTTCGAGATTTTACTTTGCCTGAAGGATCCAACAGAGCTTGGTAAGTTAATGGTTTATTTCTGTTGTAAAGAGTCGGGTGTATCATTGCCTCTAAAGGGGAAAGCCAAATCGGAGTCATCAGGTAAAATTTATTTCTTATTCGATCCCATATGGTCATCAAAACCTTTCGAATAAAGTGGTCCATAAAATATTTATGTTTTTTGGGCCTTTCCTGACTCAGATAATAGTGCCACCCCTGTTGCAAATTGTGGCCTTCCAAGGTAAGGATTCTCCTCCTCCTCAAGGCAATCCAGCTATATATTCTTTTCCCAAATTCTTTTGTGTGTGTGTGTGTGTGTGTGTGTGTGTGTGTGTGTGTACTTCATTCAAGAAAACAATACCTACATTTTGTTTTTTCAATATATGGAACATTTTGCTGTATTATTATGGAGAATATCAAACACTGACATGGATTTATATTATTAATGTATACCATACATATTAAAGAACAGCATGTTTCAAACTTATTCCATATAATAAAGTTCCTATTTTCCAGCAAGAAATTACAATAATGATGCTATCAATATAGAATTATCAATAAGATATAAAGAATGTGGTAATCTGGAACCTATTCTTCATAATTTAGGATGTTCACTCAGAATTACCAGCACATCCTGGCCTTGGTATTTGCTGTGAAGGAACTCAATGAGAATACCCAACTCTTACCCAATGTCAGTTTGGGCTTCCATATCTTAAATAGTTATTTTTCACCAACATGGACCTATCTTGGCTCAATGGAATTTCTATCAACTCAGGACAAATTAATTCCTAATTACAAATGTGATATTCAGAATACGATTATGGGAGTCATTGGGGGACCTACTTCTGAAGTATCTCTCCACATGACAAACATCTTGAGCACCTACAAGATTCCACAGGTAAAACTGGTTTGAAATATTGAGTGTCATTATATTTAAGGTATTTTTGTAAATGTGAGATAGAAAATGGAAATTTTATTAGTTGATAGATGATGTGTTTCTGAAACATTGAAAATGTAGTTGATCAATCTACAGGTGTTGAAAAAGCTGGCACACCCTTTTGTGTTCATAATACATTAGAATACAAGTAGTCTTCAAATTATGACTAATGGATCCTGGAATTATTTTGTCCTAAGTAACAACAGGTGTACAGTGGTGGGTTCTAAAATGTTCACTACCGGTTCTGTGGGTGTGGCTAGGTGTGGGGGGAAGATGACTGAGTAGGCGTGGCCAACTTGATGTAACTCAGTCACGTGATACCCCCACCAAGCCACACCCACTGAAATGGTAGCAAAATATTTTTTAGCTTTTTGACACTTCTTTTTTTTTTTTAAATTTCGGCCCCATATCCAGGTCGAGATGCAGTGGGATGGCAGAGGTTGTCTTGGCTTTCCCTCTGTTGCCCTTCCTGGCTGAAAAGCGCCCCTTCTCGTCTCTGACGGGCCTTCCCCGTGGTTGCAGCCAGAGCATCCCACTCCTGCTGGCACGCTGAGTCAGGCCAGCCAGGTCCCATCTGCAAGATGAGCGTGGAGGAGAAAGGCTTCCCTGTGGACCTCGGGGGCGGCTTCACCAAGGACACGCCCAGGCCCCCAGTTATGAGGATGACCCTGTTTCCACAGCCCACCAGCCACGGCTTTTCAGCCAGGAAGGACAACAGAGCACAAAGCAGCTTCCTTCTCAGCGGCCGACTGGAGAAATTATTGGCATTGGCTTTTTTGTTGTTGTTGTTGTTTTTATTAAAACGTTTTATCAAGTATTACAATAATTTTTCCCATCCCTCCTCCCCCCCATCCCTCCTCCACCTACCCCCCATCCCTCATCCCCCCTCTCCCTCCAACCCCCTATCCCCACCCCCCACCCTGGACTTCCCAGAGCAAATACAGGGTATAACATTTAACAAACATAAACTAAAATATGCTAACTTTCTGTAGGCTACAAACTCCCTCTTGCTCTTTAAATCCCCTTTCATAGGCTATTTGAAACTTTTTAGTTCAATATTTGTTTTGAATATAGTCAATCCATCTTCTCCATTCCGATATATATCTTTCATTTGAATGGTCCTTCAAGTATGCTGAAAATTTTGCCATCTCTGCTAAATTCACTACTTTTAATGTCCATTCTTCAATAGTAGGTAAGTCTTCCTTCTTCCAATACTGCGCCACCAAAAGTCTGGTTGCTGTTATTAAATTTAAAATCAATTTAGTCTCTATGACCATACAATCTGTAATTATACCCAACAAAAAGAACTGTGAAGTAAATTTTATCTTCTTTTTAAGAATGTTTTGGATAATCCACCATATTTTTATCCAAAATGCCTTAATTTTTTTACATGTCCACCATATACGATAATACATGGCATCATCACATTCACATCTCCAACACTTAGGTTGCAAACTTGGATACATACAGGCTAGCTTTTTAGGATCTAGATGCCATCTATAAAACATTTTATAAAAATTCTCTCTTAAGTTTTGGGCTTGCATAAACTTTACATTTCTAACCCATATTTTTCCCCACATTTCCATCATTATTGGTTCTTCAATATTTTGTGCCCATTTTATCATACAGTCCTTAACTAGCTCTGTTTCTGAATCTATTTCTGCCAATGCACTATACAACCTTTTTATATGCATTTGACGTTGGTCTCTAATTTGTTTTACCAAGTTCTCCTCATTTTGCAAGATACCAATTTTCTGATCTTCTCTCCATCTAGCTTGCAGCTGTCCATACTGAAACCATGTTTGAATTATCCTTTCTTCTCTTAATTGATTCAAAGATTTTAGTTGTAGTATATACCTCTTTCCTTATTAAGAAGCTCTTTATAAGTAGTCACATCTTGTTTTTGCTCTACACTTATATTCTCTATCGCGTGTCTAGGTATTGCCCACATTGGTAACTAATTGTTTAATTTATATTGATACTTTTTCCAGCCACGCAATAAAGCATTCCTTAATATGTGACTTTTAAAAGTCTTGTCCACTTTCTTATCATATAATAAATAAGCATGTCAACCGTAAACCAAATCATATCCCTCAATATTCAATATTCTTTCTTCTGTTGAATTCATCCAGTCACTAATTGCTGATAGAGCAGCTGCCTCATAATATAATCTTAAATTGGGCATTTTGAGACCTCCTCTTTCCCGTATATCCTGCATTATTTTTTGCTTTATTCTCAGTCTCTTCCCTGCCCAGACAAAATTATTAATACCCTTCTGCCATATCTTCAAATTTTCATCTTTTTTAACTATTGGTATCATTTGAAAAAGAAATGAAAACGTAGGCAAAACATTCATTTTTACTGCTGCTATTCTTCCCAACAAAGATAATTGTAATTTTTTCCAATTTTCCATCTCTCTCTGTATTTTTTGCCACAACGGATCATAATTATGCTTTAATAATTTCGCATTTGATGTCGTAATATAAACCCCTAAATACCTAACTTTTTTACTATTTCAAATCCTGTTAGTCTTTCTAATTCATCTTTTTGATTTGTAGTAATATTTTTAGTTATTATCTTCGTTTCCCTGTATTTATTTTAAATCCAGATACTTGTCCATATGATTAATTATATCCATTAAACCTACAACCAACTGTAATGATTGGGTTAAAGTAACAACCAAGTCATCAGCAAATGCTCGTAATCTGTAGTCATACTGCCTAATTTTAATTCCATTTATTTTATCCGACCCACGTATTTTACTCAACAAAAATTCCAAAGTCAAAATAAACAATAATGGAGACAAGGGACATCCTTGTCTTGTTCCTTTTTTCTATATTAAAAGTATCTGTTAAACTGCCATTAATTATTATTTGTGCTGTTTGTTCCTGATATATTGCCTTAATAGATTGTGTCTAATATACACAGCCTTGGCGTGTTGGGGCTGTACTAATTGTACAGGTATCTGATGTGATTCTGCTTAGCTTCACCTGCTGCTTCCTGTCTGTTAGGAAGCTTATGATCCACTTACAAGTGTGTTCAGGTACCGCTAACTGGTTTAGCTTAGTTAGAAGAATGTCTGGAATGATGGTACTGAATGCTGAACCGAAGTCTACAAAGAGGACCCTTGCCTAGGTCTTTGGAGATTCAAGATGTTTTTGGGTGTAGCGCAGAGCCATATTAACAGCATCATCTTTATTTTATTTATTTATTTATTTATTTATTTATTTATTTATTTATTTATTTATTTATTATTAAATTTATATACCGCCCTACTCCTGAAGGACTCAGGGCGGTGAACAGCCAAAAGATAAAATACACATAGTACAAACGTTAAAAAACCATTTAAAATACATTAAATACTTTGGCCCAAAACAAATTTAAAACACCCCAATTTATAAGACAAATTTAAAAAGCAATTTAAAAGGGAAGTTAGGCCAGGCCATCCTGCTGGAATAAAAATGTTTTGAGGGCACTGCGGAAAGTGCGCAGATCTGGGATCCTCCGTAACTCCAGGGGGAGCTCGTTCCAGATGGGAGGTGCCCCCACAGAGAAGGCTCTCCCCCTGGGGGCTGCCAGTCAACATTGTTTGACTGATGGCACCCTGAGAAGCCCCTCTCTATGGGAGCGTACTGGTCGGTGACAGGCTACTGGTGGCAGAAGGCGATCTCATAGATACCCTGGTCCTAAGCCATGGAGCGCTCTAAAGGTGGTAACAAAAACCTTGAAGCGCACCCGGAAGACCACCGGGTGCCAGTACAGCTCGCCCAGGAGGGGAGTCACATGGGAGCGCCACGTCGCTCCTATAACCACCCACGTGGCCGCATTCTTGACCAGCTGGAGCCTCCGGGTTCTCCTCGAGGAGAGCCCCATGTAGAGAGCATTGCCGTAGTCCAGGCGGGAAGTGACGAGGGCATGAGTGACTGTACTTAATAGTCTGTGGATCTATTATGACTGGGAAAGGTAGATATGGCAGGAGCCAAGGGCTAGGCCACTCTCGGGGAACTAGGACTCACTGCTTCAAAGCAATTACTTGTTCCGGCCCTTCTGGTTTTGGCTCACCTCGTATACCTAGCGACTTGGGATGTCAGGGCCCTGGCCTCAGGCTGTTGCTGTTTAATGCCAGGTCTGTAGTTAACAAGGACTTATTTAGTGGCAATACGGGCGGCAAAATGTTCACATTTTTCTGCATTTTTTGCATCTGCTGATTCTCGCCCAACTGCCCTATTTAGGGTAACTCCCTCCCTCCTTAAGGTTGGGGGAATGGAGGAGTCCTTGCAGGGTAGAGCTGAGGAATTTGTACAGTTTCTGTTGGATAAAATCGCTCAGATTCGATGGACCTGGACTCTGATTGGGCAATACTGACCGAGATGACAGGGGCGGTTCTTAGTCCCATTGTGTGGGAGGAGTTTGAGCCAGTGACTCCTGAGGAAGTGGACAAGACTATAGGGGCGATGAGTTCCTCCACTTGTTTGTTGGACCTGTGCCCCTCCTGGCTGGTTTCGGCCAGCAGGGAGATGACATGAGGCTGGCTCCAGGCTTTAGTTAATGCCTCCTTGAGGGAGGGGTCTTCCCACAGCCCTTAAAGGAAACGATTGTAAGGACCCTCCTCAAGAAGCATTCCCTGGACCCAGCAGAATTAAAAAAAAAACTTTCATCTAATCTCCAAACTACCCTTTGTGGGAAAGGTTGTAGAGAAGGTGGTGGCACTTTAGTTCCTGCGGTCATTGGACGAAATGGATTATCTGGACCCTTTTCAGTCTGGTTTCAGATCTGGCTATAGCACAGAAACTGCCTTGGTCATGCTGATGGATGATTTCTGGTGAGCCTGAGATGGGAGTCATTCCTCTGTCTTGGTGCTACTTGACCTCTCAGCAGCTTTCAATGCCATTGACCATGGTATCCTTCTGGGGCGACTAAGGGAGCTAGGAGTGGGAGGCACTGTGTTGCAGTTCACCTCCTATCTCTCTGGTTGATCACAGTCGGTGCTGGTAGGAGGATAGAGGTCGACCCCTAGGCCCCTCATCTGCGGGGTGCCTCAGGGCTCGGTCCTCTCTCCCCTCCTATTTAACATCTACATGAAACCACTGGGTGAAAGCATCCAACAACACTGAGTGGGATATCAGCAATATGCTGATGATACCCAGCTGTATATCTCCACCCCTCGTCAGTTCAGTGAGGCAGTAGATGTGATGTGCCGGTGCCTGGAGGCTGTGAGGATCTGGATGGGAGTCAACAGGCTCAGACTTAACCCAGACAAGGCCGAATGGCTCTGGGTATTGCCCCCTAAAGACTATGTTGATTGTCCATCCTTGGTCCTGGGGGGTGAGAAAGTGCCACCCTCAGAATGGGCTCACAATTTGGGTGTCCTTCTAGACTCACAGCTGAGACTGGAACAACATCTGACATCTGTAGCTAGGGGGACCTTTGCACAGGTTCATCTGGTTCACCAATTGTGACCCTATTTGGATCAGGAGGCTCTCTTCACAGTCACTCATGCCCTTGTCACCTCATGGTTGATTATTGCAATGCGCTCTACATGGGGCTATCCTTGAAAAGTGTTCGGAGACTACAGTTGGTCCAGAATGCAGCCGCACAAGTTTTAGTGGGTGTGCCTAGATACACCCACATTACACCAATTCTCCACGAGCTGCACTGGCTCCCTATTGGTCTCCGGGTGCAATTCAAGGTGTTGGTCATTATTTTTAAAGCCCTATATGGCTCAGAGCCAGGCTATCTTCGCGACCGCCTTCTACCACATTGCTCCCAGCGACCGGTAAGATCCCACAGAGCCTGTCTCCTCCGGGTCCCGTCAGCTAAACAATGTTGGCTGGCGTGCCCGCAGGGGAGGGACTTTTCTATGGCTGCCCCGGGTCTCTGGAACCAATTACCTCCTGAGGTCCAGACTGCCCCCACCCTATTGGCCTTCCACAAAGCGGTGAAGACCTGGCTCTTCTGGCAGGCCTGAGGCCATTGATCTCATTATAATGATCTTGCGAGACCCGGCCACGAATTGGAGTGCATGTGTTTTAATGTTTTTAATGTTTTAATGTTTTTCTTTTTAACATTTTTTATGGGATTGTTCGCATTGTTTTATTCTTTGTTGTAAGCCGCCCAGAGTCCCTTGGGAGTTGGGTGGCATAGAAATGCAACAAAATAAATAAACAAAATAATAATTTTGTTTTGGAAAGCTCTGGAAAGTCCAAATTTATACATAAAATTGCAGTCAATGCTATTCAAAAACAAAATGTTTTAAGAATACATAATATTTCCTGAAATATCTGTGGCATCCAAAATATATTGCTTTGGAGATTTGTCATAAGAAATATTAAGTGATCAGAAAAGTATATAAGATAAAAATATGAAGTAGAAATAATGAAACAAGTTCTAATAGTTTGTCTTTCTACTGAACGTACAACAAGATTCATTTTGAGTTTGTCTGTCCTCTTCCCATGTTGTTTTTCTCCAAGATCTTATATGGGTCTTCTCCAACAATAAATGACAAAACCAAAGAAGATTATTTTCACCAGATGTTTCCCAATGTGATCCACCACTATTTGGGCATTCTTGAGTTGCTACTGCATTTCAAATGGACCTGGATTGGTGTGATTGTGTATGATAATGACAATGGAGATGTCTTTATACAGCATGTCCTTCCCTTATATTCTGAGAAGGGTGTCTGTGTGGACTTCTTAGAAACAATACCCAGAATATCTTTTTCCAGTAACATTGCTGAAAGTGGAATGGAATGGTTTGCAAGTTCACGTGTTGTCACAGGAAGTATTGTCAATACTGTTATTGTGCAAGGTGAAATAGAAACTGTTAGTGTCTTACGAATAGCTTTCCAATTCTTGCAATTTTATGATGTAAAGATGGAAAGCCGAGTGTTGATTATGACTGCTGAGATGGATTTTGCATTTGTTGGACTTCAAAGAGATTGGGACATCCGTTTTTTCCATGGAGCACTCTCATTTGCTGTTCATACAAATTACCCTCGGGGATTCCAGAAATTTCTGAACAGAAGAAACCCCCTTTCAGAAAATAAAGACGGCTTTATCAGTATCTTCTGGAAAAATGCATTTAATTGTGATTTCCCAAATTCCATTCCAAAAAAGAGAGATGTGCACATTTGCACTGGAGAGGAAAAACTGGAAAGTCTACCTCTGACCCTGTTTGACACAAACATGTCTGGCCACAGCTATAGCATCTACAATGCAGTTTACATTATAGCACATGCTTTGTGTGCAACAACTTCATCCACGTCAAAAGAAAGAGCAAAGATAAAAAACACGAGACAAGTAAAAGCCTGGCAGGTATCTTCCAAAGCAATGTTGAACAAAAACAGAATAATAAAGTTGGAAGAGAACTTGGAAGTTTTCTAGTCCACCCCCCTACTCTAGCAGGAAGGAAATAGTGTAGATCAGGGGTCTCCAACCTAGGCAACTTTATGACTTGAGGACTTCAACTCCCAGAATTCCTCAGCCAGCATGTGCTGGGAGTTAAAGTCCACAGGTCGGAAAGTTGCCAAGGTTGGAGACCCCTGATTCTCAAGATGTTGACATTCAATTTTGCTATCTCATGTTTGACCACATCCAGCTTATCTTGATTCATAAATCTTATATTGCAGATTCCTATGCAATATTGTTCTTTACAGCATAGGACTTTCCTTTCACCACCAGACATGTGCACAGCTGAGGATCCTATGTCTTTCTGTTAACATATGATAAACATTCTCTATCAATATATTATTAGTTTTGAATTGTAAAGTTTCCATTGCCCAAACTGGATGGAAAATAGCTCATTTTGGTTGCATGTTTGAAACCCTAAGGAAGAGGGAAAGACAGCACACTTGAACAGAACAGTTTCTAGTACATTAAAAACAATTAGTCTCCCAAATATGTCTACAAAACATTTCAGATGGTGTCACCACTCTGCCTAAGCAACTGACTTCAACGATTTCTCCTTCTCTTTTTCCATTCTTTGTTAGATTTCCTCCCTCAAAATCATTCATCTTAGTTTTAAAGTGTGTTAGGATTGTTCTGAAGGTTCTCCTGGAATAATTTTCCCTCTTTCCAATTTAGCTCCACAAATTTATAAGAAGTACATCCTTTATAAACAATGCTGGAGAAAATATTTCCTTTGATGAGAAAGGGCATATAATCGCTGGATTTGATATTTTCAACTGGGTCACCTATGCAAATAACACATTTACAAAAGTCAAAGTTGGATGGATAGAACCCAACTCTTCCTCTTCACTCAACATTCATGAAGACTCCATTATATGGCCTATAAGGTTTAACCAGGTACATATTTTGCACAGATTTGGGAATGGTTTAATCTACATTCTGAATATACAAAAATGGGACCTTTTTCTTCTACTGAAGTAGTGTACAATTATCCAGGTATTGTACTTGCATTGTGAATTGGGAGATGCTACATAGTTCAGTGTGCAATTAGATGATAGTATCTTGACACCTTCTGAATAAATTCAGAAGAAGGGAGTTATGCTGCTTGCTTCTTCCTCACCAAAACTGGTCAACATTCTAAAGGACCCCACTGTATAGACTAGAAAATTTAACCAGATATTTGCAATATTTTGCATATATTTGAGGATAATTTAATCCACATTCCAAATACAGTTTGTTCTTGACTTACTATCACAATTTGGTCTGGAATAAATTGGTAGTAAATCCTTGTAATCCTAAAGAAAGGCACCACACAACCAGATTTGATTTAATTACAATTTTACAATGGAAGTAAAGCATGTTGATGCAATAATAAAGCAAGTCATGTGGTTCTTAAGCAAATACAAAACATCCAATAGCCATATTTTATCAGAAATCTAGAGGAAACTTCAGAAACTAGTAAAAAGAAACCCACAAAAATTTTGGTCATGTGACCACAGGATCCTGTAACTGGTTGCAGGTGGGCCAAAAATGAAACCATGTGACTGTGGAGGGGGGGCAGATGTTATAACTTTGAGGACAGTCATAACAGTGGTGAAATGCTACCGGTTCGCACCAGTGCAGGCAAACCAGTAATGATAAAAACTACCAGTTTGGGCAAACCGGTAGTAAAAAAAAACACAACCTACTTGTTCAAAGGAACCAGTATTTCCAATAATCAGCTGTGCCACATGATTTAAAATCACTAGAAAGCAGGAATCCTGCTTTATATTTATATTGTTTTATTTGTTTCCTAGTATGATTTGGTTACTTATTAGTAATTTATTACTATCACTAAATGTTGTACCTTATGATTCTTGATGAATGTATTTTATTTTTTCTTTATGTACACTGAGAGCATGTGCACCAAAGACAAATTTCTTGTTGCCCAAACACACTTGGCCCATATTCTATTCTATTCTATTCTATTCTATTCTATTCTATTCTATTCTATTCTATTCTATTCTATTCTATTCTATTCTATTCTATTCCATTCCATTCCATTCCATTCCATTCCATTCTATTCTATTCTATCAATATTATAGTTATCTGAAAATGTATCATTCTGAGATTCTCCCCAGGCAATGCATACAGAATATCTGTCTGTGTTTGAGTAAAACCAATGCCCCTGAGCATGCCAAAAGTACCAAACTGACCTTTTTTTTTAATCCTCTTTATTCAGAAGAGACCACGTTCCCTGTGTAATGACAATTGTCACCCTGGTTCTAGTAGGGCCAAAATAGAAGGAAAGCCATTTTGCTGCTATAAGTGTCATAAATGTCCAGAAGGGATGATTACAAGTCAGAAAGGTAAGGCTGCTTCAATTTATAAATATTAACCTTTCCATGAAAACCTGTGTAGAATAAATTCAGTATTTATGTACCACTGTATACATTATGAGCAAAATGAAGGAAGATATTTTATCTCCTCCCTAATTAACTTCCCAGGATCAATGAACCTTGTCATCTCAGCCTTCAGACACCTAGCCAATTAATGTTGATTAAAAACCAGGCAAATACCAAGAGGAAGGCGTAGACTCTCCAAACTAAAGCAAGTTAAACTGTAGGTCTAGTACGATATTAAATTCACGAAATACTGTCTACTTGTTCTTTAAAAACCAGTATTGCCTTTGTAGTTCTCTTCTAACTTTCTCATTAGAGGCCTGATGTTCTTCCCTCTCAAATGAAAAACTCTTCTGCTCTACCCAATCACATGCATTGTCATAAATATGCATCTCCTCTATTTACAGGTGAGCCTGGCTAACTACAGTTCTATAACTAAAGAATGAAATTGTGGTCTGATCGACACTGTTAAATGAACTCTTTTAGCACTTAGCACTTACTGTATATACCATTTAATGGTGCTTTACACCCCCCTGTAGGCAGTTAACAGAATCAGCATATTGCTCCCAACAATCTGGGTCCTCATTTTACTGACCTCTAAAGGATGGAAAGCTGAATCAATCTTGAGCCAGTGGCAATCGAACTGCTGGAAGTTGGCAGAATCAGCTGCAATGCTGCATTCTAACCACTGTGCCACTATGGCACCTTTAGGGAATACTTGAGATGAAGTTATTCCACTAACTTTTGTCCCCCATCATCTCCTTTTCTGTTATTTTGAAAATGATAATACAGTATCTTCTACATTGCAATAATAATATGTTCATTCATTTGTTCATCACTTATTTCTACAGATATGGATGATTGTTTGCCATGCCCAGAAGGACAGTATCCAAACAACAACCATGACTCGTGTCTTCCAAAACATATAGTTTTTTTGTCTTATGGAGACACCTTAGGCATCAGTTTGGCCACTAGTGCAATTGTCTTTGCCTGCATTGGCACTGTGATTCTTTGGATCTTCATCAAATACCAGGACACTCCCATAGTCAAGGCCAACAACCGGAACATCACCTACCTTCTCCTCATCTCCCTTGTGCTCTCATTCCTTTGCAGTTTATTATTCATTGGAAAACCTGACAAGGTGACCTGCCTTTTGCGACAAACTGCTTTTGGGATCATCTTCTCAGTGGCCATTTCTTGTATATTGGCCAAAACCATCATTGTGATTTTAGCTTTCATGGCTTCAGTGCCAGGATCCAAGATGAGGCGATGGCTGGGTAAACCATTGGATAATTACATTGTTGTTTCTTGTTCCCTCGTTCAAGTCACTGTTTGCATTATATGGCTTGTAACCTCACCCCCATACCCAGATGCTGTTATGAACTTAGTGGCAGATGAAATCATTCTGGGATGTAATGAAGGCTGTACTCTCATGTTTTACTGTGTCTTACTCTACCTGCTTTTCCTTGCTATTGTTGGCTTCAATGTGGCTTTCCAAGCTCGGCATTTACCAGACAGTTTTAATGAGACCAAGTTTATTTCCTTTAGCTTGTTATGGTTTTGCAATGTCTGGTTGTCCTTTTTTCCAACATATCTGAGCACCAAGGGGAAATACATGGTGGCTGTGGAGATCTTTTCCATTCTCTCTTCCAGTGCAGGGTTAATGAGTTGCATCTTTTTCCCAAAATGCTTTGTTATCATACTAAGGCCTAATCTAAATAATAAAAAACAGTTAATGAGAGGCAAGAAACACAGTATAATTCCATAATATTGCTTCAGTGAATGATACATTCCCTGAAGAATATTCAGAAACTGAAACTGGTTCAAAAAGTTGTCACAACTGATGTTAATCCACCAATTCCTTCCCATTGTTCCAGGCATCCTCCGAAGTCCCCTCCAATGGACCCCACCTGAGGTTGTCACCCCAACTCTAATAAACAGAATATAAACAGTGAACCTCCTATTATTCTGAAATAGTTATTTTCATTGTCTTTCCTTCCTTGTCATATTGAAGTGTAATAATTGTCATAATACATTAACATGCTGAACTTTGGTAGCATTGAGAGAGGAAAAAAACTTCGATACTAAAATTCCAGTGTCATATTTGTGACATCCTATTGCATTTGGCCTGTTTTCCCCCAAATCATTCCTAATAATAACACTCTTGAGAAAATCCTCAAGCCTATCTGTAGCTAAAGATCCCGGTGTGCCCCTTGAAAAAGACATATCTTTCATACCCTTAATCCTATCAACCACTTGTAAAACCTATCCGCTATGGATATGGTTAGACAGTCTTGGATATTTAAGACCATGACTTCATATCCTGAAGCTTCAACAGATACCGTATTTTTTGGAGTATAAGACTCACTGGAGTATTTTTATTTATTTATTTATTTTTATATGCCGCCCTTCTCCGGAGACTCAGGGCGGCTTACAATGCATTAAGCAATAGCCTTCATACTTTTGTATATTTTATACAAAGTCAGCTTATTGCCCCCACAAACCAGGTCCTCATTTTACCCACCTTAGAAAGGATGGAAGGCTGAGTCGACCTTGAGCCTGGTGAGAACTGAACTCACAGTATAAGTATAAGACGCACCTTTGTTTTTGGGGAGGAAAATAAGAAAAAAGCCATTTGTGGGTGGATCGGTCTCCTGGAATACCCCCAATCAGCTGTTCCCCGAGGTGAACTTTAGCAACAGGTTCATTGGTTGTGAGCTCTACGCCTTGCTTTTTTTTCAGTCTCTGAAACCCCCATTTCAGAGCCTTTTTTTCAAGCCTCTCAAATGGAGGTTTCAGAAGCTTTTTTCAGCCTCTGAAACCTCCGTTTCAGAGGCTGGGCAGGGCTACATTCAGACTATAAGACGCACCCAGATTTTCTTTTTATTTTTTTTTTATTTTTTTATTATTAAAATATAAACACAGATATAAAGACAATACAATACAAAGACAAACAAAAAACCCATTTTACATTTACGCTTTTGTCATCAACAGAATATATGTCATTGAGTTTATATAGTTTAATAAAGAGTAATTATTAAATGTCTAATTCCAATGTTATAACTTTTCACTACAAATTTACATTTCTTATGGGTTCATCTCCTTGTGAAAGTCTTTACCCTAATTTCTGTCCTCTACATTTTTGCTGATTTTCCTTTCCAGCCATTGAAGATGCACCCAGATT
Source organism: Pantherophis guttatus (assembly GCF_059756535.1). Classification (NCBI taxonomy): domain Eukaryota; kingdom Metazoa; phylum Chordata; class Lepidosauria; order Squamata; family Colubridae; genus Pantherophis; species Pantherophis guttatus. The sequence goes on from NC_142066.1 coordinate 17,397,082, forward strand.
TTCACCCCCTTCTTGGGGGTAAAAAGGTGCATTTTATACTCCGAAAAACACGGTAATCATTTTTCAGATGCTCTTGAAAATTTCTTTTATGTTCTTTACATTTCTCCACTTCGTATTGGGATGCATCTGCCTAGTGATAGGTATTCAATCTCTTGGGCATTCTACAGTTTAATGAAGAACTAGCTCTTAGGAATTTCTATGGTTTCCTCAAATCGTCTAGCATGATTTGAAGAAGAAGGGGGAAATATAAACTTATTGTGTTGTGTTGTGTTGTGTTGTGAGTGATAGACAAATGGTACTTGTTTAGCCACTGCCTCATCTGGTATTTTCTTTCTCTTGCACAAAATTCTAAAAGATATAACTTTCACTTTGGATACAAAGGTATTACTTTCACTTTCCAACAAGGAAGGCCCGAAAGTTGTCTAGCAGTGGGAACTTGATGTAAAGAAAGCAATTTTCACACAGTATTAAAGAAAGAAAAAAATATTATTTCTGTATACAAACTGAGGATGGTGCCTCTGGGTTTTCTACTTAAGGAACACACCAGAACTTGTATACAATTTGCCATAGCAAGCAAAATTAAGAGTTTTGCTGATTGGATATAAAGTTACATGACAGTTATGCATTCACATGAAGCAAAGCCATTCCATAATAATCTTTTTTTTTTTTGAAAAAGTTTTATTTTAGATTAAAAATAAAAAAAAACACAACAACAATAACATAAAAATATCATCCTTACAAACAATTATAGACAGCATCTCAATCGGTTAAAACCATTTCATGCTTACAATTCTCCAAATCTCCTCATATAACAATTATTCTTTACTTAAACTAAAAATACATATTTAAACATTTCATATATGCTATCTCATCTCCATACTTTTTTATCAAACCATTGATAAAATATCTCCCATATCAAATAGTATTGTTTATCTTCCTGTTCTCTTATTTCAAATGTCAATCTACTCATTTCAGCACAGTCCAACATTTTCATAATAATTTCTTCATCGGTAATTATCTTCTCTCCTTTCCAGTTTTTGGCAAATACAATTCTGGCCGCTGTTAAAATGTTCACAATTAAGTATTGTAATTCTTTATTAAATGTCTCTGGTAGAATTCCTAGTAAAAATATTTCTGGTTTAAAGTCAATATGTCTCTTTGTCATTGTTTCTAACCACGTATGTATTTTAGTCCAAAATCTCCTTGCTTCCACGCATGTCCACCACATATGGTAATACGATCCTGGAGTTTGATGACACTTCCAACATTTCTCCGATTTATTCTTAAACATCCTGGCTATTCTCGTCGGGGGTAGATGCCCACCTGTAAAACATCTTATACAAAGTCTCTTTATATGCTATTGACATTGTCATTTTATAATTATGTGACCACAATTTTTGCCATTTCTCTAAATCAATACTATAACCAAAATTTTTTCCCCATGCTATCATTGATTCTTTAACTTATTCTTCTTCCAGTTTTGCTTCAAGTAAATATCCATATAGCTTTTTAATTATATGGTCATCTGAACCCATTAATATCTTGTCTAAACCAGTCGAAACACTATAAATACCTTCTTGTTTAAAGTCTTCTCAATATCTGGAAAGTATTTGCATGTATGAAAACTAATCTATCTTAAATCCCTGATCTTCTAAGTTTTGTTTCAATTTAAATTCACCCTTTTCATCCAATAATTCATTATATCTAACAATTTGTTCCCCTTCAAATACCACTGGATAAGAAAAAGCTTCAACTGTAGATACCCAGACTGGAATCTTCAGATAATGGTACTTTTTGATCTTCTCCCATGTCAAAAACAAAGCTTCACGTATCTGGTGCCTTCTAAAATACCCCTGAATTTTAGTTCCTTTATACCATAAGAAAGCATGCCATCCCATCAGCAAATCATGTCCCTCCAAATTTAATAATCTAGTATTTTTCAATATCACCCATTCTTTAATCCACATTAAACAAACCGCTTGATAGTATAATTCAAAATCCGGTAATTCAAAACCACCCCTCATCTTAGCATCTTGTAACAGTTTTAAGTTTTATCCTTGCCTTCTTTCCCTGCCAAACATATTTCAAAACCATTTTATTTAAATCTGTAAAAAATTCCTTACCCAGCTTTACAGGAATTGTCTGAAAAAGATACAAAATTCTAGGTAAAATATTCATCTTAATAGTTGCAATTCTACCAATCAAAGATAACTGCAAGTTTCCCCATTTCCCCAAATCCTGTCCTATCTGTTGCTTAAGCTTACTATAATTATTTTCTTTAAGAGAACTACATCTTGCTGTTAATTGAATCCCTAAGTATTTCACCTTATTTGTGACCTGCATCTTGGAGATCTCCCTCAATTCTTCTTTTTGTTTTTTTAACATATTTTTAGTCATTATCTTCGTCTTCTCTTTATTAATTTTCAAACCAGCAACCTCCCCAAATTCACCTATTTTTTCTATCAATTTATTTATTGATATTAGTGGTTCTTCAATAATAAAAACCAAGTCATCAGCAAAGGCTTGTAATTTATCTTCTTCCTTTCTAATTTTCATTCCCTTTATCTCTTTTTCTTCTCTAACCTTTCTATTCAACACTTCCAACGTCAATATAAATAACAATGGGGATAAGGGACATCCTTGTCGAGTACCTTTTTCTATTTCAATAGCATTGGTCAATTCTCCATTAATCATTACCTTTGCTGTCTGTTTCGTATATATAGCTTCAATTGCCTGAATAAATTTCCTTCCAAAGCCCATCTCTTCCATTTGTAACATCACAAATCGCCAGTTCACATTATCAAATGCTTTTTGTGCATCTAAAAATACCAAAGCCATTTTTTTTCAGGGTGCGCTTCATAATATTCTAGAGTATTCAAAATTATTCTTATATTATCTCTAATTTGTCTTTTTGGAAGAAATCCATTTTGATCTGAATGAATAAAGTTATTCAAATATCTCTTAAGTCTTTCTGCCAGTATTGAGGCAAAGATTTTATAATCTGAATTCAGCAGGGATATAGGCCTATAGTTTTTAACTTGCTGTGAGTCAGTGTCTTCTTTATGAATCAGTGTAATATAAGCCTCAGTCCATGATTGGGGTATTGTTTTATTTGTCATTACTTCATTCATGATGTCCAAAAGTGGAAGGCATAAGGATTCTTGTAATGTCTTATAATATTCAACAGGCAATCCATCTGGTCCTGGTGTCTTTCCATTTTTTTGTTTCTTAATTGCTTCTGTTAGTTCCATCATTGTTATATGCCCATTTAGCATTTCTTCAATGTTCTTAGGGATCACAGGTAGTTTTGCGTTCTGTAAGTATTTTTTAACTTTCCCCTCTTCAACCTGCTCTCTTTTATAAAGTTGCCTTTATAAAATAAGAAAAAAGCTGTTTGTGGTGGATCAGTCTCCTGGAATACCCCCAATCAGCTGTTCCCCGAGATGAACTTTAGCAACAGGTTCATTGGTTGGGAGCACTACGCCTTGCTTTTTTTCAGCCTCTGAAACCCCCATTTCAGAGCCTTTTTTTCAAGCCTCTCAAACGGAGGTTTCAGAAGCTTTTTTCAGCCTCTGAAACCTCCGTTTCAGAGGCTGGGCAGGGCTACATTCGGACTATAAGACGCACCCAGATTTTCACCCCCTTCTTGGGGGTAAAAAGATGCATCATATACTCCGAAAAATACGGTCATTGTTTTTCAAATGCTCTTGAAAATTTCTTTTATGTTCTTTACATTTCTCCACTTCGTATTGGGATGTATCTGCCTATTGATAGGTATTCAATCTCTTGGGCATTCTACAGTTTAATGAACAACTAGATCTTAGGAATTTCTATGCTTTCCTAAAATCGTCTAGCATGATTTGAAGAAGAAGGGGGAAATATAATCTTGTTGTGTTGTGTTGTGTTGTGTTGTGTTGTGAGAGATAGACAAATGGTACTTGTTTAGCCACTGCCTCATCTGGTATTTTCTTTCTCTTGCACAAAATTCTAAAAGATATAACTTTCACTTTGGATACAAAGGTATTACTTTCACTTTCCAACAAGGAAGGCCCGAAAGTTGTCTAGCAGTGGGAACTTGATGTAAAGAAATCAATTTTCACACAGTATTAAAGAAAGAAAGAAAAAAATTTCTGTATACAAACTGAGAATGGTGCTGTTCTGTTGCCGTCCCACACGCACACACACCAACAGACGTCCAAGAGTTAAAAACTAAACCAGCCGACAAAATCCTTTTCCTTATGATAATGGAACTTGGCAGCAACCTAGTGGCTGCCTGCCAAGAGTTTATTAGTTTATTATTTACGAAGGGAAGAGATAACTTCTCTCCGCTTCTGGTACATCAAAGTAAAATGTTCAATAATTACAGAGTAAATCAAGTCCAAATATAATCCAGCAAAGTCTATAGCAAAAGTCCGGCAATGCAGAATGGTGTGGAAGCTTTCACCTTTGTTCATCACAAGGCTTGACTGGCCACCACGCTCCCTTTTATACCCTGTGGGGTGTGGTCCAGTGACTCAGCCTAATCTCGGGCACGCCTTTTCTTCTGTTGCACGCACTTATCTCTGTGACACTGTCGAGGATCCAGCCAAGACTCATTACTCTCATCACTGTCCACCTGTGGCTGCGTGGACGTGCTTGGCCCCGGCCCTATCTCTAGCCCTTCGGCGGACACCGAAGGCATTGGCAAAGAGGAGGGTCCTGGAGAGGGTGGCTTTGCCAACTCCTCTCCTTCACTCTCGGAGTCCTCTCCTGCCGATGACACAGGCTCAGGTAACGGAGCCACAACAGGTGCCTCTGGGTTTTCTACTTAAGGAACACACCAGAACTTGTATTCAATTTGCCATAGCAAGCAAAATTAAGAGTTTTGCTGATTGGATATAAAGTTACATGACAGTTATGCATTCACATGAAGCAAAGCCATCCCATAATATTCTATTAACTAGTGATTCCTACTTCATTATCATATAACCAAACAACAAAAAATATTTGAAAGAATGGAAATCTTGTAAGAAGCTTGCAGGATATCATTTCTAATTCTCCTTGTTGTGAAATAGATCACCACATCTCTTGGCAGCTGCCTTTGTTTTGCCAGCCAAGAATTAACCCTATAGATTTTGTCCATTTGAATTGCCACATCTTCTGGCCTTTCTGAAATCAACTCTGCTAAAGCATTGGACAAATATCTTTTAAATTTTCACCACTCTTTTCTTTCAAACCTCTCAGTCTCAGGGCAAATTCCATTGATCTATATTGTAGCATGACCATTTCATCATCCACTTTCTCTGTTTGTATCATAACCTCTCCTAATTTAGTTGCTAGCTCCAAATTGGCTTCATCAACTTCCCGTAGTCTCTCCTCAATCTTTAACATGTGATTAGCCAGTCCTGAAACTGCAAAAACAATGTCATCTCTTATTGCATCATGTTTTTCCTCCACCACATCTTTAATTTTCTTTAACTCCTCTGAAAATTCTTTCATCATTTCTGCCTGATTGTTCAGGGCACCCATTATAAATTCTTTAAGGTCTTGTGACTGTGTATCAGCCGGAAGTTGTTGCTTTTGAGTCACTACAGGGGAACCTCCTCCCCCTTTAGAAGTTGGTGGCTTTAATTGTTTAGCAGCCATTTTATTTTAAAATGAGTTTTTCGTTTTACAGCCACAAAGTCTTATAAACAGTCTTGCAATATTTATTTCAAAGTTTTTCAGAATAAACAATCCTCTCTCCAGTCTTTTCTCAGTCCCCAGCAATTTTCTCTTCAAGCGGAAGACTCTTAACAAGCAATTTCACTTTCCATTCCGCCCATAACAAAGGCTTCCTCTCCAGCCTCCAGCTCAAGAAAGTTCCGTTTGCAACAATGTATACACAGAGTTAAACTCTGTTTCTTTTAAAAAGCTTGCACTCTTGCTTCCGCTCTGTCTGCCTTTTTAGTAATCATTGAAACTCACTGTTTGCCAGCAGAATTGGATGCAACGTCTGGCTCTGGCTAGCAGAGACACCACTGATCCGGAGCAATGGGAGGGCTGAACTGGGGAGCTCTCACCCTACGAGTCCCTGGGATTAATCCAGGGACTTTCGGGGAGCTCTACCCACCCCCTCCGACTCTCCTCTCCTTCTTTGCCCAAAGGAGAGTTTTTTCAAACCGCTGGACAGCAGTTTAGCGCTGTCAGGGCAGTTTTAACAGATCGTGCGGCTGGCGGTCAATGGAGACCGTGCTCGACGTCTGCGGAGCCACCGAAAGTCGAAAGAATGGAAATCTTAAACCACTTAGAGAGGGCTGTAAAGCACTGTGAAGTGGTATGTACCATATTTTTTGGACTATAAGCCACTCCAAAGTATAAGACGCACCTAGCTTTTGGGGAGGAAAACAAGAAAAAAAATCTGCCTCTGCCTCCCAGCAATTTGCCTCCTTGCAGCAGACAGCAAACAGAGTGGTCAGCTTCAGTACAGCCTGATTTAGCACGAGCAGCTGATTGGCAGTTGGATCCACCTCCCGGAATACCTCCTATCAACTGTTCCAGGCTGCAGGTATCACCGACACCCATCGGCACCGGCATCGCCCATTGCCGCTACCAGCTATCGTCATCTCCACTCTCCCCATTTTCAGCCTCCTCGCACCTCATTTTCAGCCTCTGTGCATCCCAGTTTTGGCCCATTCCACCTATCCCCACCAAAAGGCCAAAAATGGGCTGTGCGGAGGCCAAAAATGAAGCACATGGAGGCGATGATAGGTGGCAGTGGTGATGGGCAGCAAGGATCCCCACAGCCTGGAACAGCTGATAGGAGGTATTCTGGGAGGCAGATCCAACCGCCAATCAGCTGCTCGTACTAAAACAGTCTGTAATGAAGCTGACCACACTGTTTGCTGTTTGCTACAAGGAGGCTCCAGGCTGCAGGTATCACCGACACCCATCAGCACCGGCACCGCCCATTGCTGCTACCAGCTATCGTCACCTCCGCTCTCCCCATTTTTGGCCTCTGTGCATCCCATTTTCAGCCTCCTCGCACCTCATTTTCAGCCTCCTCGTATCCCATTTTTGGCCCATTCCATCTATCCCCACCAAAAGGCTGAAAATGGGGCACGTAGAGGCCAAAAACAGGATGTGTAGAGGCCAAAAACGAAGCACATGAAGGCGGTGATAGGTGGCAGCGGTGATGGGAGGCGATGATCCCCACAGCCTGGAACAGCTGAAGGAGGTATTCTGGGAGGCAGATCCAACCACCAATCAGCTGCTCCTACTAAAATAGGCCATACTGAAGTTGACCACACTGTTTGCTGTTTGCTGCAAGGAGGCAAATTGCTGGGAGGCAGAGGCTAAAGGGTGGAGGCTAGTGGGTGGGCGGGGCATCAGCAACATTTGCTGTATAAGACGCACAGACATTTCCACCCACTTTTTGGGGGTAAAAAAGTGTGTCTTATACTCCGAAAAATACAGTAAGTCTAAATGGTATTTTATATGGATGTTTTGTTGAAAAAAAAGAGATCAAATTTAATATTTCTAGAATTAAGGAATAAAATCGCCAAAGAGGATAAAAAAAACGAGTTGGTAATTCGATTGATGCAAACATACAAAAATCAACAGAGTTGTGGACATCCAAAACTGGGGAGTAACCTCATTACAGAAGCCAACAGTGCAACTGAGAATTCTTTCAAAGAAACAGATTGGGAAAATGCCAACTGAGGTGTCATCAACATGAGTTCTGAAACTTTTTGAGAAAACAAGGAATTCAAAATTGGTAAATATTCCCTGTCTCATTGTAATTATGAAATAACCATGATTAATACTGTACTGTAACTTCCTGGTTCATGAACATTCCCTTAGGAGAGGAGGATAAGTGAAAAGTCAAGTGTATTAATATCTCATGTTTTATTGATATGAACAATGATCTCCTGTTTATTTTTGTGAAGGATGAGACAGGCAGAACTACACTGCTAGATTTATTGGTAGTTGATTCTGTATGATTCTGGCTTTCAATCAGCTGAGTGAGGCCATGTGAATCACCAATATTTAAAAAAATCAATGAAGGATCAAACTATTGCTGGAAGAAGATAGACTCTCAGTTAACATCATGTTATTTTTGGCACTGATGATAGTCCCAGCAGTTGAAATTTATGGCCAGAGAAAGATTCCTCTGGCTAAGTGTCCTATTAAGACACTACTTCCAGTTCCCCTTAAGTATTACCAGCCTGGGGATTTTATCATTGCTACCATTACCTCTCAAATCTACATTTTCTCAAGTCCAGTAACATTTCAGAAGCCACCTTCTGAGGAAACTGTTGATGGCCTTTTGTAAGTACCTTTGGCTGAAAAATCAAATATATTTTCTAATTAGCTTCATGTAGGGGTTTCATCTAAAGCTCCAACTTGGAGATAAGAAGAAAAGTATAGGATGGCACGAACAAAGCTTTTATTCAATCCTTTACACTATAAAAATGTCCATGTTCTTATTTTTATGGAAAATTGCAAAAGATATAATAGCATAACCAGCATTCAGACGCTTCCTTTAATTATCTGTAGTAAGATGAGTAGCCAATAAATTTAATAAAACAAAAATAAAACATTAATAAATCTCATGACATGAATGTGAAACATAATCACTAATCTTGTAAAATTTATCTTCTAATCTGAAAGACTGAAAATAAATAAAAGGAAAGGAAACTACTAAAATGCATCTCCAGCGGGGGGAAAAGATACTCTGATGAAATTTTATCTATGTACCTTTCTATCTATCTATCATCTATCTCTCATCTTTCTTTCTTTCTTTCTTTCTTTCTTTCTTTCTTTCTTTCTTTCTTTCTTTCTTTCTTTCTTTCTTTCTCTCTCTCTCTCTCTCTCTCTCTCTCTCTCTCTCTCTTTCTTTCTTTCTTTCTTTCTTTCTTTCTTCTATCTCTCTATGTGTCTGTGTCTGTGTGCCTCTGTTTCTGTGTGTCTATGTTAATTAATAACATAATAACACCTGCAGATATCCCTGCAAATACAATATATTAAAATGGAAAAAAGTTTGGCCAAAACAAGTTTCACGACATTAAAACACAGACAGATAATAATCAGAAAAGAAAGCAAAGGAAGAAAAAAAAAGTATTATACTTCTGACTCCCCCATTTTTAATTTAAGTTAATTAAATGTTAATTTTCAGTATATTATAAAATTGTTCTTCATTTTTATTTGAAGCATATGTAGAAGCCAGTATGACTGTTTTGTCTGTTCTTCTTTTCACATATATCCTCCCTGTTCCCTTTCAATAAATCCAATTTTTTTCAGGCGAGCTGGTATAAATTACTATTTCAATTTTTACTCTGTATCGCAGCTATATATTCTTTTCCCAAATTCTTGTGTGTGTGTGTGTGTGTGTGTGTGTGTGTGTGTGTGTACTTCATTCAAGCAACAATATCTACATTTTGTCTTTTCAATATACGGAACATTTTGTTGTGTTATTACGGAGAATATAATATTAACAATATTATATTGTTAATGTATACCATACATATTAAAGAATAGCATGTTTCAAACTTTTTCCATATAATAAAGTTTCTATTTTCCAGCAGGAAATTATAACAATGATGCTATCAATATAGAATTATTAATAAGATATAAAGAATGTGGTAATCTGGAACCTATTGTTCATAATTTAGGATGTTCACTCAGAATTACCAGCACATCCTGGCGTTGGTGTTTGCTGTGAAGGAACTCAATGAGAATACCCAAGTTTTACCCAATATCAGTTTGGGCTTCCATATCTTAAATAGCTATTTTTCACCAATATGGACCTATCTTGGCTCAATGGAATTTCTATCAACTCAGGACAAATTAATCCCTAATTACAAATGTGATATTCAGAATACGATTATGGGAGTCATTGGGGGACCTACTTCTGAAGTCTCTCTCCACATGACAAACATCTTGAGCACCTACAAGATTCCACAGGTAAAACTGGTTTGAAATATTGAGTGTCATTATATTTAAGGTATTTTTGTAAATGGGAGATAGAAAATGGAAATTTTATTAGTTGATAGATGATGTGTTTCTGAAACATTGAAAACGTAGTTGATCAATTTACAGGTGTTGAAAAAGCTGGCACACACTTTTGTGTTCCTAATACATTAGAATACAAGTAGTCTTCAAATTATGACTTTAATGGATTCTGGAATATTTTTGTCCTAAGTAACAACAGGTGTACAGTGGTGGGTTCTAAAATGTTTACTACCGGTTCTGTGGGTGTGGGTAGGTGTGGGGGGAAGATGACTGAGTGGGCGTGGCCAACTTGATGTAACTCAGTCACATGATACCCCCACCAAGCCACGCACACTGAAATGGTGGCGAAATATTTTTTGGCTTTTTGACAATTCTTTTTTTTTTTTGACATTTCAGCCCCATATCCAGGTCAAGATCCAGTGGGATGGCAGTGGTTGTCTTGGCTTGCCCTCTGTTGACCTTCCTGGCTGAAAAGCGCCCCTTCTCGCCTCTGATGGGCCTTCCCCGTGGTTGCAGCCAGAGCACCCCACTGCTGCTGGCACACTGAGTCAGGCCAGCCAGGTCCCATCTGCGAGATGAGCGTGGAGGAGAAAGGTTCCCTGTGGACCTCGGGGGCAGCTTCACCAAGGATGTGCCCAGGCCCCCAGTCATGAGGATGACCCTGTTTCCGCAGCCCACCGGCCACAGCTTTTCAGCCAGGAAGGACAACAGAGGGAAAGCATGAAGCAGCTTCCTTCTCACCGGCCGACTGGAGAACTTATTGGCATTGGTTTTTTTTTTTTTATTATTATTATTATTAAAAAGTTTTATCAAGTATTACAACAATTTTTCCCATCCCTCCCCCCATCCCTCCTGCACCCACCCCCCATCCCTCATCCCCCCTCTCTCTCCAACCCCCTTCCCCCCACCCCCCACCCCAGACTTCCCAGAGCAAATACAGGGTATAACATTTAACAAACATAAACTAAAATATGCTAACTTTCTGTAGGCTCCAAACTCCCTCTTGCTCTTTAACTCCCCTTTCAACTAACAAAACATAATTTAAAAAGAAAATTTTGGTTTCATTCATAGGCTTTTTTTTTTAAATTTGATTTATATGCTGCCCTTCTCCGAAGACTCAGGGTGGCTTACAATGCGTTAAGCAATAGCCTTCATTCTTTTGTATATTTTATACAAAGTCAGCTTATTGCCCCCACAAACTGGGTCCTCATTTCACCTACCTTAGAAAGGATGGAAGGCTGAGTCAACCTTGGTCTCTAATTTGGTCTTAGTCCTATTATTATTATGTGAGAGGAGTTTGAGCCAGTGACTCCTGAGGAAGTGGACAAGACTATAGGGGCAATGAGTTCCTCCACTTGTTTGTTGGACCTGTGCCCCTCCTGGCTGGTTTCGGCCAGCAGGAAGATGACATGAGGCTGGCTCCAGGCTAGAGTTAATGCCTCCTTGAGGGAGGGGTCCTTCCCACAGCCCTTAAAGGAAGCAGTTGTAAGGCCCCTCCTCAAGAAGACTTCCCTGGACACAGCAGAATTAAAAAAACTTTCATCCAGTCTCCAACCTATCCTTTCTGGGAAAGGTTGTAGAGAAGGTGATGGCACTTCAGCTCCTGCGGTCATTGGATGAAATGGATTATCTGGACCTTTTCAGTCCAGTTTCAGATCTGGTTATAGCACACAAACTGCCTTGGTCATGCTGATGGATGATTTCTGGTGAGTCTGAGATGGGGATCATTCCTCTGTCTTGGTGCTACTTGACCTCTCAGCGGCTTTCAATACCATTGACCATGGTATCCTTCTGGGGTGACTAAGGGAGCTAGGAGTGGGAGGCATTGTGTTGCAGTTCGCCTCCTATCTCTCTGGTTGATCACAGTTGGTGCTGGTAGGAGGATAGAGGTCGACCCCTAGGCCCCTCGTCTGTGGGGTGCCTCAGGGCTTGGTCCTCTCTCCCCTCCTATTTAACATCTACATGAAACCACTGGGTGAAAGCATCCAACAACACCGAGTGGGATATCAGCAATATGCTGATGATACCCAGCTGTATATCTCCACCCCTCGTCAGTTCAGTGAGGCAGTAGATGTGATGTGCCGGTGCCTGGAGGCTGTGAGGTTTAGGTTAGGTTTAGGTTTATTTGATTTGTATACCGCCCTACTCCCGAAGAACTCAGGGCGGTGAACAGCCAACAATAAAATACATAAATACACAAAATTTAAAAACCCGATAAAATCAAATTAAATTATTTGGCCCAGACAAATTAAAAGGCCCCAATAATTTAAAAACAGATTAAAATTTACGTATTTAAAAAGGGAAGAGATCAGGCCAAGCCCGCTTGATGGAATAAAAAGGTCTTCACAGCACGGCGGAAGGAGTGCAGATCCGGGATCCTCCGTATCTCCGGGGGGAGCTCATTCCAGATGGTAGGTGCCCCCACAGAGAAGGCTCTCCCCCTAGGGGCTGTCAGTCGACACTGTTTGGCTGACGGCACCCGGAGGAGTCCCTCTCTATGAGAGCGTACTGGCCGGTGGGAGGCTATTGGTGGTAGTAGGCGGTCCCGTAAATAACCAGGCCCTAAGCCATGGAGCGCTTTAAAGGTGGTAACCAAAACCTTGAAGCGCACCCGGAAGACCACCGGGAGCCAGTGCAGCTCGCGCAGGAGAGGTGTTACATGGGAGCGCCATGTCGCTCCCATTACCACCCGCGCGGCCGCACTCTGCGCCAGTTGGAGCCTCTGGGTGCTCCTCAAGGGGAGCTCCATGTAGAGAGCATTACAATAGTCCAGGCAGGAGGTGACGAGGGCATGAGTCACCGTGCGTAACGAGTCCCGATCCAGAAAGGGACGCAACTGGCGAATCAGGCGGACCTGATAAAAAATCCTCCCAGTCACGGCCGTCAAGTGCTCTTCTAAAGACATCTGTGAATCCAGGAGGACGCCCAAGTTGCGAGCCCTCTCCGTGGGGGCCAGTGATTCGCCCCCAATAGTCAGTGATGGCGTCAACTGGCTATATCGGGACGTCGGAAACCACAGCCACTCGGTCTTGGATGGGTTGAGCCTGAGCCTGTTCCTCCCCATCCAGATCCATACGGCCTCCAGGCACCGGGACATCACTTCAAGGGCATCGTTGGGGTGATCCGGGGTGGAGATGTACAGCTGGGTGTTGTCAGCGTACTGATGGTACTCCACCCCGAAACCACGGATGATCTCGCCCAGCGGCTTCACATAAATGTTGAACAGAAGAGGTGAGAGGACCGACCCTTGCGGCACCCCACATATGAGGGGCCTCGGGGTCGACCTCTGTCCCCCTGTCAACACAGACTGCGACCGGTCAGAGAGAAAGGAGGAGAACCACCGCAACACAGTGCCTCCCACCCCTAACTCTTCCAACCGGTGCAGCATGATACCATGGTCGATGGTATCAAAAGCCGCTGAGAGATCTAACAGGACCAGGACAGAGGAGCACCCCCTGTCCCGAGCCCTCCAGAGATCATCAACCAACGCGACCAATGCCGTTTCCATGCTGTACCCGGGCCTGAAGCCCGACTGGAACGGATCCAGATACGTCGTTTCATCCAGGTGCTGGGGGAGCTGTTGCACAACCACACTCTCAACAACCTTCGCCACAAAACGAAGGTTGGAGACCGGACGATAATTTATCAACATTGCCGGGTCCAGGGAAGGCTTCTTGAGGAGAGGCCTCACCACCGCCTCTTTCAAGGCGGCAGGAAAGACACCCTCACCCAGCGAAGCATTTATAATCCCCTGGAACCAGCCTCGTGTCACCTCCCGAGAAGCCAGCACTAACCAGGAGGGACACGGGTCCAATAAACAAGTGGTCGCGTTCAGTCTACCCAGAATCCTGTCCACGTCCTCAGGGGTCACAGGATCAAACTCATCCCAGATAACATTCTCAAGACCTGCCCCAGTCCCTCCCCCTGAGACTATCCATTCGGAGTCCAGATCTTCCCGAATCTGAGCGATTTTGTCATACAGATATTGAACAAAATCCTCGGCTCTACCCTCTAGGATCTGGATGGGAGTCAAGAGGCTCAGACTTAACCCAGACAAGACTGAATGGCTCTGGGTATTGCCCCCTAAAGACTATGTCGATTGTCCATCCTTGGTCCTGGGGGGTGAGAAAGTGCCACCCTCAGAATGGGCTCGCAATTTGGGTGTCCTTCTAGACTCACAGCTGAGACTGGAACAACATCTGACATCTGTAGCTAGGGGGACCTTTGCACAGGTTCATCTGGTTCACCAATTGTGACCCTATTTGGATCAGGAGGCTCTCTTCACAGTCACTCATGCCCTTGTCACCTCATGGTTGATTATTGCAATGCGCTCTACATGGGGCTATCCTTGAAAAGTGTTCGGAGACTACAGTTGGTCCAGAATGCAGCCGCACAAGTTTTAGTGGGTGTGCCTAGATACACCCACATTACACCAATTCTCCATGAGCTACACTATTGGTCTCCGGGTGCAATTCAAGGTGTTGGTCATTACCTTTAAAGCCCTATATGGCTCAGGGCCAGGCTATCTTCGAGACTGCCTTCTACCACATAGCTCCCAGCGACCGGTAAGATCCCACAGAGCCTGTCTCCTCCGGGTCCCGTCAGCTAAACAATGTCGGCTGGCGTGCCCGCAGGGGAGGGACTTTTCTATGGCTGCCCCGGGTCTCTGGAACCAATTACCTCCTGAGGTCCAGACTGCCCCCACCCTATTGGCCTTCCACAAAGCGGTGAAGACCTGGCTCTTCTGGCAGGCCTGAGGCCATTGATCTCATTATAATGATCTTGCGAGACCCGGTCACAAATTGGAGTGCATGTGTTTTAACGTTTTTAATGTTTTAATGTTTTAATGTTTTTCTTTTTAACATTTTTTATGGGATTGTTTGCATTGTTTTATTCTTTGTTGTAAGCCACCCAGAGTCCCTTGGGAGTTGGGTGGCATAGAAATGCGACAAAATAAATGAACAAAATAATAATAAATATTTGTTTTGGAAAGCTCTGGAAAGTCCAAATTTATACATAAAATTGCAGTCAATGCTATTCGAAAACAAAATGTCTTAAGAATACATAATATTTCCTGAAATATCTGTGGCATCCAAAATATATTGCTTTGGAGATTTGTCATAAGAAATATTAAGTGATCAGAAAAGTATATAAGATAAAAATATGAAGTAGAAAAAATGAAATGAGTTCTAATAGTTTGTCTTTCTACTGAACATACAACAAGATACATTTTGATTTTGTCTGTCCTCTTCCCATGTTGTTTTTCTTCAAGATCTTATATGGGTCTTCTCTAACAATAAATGACAAAACCAAAGAAGATTATTTTCACCAAATGTTTCCCAATGTGATCCACCACTATTTGGGCATTCTTGAGTTGCTACTGCATTTCAAATGGACCTGGATTGGTGTGATTGTGTATGATAATGACAATGGAGATGCCTTTATACAGCATGTCCTTCCCTTATATTCTGAGAAGGGTGTCTGTGTGGACTTCTTAGAAACAATACCCAGAATATCTTTTTCCAGTAACACTGCTGTAAATGGAATGGAATGGTTTGCAAGTTCACGTGTTGTCACAGGAAGTACTGTCAATACTGTTATTGTACAAGGCGAAATAGAAACTGTTAGTATCTTACGAATAGCTTTTCAAGTCTTGCAATTTTATGATGTAAAGATGGAAAGCCGAGTGTTGATTATGACTGCCGAGATGGATTTTACATCTGTTGGACTTCAAAGAGATTGGGACGTACATTTTTTCCATGGAGCACTCCCGTTTGCTGTTCATACAAATTACCCTCGGGGATTCCAGAAATTTCTGAACAGAAGAAACCCCCTTTCAGAAAATAAAGACGGCTTTATCAGAATCTTCTGGAAAGATGCATTTAATTGTGATTTCCCAAATTCCATTCCAAAAAAGAGAGATGTGCAGATTTGCACTGGAGAGGAAAAACTGAAAAGTCTACCTCTGACCCTGTTTGACTCAAACATGTCTGGCCACAGCTATAGCATCTACAATGCAGTTTACATTATAGCACATGCTTTGTGTGCAACAACTTCATCCACGTCAAAAGAAAGAGCAAAGTTAAAAAACACGAGACAAGCAAAAGCCTGGCAGGTATGATGGGTGAGGAATGACGTCTGAGGAATTTTGGAAGTTAAAGTCCACAAGTCGTAAAGTTGCCAAAGTTGGAGACCCCTAGTGTAGATAGTTAAATATGGGAAGAATAGATGTAGGGACACAATATTTCCCAGAAGCAACAGGAAAGAAATATAAAAGAAATAAAAATGTAATGTTTCTCATAATATTTTTAAATATGATATCATCCTTTAACAAAAGTCTCAAATATTATATCTAGGGAGATTTTCAGTCATCCAGGTCACAGTTGTCCCAAAGGTGCTTTTTCAAGAGGCAACTGGACTTTCTGGTTTTTCTTTGAAGACGTTTTGCTTCTCATCCAGTAAGAGCTAAAGAAGCTTCTTGGATGAGAAACTTCAAAGAAAAAACAGAAAGTCCAGTTGCCTCTTGGAAAAGAACTTTTGGGACATCTCAAATATGGCAATTAATTACAGATTATATTTAAATGATTATGAAAGGAATATATCAATTTTTATTCATCCTGTTTAAATATGTAGCTGTTATGGCTCCGTTACCTGAGCCTGTGTCATTGGCAGGAGAGGACTCCAAGAGTGAAGGAGAAGAGTTGGCAAGGCCTCCCTCTCCAGGACCTCTCTGGCAATGCCTTTGGTGTCCGCTGAAGGGCAAGAGATAGGGCCGGGATCAAGTACATCCACGCAGCCACAGATGGTCAGTGATGAGGGTAATGAGTCTTGGCTGGATCCACGCCAGCTTCGCAGAGATAAGCGCGTGCAACAGAAAAAAAGGCGTGCCCGAGATTAGGCTGAATCACTGGACCACACCCCACAGTATATAAAAGGGAGCGTGGTGGCCAGTCAAACCTTGTGACGAACAAAGCTGAAAGCTTCCACGCCTTTCTGCATTGCCGGACTTTTGTTATAGACTTTGCTGGATTATCTTTGGACTTGATTGACTCTGTAATTATTGAGCTGTTTCTTTTGATGTACCAGAAGCGGGGAGAAGTTATCTCTCCTCTTCGTAAGTAATAAACTCTTGGCAGGCAGCCACTAGGTTGTTGCCAAGTTCCATTATCATAAGGAAAAGGATTTTGCCGGCTGGTTTGGTCTTTAACTCTTGAATGTCTGTTGGTGTGCGTGCATGTGAGACGGGGACAGAACAGTAGCTGCTGAACATGCAATACACATTTACAATGTTAAGAATAGATGAAATACATTGTTGTTCAGTTGCTAAGTCCTGCCCAACTCCCTGACTCCATGGACTACAATAATTCAATTTCGTTTCATTAGTTCATTCGTTCCCATCTTTCCTTGCTGTTCTCTAGAAATCTGTATTCTGTTAGATATATCTTTCCCTTTCTCCTTTGTCTTTCACTTTCCTTCTTTTCTCAGCTATTTATAAAGTCTCATCTGAAAGCAACTTTACTTTCTTGCTTTTCTTTGTCTTTGGGATGGCTTCAAATATTGCCTCTTATACAATGTTATGAACTTTCTACAGAGATCTTAAGGCACTCTGTCAACTACATACAATCCCTTAAATCTATTTATCATTTCTGCTATATAGTCATAAGGGATATGATTTAGGTCAGGGGTTGGCAATCTTAAACACTCAGAAAGCCATTTGGACCTGTTTCCCACAGAAAAGAAAACACCGGGAGCCACAAAATTCTTCCCGTGCCTGAGTACAAAACTAGCAGCCACAAAACTAGCAAATATAGTTAAATTAAAGATCCTGTTTTCTTCTGAAACTTTTCTTTTCTTGGATTTATCCATGGTTGGCCTACCAGGGGTCAAAAAGCTTAATAAATTGTGTGTCGGTGGGTGTCTCACATTGGCAGTTGTGATGCATATTTTGAGCGACAGGGAGCTGCAAAAGAGGGATGAAAAAGCCACATGTGACTCCAGAGCCGTGAGTTGCTGACCCCTGATTTAGGTCATACCTGAATGGCCTAGTAGTTTTCCCTACATTCTTCAAGTCTTTTAACATCATGAGACAATCTCCAAAATATGACCAGTCTTTCTTTCTTTCTATATTTTTACCTTTAAACTTCAATACTTTAAATCTACCATAAAATTCAAAAGTTATCCAACTTTAATTAACTCTTTTAACATCATGAGACAGTCTCCAAAATATAACCAGTCTTTCTTTCTTTCTGTATTTTTTCCAGTCCTTCTTCAATAATCCTTTCTTCTTCAGCATTACTCCTCCCCCTGCTTTTATTTTCAAAAATTTTTGGGTTTGAGATTGTAGTTGGTATGTCTTAGGAATTTGTTCTCTTCTTGGGGTTGTTTCCTTCAATCTGAAGCCCCCATTTCGACTCTTCCTGCATTTGTAATCCATCAGTTCATTCCTTATATATTGATTCTGTCTGTAGAGCCAAAACTTGTCAAAATATTTATCAACCTGCAGTAAAGAATCTTCTTGCTGTTTTTCAATTAATTGAATAGAAGCCTCCTCCAGAACCTGTGATTTTGGTATAATAACCTCAATTTTAGCCCCAACAATGTCTCTTTTGTCCTCCAAAGGCACATCCTGATTAATTTCTTCCTCTTTTCCAGCCAGCAAGTCATTATTATTCCCCACTTTAAAATCTTGAATAGTTCTTTTAATTATCTGTCTTATCTCAGCAGTAAAAGATTTTAAAAAGTCTTTTAAGTCCTTCGCAGTCACTACTTGTAAATTTGCTGACTCATATAATCCATCTTTAATTTCAGCCATTTTTCAATTGTCTGTTTATATTTGTATTAATTCAGCTATCAGGTCATTAACTCAAATTATTTCCAGGCAAGTTAGGAATGTAAGTTAGTTAAAATCAATACCTTTTCCATTCCACTTCCACTTTAAATCTTTTTCTTAAGTAACCTCACAGCTTTAACAATGTTACTGTTGTTAACAAGGACTTTCACTTATAAGTGAAGGTGCCATCTTTCCCTTTTTAAACGGAGTTAACATACAATACTTGCATTTTTAGTCTCTTGGATTAACTCTGCCAGCATCCAAAATCCAAAATCCAAATTCTTTATAATCTTTCTAGTTGCTTTGCTGATGTGGTCGTGACGCTTCGGTCTGCTTATTTTTAAGCAGACTCATCCCGGCTCCGGAGCTTTGAAGGGCTTTCAGGGAGCTCTCACCCTGCAAGCCCCAGGCTTAAAAGAAAAAAAGCCTGGGGGTCTAGGGGAGCTCTACCCAGACCCTTCTGCTCTTCTCTCCCCCTTTTGTTTGTTTGTTTGTTTGTTTGTTTGTTTGTTTGTTTGTTTGTTTTATTAGATTTATATACCGCCCTACTCCCGAAGGACTCAGGGCGGTGAACAGGCACAAAATAAAATACATAGATACAAAAGTTAAAAAACATAATTAAAACCAGATTAAATAATTTAGCCCGAGACAATTAAAAATCCCAATAATTTAAAACAGATTAAAATTTCGATTTAAAAGAATTTTAAAACAGGGGAGAAAATTAGGCCAGGCCGGCTTGCTGGAATAGGGGAGTCTTAAGTGCACGGCGGAAAGTGCGCAGATCCGGGATCCTCCATATCTCTGGGGGGAGCACGTTCCAGATAGTGTGTGCCCTCACAGAGAAGGCCCTCCCCTTGGGGGCCGCCAGTCGATATTGTTTAGCTGATGGCACCTGGAGGAACCCCTCTCCATGAGAGTGAACCAGCCAGTGGGAGGCTGCTTGTGGGGGAGAGTTTTAAAGTCGCTAGACAGCTGATTTTTGCTATTCTAGCAGCTATACGGAGTCACGGGGCTGGAGCTCCTAAAAGGAGCTCCGTCAGCGTTTCACGGAGCCACCGGAAGTCTGCCATCTTTAAGTTTTGATGTTCAACGATGCCACAAGCAGTGGATGGGCAAGCTGTGGGAATAGGAGGGTGTTGGATGGAGACAGTGTGGGATGCCCATGTGGATGCATGGGAATGAACTTTGATTTTAATTTGGGGGGGCTTCAGATTTGGGTTTTCCCAGATGTGCCAATTTGACATTTCTAACAAATTCAAGCTTTGAGGAAAATGTCTGCCTCAGAGTTTTGATACTGTTGGGGGTGTTACTTGGAATTCTGCCAGTGATTACATAATAAAGAGCTATTCCATTTTTCTAAAAAATTCTTGCTCAAAGTAGTGGATATAATGGTAATCTGAATTAAATTTGCTGATTCCCATCCATCCTAGTTCACTGATCCTCAGGATGTTGATATTCAATTTTCCCATCTCATCTTATCTTGATTCTTAGATCTTATATTGCAGGTTCCTATGCAATATTGTTCTTACCTTGCTTCATAGATCCACCTTACCTTGATTCATAGATCTTATATTGCAGGTTCCTATGCAATATTGTTCTTTACGCATAGGACTTTTCTTTCACCACCGAACATGCACAGCTGAGGATCCTATGTCTTTCTGTTAACGTATGATAAACATTCTCTATTAATATATTATTAGTTTTGAATTGGAAAGTTTCCATTGCCAAAACTGGATGGAAAATAGCTCATTTTGGTTGCATGTTTTAAACCACACTTGAACAGAACCATTTCTAGTACATTAAAAGTAATTTTTTTTAAATTTGATTTATATGCTGCCCTTCTCCGGAGACTCAGGGTGGCTTACAATGTGCAATTATCCCCCAAATATGTCTACAAAACATTTCAGATGGTGTCACTACTCTGCCTAGGCAACTGACTTCAATGATTTATCCTTCTCTTTTTCCATTCTTCAGTTGATTTCCTCCCTCAAAATTATTCATCTTAGTTTTAAAGATGAAGGTTCTTCTGAAGGTTCTCCTGGAATAATTTTCCCTCTCTCCTATTTAGCTCCACAAGTTTATAAGAAGTACATCGTTTATAAACAATGCTGGAGAAAATATTTCCTTTGATGACAAAGGGCATATAACTGTTGGATTTGATATTTTCAACTGGATCACCTATGCAAATAACACATTTACAAAAGTCAAAGTTGGATGGATAGAACCCAACTCTTTCTCTTCACTCAACATTCATGAAGACTCCATTGTATGGCCTATAAGATTTAACCAGGTACATATTTTGCACAGATGGGACCTTTTTCTTCTATTGCAGTAGTGTAGAATTATCCGGGTATTGTACTTGCATTATGAATTGAGAGATGCTCCATAGTTCAGTGTGCAATTAGATGATAGTATCTTGACACCTTCTGAATAAATTCAGAAGAAGAGAGTTATGATGCTTACATCTTTCTCACCAAAATTGGTCAAGATTCTAAAGGACCCCACTATATAGACTAGAAAATTTAACCAGATATTTGCAGTATTTTGAATATATTTGAGAATAATTTAATCCACATTCCAAATACAGTTTGTTCTTGATTTACTATCACAGCTTGGTCTGGAATAAATTGGTAGTAAATTCTTGTAATCCTAAGGAAAAGCACCATACAACCAGATTTTATTTCATGACAATTTTACAATGGAAATATAGCATGTCGGTGCAATAATAAAAGAAGTCATGTGGTCATTAAGCAAATACAAAACATCCAACAGGCATATTTTATTAGAAATCTACAGGAAACTTCAGAAACTAGTGAAAAAAAAAATTGATCATGTGACCACAGGATCCTGTAACTGGTTGCAGGTGGGCCAAAAATGAAACCATGTGACTATGGAGGGGGTGCAGATGTAACAACTTAGAGGACAGTCATATAGTAGCTTTTTAAAAGTCCATCATAAGTTAAAATTGTCATTAAGTGACTGGTTTCAAGTCAAAGACTTCCTGTATTCCTACTGTTTCTACTACAATATCAATAGCCTTATTCAGAAAAAGAAGTCATCTTTTGATTGAAATTGCTCTAAGGTGTAACATGTGACTGCAACACTTATTGAAAACTAGAATAGCATTGTAAGTAAAAACTTGAAGATTTAGGCTAGGTTGGTAAAAAAGTATCCTATATAACAATAGTAAAATGCTCCCACTCTATTGTCAAAGAGCTGAGCTTGCTATTAAGAAGAATGTGGCTATTGCCTTGGATAAGTCACCAATGTATGGTTTAAACTGAGCCCAATCTCCTGTCTGTTGCATAAAACCCATTGCTTAGTAGATATCTTACATTACATCCAAGATGCACAACACCCTGTAAATGCTTGCCATGATACCTAAGCACTATGTTGACAGTAATCAATATTATAGCCATCTGAAAATGTATCATCCTGAGGTTCTCCTCAGGCAATGCATACAGAATATCTGTCTGTGTTTGAGTAAAACCCCTGAGTATGCCAAAAGTACCAAACTGACCTTTCTTTCTTTCTTTTTTATCCTCTTTATTCAGAAAAGACCACGTTCCCTGTGTAATGACAATTGTCACCCTGGTTCTAGTAGGGCCAAAATAGAAGGAAAGCCATTTTGCTGCTATAAGTGTCATAAATGTCCAGAAGGGATGATTACAAGTCAGAAAGGTAAGGTTTCTTCAGTTTATAAAAATTAACCTTTCCATGAAAACCTGTGTAGAAAAAATTCAGTATTTATGTACCACTGTACACATTATGTGTGTACACATTAAGGATGTTGGGTCGAGTAAAACAAAGGAAAATATTTTATCTCCTCCCTAATTACCTTCCCAGGGACAATGAACCTTGTCATCTCCTAGCCAATTAATGCTGATTAAAAATCAGACAAATACCAAGAGGAAGGCATAGATTCTCCAAACTAAAGCAAGTTAAACAGTACGTCTAGAAAGATATTAAATTTACTAAATACTGTCAACTTGTTCTCTGAAAACCAGCATTGCCTTTGTAGTTCTGCCCTAACTTCCTCATTAGAGGCCTGATGCAGTGGTGGGATTCAAATAATTTAACAACCGGTTCTCTGCTCTAATGATTGCTTCCAACAACCAGTTCATCAAACTGCTCAGAAAGTTAACAACCGGTTCTCCCGAAATGGTGTGAACCGGCTGAATCCCACCACTGGCCTGATGTTCTTCTCTATCGAATGAAAAACTCTTCTGCTCTATCCAATCACATGCATTGTCATAAATATGCATCTTCTCTATTTACAGGTTAGGCAGGCTAACTACAGTTCTGTAACTAAAGAATAGAGTAGAATAGAATAGAATAGAATAGAATAGAATAGAATAGAATAGAATAGAATGGAATGGAATGGAATGGAATGGAATGGAATGGAATGGAATGGAATGGAATGGAATGGAATGGAATGGAAATGGAATGGAATTCTTTATTGGCCAAGTGTGATTGGACACACAAGGAATTTGTCTTTGGTGCATATGCTCTCAGTATACATAAAAAGACAAGATACATTCATCAAGAATGATAAGGTACAATACTTAATGATAGTCATGGGGTACAAATAAGCAATCAGGAAACAATCAATATCAATATAAATCATAAGGCTACAAGCAACAAAGTTAAAGTCATGCAGTCATAAGTGGGAGCAGATGGGTGATAGGAACGATGAGAAGACTAATAGTAATAGTAATGCAGCCTTGGTGAATAGTTTGACAGAGGGAATTATTTGTTTAGCAGGGTGATGGCGTTCGGAAAAAAACTGTTCTTCTTGTCTAGTTCTCTTTGTGTGCAGTGCTCTATAGCATAGTTTTGAGGGTAGCAGTTGAAACAATTTATATCCAGGATGTGAGGGATCTGTAAATATTTTCACAGCCCTCTTTTTGACTCGTGCAGTATACAGATCCTCAATGAAAGGTGGGTTGAAAGTAATTGTTTTTTTTCTGCAGTTCTAATTATCCTCTGAAGTCTGTGTCTTTCTTGTTGGGTTGCAGAATCAAACCAGATTATTATAGAGGCACAGATGACAAACTCAATAATTCCTCTATAGAACTGTATCAGCCACTCTTTGGGCAGTTTTAGCTTCCTGAGTTGGCGCAGAAAGAACATTTTTGGTATGCTTTTTTGATGATGTTTTTTATTTTTTATTTATTTATTTTATTTATTTAAATTTATATACCGCCCTTCTCCTGAAGGACTCAGGGCGGTGAACAGCCAAAGGTAAACACATGGAATACAGGAATTTAAGAACAGTTTAAAAAATATATTAAACAATTTTGGCCCAACAATTAAAATACCCCTTTTAAAATTCAAATTACAATTAAGCAATTGGCGAAGTCAGGCCAGCCTGGCTTGTTAAAAAAAAAAAGTCTTGAGGGCCCGGCAGAAAGTGCATAAATTCGGAATCCTCCATATCTCTGGGGGGAGCTCGTTCCAGAGGGCAGGTGCTCCCACAGAGAAAGCTCTCCCCCTGGGGGCCGCCAGTCGACATTGTTTGACCAACGGCACCCTGAGGAGCCCCTCTCTGTCGGAGCGTACTGGCTGGTGGGAGGCTCTCAGTGGCAGAAGACGGTCTCATAGGTACCCAGGTCCTAAGCCATGGAGCGCTCTAAAGGTGGTCACCAACACCTTGAATTGCACCCGGAGGACCACCGGAAGCCAGTGCAGCTCGCGCAGGAGAGGTGTTACATGGGAGCGCCATGATGCTCCCACAATCACTGCGCGGCCGCATTCTGGACCAGTTGATGTTAAGTGTCCATTTTAGGTCTTGAGATATGATAGAACTTCAAAATTTTGAAGTCTACTACTGTTCTACACTTAAATGGAGCACTTAGCACTTACTGTATATACCACTTCATGGTGCTTTACAGCTCCCTCTAAGCCAGTGGTTCTCAACCTTCCTAATGCCGCGACCCTTTAATACAGTTCCTCATGTGGTGACCCCCAACCAGAGGTGGGTTCTAAATTTTTTTACTACCAGTTCTGTGGGCGTGGCTTATTTTGTGGGCATGGCTTGGAGGTCATGTGGCCGGGTGGCCATGGCTATGTGTATAGGGACTACTCAGAGGGCTGAAAAAAGTCATTTCTGACAGGTCCTCACACTTTTGACTGGTCCTCACACTTATGACCATCCTCACATTTATGCCCGTGCAGCATTCTTAACAACCATGTCACTCATTTCACAACTGCTTCTCTTCACCATGGTGATAAGATAGGGCAAAAAACGTAAAATGTGACGACAGTCATAAATTCGAGGACTGGTCAAAAGTGCGAGGACCAGTCAAAAATAACTTTTTCAGCCCTCTGAGTAGTCCATGTGCACAAAAGGATACAGCAATAGAGAGGGATGAAGGAAGGGAAGGGAAATTAGAGTAGGAGTGAAGGTAAGAGAGGGAGGAAGAGAGGAGAAGAAGGAGAAAGGAAGAGGAAGTAGGGAGGAGAAGAAGGGGCGGGGAGAAAAAGTAAGAAGAAAAGAAAAGAGAGAGGTGGTAGTTTGAGGAGAAAGATTGCTGTACAATAAAAAAAGATGAAAGGGAAGAAAACCAACCCCAAACAAATATAAAGATATTAAGATAAAGAATGAATTGTTAAACTTTAAAGAATAAAAGAGAATATGAATAAATAACAATAATTAGAAACACACATACAATGTATTTTCTTTGAACAAAGTATTTGGCCGGTTCACAAATTTAAACAGTGTTTAGTCATTTCAATTAAATTTACAATTTCTATATTTCCTTTTTGCCATATTTATTCCTCATCTATTTTTGTAAAAAACCAATATTACCCTTCATCCACATCTCTAATCTTAATCAAATTCAATTTTTCCCTTCTATTCTATATTATACCCCTTCCCATTGTCATCTATTTTTATATCCATCTTCACATTGGTTAATTATGTAATTATGTAATACAGTTGTTTAATACAAATTCAACATTTTAATATAAATCAATTAGTTATATAACTCTCTTTTTTGTATATTAATCAATATGAACATGAATATTCCAATTATTTCCATGCAATCCAATTTCTTACAAATCAATTAATTATATTTACCAATAATAATAAACCAAATAATTTCCCCCATATATTCCTCCAAACCACAACTTAACCATTTCTGCTTTCAACACAATATACAATTAATAGTATCTCAATTATTACAATTCCCTAGTAAAATAGAGCTTTTTTTCTTTTGTGTTTTTAAAATCTTGAACCTCCTCTTTTGCCCTAAATTTCCCATTGTTTGCAGTTTTGCACCTACCTTTTTTGGTGAGGAAAAAGAAAAAGAAATCTCTCTCTGCCTCTTTTTGTCACGTTGCAGCAAAGACCCTGCTTTACTTTCAGTTTCGCTTTTTCAGCATAGCTAGGGGAAAAAAATCTGCTCCAACAATTTACCTTTTTGCAGCTAGCTAGCAACAGAGCCCTCCGCAAAACAGCTGACAGCAAATCAACTGAGAGTCAGGAGGCTGATCAAATCAACTTATGGTAATTAACCTATGCTGAAGCTAAAAGGGGCTGTTTTTTCTATTTTTGCAGACACCGGCCTACTCATTTGTTTTCTTTTAACACTGATCAGCTGTAGGGCGGCCCTTTGAAGCCCCATGGCAAGAATTTAAACAGTTTTTTTCCCTCTAGCCATCAGCTGGGACTCAGGAGGCAGCAATAGATTGGGAGTGGGCGGGGTAAGCGACTGGCGACCAGCAATCCAACAGAGGCAGAGGGTGAGGGTCAGTGAAGGCATGGGGGGGGCGAGAGAGGGCTTTGGCGACGCCTGTGAAATGGCCATTTGATCGCAAAGGGGTCACGACCCCCAGGTTGAGAACCGCTGCTCTAAGCAGTTTACAGAACCAGCATATTGCTCTCAACAATCAACAATCTGGGTCCACATTTTAATGACCTCTAAAGGATGGAAGACTGAGTCAATCTTGAGCCAGTGGGAATCAAACTGCTGGAAGTTGGCAGAATTAGCTGCAATACTGCATTCTAACCACTGTGCCAGCTTGGCACCTTTAGGGAATTTTTGAGATGAATTTATTCCACTAACTTTCCTCCCCCATAATCTTCTTTTCTGTTATTTTGAAAATGATAATACAGTATCTTCTACATTGTAATAATAATATGTTCATTCATCTGTTCATCATTCATTTCTACAGATATGGATGATTGTTTGCCATGCCCAGAAGGACAGTATCCAAACAACAACCATGACTCATGTCTTCCAAAACATATAGTTTTCTTGTCTTATGAAGATACCTTAGGCATCAGTTTGGCCACTACTGCAATTGTCTTTGCCTGCATTGCCACTGTGATTCTTTGGATCTTCATCAAATACCAGGACACTCCCATAGTCAAGGCCAACAACCGGAACATCACCTACCTTCTCCTCATCTCCCTTGTGCTCTCATTCCTTTGTAGTTTGTTATTCATTGGAAAACCTGAAAAAGTAACCTGTCTTTTGAGACAAACTGCTTTTGGGTTTGTCTTCTCAGTAGCCATTTCTTGTATATTGGCTAAAACCATCATTGTGATTTTAGTTTTCATGGCTTCAGTGCCAGGATCCAAGATGCGGCGATGGCTTGGGAAACCATTAGATAATTATATTGTTCTTTCTTGTTCCCTCATTCAAGTCATTGTTTTCACTGTATGGCTTGTAACATCACCCCCATACCCAGATGCTGATATGAACTTAGTGGCAGATGAAATCATCCTGGGATGTAATGAAGGCTCTACGCTCATGTTTTACTGTGTCTTATTTTACCTGCTTTTCCTTGCCATTATTGGTTTCAGTGTGGCTTTCCAAGCGCGGCATTTACCAGACAGTTTTAATGAGACCAAGTTCATCTTCTTCAGCCTGTTGTGTTTTTGCAGTGTCTGGTTATCATTTATCCCAACGTATCTGAGTACCAAGGGGAAATACATGGTGGCTGTGGAGATCTTTTCTATTCTGTCTTCCAGTGCAGGGTTACTGGGCTGCATCTTTTTCCCCAAATGTTTTGTCATTCTACTAAGGCCTGATCTGAATACTAAAAAACAGTTAATGAGAGGCAAGAAAGAAGGAATATAGTTCCACGATTGTTCAACGAATGATACATTCACTGAAGATTACTTAGAAACTTAGAACTAGTTCTGCATGAAGCCATTGCAACTCATTGTCTTACTACTTCTGAGTGCTTTAGCAACATATCTTCTGAGCACAGAGAAGAAGATGTAAGATTCTTTATTGACCAAGAGTGATTAGACACACACAGGTAGGGCCGGATTTTCCTATAGGCTAACTAGGCTTCAGCCTAGGGCCTCAAGATCAAGAGGGGCCTACACAGTGGTGGGATTCTGGGGGTTCTAGGGGGTTCGGCCGAACCCTTTGTTAAATTGCTGGCTCGCCCGCCCCTCGCCTCCCACCCACGCTTGGCTGTCTCAGGAATTCTTGGAGTTGAAGGCCACAGGTTGTAAAAGAGCCACAATTGCCCACCCCTTCCCTAGCCTGAGTTCCGCTGCCTGGGATCCACGTGGGCTGCCACGTGGTTCCCCACCAGCTCCGGACGCAAGAGAGCAGGATGGAGAAAGCAGCTTCCACGCCTTCACTCACCCTCACTCTCTGCTCTGTTGGATCGCCGGCCGTTCGCTTACCCCGCCCACTCCCCATCTATTGCTGCCTCCGATGGCTAGAGGAAAAAAAACTTCAAATTCTTGCCGCGGGGCTTCAAAGGGCCGCCCTAGAGCCAGTGGTGCAGCCGAACCCTTTGTTAAATTGCTGGCTTGCCCCGCCCCTCCGCACCACTATTTATTGCCAATAAATAGTAGTGGGAGAGGGGCGGGGAGCCAGCAATTTAACAAAGGGTTCGGTGTTTTTTTTTGTAATTTTATTGGCCCCCGGAGCTTCAGCATAGGCTAATTGGCCTCCTGGCTCTCAGCTGATTTGTCTCAGTTGTTTTGCTCAGGGCTCTTCTGCTTCCTTGCAAAGAGTGCTGATTTTTTCCCCCCTAGCTATGCTGAGAAACGAAACTGAAACTTCTTTGCTGTTGCTGCAAGGTTGGAAAATTAGGCAGGCAGAATTCTTTTCTTTTTCCTCACCAAAAAAGGTAGGTGCAAACAATGGGAAATTTAGGAAAAAAGAGGAGAGTTCAGGATTTTAAAACACAAAAGAAAAAAAGCTCTATTTAACTAGGGAATTGTAATAATTGAGATACTATTAATTGTATATTTCTGAAAGCAGAAATGGTTAAATTGTGGTTTGGAGGAATATATGGGGGAAATTATTTGGTTTATTATTATTGGTAAATATAATTAATTGATTTGTAAGAAATTGGATTGCATGGAAATAATTGGAATATTCATGTTCATATTGATTAATATCCAAAAAATGTAGTTATATAACTAATTGATTTATATTAAAATGTTGAATTTATATTAAACAACTAATATTACATAATTAACCAATGTGAGGATGGATAGAAAAATAGATGACAATGGGAAGGGGTATAATATAGAATTGAAGGGAAAAATTGAATTTGATTAAGATTAGAGATGAGGATGAAGGGTAATATTGGTTTTTTACAAAAATAGATGAGGAATAAATATGGCAAAAAGGAAATATAGAAATTGTAAATTTAATTGAAATGACTAAACACTGTTTAAATTTGTGAACCGGCCAAATACTCTGTTCAAAGAAAATACATCGTATGTTTGTATGTGTGTTTCTAATTATTGTTATTTATTCATATTTGTTCTCTTTTATTCTTTAAAGTTTAACAATTCATTCTTTATCTTAATATCTTTATATTTGTTTGGGGTTGGCTTTCTTCCCTTTCATCTTTTTTATTGTACAGCAATCTTTCTCCTCAAATCTACCACCTCTCTCTTTTCTTTCCTTCTTACTTTCTCTTCCCCCCACCCTCTTCTTCTCCTCCCTACTTCCTCTTCCTTTCTCCTTCTCCTCCTCTCTTCCTCCCTCTCTTACCCTCCCTCATATTCTAATTTCCCTTCCCTTCCTACATCCCTCTCTATTGCTGTATCCTTTTATGCATATGGACTACTCAGAGGGCTGAAAAAGTTATTTCTGACTGGTCCTCACACTTTTGACCAGTCCTCGAACTTACGACTGTCCTCACATTTTATGTTTTTGCCCTATCTTGTCACCATGGTGAAGAGAAGCAGTTGTGAAATGAGTGACATGTTTGTTAAGAATGCTACAATGGGCATAAATGATGACCAGTCATAAGTGCGAAGACCGGTCAAAAGTGCGAGGACCTGTCAGAAATCACTTTTTTCAGCCCTCTGGGTAGTCCTTTTGTACATATGGACTACTCAGAGGGCTGAAAAAGTTATTTTTGACTGGTCCTCGCACTTTTGACCAGTCCTCAAACTTACGACTGTCCTCACATTTTACGTTTTTGCCCTATCTTGTCACCATGGTGAAGAGAAGCAGTTGTGAAATGAGTGACATGGTTGTTAAGAAAGGTGCACGGGCATAAATGTGAGGATGGTCATAAGTGTGAGGACCGGTCAAAAATGCGAGGCTCAGTCAGAAATGACTTTTTTCAGCCCTCTGAGTAGTCCCTATGCACATAGCCACGCCCACCCGGTCACATGACGAGTTACCCTCGCCTATACAGTCACGTGACCGGCTAGCCACGCCCACCCAGTCACATGATTGCCAAGCCACACCCCCAACTAAGCCACACCCACAGAACCTGTTGTTAAAAAAATTGAATCCCACCACTGGTGAAAGGGCCTCATAAGTGGAATAGCCTAGGGCCTCTTTTCATCTAAATCCGGCCCTGCACACAGGGAAATTGTCTCCGGTGCATATGTTCTTAGTGTACACACAACCAACAAGTGATAGTCAGAATCATAAATTACAATCATCATAAATCTTAGATACAACACCCAGTGATAGTCATAGGACATGAAAGCAATCAACATAAAGCATGAGATACAACAAGAAGTTATAGTCATTTAGAATCTAAGGAAATAAGTAATAGGACAGATGAAAAGGATAATAAATAATAGGTGATTTGACTCCCAGGTCATAGACAGTGTTATAGGAATTAATTGTTTAACAGAGTGATAACATGGAGGAAAAACTGTCTTTGTGTCTGGTTGTTTTGGTCTGCAATGTCCTACAACAGACATGTCAAATTCAAGGCATGCAGGCCAGATCCAGCCTACAATGTGGTTAGATCTGGCCCGTGAGGCTGCCCTGAAGACTCAAATCAGCAGTGTCCAGTGAGTGGCATTGAACCAGCCAAACCCATCCAACCACACCTACTTAGTCACGACAACCCAGCTCTGACCCCCCAGCTATGCGTACGCAGCCATGCCCATTTGGCCCCTGTAAATCATTATTATTATTATTATTATTATTATTTATTAGATTTCTATACCGCCCTACTCCCGAAGGACTCAGGGCGGTGCACAGCCAAACAATAAAAACACATACAATACAAAATTTAAAAAATAGAATAAAATCAAATTAAATAATTTTGGCCCCGACAAATTTAAAACCCCAAACTTTTAAAACCAATTTAAAATTGAATATATAAATACTAAAAAATATTTAAAATTTTAAAAATCTTTTATAAAAGAGGGGGAAAATTAGGCCAGGCCAGCCTGGTGAAATAGTAAGGTCTTTAAGGCGCGGCGGAAGGTGCGCAGATCCGGGATCCTCCGTATCTCTGGGGGGAGCTCGTTCCAGATAGTAGGTGCCCCCACAGAGAAGGCTCTCCCCCTGGGGGCCGCCAGTCGGCATTGTTTGGCTGACGGCACCCGGAGGAGCCCCTCTCTATGGGAGCGTACCGGCCGGTGGGAGGCTATTGGTGGTAGTAGGCGGTCCCGCAAGTACCCGGGTCCTAAGCCATGGAGCGCTTTAAAGGTGGTAACCAAAACCTTGAAGCGCACCCGGAAGACCACCGGGAGCCAGTGCAGCTCGCGCAGGAGAGGTGTTACATGGGAACGCCATGTCGCTCCCATTACCACCCGCGCGGCCGCACTCTGCGCCAGCTGGAGCCTCCGGGTGCTCCTCAAGGGGAGCCCCATGTAGAGAGCGTTGCAATAGTCCAGGCGGGAGGTGACAAGGGCATGAGTGACCGTGCGTAAAGAGTCCCGATCCAGAAAGGGACGCAACTGGCGAATCAGGCGAACCTGATGAAAAATCCTCCCGGTCACGGCCGTCAAGTGCTCTTCTAAAGACAGCCGTGAGTCCAGGAGGACGCCCAAGTTGCGAGCCCTCTCCGTGGGGGCCAATGATTCGCCCCCAATAGTCAGTGATGGCGTCAACTGACTATATCGGGACGTCGGAAACCACAGCCACTCAGTCTTGGATGGGTTGAGCCTGAGCCTGTTCCTCCCCATCCAGATCCGTACGGCCTCCAGGCACCGGGACATCACTTCAAGGGCATCGTTGGGGTGATCCGGGGTGGAGATGTACAGCTGGGTGTCGTCAGCGTACTGATGGTACTCCACCCCGAAACCACGGATGATCTCGCCCAGCGGCTTCACATAAATGTTGAACAGGAGAGGCGAGAGGACCGACCCTTGCGGCACCCCACATATGAGGGGCCTCGGGGTCGACCTCTGTCCCCCTGTCAACACAGACTGCGACCGGTCAGAGAGAAAGGAGGAGAACCACCGCAACACAGTGCCTCCCACCCCCAACTCTTCCAACCGGTGCAGCATGATACCATGGTCGATGGTATCAAAAGCTGCTGAGAGATCTAACAGGACCAGGACAGAGGAGCACCCCCTGTCCCGAGCCCTCCAGAGATCATCAACCAACGTGACCAATGCCGTTTCCGTGCTGTACCCGGGCCTGAAGCCCGACTGGAACGGATCCAGATACGTCGTTTCATCCAGGTGCTGGGGGAGCTGTTGCGCGACCACACTCTCAACAACCTTCGCAACAAAGCGAAGATTGGAGACCGGACGATAATTTACCAACATTGCCGGGTCCAGGGAAGGCTTCTTGAGGAGAGGCCTCACCACCGCCTCTTTCAAGGCGGCGGGAAAGTCACCCTCACTCAGCGAAGCGTTTATAATCCCCTGGAGCCAGCCTCGTGTCACTTCCCGGGAAGCCAGTACTAACCAGGAAGGACACGGGTCCAATAAACAAGTGGTCGCGTTTAGTCTACCCAGAATCCTGTCCACGTCCTCAGGGGTCACAGGATCAAACTCATCCCAGATAACATTCTCAAGACCTGCCCCTGTCTCTCCCCCTGAGACTACCCAGTCGGAGTCCAAATCTTCCCGAATCTGAGTGATTTTGTCATACAGATACTGAACAAAATCCTCGGCTCTACCCTCCAAGGGGTCCTCCCGCGCTTCCTGGTGGAGCAGGGAGCGGGTCACCCTAAAGAGGGCGGCCGGGCGATTATCTGATGACGCAATAAGAGCAGCAAAATAACTACATTTCGCTGCTTTTATCGCCACTAAGTAATTCCTAATGTGGGATCTTACTAGTGTCCGGTCAGATTCAAGAAGACTGGCCCTCCAACTACTCTCTAGGCGTCTTTTCCGGCGCTTCAACTCCCTCAGCTCCTCGGTAAACCAAGGAGCCAATTGAGATCGGCGCCGGGTCAGAGGCCGCGAAGGCACGACCCGATCCAGAGCACCAGCAGCCGCCCTATCCCAGGCGGCCACCAGGTCTCCAGTCGAGGCGTGTGCCAGAACCTCAGGAAATGGCCCAAGCTCCGTCTGGAATCTGTCAGGTTCCATCAGGCGCCTGGGGCGGAACCATCTGACCGGCTCCGCCTCCCTGCGGCGGGGTGCAGCGGTTCGAAAGTCGAGACGAAGGAGAGAGTGATCTGACCATGACAAGGGTTCAGTAACTATATCCCCTATATCAAGATCCCTCAACCACTGTCCAGAGACAAAAACCAGATCCAGCGTGTTTCCCCCTGTGTGGGTAGGGCCATGAATTAACTGGGTCAGGTCCATAGCTGTCATGGAAGCCATGAACTCCCGAGCCATCTCTGACGTCTCACCCACGGACGGCAGGTTGAAATCCCCCATAACCATAAGCTTAGGGGTATCAACCGCCACCGCGGCGATGACGTTGAGTAGCTCGGGCAGGGCTGTTGCCACGTGGCAGGGAGCCAGGTACGTGATCAGCAAACCCATCTGAACCCCATGACCCCATTTCACAAAAAGGGATTCACAGCCGGCCGTCTGAGGAACAGTGGCCTCCCTCGGTCTCAGACCTTCTTTAATGATAACCGCTACCCCCCCGCCCCTCCCCTGTGACCTCGGCTGATGGAATGCTTGGAAACCTGGCGGGCACATTTCAACAAGGGGAACCCCCCCCTCCTGGCCCAACCAGGTCTCCGTAATACCTGCCAGGTCCGCACCCCCCTCCTGAACAAGATCACAGATGAGGGGGGCTTTATTTACTACGGACCTGGCATTGCACAGCATCAGCCGAAGGCCTGGGTCCTGAGGGTCTATGCAACCTGAGGAGCGAGTAGAGCCTTGGGGGCCGGAGCACGCCACCGCTCGTAGACAGCGAGTGCGCACTCCCCTAACACGATATGGCCCCCTGCTCCCGCCATATCTACCCCTCCCACCTACAGTACTGATGTTCAAAAAACTATCCGGACAAGCTCTAACCCCCCCCCTCGATCCCGGGTCCTCCATCCCCCACACCACGCTTCACTGCCAGACCCGACCCTCCCCCTTGTGGGTTATCCCCCATACCCACAGCCCGAATTCCAATCTGACCCTCCCCCTCCCTAGGACCCCTTAAAAATTTGACTAAAAATTTTGTTAAAAAACCCCTCAATCCCCTCGTTTTCACATGCCACCTCTCTGGGTCCCAAAACCCTTCCTTGAGGTGGGCCCTCGATAGTGAGGAGGGCCACATCTGCGAGAAGGGGGAATCTCGCAGCGCAAGAAGATCTGCAGTCGTATACATCTCCAAAATGCAGCGATGGAGGCCCAAAGCTCAGACAGGGGACTTCACAAAAGATGTAACACAGCCAATTGTTCATCGATGTGCTGTT
Source organism: Pantherophis guttatus (assembly GCF_059756535.1). Classification (NCBI taxonomy): domain Eukaryota; kingdom Metazoa; phylum Chordata; class Lepidosauria; order Squamata; family Colubridae; genus Pantherophis; species Pantherophis guttatus. The sequence goes on from NC_142066.1 coordinate 17,431,901, forward strand.
GGTGTCTCAACTGTCCTCCCACAACAGCAGGAGGGTCCTAAATTATCTCCTCCAATGGGGGCGACCTCCGGCCCGCCCTCTCACAGCGGAACCCCACGGGGCCGTAGATTGAAAAAGTTCTCCCACAGACAAGAGCCATGATGTAATAGAGGACCCCTCAACAGTTGCATCAGTTTGGCTGACCATGGTCGGAAGAAAGATTTATCAGTCTATCAGTCAGTCTATGAGTCACGCCAGGGGTGAAGATGGAAAATCCTTGGCAAAGTCTTATACTCAAGATCATATTCGAGTAAGTCCCGATGAAAAAGGGAAAGAAGGGAAGGGGAAGAAGGAAGAGGGGAAGAAAAGGGGGGGGAGAGAGAGGATTCCCTCAATTAGGGCGAATAATAAGCCCATTTAGGCAGACACAGTACCTGGGAGGGGGAGGAGAAAAGGGCTGGTATCTATGTGACGGAAAACTCCTCCGTCGCCCCCCAGCCCTACATTCCTCAGATAGTTCAGTTCTTCCGGGATAACAAATCCATTATAATCTTACATGCAACTGGCCCTTTGAGGACAACCATAATGCTGATGCAGCCCTCAATCAAATTGAGCTTGACAGAGGCTGGTCATTGCAGGCTGGTTGCAATTATTTTTTCAACAGTCCTAATTGTCTGTTGAAATCTATGCATGTCTTGATGGTGGCTGGGCCAAATCAGACAGTTATAGAGGTACAAATGACAGACTCATTCCATCCCAAATCAGCCGCAGCCACCCTCCCATCTCTGCAGAGAAATGCCCAGCGAAGCAACTGCCTTTTCCTCTCTGACTTCTGTTGGCAGGGAGAAGGAAGAGGCAGAGGTGGTGGTGGCAGTGGAAGGCAAGGAGCCTTTTCATGGCTCACTTCATCACCATCAAACACACACACAAGGAGGCCTCCTACAAGAGGCTTCAGAGGCCGAGGCTTTTTTTTTTTTCTTTTCCCCCTCCTGCAGCAGCCTTGAGGGCTTTGAGGCGTGCAGGAGGCCACCTCCTGAGGTTTGGAGAGGGAAGCAGAGCACATTAAAGAAAGGTAAAAGGGAAGCGGGCTGGGGGTTGGTAGCATGGGGACACCAGGAAGGCAGCGTGGAAGGCAGACAAGCATGGCAGGGCTTTGGGGAGGGTGGTAAGCTGCTAGCTCTCTTCCCCACAGCCTGGCGGCCCTGCCAAGCTTGCTTGCCTTCCTGGTGGTCCCCGTGGCCAGGCCCTCTTGCCTTTCTTCACAAGCTGGTCAAGGGGACACTGGGAAGGCCGCAGGGAAGGCAGGGAAGCATGGCAGGGCTACAGGCTGCAGGGAAGGGAGTAGGGGAGGCAGGCTGGGATGGTTGGGGGGGGGCAAGGGCAGCTAGATAGGCCGTGACTCGCAGGCTTACCTTGCAAGCAGATCAGACAGAGCCCCAGGCAGAATTGCACCCACCTCCAGTATATATTTAAAATATATTTATATTTTTATATATAAAATATAAATATAAATATATTTTATAATAATATAAAAATGAAACACAAACACACCCTTCACATTCTATACAATTGAATTGAAAACCCCTGATATTGTATTAATATTGCACTATACAATGTAGAATTCAATATACAAAAATCAACAAACTTGGGGATGTCCAATACCAGAGAATAAATTCATTACAGAGGACAGGCAGTGCTACAGAGAATTCTTTCAAAGAAACAGATTGGGAAGATGCCAGCTGAGATGTCATCAACATCAATATGTTGAGCTCTGAAATATTTTGAGAAAACAAAAAAATCAAAATTGGTAAATATTCCCTGTCTCATTGTAATTATGAAATAACCACAATTATTACTGTATAGTAACTTCCTGGTTCATGAACATTCCCTTAGGACAGGAAGATAAGTGAAAAGTCAAGTGTACTAATATCTCATGTTTTATTGATATGAACAATGATCTCCTGTTTATTTTTGTGAAGGATGAGACAGACAGAATTACACTGCTAGGTTTATTGGTAGTTGATTCTGTATGATTCTGGCTTTCAATCAGCTGAGTGAGGCCATGTGAATCACCAATATTTAAAAAAAAAACAATGAAGGGTCAAACTATTGCTGGAAGAAGATAGACTCTCAGTTAACATCATGTTATATTTGGCACTGATGATAGTCCTAGCAGTTGAACTTTATGGCCAGAGAAAGATTCCTCTGGCTAAGTGTCCTATTAAGACACTTCTTCCAGTTCCTCTTAAGTATTACCAGCCTGGGGATTTTATCATTGCTACCATTACCTCTCAAATCTACATTTTCTCAAGTCCAGTAACATTTCAGAAGCCACCTTCTGAGGAAACTGTTGATGATCTTTTGTAAGTACCTTTGGTTGAAAAATCAAATATATCTTCTAATTAGCTTCACATAGAGGTTTCATCTACTGTAAAGCTCAACTTGGAGATAAGAAGAAAAGTATAGGATGGTACGAACAAAGCTTTTATTCAACACTTTACAATATAAAAATATCCATGTTCTTATCTTTGTTGAAAATTGCAAATTGCAAAAGATATAAGAGCATAACCAGCATTCAGAAGCTTCCTATAATTATCTGCGGTAAAATGAGGAGGCATTAAATTTAATAAAACAAGAATAAGACAAGAATAAATCTAACGACATGAATGTGAAACATAATCACTAATCTTTTAAAATTTATCTTTTAATCTGAAAGACTGAAAATAACTAAAAAGAAAGGAAACTACTAAAGTGCATCTCTGAGGTGGGGGGAATACTCTGAAGAAATTTTTATCTATGTACATTTATATCTATTTATCTATCTATCATCTATCTATCTATCTATCTATCTATCTATCTATCTATCTATCTATTTTTCTATCTATTTTTCTATCATCTACATAAGTTTGCATAGATACAGTATGTTTCTGTGTGTGTTTATCTCTGTCTCTGTGTGTCTGTGAGTTAAGTGATAACATAATATACATAATAACACCTGCAGATATCCCTGCAAACACAATATATTAAAATGGAAAAAAAGTTGGGCAAAACTAGTTTCACAACCTTAAAACACAAACAGATAATAAGCAGAAAAGAAAGCAAAGAAAGAAAAAAAGAAAAAAGTATTATACTTCTGACTTCCCATTTTTTAATGAATCCAATTTTTTTCAGGTGAGCTGGTATAAATTACTATTTCATTTTTTACTCTGTACAGCAGTTATATATTCCTTTCCCAAATTCCATTGCTTTGGGGTAGTGCTCATCTCCGTTTCAAAGCGCTATCCGAAGACGTCTCCGTGGTCATGTGGCCGGAATGACTAAACGCCAAAGGCACACGGAATGCTGTTACCTTCCCACTAAAGGTGGTCCCTATTTTTCTACTTGCATTTTTTTTAAGTGCTTTCGAACTGCTAGGTTGGCAGAAGCTGGGACAAGTAACGGGAGCTCACCCCATTACGCAGCACTAGGGATTCGAACCGCTGAGCTGCTGACCTTTCGATCGACAAACTCAGCGTCTTAGCCTTGAGCCACCATGTCCCTATGTATGTATGTATGTATGTATGTATGTATATTTCATTCAGGCAAACAATGTCTACATTTTGTCTTTTCAATTTATGGAACATTTTGTTTTGTTATTATGGAGAATATCAAACACTGACATGGATTTATATTGTTAATGTATACCATACATATTAAAAAATAGTATGTTTCAAACTTATTCCATATAATAAAGTTCCTATTTTCCAGGAGAAAATTACAATAATGATGCCATCAATATAGAATTATTAATAAGATATAAAGAATGTGGTAACTTTGAATGTATTGCTTATAATCTAGGATGTTTACGCAGAATTACCAGCACATTCTGGCCTTGGTATTTGCTGTGAAGGAACTCAATGAGAATACCCAATTCTTACCCAATGTCAGTTTGGGCTTCCATATCTTAAACAGCTATTTTTCACCAATATGGACCTATCTTGGCTCAGTGGAATTTCTATCAACTCAGGACAAATTCATCCCTAACTACAAATGTGATATTCAGAATACGATTATGGGAGTCATTGGGGGACCTACTTCTGAAGTCTCTCTCCACATGACAAACATCTTGAGCACCTACAAGATTCCACAGGTAAAACTGGTTTGAAATATTGAGTGTCATTATATTTAAGGTATTTTTGTAAATGTGAGATAGAAAATGGAAATTTTATTAGTTGATAGATGACGTGTTTCTGAAACATTGAAAACGTAGTTGATCAATCTACAGGTGCTGAAAAAGCTGACAAACGCTTTTGTATTTATAATAAATTAGAATACAAGTAGTCCTCAATTTATGACTTTAATGGATCCTGGATTATTTTTGTCCTAAATCACAACAGGTGTACATTCAGGCACATGTGGGTCAGTCCGTTTCCAGCAAGGAACATTGTAATTTGTGTCATGTGAACATGGACTACTACAATCAGCTGTAAAAATGAATTGGTTGCCCAATGTCAGAAATGCAGAAATGTGACCCCAGATGGGGTGATACCATCTGAATTACAGAAATGAGTTGCAACTACCTTCTTTTTTTGTGGGGGGGGGTATCCCATGGTAATTTAACCTTGTTAAGGAAGGACATTTTGCAACAATCCATCTATATGTCAACATAAATTCTATATTTGCTGAGAAACGTTAATTGGGAGTTTTTGAAAAAAGCTTTGGAAAGTCCAAATTTATACATAAAATTGCAGTCAATGCTGTTCGAAAACAAAATGTCTTAAGAATACAGAATATTTCCTGAAATATCTGTGGTGTCCAAAATATATTGCTTTGGAGATTTGTCATATGAAATATTAAGTGTTCAGAAAAATATATCAGATAAAAATATGAAATAGAAAAAAATGAAACCAGTTCTAATAGTTTGTCTTTCTACTAAACATTTAATTAGTTTGTCAAACATGTACAAGATAACAGGTGTAAGTATAAACATGGACATGAACAAAGGAAATGAGTACAAATAAATGGGGACAGTAGGACAGGGGTGGTAGGCATGCTGGTGCGCTTATGCATGCCCGCTTTACGGACGTCTTAGGAATGGGGTGAGGTCCATGGTAGACAGTTTGAGGTTGAAGCTATGGGGATTTGAGGATGTAACAACAGAGTCAGGTAGAGCATTCCAGGCATTGACCATTCTATTGCTAAAGTCGTATTTTCTACAATTGAGTTTGGAGTGGTTTACGTTTACGTTGAGTTTGTATCTATTGTTTGCCCATGTACTATTGTGGTTGAAGCTGAAGTAGTCATTGACAGGTAGGACATTGTAGCAGATAATTTTGTGTACTATCCTTAGGTCGGACTGTAGGTGGCATATTTCAAGGTTGTCCAAGCCCAGAATTTCAAACCTGGTGGCATAAGGTATTCTATTGTGAGCAGAGCAAAATTTTGATTTTCTTTGTCTTCTTGCCATGTTTTTTTTTCCCCCAAAGATCTTATATGGGTCTTCTCCAACAATAAATGACAAAACCAAAGAAGATTATTTTCACCAGATGTTTCCCAATGTGATCCACCATTATTTGGGCATCCTTGAGTTGCTACTACATTTCAAATGGACCTGGATTGGTGTGATTGTGTATAATGATGACAATGGAGACTTCTTTATACAGCATGTCCTTCCCTTATATTCTGAGAAGGGTGTCTGTGTGGACTTCTTAGAAACAATGCCCAGAATATCTTTTTCCAGTAACATTGCTGAAAGTGGAATGGAATGGTTTGCAACTTCACGTATTGTCACAGGAAGTACTGTCAATACTGTTATTGTACAAGGAGAAATAGAAACTGTTAGTGTCTTAAGAATAGTTTTCCAATTCTTGCAATTTTAGTCATCCAGGTCACGATTGTCCCAAAGGTGCTTTTTCAAGAGGCAACTGGACTTTCTGGTGTTTTGTTTTTTTTTTTGGTTTTTTTTTTTTAAGGCATTTCGTTTCTCATCCAGTCAGAGCTATAGAAGCTTTTTGGATGAGAAACTTCTTCAATGAAAAACCAAAAAGTCCAGTTGCCTCTTGGAAAAGCACCTTTGGGACATCTCAAATATGGCGATCAATTACACATTATATTTAAATGATTATAAAAGGAATATATCATTTTTTTATTTATCCTGTTTAAATATGTACCTGCTGAACATGCAATACACATTTACAATGTTAAGAATAGATGAAATATGTTGTTGTTCAGTTGCTAAGTCCTGCCCAACTTCCTGTGACTCCATGGACAAATTCAGCCAGTTCTGACTGGTTCTGGAGAATCGATAGCGGAAATTTTGAGTAGTTTGAAGAACCGGCAAATACCACCTCTGACTGGGCCTTCCCCCATCTATTTGCTGCCTCCCAAGTCCCAGCTGATTGGCTAGGTCTTCTTTTGTTGCCCTGCACACGGCAAGCAGGTTAGTGGGGTGGGGAGGGAATGGAAATTTTAAAGTATTCTTCCCTTGGAGAGGGGTGGAAATTGAGATTTTACAGTATCCTTCCCCTGCCACGCCCACCAAACCATGTCCACCAAGCCACGCCACACCACGCCACACCCACTAAGCCACTCCCACAGAACCGGTAGTAAAAAATTTTGAATCCCACCACTGATCCTTGCTCACAGTAGTGGATATAATGGTAATCTGAATTAAATTTGCTGATTCCCATCCACTTTAGTTCATTGATCCTCAAGATGTTGATATTCAATTTTGCTATCTCATGTTTAACTACATCCATCTTACCTTGATTCATAGATCTTATATTGCAGATTCCGATGCAATATTGTTCTTTACAGCATAGGCTTTTCCTTTCACCACCAGACACGTGCACAGCTGAGGATCCTATGTCTTTCTGTTAACATATGATAAACATTCTCTATCAATATATTATTAGTTTTGAATTGTAAAATTTCCATTGCCCAAACTGGATGGAAAATAGCTCATTTTGGTTGCATGTTTGAAACCCTAAGGAAGAGGGAAAGACAGCACACTTGAACAGAACAGTTTCTAGTACATTAAAAACAATTAGTCTCCCAAATATGTCTACAAAACATTTCGGATGGTGTCACTACTCTGCCTAGGCAACTGACTTCAATGATTTCTCCTTCTCTTTTTCCATTCTTCATTAGATTTCTTCCCTCAAAATCATTCATCTTAGTTTTAAAGTGTGTTAGGATTGTTATGAAGGTTCTCCTGGAATAATTTTCTCTCTTTCCAATTTAGCTCCACAAGTTTATAAGAAGTACATCCTTTATAAACAATGCTGGAGAAAATATTTCCTTTGATGACAAAGGGCATATAATTGCTGGATTTGATATTTTCAACTGGGTCACCTATGCAAATAACACATTTACAAAAGTCAAAGTTGGATGGATAGAACCCAACTCTTCCTCTTCACTCAACATTCATGAAGACTCCGTTGTATGGCCTATAAGGTTTAACCAGGTACATATTTTACACAGATTTGGGAATGGTTTAATCTACATTCTGAATATACAAAAATGGGACCTTTTTCTTCTACTGAAGTAGCGTACAATTATCCAGGTATTGTACTTGCATTGTGAATTGAGAGATACTCCATAGTTCAGTGTGCAATTAGCTGATAATATCTTGACACCTTCTGAATAAGTTCAGAAAAAGAGAGTTATGCTGCTTATGTTTTTCTCACCAAAATTGCTCAACATTCTAAAGTACTTCATTGTATGTCCAAGAATATTTAACCAGATATAAAGTATTTTGCATAGATTTGAGGATAATTTAATCCATATTAGGAATACAGATAGCCCTTCACTTGCAACCATAACGGGGTATGCAATTTTGGTAGTAAATCCTTGTAGTTCTAAGGAGAAACACCATGTTACTGGGTTTGATATTATAACCATTTTTCTGATGTAAATGAAGTAGGTTAATATTATCACAGAGGAAATCATATGATTGTTAACTGACTACAACACACCCAATAGGCATTTTTACCAAAACTAACCTGAAACATCAGAAATCAGGGAGAAAGTCACATATTTCGGTCGAGACTACAGGATGCTGCAACTGGTTATAGGTGAGCAAGTTGTCAATCAACCAAAGTGGAATTAGTACAAGGGGAGCAGCAGCAATAATTTAGGAGATAGTCATAAGTAGCTTTTAAAAAGTTTGTAATAATTTCAAAAGGTCATTAAATGAATAGTTTCAAATCAACTCTGTATTCTGGGGGATAACTTACTGTTTCTACTGTAACATCAATATCCATAGTCAGAATGTGAAGTCATGCTTTGAACTGAAATTGCTATAAAGTATGGTATGTGATTACAAGACTAATTGAGAATTGAAATAGCTGTATAAATTAAAATTCCAAGGATTAAGCTAGGTTGGTTTCAAAAAATCCTGGAAAACAATAGTAAAACACTTCCATGGTAAATTGTCAGAGACATGAGCTTCATATTAATTAGAATGAGGCTATTGCCTAGGATAAGTGACCAATGTATGCATTAAATTGAGCCAAATTCCTACCTGTTGGATATAACTCATTGCTTAGTAGAGTTCTTTCATTTCATTGGTCAACATTCTAAAGGACCCCATTGAATAGACTAGAAAATTTAACCAGATATTTGCAATATTTTGCATAGATTTGAGGATAATTTAATCCACATTCTGAATAAATTTCATTCTTGACTTACTATCACAATTGGGTCTAGAATAAATTGATAATAAATCCTTGTAATCCTAAAGAAAGGCACCATGCAACCAGATTTGATTTCTTGACAATTTTAAAATAGAAGTAAAGCAAGTCAATGCAATAATAAAACAAGTCATGTGGTTGTTAAGCAAATACAAAACATCCAACAGGCATATTTTATCAAAAATCTACAAGAAACGTCAGAAACTAATGGAAAAATTACAAAAATGTTGGTCATGTGACCACACGATCCTGCGACTGGTTGCAGATAGGCCAAAAATGAAATCATGTGACTGTGGAGAGGGGGCAGATCAGTGGTGAAATGTAATTTTTTTTTTAAATTTGATTTATATGCCGCCCTTCTCCGGAGACTCAGGGTGGCTTACAATGCGCTAAGCAATAGCCTTCATCTTTTTGTATATTTATACAAAGTCAACTTATTGCCCCCACAACTGGGTCCTCAATTTACCTACCTTAGAAAGGATGGAAGGCTGAGTCAACCTTGAGCCTGGCGAGATTCGAACCTGCAGTAATTACAGGCAACTGGTCTTAATAACAGGGTGCTTTAGACCACTGTACTACCAAGGCTCTTATTTGTTGCTACCAGTTCTGTGGTCATGGGAGGGTGTCATGTGACTGGGTGGGCATAGGCAACTTTTTTTTTCTTTCTTAAAGCATTTTTTAAACTACCTATTGCTGGAACCAGTAGTAAAAATATGCTTTAAAAAAGGGGGGGAGGTTCTGGTGATCACGTGGCACAGCTGTGATCGTCGGAACCTTTTTTTTTTACTTTTTAAAAACATTTCTTTATCTATTCGCCAGAACCAGTAGTAAAAAAGTGCTTTAAAAAAGTAAAAAAAAAAAAGTTTCAACAATCGCGTGGCACAGCTGATTGACAATCAGCTGTGCCACACGATCATCGGAACCCTTTTTATTAACCTTTTAAAAATATTTTTTATTACCAGTTCGCCTGATAAGTAAGTCATAAGTAGCTTTTTTAAAGTCCATCATAAGTTAAAACTGTCATTAAGTGACTGGTTTTAGCTCAAAGACTTCCAGTATTCCCAGGGATGACCTAATGTTTCTATTATAACATCAATAGCCCTATTCAGAAATGGAAGTCATCTTTTGATTGAAATTGCTCTAAGGTGTGATATGTGATTAGAAGGCTTATTGAGAACTGGAATGGTTTTGTAACTAAAAACTCCAAGAAGTAGGCTAGGTTGGTACAAAAGTATCCTATACGACAACAGTTGAATACTTCCATTCTCTTGTCAAGGAGTTGAGCTTGCTATTAAGAAGAATGTGGCTATTGTTGTGACCCAGGCCCAAGTAGGTATTATCAGATGCAATCAGTTCGAAACAAACAGACTTTATTAGAACAACTGAGAATTAACTCATTCTCAGCATAGTCCAAACTAATTCAAAACAAATTCTTTATATCACAATTCTTCAGCCTTATCACCAACCTTGGTCTAATTAGGCAACCTGCTTGGCAAAAGTTCAGAAGCAGAAGACGCCGACAAGAAATAAATGCAGCAAGACAAGAAACCAATCTATCAATGTTGTTTTCTGACAAAGAGCCTAAGAGCCGTTGCTGGTCTTTTAAGCCTTATGGGAGGGGCCAATCATCTCTTGGCCTTACTCCCGAGTCGTCCTTTTTGCTTTAGCTGCTCTTGCCTTCTGGAAGCTCTTCTCATGCGTGCACTAGGAACAGGTTCCTTCTGTTCCTCTGTCTCTCTGCTGTCAGCCTTATGGAGGCTATGGAATCAGCACATCACTCCCAAGTGGCCCTGGCCCCATCTCTGCCTCCGACTCAGAGCCCTAATCCAGGCCTCCCCCAGCCTCCAGGACTGGCCCATGTTCTTCCTCAGCCTCCTCATTGTTCGACTCTGCTGCCAGCTCCACAGGTTGCTGGCGGATCACAACAGCTATTGCCTTGGATAAGTGACCAACATGGTTTAAATTGAACCCAGTCTCCTGTACCCTTGCCAGGTGTCCACTATTTGAGCGGACAGTCTGCTTTTTTCACATTATGTTCACTATTTTTTTTTCACAAAATAGTGGACATTTTTTTATTCAAAAGCTTTATAATGAAATGGTACGTAATCTAAAGCTGTACAGTCTAAGAGAATAAGGATAGAAGAATCGCGTTTTCTCTTTTTTTTCATAAGTTAGAATGAGACAAAGATCGAATATCCATTGAACTTGATTCTCTGAAAAAATTAATGATGAGATTAAAATAAAAATATATTATAAAATTATGTGCAATTCACATTTTTAAAATGGATTGTAGCTTGTGTCGACTGACCTAAAATGGCGTCGAGTGATGAGAGTGACAGCTGCGAGATTTCGAATTCTTTAAAACGAAAGAGAGGAGTGTGCAAATACACCAAAGACTGGGAAGCTACTTTTGCATGGATTACCAACAACGAAACCGACAGAACAAATATGACGGCCAACTGTAAATTGTGTCAGAAATCGTTCACAATTGAATATAATGGTATAAAAGCTGTCACACAGCATGCAAGCACAAAAAATCATTTAGATAAGGAGAAAATAGCTTCCAGCAACAAGCGAATCAATTCGTTTTTCATTGTTAAAGACTCCTCTTTCTGTGAGAAAGTGACTGTAGCTGAAATGGCTGAAACTTACCATGGGAATCAAACACCATATTTCTTTCCTGGCTCAAGATTGCGGTATTAAGTTAATGAAGCAAATTTTTGATGATTCAGAAATTGTAAAAAAGATGTCTTGTGGAAGAACCAAATCATCAGCTATTGTCAATGAGGTTGACTTTTTCTATTGAGTTGGTTCTCAATGATCTTAAAACTGGAATTCCATTTTCTCTCTCCACTGACGCATCAAACAAGGGAAATCGCAAAATGTATCCCGTTGTTGCACAATATTTTACTTGTGAAGAAGGACTGTGTGTGAAAATTTTAGACTTTTATGAGGATTCTTTCGAAGATTCTACATCAATAAAAATCAGCTGTGTCGAGTTCTTAGTGATAACGAATTGGAAATAAATAATGTTTCAGCTTACTCAGCAGATAATGCATCGGTCAACTATGGAGTGAACAAATCTGTTTACCAAAAATTATTTCTGGAAAATGACAATATTATAGCTGCTCATTGCAATAATCACATTTTACACAACAGCACAAAAAATGCATTAAAGCAGTTATCTTTTGATATCAAAAATGTAGTGCTGAAGGTTTTTGCCGAATTTTCGAATTCTGCGAAGAAACGAGAAGAGTTGAAATCATTTTTTGAGTTTTGCGAGTCAGAATTCCATGAAGTTTTGCACCATGTTCCAACACGTTGGTTAAGTTTGTTTAAAGCGGCCTTTTAAACTGGATACCTCTAAAATCGTATTTTATTTCTCTTGGCTCTGATGAGTGCCATAAGGTTATCTGGAACCTTATTTCGGATCAGGAAAATGAACTCGCAAAGGACGATGAACCAACAATTTCAGAATTGTATTTATATTTCACGCACTTCTTCATGTCAATAATGCAAGACACCCTACTGAAGCTGGAAAGCAAGAAAATTCTTGCATGTGATCTTCACATTATCATGTGTAAGCTGCGTGATTCTTTGCAAAAAAAATACGATGAACAGTTTTTTGGAATGAAAGTTTTATTTGCCTTACGTAAAAAACATTTGCCTGAGAATGCCGTGCAAAAGTTCAAGAAAGAAGCCATCAACGTGTATCAAAGAGCCATTGCGTACCTAGAAAAGTGGTATAATTTCACCGATTCAGTATATGAGACTCTAAGTTGTTTCAATCTAATTGATCGCAATAATTCTCCAACTTTAGAAGAAATGACGAACATCTGGTTGTTATCACCATGGCGAGAAGAACTTCCCCCCAACACTCTCTTCGATGAAATTTCTGCCTTAGAAGAAGTTTATGTTCATCTGCAGGGCGATTCATCCCTTGATAAGTGGACGTACTTTTTCAAGAAAGAGCCAGCTCCGAGTTTACTGAAACTGTTCCAGTATTGTGCATCGATTCCGGTATCAAATGCAAACATTGAACGAATTTTCACCATCATGGGAAATTTGTGGACTGACGAACGTAACCGACTGCTTGTACCATCAGTTCGAAGTGAACTTTATATATTTTTTAATATTTCTCAACATTGTACTGAAATTAAAGAATTATTCCTTAAATACAAAGAATTGATCAAAGCTGTGCAGTCAAATAAAAAAATACACACAACAGCAAAGTAAAATGTAATTTAATATTTTACATATTATTATACTATATTTGATGTTTTGAATTTTAAGTAAAGTTTTGAAGTGATTATTTTAATACGTGTTAAAATGTTTTTAAGAAAATATATAATTTAATTGTAATTTTTTTTTTTTACTACTTAACCCCCCCCCCCGCTTGTCCGCTATTTTTGGGAAGCAGACCTGGCAACCCTAGTCTCCTGTCTGTTGCATACAACTCATTGTTTAGTAGATGTCTTGCATTACATCCAAGATGCACAACACCCTGTAAATGCTTGCCATGATACCTAAGCAAAATGTTACCAACATAGATATCTGCAGACCCCTCACATCCTGGACATAAATTGTTTGAACTTCTACCCTCAAAACAACACTATAGGGCACTGTACATCAGAACAACTAGACACAAGGACAGCTTTTTCCTGAATGCCATCTCTGCTAAACAAGTAATTCCCACAACACTGTCAAATCATTTACTAAGACTATATCACTATTAGTCTTCTCATCCTTCCTAGTTCTCGTTCTTCCCACTTATAACTATAACCATGTTTCTTGTATCTTTACAATTTATATTGTTTTATGTGTTTCCTAGTTCAATTTGATTGCTTATTAGTAACCTATGACTATCACTAAGTGTTGTACCTTATGATTCTTGATGAATGTATTTTATTTTTTCTTTGAGTACACTGAAAGCATATGCACCAAAGACAAATTCCTTATGTGTCCAATCACACTTGGCCAATAAAGAATTCAATTCAATTCAATTCAATTCAGTTCTATTCTATTCTATTCTATTCTATTCTATTCTATTCTATTCTATTCTATTCTATTCTATTCTATTCTATTCTATTCTATTCTATTCTATTCTATTTATCTGAAAATGTATCACCCTGAGGTTCTCCTCAGGCAATGCATGCAGAGTATCTGTCTGTGTTTGAGTAAAACCAATGCCCCTGAGCATGCCAAAAGTACCAAACTGACCTTTTTTTAAATCCTTTTTATTCAGAAAAGACCACGTTCCCTGTGTAATGACAATTGTCACCCTGGTTCTAGTAGGGCCAAAATAGAAGGAAAGCCATTTTGCTGCTATAAGTGTCATAAATGTCCAGAAGGGATGATTACAAGTCAGAAAGGTAAGGTTTCTTCAGTTTATAAATATTAACCTTTCCATGAAAACCTGTTAGAATAAATTCAGTATTTAAGTACCACTGTACACATTATGTGCTGTCGGAGATAATTTAAGGATGTTGGGATGAGTAAAACGAAGGAAAATATTTTATCTCCTCCCTAATTAGCTTCCCAGGAACAATGAACCTTGTCATCTCAGCCTTCAGGCACCTAGCCAATTAATGCTGATTAAAAATCAGACAAATACCAAGAGGAAGGCATAGACTCTCCAACCTAAAGGAAGTTAAACAGTACATCTATAAAGATATTAAATTTACTAATTACTGTCAACTTGTTCTCTAAAAACCAGCATTGCCTTTGTGGTTCTACCCTAACTTCCTCAATAGAGGCCTGATGTTCTTCTCTATCGAATGAAAAACTCTTCTTCTCTATCCAATCACATGCATTGTCATAAATATGCATCTCCTCTATTTACAGATTGGTTCTGTAACTAAAGAATAGGATAGAATAGAATAGAATAGAATAGAATAGAATAAATTTTATTGGCCAAGTGTGATTGGACATACAAGGAATTTGTCTTTGGTGGATATGCTCTCAGTGTACATAAAAAAGACAAGATACATTCATCAAGAATCTACCTTAGTCAAGAATTATAAGGTACAACAATGATAGTCATAGGGTACAAGTAAGCAATCAGGAAACAATCAATATAAATATAAAATAAAAGGGTACAAGCAACAAAGTTATACAGTCATAAGTAGGAGGAGATGAGTGATAGGAACGATGAGAAGACTAATAGTAATAGTAATGGAGTCTTACTGAATAGTTTGACAGTGTTGAGGGAATTATTTGTTTAGCAGAGTAATGGCATTTGGGGAAAAAACTGTTCTTGTGTTTAGTTGTCTTTGTGTGCAGTTCTCTATAGAGTCATTTTGAGGGTAGGAGTTGAAACAATTTATGTCCAGGATGTGAGGGGTCTGTAAATAGTTCACAGCCCACTTTTTGACTTGTACAGTATACAGGCCCTTAATGGAAGGCAGGTTGATAGTAATTGTTTTTTCTGCAGTTCTAATTATCCTCTGAAGTCTGTGTCTGTCTTGTTGGGTTGCAGAACCAAACCAGATAGTTATAGAGGTGCAGATGACAAACTCAATAATTCCTCTGTAGAACTGTATCAGCAGCTCCTTGGGCAGTTTGAGCTCCCTGAGTTGGCGCAGAAAGAACATTTTTGGTGTGCTTTTTTTATGACGTTTTTGATGTTAGGTGTCCATTTTAGGTCTTGAGATATGATAGAACCTAGAAATTTGAAGGTCTCTACTGTTTTACACTTAAATGAACTCTTTTAGCACTTAGCACTTATTGTATATACCACTTCATAGTGCTTTACAGTTCCCTCTAAGCAGTTTAAAGAATCATCATATTGCTCCCAACAATCTGGGTCCTCATTTTACCGATCTCTAAAGGAGGGAAGGCTGAGTCAATCTTGAGCCAGTGAGAATCGAACTGCTTGAGTTTGCAGAATTAGCTGCAATACTACATTCTAACCACTGTGAATCTTTGAGTTGAATTTCTTCCACTAACTTTCATCCCCCAGAATCTTCTTTTCTGATATTTTGAAAATGGTAATAGAGTATTTTCTACATTGTAATAATAAGAATGTGTTAATTCATCTGTTCATCATTCATTTCTACAGATATGGATGACTGTTTGTCATGCCCAGAAGGACAGTCTCCAAATAACAACCATGACTCATGCCTTCCAAAACTGGTAGTTTTTCTCTCTTATGAAGACCCATTAGGGACCAGTTTGGCCACTACTGCAATTGTCTTTGCTTGCATTGCCACTGTGGTGCTTGGGATCTTCATCAAATACCAGGACACTCCCATAGTCAAGGCCAACAACCGGAACATCACCTACCTTCTCCTCGTCTCCCTTGTGCTCTCATTTCTTTGCAGTTTATTGTTCATTGGAAAACCTGAAAAAGTAACCTGTCTTTTGAGACAAAATGCTTTTGGGATTGTCTTCTCAGTAGCCATTTCTTGTATATTAGCCAAAACCATCATTGTGATTTTAGCTTTCATGGCTTCAGTGCCAGGTTCACAGATGAGGCAATGGCTGGGAAAACCATTAGATAATTACACTGTTGTTTCTTGTTCCCTCATTCAAGTCACTGTTTGCTCTATATGGCTTGTAACCTCACCGCCATACCCAGATGCTGATATGAACTTAGTGGCAGATGAAATCATCCTGGGATGTAATGAAGGCTCTACACTCATGTTTTACTGTGTCTTGTTCTACCTGCTTTTCCTTGCCATTGTTGGTTTCTGTGTGGCTTTCCAAGCCCGGCAT
The DNA here is from genome assembly GCF_059756535.1 of Pantherophis guttatus. NCBI lineage: Eukaryota > Metazoa > Chordata > Lepidosauria > Squamata > Colubridae > Pantherophis > Pantherophis guttatus. The sequence continues at coordinate 17,448,268 of NC_142066.1, forward strand.
TTACCAGACAGTTTTAATGAGACCAAGTTTATCTTCTTCAGCCTTTTGTGTTTTTGCAGTGTGTGGTTATCCTTTATTCCAACATATCTGAGTACCAAGGGGAAATATATGGTGGCTGTGGAGATCTTTTCTATTCTGTCTTCCAGTGCAGGGTTACTGGGCTGCATCTTTTCCCCCAAATGCTTTGTTATTCTATTAAGACCTGATCTGAATACTAAAAAACAGTTAATGAGAGGCAAGAAAGATGGAATATAGTTCCATGACTGTTCAATGAATGATACATTCACTGAAGATTACTTAGAAACTTAGAACTAGTTCTGCATGAAGCCATTGCAACTCATGGGGTTTTAATTTGTTTGAGCCAAATTGTTTAATTCGATTTTACTTTGTTTTTAAATTTTGTATCTATATATTTTTACCGTTTGGCTGTTCACCGCCCTGAGTCCTTCGGGAGTAGGGCTGTATATAAATAATAATAATAATAATAATAATAATAATAATAATAATAATAATAGTCTTATTACTTCTGAGTGCTTTAGCAACATATCTTTTGAGCACAGAGAAGAAGATATAAGATTCTTTATTGGCCAAGCGTGATTGGACACACACAGGGAATTTGTCTCTGGTGCATATGTTCTCAGTGTACACACAAGCAACAAGTGATAATCAGAATCATAAATTACAATCATCATAAATCATAGATACAACACTCAGTGATAGTCATAGGATACGAAAGCAATCAACATAAATCATGAGATACAACAACAAGTTATAGTCATAAAAATTTATGGAAATAAGTAATAGGACAGATGAGAAGGATAATAAGTAACAGCCATATTAGGTGGTTTGACATCCTAGGGCATAGACAGTGTTATGGGAATTAATTATTTAACAGAGTGATAACATGGAAGAAAAACTGCCTTTGTGTCTGATTGCTTTGGTGTGCAATGTCCTATAGCAGACATGTCAAACTCAAGCCATGTGGGTCAGATCCCACTGCCTGAGACCCAGCCCACCACAACTTGACTAGGTGTTCCCCCGGATGTATGCATAGGGAGAGGCAAGCGTGCAGGGGCTGATATGCCCAGTGAAAGGGAAGCACTCATGGGCTGTTGGGCCACTGAGGTGTTGTGGTAGGTGTGGCACTGCCCCTGGGGCTCTAGATGCTGATCTACAACAACTTCATGGCAGCCACCCAGGCCAGAATGTGATCAGCCTTCCAGCCCTAGTAGCTGTCACAAAGTTGTTGTAGATCAGTGCCTAGAGCCCCAGCAGCAGCACTGCACCTGTCACCAGCACCTCCAGGGCCCTGCAGCCTACAATCACTTTCCTTTCACCAGGATGGCCCCCATCCCACCTCACACCCCTGCATGGGAAAGCCATAGCAACCGGCACCGCTGCCCTCCCTCTATCTCCCCTTATTCATTCCTGGGAGTGGAGGGAGGGAGGGAGGAAAGAAGGAAGGAAGGAAGGAAGGAAGGAAAGGAGGAAGGAAGGAGGGAGAGTGGAATGAGAGGGAGGGAGGGTTTGAGGGAAGTCCTGTCTTAGCACTTGGCCACCAGCAGCCCTGCTGCCCTTTTGCCATCCCCTCCTCCTGACCTCTCCTGGTGGTCTCCCATCCTATTATTAAGGGTGCTTTGCTTAAAAAGTCAACTATCTTTGCATGGATTGGGAGTGGGCCTTTCTCTGACCCATGCACTTTCATCTCCTGAACTCACCATGAACAACCTGGCCAAGGAGAGTAAGCACAGCAGCAGTGTCATCCTCCATCTCCTGCTTTTTTGGGAGATGACATTGCACAAGGAAATGACATTGATGTCTGGAATTGGAAGAAGAATGTCTCATTTGGTGTGTTTGTGCACATGCACAAACGCACGCACACACAAGTTTGGAGACTTTTATCCACATCTGAGATTGCAAACTTGCAAATATGCCTGGGTTTGGGGAGAAGGCCCTCTCCTTCCTCTGTGGATAAAAATTCCCAAATTTAGAATATAAGTGTGTGCACGTGCATGCACTTGACTGCCAGCAGTTTGGGGAGGCACTGCCAGCAGTTTGTAGGGCACTGAATTGTCCCCATGTAAAGTTAGCTAGTGCGACTTGTTCCATCCCTACCTAGCCGACCCAAATCAGCAGTGCCCAGTGAGTGGCGTTGAGCCAGCCATGCCAACCCAGCCATACCTCCCTAGTCACGGCAACCCACCTGTGACCACCCAGCCATACCTACCCAGCCACACCAATCTGGCCCCTGTGAGTCATCATAATCTTACATCAACTGACCCTTTGAGGACAACCATAATGCTGATGTGGCCCTCAATGAAATTGAGTATGATACCCCTGTCCTATAGCATCATCTTGAGGGAAGAAGTTGAAACAGTTTCTGTTCAGGATGTAAGGGGTCTGTAGATATTTTCACAGCCCACTTTCTGGCTTGTGCATTGTACAGATATTCAGTGGAAGGCAGCCTGTTTGCAAATATTTTTTTCTGCAGTCCTAATTCTCTGTTGAAATTTGTGTCTGTCTTGTTTGGTTGCTGTGCCAAACCAGACAGTTATAGAGGTACAAATGACAGACTCTGTAATTCCTTTCTAGAACTGTATTAGCAGCTTCTTGGACAGTTGTGCTTTCTGAGTTGGTGCAGGAAAAGCACTTTTGGTTGTGCTTTTTTGATGATGCTTTTGATGTTAGGTGTCCATTTTAAGTCCTGAGATATTTTTTTTTATTATTTTATTTTATTGAATTTCTATACCGCCCTACTCCCGAAGGACTCAGGGCGGTGCACAGCCATAAAATAAAACACATAGATATACAAAATTTAAAATCGAATAAAATGAATTAAATAAATTTGGCTGAATTAATACCCATAATTTAAATACCCATAATTTTAAAATACATTAAAAATTTAAAATTTACACTTAAAAGGGAGAAGATTTAGGCGAGGCCAGCTTGATGAAATAAAAGCGTCTTCAACTCGCGGCGGAAGGTGCGCAGATCCGGAATCCTCCGTATCTCTGGGGGGAGCTCATTCCAGATCGTCGGTGCCCCCACAGAGAAGGCTCTCCCCCTAGAACCTAGAACCTAGAAACTTGAAGTTCTCTTCTGTTGATACTGTGTTGTCTAGTAGTGTAAGAGGTGGTAGAATAGGAAGGTATCTCATAAAATCTACTATCATCTCTACAGTTTTGAGTGTGTTCGGTTCAAGATTGTTCTGACTGCACCACAGGATTTTAAAATATTTTTTAAAGATCATATTCTTTCCATTCCCACACATAGCATTTCGGACCCATCTCCCTGATGGTGGCTCTTCAATCTCTTGGGCATGCTATAGTTTAATGAAGCCATAAGGAACTTCTTTGAAGAAGAAATATAATTGGTGCAGTTGGAAATTTTCCACTTGTTTTACGATGCCTGTAGTGGTATATCAATTATATGGGGATAGGGAAAGGTATGAGATGGTAAATAGAAAAAAGTGCAGAGGACATAACTGTGTTTTCTTCCATTGTCATACATTTTCTCTTTCATATTTTATTTTATTTTGTATACTGTACAGTATGAATAGACACTGGTTTTTTTTGTGTGTGAGGAGTGAGTGCATACACACACACAAAGAAACAAACATGCAGGAGTCAGTTGCATACATACTATTATTACTTTACTTCATTGTCATCGCATTTTGTACAACAAAATTAAATGCCATCTTCAGTGTAATAGTATAATTATAAAATATATAAAATTATATATTTTATATATATAATATAAATATATATTTATAATAATATAAAAATAAAACACAAACACATCCTTCACATTCAATACAATTGAATTGAAAACCCCTGATATTGCATTAATATTGCACTATACAGTAGAATTCAATATACAAAAATCAACAGATTTGGGGATGTCCAAAACTTGGGAGTAACTTCATTACAGAGGGCAGGCAGTGCTACAGAGAATTCTTTCAAAGAAATAGATTGGGAAGGTGCCAGCTGAGATGTCATCAACATCAATATGTTGAGCTCTGAAACATTTTGAGAAAACAAAGAATTCAAAATTGCTAAATATTCCTCGTCTCAGTGTAATTATGAAATAACCACAATTATTACTGTACAGTAACTTCCTGGTTCATGAACATTCCCTTAGGACAGGAGGATAAGTGAAAAGTCAAGTATACTAATATCTCATGTTTTATTGATATGAACAATGATCTCATGTTCCTTTTTGTGAAGGATGAGACAGGAGCTACACTGCTAGGATTATGGGCAGCTGATTCTATACGATTCTGGCTTTCAATCAACTGAATGATGCCATGTGAATTATCAATATTAAAACAAAATCAATAAATGGTCAAACTATTTGGAATAAAGCAAAAAGACTCTCAGTTGAAGTCATGTTGTTTTGGGCACTGATTATAGTCCTAGCAGTTGAACTTTATGGCCAGAGAAAGATTCCTCTGGCTAAGTGTCCTATTAAGGCATCTGTGCCTATTCTTCACAAGTATTACCAGCCTGGGGATTTCATCATTGCTAGCATTACCTCTCAAGTCTATGTTTTCTCAAGCCCAGTAACATTTCAGAAGCCGCCTTCTGACGAAACTTTTGATGACCTTTTGTAAGTACCTTAGAATGAAAAAGCAACTACATCTTCTATGTGGCCAGATAGTTTTCATGCTAGTTAGCTCCATGTAAGGGTTTCATCTAAAGCTCCAACTTAGACATGAAAAGAAGTGAAGACGGCAGATTTTATTCCACACTTTAGTATATAAAAATTCCCATGTGTTTATTTTTTAATTGAAAATTGAAAATTGCAAAGATATAATAGAAGCTTCCTGTAGTCATCTTCCATCATGAATGTCAGGCAAATCACCTACTGTATAAAAAAATATCTTCTATATTGTAAGACTGAAAACTACTAAAATGACCACTATTAAAGTGCACCTGCATCTATCTACCATGTTTTCCCGAAAATAAGACCCTGTCTTATATATATTTTTTTAACCCTGAAATAAGTGCTTGGTCTTATTGCCATACGTTCAAAAGCCCGATTTGGCTTATTATAAGGGGATGTCTTATTTTGGGGAAGACAGAGTATCTATCTATCGTCTGTCCATCCCTTCATCTATCTATCTATCTATCTATCTATCTATCTATCTATCTATCTATCATCTAACTATCTATCTACTGTAGCTATCGTTATTTAATTTTTGCCTGTATATATGTATACATTAAATTAGAATATAATATTCAAAATAATAAATACAGATATCTCTGCACATGTATACATTGCACATATAATAGTGCATTTTAAAAGGGAAAAAAACTTGGCAAAGCAAGTTTAACAATATTAAAATACTGTACCAAGAGCTAATAATCAGAAAAGAAAGCAAAGAAAGGGGAAACAATGCATTACATCCCCCCCCATTTTTTAAATATCTGCTAATTTACAATATATTATAACATTCATTTTTATTTGGAGCATATGTAGATTCCAGCATGATTGCTTTACTTCTTTTTACTTTCATATTTTTAGATTAATATCCTCCTTGCTCTCTTTCGATTAATCCAAATCTTCCAGGGCAGACAGTTTGATATAAATTACTATTTCACTATATTTTTTTACTCTGTACAGCAGCTGTATATTTTTGTCTCAATTTCCATTGCTTTAACAGAAACTTGTGCCCTGTATATATATATATATATATGTTTCTTGGAGGAAAACAATATCTGCATTTTGTCTTTCCAATTTATGGAATATTTTGCTATGTATTGATGGTGACTTTAATCCATTGGGGTGGATTTATGCTGTTAATGTATACATAGTAAGCCTCCTATTTTCAAGGGGCAATTATGAGAATATTCATGTCAAAATAGAATTAGTAATAAGACCTAAAGATTGTGGTAACCTGGAACCTATTGCTCATAACACAGGATGTTTACTCAGAATTACCAGCACATCCTGGCCTCGGTATTTGCTGTGAAGCAAATAAATGAGAATACCAAACTCTTACCCAATGTCAGTTTGGGCTTCCACATCTTAAACAGCTATTTTTTGGCAAGGTGGATCTATCGTGCCTCAATGGAACTTCTATCCACTCCGGACAAGCTCATCCCTAACTACAAATGTGATATTCAGAACAAGATTGTGGGAGTCATTGGGGGACCCAATTCTCAAGTTTGTGTCTACATGATGAACATCTTGAGTGCCTACAAGATTCCACAGGTTAAAAAAAAAAGATATAAAATATACAAGTTCATTATGTTTAAGGTACTTTGGTAAATTGGGGATAGAAAATAGAAATCTTATTAGTTTGATGAGTAATGTATTTATTAACTACTGAAATGGTAGTTGATCAATCTATCATTAGATGTTGAAAAGATTACCAAACTTTATTGTACTTATAAATTAAAATACAGGTAGTCCTTGACTTATTCCTGGAATTTCTGTTGTAAGTTATGAAAAATGTAGGTTGTGGCAATTAAGTGACTGGCCAGTTTCCAGTAAGGAGCATTGTAAATTGTGTCATGTGATTGCAGAATGCTGCAATCAGCTATAAAATTGAGCTGATTGTCCAATGCTGGAAATGCAATCATGTGACTGTGGAGGCAATGACACCATCGGAATAGCAAAACTGAGTTGTAAGTATTTTTGTCTTGCGTGTTGCATCACAGCTATCTGTATTTTTCAACAATCCATCTGTATGTCACTATATATAGAACAGAACAGAACAGAATTCCTTATTGACCAAGTGTGATTGGACAGACAAGGAATTTGTCTCCGGTGCATAAGCTCGCAGTGTACATATAAACAACAAAGTGATAAATCATAGATCATAAATCATAAGCTACAAAAACAATTGAGAAATCATCTATCTATCTATCTATCTATCTATCTATCTATCTATCTATCTATCTATCTATCTATCTATCTATCTATCATCTACCTACCTACCTACCTACCTACCCACCCACCCACTCTATCTATCTATCTATCTATCTATCTATCTATCTATCTATCTATCTATCTATCTATCTATCTATCATCTCCTCTCTCTTTCAATCATTTCTTATTTTTATCTATATCTATATCATCTCTGTCTGTCTGCTGGCTGGCCGGCCTGCCGGCCAGCCAGCCAGCCTGCCTACCTACTAACCTACCTACCTACCTACCTACCTACTTATCTATTATCTATCTATCTATCTATCTATCTATCTATCTATCTATCTATCTATCTATCTATATTTTTCAACAATCCATCTGTATGTCACTATATATAGAACAGAACAGAACAGAACAGAATTCCTTATTGGCCAAGTGTGATTGGACATACAAGGAATTTGTCTCCGGTGCATAAATTCTCAGTGTACATACAAACAACAAAGTGATAAGTCATAGACCATAAATCATGAGATACAAAAACAACTGATAAATCATAATATAACAGTAGGACAAGGAAAGATGAGAGGTGAGAAAGATGAGAAGGATGAGAAGGTGACAACGATAATAGCAATACAACTTACTATATAGGTAAATATCTTTGCCCAGAAGACAGTGCTGTAGGAATAGGGAATAGGAATGCTGTAGGTTTCTGTAATTTTCTCAGCCTCTTTCTGGTTCATGCAGTATACTGGTCTTCAATGGAATGCAGTTATTTTTTCTGCACTCCTAACTATCAGTTGAACTCTGTACCTGTCCTGTTTGGTTGGTGTGCCAAACCAGACAGTTATAGAGGGTTAATATGGCTGATATTGTGTTGTCTGATACTGTAAGAGGGGGTAGAATAGGAAGGCTTCTCCTAAAATTAATTAATTAATTAATTTTATTTAATTAATTTTATTTATTTATTTATTTTGTCAAGCATGTATTAGATAACAGATATAAGTATAAACATGATTATGAATACATGAAATGGATACAAATAAATGGGGGACAGTAGGACAGGGATGGTAGGCACGTTGGTGCGCTTATGCATGCACCTTATAGACCTCTTAGGAATGGGGTGAGATTGACAGTAGACAGTCTAAGGTTAAAGTTTTGGGGATTTGGGGAAGAAACCACAGAGTCAGGTAGTGCATTCCAGGCATTGACCACTCTGTTGCTGAATCAAGTTTGGAGCAGTTTACCTTAAATTTGTATCTATTGTGTACTCGTGTGTTGTTGCGGTTGAAGCTGAAGTAGTCATTGACAGGTAGGACATTGTAGCAGATAATTTTATGTACTACACTTTGGTCAGACCAAAGACAGCGTAGTTTTAAGACGTCTAAACACAAAATTTTAAGCCTGGTGGCATAAGGTATTCTGTTGTGAGCAGAGGAGTGGAGGACTCTTCTCTTGAAATATCTCTGGACTCTCTCAATTGTATTAATGTCCGATAAGCAGTGCGGGTTCCAGACAGATGAGCTGTATCTCTACAGTTTTAAAAGTGTTCAGCTCCAGATTGTTTGACTGCACCAGAGAGTCAGTTGTTCTATCTCCCATCTGATGCTTCCCATCTGTTAGAAAGCTTATGATCCATCTGCAAGTATAATCAGGCTGAGAAACATTGATTTGGATTTTTTGAAAACATTTTGGAAAGTCCAAACCTGTGTGCAAAATTGCAGCTGAGGCTGTTCAATTGCAAAATGTCTTACAAAATCATAAAATTTCCTGAAATACATGTGGTCTAGAAAGATATATTGCTTTGGAGATTTAATATTTAAGAAAAATTTAAATGTTCAGAAAAAGTATATAAGATACAAATCTGAAAACAGAAAGGAACCAAGCCACTTCTAACCGTTTGTCTTTCTATTAAAAGTATGCGAAGTTTCATTTTGATTAGGTCTGACTTCTTTTCTTGTCCTCCCCTGCCCTCCAAGGTTTTATATGGCTTTTCCCCAATAATAAATGACAAAAATGAAGAAATATTTTTTCATCGTATGTTTCCCAGTGCAACCCATCACTATATGGGCATTCTTGAGTTGCTACTGCATTTCAAGTGGACCTGGATTGGTGTGCTTTCTTATGATAACGACAATGGAGATGTATTCGTACAGCATGTCCTTCCCTTTTATTCTCAGAAGGGTGTCTGTGTGGATTTCATAGAAACAGTGCCACAAATGTCTTTTTCAGGCGATATTGCTGCAATTGCATCAAAATGGTTTGCAAGTTCACGTATTGTCACGGGAAGTACTGCCAACACGGTTATCATTCAAGGTGAAATACATACTATAAGTGTCTTAAGAACCATTTTCCAATACTCGCAATTTTATGATGTAAGAATTGAAAGCCGAGTGTGGATTATGACAGCCCAGATGGATTTTGCATCTCCTGGTTTTTTAAAAGATTGTGACATACATTTCCTCCATGGGACTCTATCATTTGCTGTTCATACAAATTACCCTAGAGGATTCCAGAAATTTCTGAAGGGACGAAACCCCCTCTCAGAAAATAAAGACGGGTTTATCAGAATCTTCTGGAAAGATGCATTTAATTGTCATTTCTCAAATCCGAGTCTACCACAGAGAGATGAGAAGATCTGCACTGGGGAAGAAAAATTGGATAGTCTACCTGGAACCCTGTTTGATACCAAGATGTCTGGCCACAGTTATAGTATTTACAATGCAGTTTACATTATGGCACATGCTTTGTATGCCTTAACTTCATCCAAGTCAAAAGAAAGAGCAAAGATAAAAAACACGGGACAAAAGTATCTACTTGAAACAGCCTGGCAGGTATCCTCCAAAGCAATGTAGAAGGAGACATAGTTAAATATTATGGCAATAATAGAATATGGAGACAAGATGTTGCCCAGAAATGCAAAGAAAGAGAAATAAAAGAAACAAAAATATACTTCTTTTCATACTTCACAGTTTTGTATGTAATTCATTATCAAAACTCCCAAGATACCATTTATTTATTTATTTATTTATTTATTTATTTATTTATTTATTTATTTATTTATTTATTTATTTATTTATTTATTTATTTACGTTAGGTCAGGGACGGTAGGCACGTAGGTGCTCTTATGCACACCCTTACAAACCTCTTAGGAATGGGGTGAGGTCAACAGTAGACAGTCTAAGTTTAAAATTTTGGGGTTTGGGGATGAAACCACAGAGTCAGGTAGTATATTTCCTGTTGCTGAAATCTTATTTTCTGCAATTGAGTTTAGAGGGGTTCACTTTAGGTTTGTATCTATTGTATGCTCGTGTATTGTTGTGGTTGAAGCTGAAGTAGTCATTGACAGGTAGGACATTGTAGCAGATAATTTTATGAGCTACGCTTAGGTCATACCGAAGACACTGTAGTTCTAAGTTTTAAAGATAACCATGATGGCTATCTTTTTAGGGAAATTACATCAATTACATATTATTTTTAAAAAGGAATAAGTTGCTCTCTGTTTTGTTTAATTTTTTCCTCTTTAAATATGTAATTGATGAATATGTAATACACATCTAAAATAGAGGAAATGTATTTTGGTTCAATCACTAAGTTGTGCCCGACCCCCTGCGATTCCATGGACCACACCATGCCAGGGTCCATGTCCTCTACTATCTTCCAGAGTCTAACAAAACTAATGCCCACTGCATTGATAACACTATCAATCTATTTCATTCTCTGTCGTCCCCTTCTCCTTTTGTCTTCAATCTTTCCCAACATCAGGTTCTTTTCCCAATGACTTTTCACTTCTTACTTGGTGGCCAATGTGTTCGAGCTTCAGTTTCATTATCTAAACTTCCAAAGGACAGTCATGGTTGATTTCCTTTCTTTGATTTGATCTCCTTATAGTCCAAGGACTCTCTAGAGTCTTCTTCAACATTACAATTTGAAAGTTATTTCATGTTATTTCATGCTCAACTTTCTTTATGATGCAACACTCAGAGCTGTACATGGGGAAACCATAGCTTTGATTATATGGACCTTTGTTGGCAAAGTGATGTCTCTGCATTTTAATACACTGTCTAGGTTTGCCATAGCTTTTCTCCCAAGGAGCAAATGCCTTTTAACTTCATGTCACCATCTGCAGTGATCTTGGAGCCCAAGGAAATAAAATCCGTCACTGCTTCCATTTTTTCCCAATCTATTTGCCAGAAATGGAACCGGATGCCATGATCTTAGTTATTATTTTTTAATGTTGAGTTTGAAGTTAACTTTTGCACTCTTGTCTTTTTCCAAGGTCTTTACTTCCTTTTCACTTTCTTCCATTAGAGTAGTATTGTCTGCATGTCTGAGGTTGTTGATATTTCTTCTGGCAATCTTAATTCTGGATTGTCCTTCATCCAGTCCAGAATTTTGCATGATTTTGCATAATTTGCAAATAAGTTAAATAAGAAGGGTGACAATATACAACCTTTTCATACTCCTTTCCCTATTTTGAATTTATCAGTTGTTCTTTGTCTCATTCTAACGGTTGCTTCTTGACCTGCACTCAGGTTCCTTAGGAGACACAGAATGCGGTATGGTAGTCTCCTCTTTTAAGAATTTGCCACAGTTTGTTGTGTTCTTCACAATCAGACGCTTTAGTGTAGCCAATATTCCCTTGCTTTCTCCATAATCCAGCAAGTGTTGGCAATTAAATCTCTAGTTTCTCTGCCTGTATGAAACCCAACTTGTACTTCTAGTAGTTTTTGATTTATATACTGTACTGCTAAAGCCTAGGTTGTAAGATTTTAACCATGAACTTGCTAGCTTGTGAAATGAGTGCAATTGTATGATAATTTGAATATCTTTTGACATAGCCCTTTTTTGGGATTGGGGCATACACTGACTTTTTCCAAACCTGTGGCCACTGTTGAGTGTTCCAAATTTACTACCGTATTGCAACACTTTAACAGCATCATCTTTTAAGAGTTTAAAGAGCTCAGTTAGAAGCCTATCACCTCAGCTAGCTTTGTTGTTGGTAATCCTTTCTAAGGCCCACTTGATATTGCAATAGACACTGTCTGGCTTGAGGCCAGCAATCACACCAATGTGGTTATCAGGGACATTAAAATCTTTCTTGTACAATATAGTTCTTTTGTATATTATTGCCACCTCTTCTTAATCTCTTCTGCTTCTCTTAAGTCTCTACCATTTTTGTCCTTTATTGTGCCATCTTTGCAGAAAATGGTCCCTTGATACCAGTGGTGGGTTCCTTCCGGTTCGATCCGGTTCGGCCGAGCTGGTAGCGGTGACGATATGACGTCACCGAACCGGTTCTCCCCCCCACCCTCCCACCCCCCCACCCCCCACGTTATTCTTACCTTTTATTTGGTCCCACCCCCAATCTATTGCTGCCTCCTGAATCCCAGCTGATGACTAGAGGGAAAAAAACTGTTTAAACTCTTGCCACGGGGCTTCAAAGGGCCGTCCTACAGCTGATCAGTATTAAAAGCAAACAAATGAGTCAGGTCGTAAGTACGAGGACTGGTCGTAAGTGCGAGGACCTTCCAGAAATGACTCTGACCAGCTAGCCACGCCCTCCTAGTCACATGACCTCTAAACCACACCCACAAAATAAGCCACGCCCACAGAACCGGTAGTAAAAAAAAATAGAACCCACCCCTGCTTGATACCTCCCATTTCCTTGAAGAGATCTCTAGTCTTTCCCATTCTATTGTCTTCTATTTCTTTGCATTGTTCATTTAAGAAGACCTTCTTATCTAATGTTGCTTTTTCCTGGAAATCTATATTCAGTTGGGTATATAGTTCCCTTTCTCCTTTTTCTTTCGCTTTTCTTCTTTCCTCAGTTATTTATAAGGCCACTGTGTTTCATTGCATTTCTTTTCCTTAGGGATGGTTTTAGTTGCTGCCTCCTGTACATTCATCCATAGTACTTGTCTACCGGATCCAATCCCATAAATCTAGTCATCACCTCCACTCTATACCCAAAGGCATACTCATTGCCGATTCCCTTCCACTTTAGTTCATTGATTCTTAAGATGTTGTTATTCAATTTTGCTATCTCATGCTTGACCATGTTCAGCTTACATTGATTCATAGATCTTACACTTCAGTTTTCTGTACAAAATTGCTCTTTACAGCATCCAATTTTTGTTTCACCACTAGACATATCCACAACTGAGTGTCCTTTCGGCTTTCTCCCAGTCTCTTTACTTTTTATGGAGCTACTTGTAATTGCTCTCAAGTCTTCCCCAGTAGCATATTGGACATCTTCCAACCTGAGGAGCTAATCTTCTGGTATCATAACTTTCAGACTTTTGATACTGTCATAAAAATATCCCAATAAACGAAACAGGAGACAGCAATACAATAAACAATTCTTACTTTAAGATTCAGAGGTTTATTATATGAGCAATTTGGAACATGAACAGCCATCATAACACAACTTACATCAATAACCCATTGCAATGAGGTCCAGAGACAATAGCTAGGTCCAGCAAGGAATAGCTACAGCCAGTGACCTCAATCTGAGGCCCATCTCCTCCTTCTATACTTTTCTTCTGACAGCCCCTCAGCAAATAGAATTTTACTGAAGTTACTTCCTTATACCCTCATACTGACCATCAGTTAGCACATACTTGCGTGTACATGTGAAATCTCCTGCCATTTGCTATTTTCAGTTCCTTATTTCTCATCATTTCTTAATGCTCTTAGTCCAAAATAGCTTCTGAAACTATCTACTTAGCAAATAAATGTTATACAATTGCACTAGCATAGCAAATTACAAATATCTCTTTACTCTGAGGAAATCATTCTAGCTGGCACTTTAATATATAGCAATTCATTTGAGGCCTACTATGATCTTGAGGCCTATATATATATATGGTTAAATCACATCCCAGTTGTCCTTTTCTCACAATACTGTCCATGGGGTTTTCTTGGCAGGGATAGTGGAGAGGATTGCCATTTCCTTCTCCAGTAAACTACATTTTACCAGAACTCTCCACTATGATCTGTACTGAATGGCTTCACTCATAACTTCTTTGTGCTGTGCAAACCACTTTGCCATGACAATGATGGAGATGAAATCTGTAGATACTGTATGTAATCTTTTTATTTTGCTATTTTGTTTATTTTATTTTGAATGTGTTTGTACATATGCGTTTCTGTTAACATCATGTAAACTTTGTCTCAATATGTGATTATTTTTTAATTGTAGCTTACACTTCCAATATTGGATAGAAAATAGCTCATTTTGGTAGCATGTTTCAAACCATGAGGAAGAAAGCAACACAGCACACTTGAACAGAACAGTTTCTAATAAATTAAAAATAATTCATCTCCCAAATATGTGTCCCATACCTCTCAGGTGATATCACTACTCTGCCCAGAAAGTTCATTTGAATGATTTCTCCTTCTTCTGCTTCAGTAGATTTCCCTCCTCAAAATCATTCATCTTAGTTTTAAATTGTTTTAGGATTATTATGAAGGTTCTCCTAGAATCATTTTCTCTCTCTCCAATTTAGCTCCACAACTTCATAAGAAATACTTCCTTTAGAAATAGTGCTGGAGAATTTTTTTCCTTTGATGACAAAGGGCATCTAATTGGTGGATTTGATATTTTCAACTGGGTCACATATTCAAATAACACATTTACAAAAGTCAAAGTTGGATGGGTAGAGCCAAACTTTTTCTCTTCCAAATCACTCAACATTTATGAAGACTCCATTGTATGGCCTACAAGATTTAAACAGGTATGTATTATATCCAGATTTGGAAACAGTTTAATCTATATTTGAACAGTCAAAAAATGTGACACTTTTTGTCTATTGTAGCAATATTGGTATTATTCAGGTATTGTACCTGCATTTTGAGTTGGGATGTTGTCTACATTTTAGTGTGCAATTAGATGATAGTAACTTGACAACCTTCTGAACAACTACCAAAGAAGTGTGTTATGCTGCTTAAGTCTTTTCATCAAAACTGGTCAACATTTTAAAGGACTTCATTGTATGACCCAGAAGATAATGTCAGACATACTGTATAAAGCATTTTGCATAGATTTCAGGATAACTTAATCCACATAACAAGTACAGATAGTCCTCAACTGACAAACCCAATAGATCTGGAGTTTTGGTATTAATTCCTTGCATTTCTAAGGGGAGGCATCACATGGACAGATTTGATTTTATGACCATTTTATAGTGGAAGTAAAGCATGTCAATGCTTTATACTATATACAATACTAAATCAAATACATGTCCAAAGGCATTTTTTACCAGAACCCTAAAAGAAACATCCAAAACCAGTGAAAAAGGTACAAATTTGGTCATGTAATCAGAGGATGCTGCAACTGGTTGTAGGTAAACAAGTTGCCAATCAACCAAAATTAGATGTGACTCTAATAACTTTGAGGACAGTTGTAAGTAGCCCATCATAACTTAAAATGGTCATCAAGTCACCAGTTTTAAGTCAAGGACTCTGTATTCTGGTGGATGACCTACTGTTTCTATGCTAACATCAATAGCCCTATTCAGAAAGTGTTTTGAATTGAAATTGTTCTGAAGTGTAGTATGTGATTACAAGGCAAATTGAGAATTGGAATAGCTGTATAAATGAGAACTTCAGGAATTAGGCTAGGTTGGTATCAGAAAAAGATCCTGGAGAACAACAGTAAAATATTTCCATGCTGTTGTCAAAGAGCTAAGCTTGATATGAAGTAGAATGAGGCTATTGATTTTGATAAGTGACCAATGTATAAATTGAATCTAAATCCCTCTCCACTGCACTTCAGTTCGTTGTTTAGTAGATACCGTTCATTATATCCAAGATGCATAAGTACCCTGTAAATTCTCAAGGAATTTACTTATGAGAACTAAGAACCATATAGACACTGATAAATACTATAGTCATCTGAAAATGTCTCATTCTCAAGTAATGCATTGATATTATGTTTCTGTATTTCTGTAAAAGAAATACAAGGCAAAACTACCAAACTGATTCCTTTATTTTTCATCTCCTTCACTCAGAAAAGACCTCATTCTTTGTGTAATGACAAATGTCATTCTGGTTCAAGTAGGGCCAAAATAGAAGGAAAGCCTTTTTGCTGCTATAAGTGTTTTCCGTGTCCAGAAGGGAAGATTACAAGTCAGAAAGGTAAGGTTTCTTCAGTTTAAAAATATTAATCATTCCATGAAAATCCGTGTGGGATAAATTCAGTATTTAGGTACTCCTATATACATCATGTGCTGTCAGAGATAATTTAATTAAGTTGGGATGAGTGAAATCATTGGTGGGATCCTCCTGGTTTAACAACTGGTTCAGTAATCGTGCGCTTTGCACATGTGCATGCGCAAATCTTCACTTCCACCTTTCTTTGGAGGAGAAACATAGCTGAGGCGTGACAATCTGCTGAGAAGATAAAGGTAGGAAAATAGCGCGGGAGGGCAGGTGGGCCCAGCTGATCATCGGGGTGAACCGGTTCGCTCCAAGCTGATCATCGGAGCTACTGGTTCACCTGAACTGGCCTGAACCGGTAGAATTTCACCCCTGAGTGAAATGAAGGAAAGTATTTTATTTCCTCCCTAATTACCTTCCCAGGAGCAATGAACCTTGTCATCTCCGCCCCAAGACATCCAGCGAATTAACGTTGATTAAAAACCAGACAAATACCAGGAAGAAAGCATGGACTCTGTCAACTAAAGGAAGTTCAACGTTAGCTCTAGATAGAAATTACATTCATGAAATATTGTCTATTTGTTTCTCTCAAAATCAACATTCCCTTTGCAGCTCTGCCCTAACTTCCTCACTGAAGGCATGATGTGCTTCTCTAAGCAGTCAAAACTGTGCTGCTCTATCCAATAAATATGCATATTCTGATTTGCATACATTTATATTAAAGGCTTGCATCTTCTCTATTTATATGTTAGCCAGGCTAACTACAGTTTTGTAAATAAACAATGAAACTGTGGACTGCTCTCCATTTTTAAACTTCAGAAAACCTGTGATATGAATTTTCTTAGTTGCTTTCCTTGCCCTAGAAGCTGTTCTTTTCTGCTAGTTTGAAAATGACACCTTGAGATAATATGTCTGTGATATATACTCCCTCCCTCCCTCCCCCTCTCTCTCCCCCCATCTCTCAAACTTGTGGCTTAGAGGTTAATACAACTGCCTAATATGCAGGCAGCCCAAGTTCGAATCCAAGTAAGGGTATAGCTAGCTGATGAGAGCTAAATAGCTTGAAATAGATCTATACTAGTCTCCCTTTATTTCTGTATCAGCGGAATATAAATTTGGTATAAAATGGTTTGTCATGAATGCGACTGCTTGAGGGCTCCTGGATTGGAGCTGAAAGGTGAAAGGGATGCTCCCTCCCACATGTTGGGGTAGACCAGATATCTCGATAGAAAACACACACACACACACACACACACACACACACACACATACACACATATGCAGTAGAGGAAATTTTGAGCAGTTCAGAGAACCGGTAGCAGACATTTTGAGTAGTTCGGGGAACCGGCAAATACCACCTCTGGCTGGTGCCAGAGTGGAGTAGGAATGGAGATTTTGCAGTATCCTTCCCCCAGGAGTGGGGAGGAAATGAGGATTTTGCAGTATCCTTCCCCTGGAATGGGGTAGGAATGGAGATTTTGCAGTATCCTTCCCCTGCCATGCCCACCAAACCATGCCCACAGAACTGGTAGTAAAAAAAATTGGATTTCACCACTCTGTGTGTGTGTGTGTGTGTGTGTGTGTTACTTTCACTATGCTCCTAATATCTATGACTTCATGGGCCACCTTATTTTAATATTTTTCACTATGCAAATAAGCAAAATATTAAAAAATAGTATGGTCCTATTTTGCATGAGTTCTAATGTTTACTAGATTAACCAAGGAGTTAATCTTAGTTAAATTCAGTTCCTTACCATAGCTAATAATTCCACCACACTCAGGGAGTCTCCAATTGAAGTATTAACCAGAGCTTATTGTACAATACTATTATAACTTTCAATATTGCATATGTTTTCATTAATACGGTGTCTTCTACATTGTAATAGTAGCAATGTATTAATTCATTAGTTCATTCATTCATTCATTTTCACAGATATGGATGATTGTTTGCCATGCCCAGAAGGACAATATCCAAACAACAAGCATGATTCATGCCTTCCAAAAAAGATAGTTTTCTTGTCTTATGAAGACCACTTAGGCATCAGTTTGGCCACTACTGCAATTGTCTTTGCTTGCATTGCCACTATAGTGCTTGGGATCTTCATCAAATACCAGGACACTCCCATAGTCAGGGCCAACAACCGGAATGTCACCTACCTTCTCCTCGTCTCCCTTGTGCTCTCATTTCTTTGCAGTTTATTGTTCATTGGAAAACCCGAAAAAGTAACCTGTCTTTTGCGACAAACTGCTTTTGGGATTGTCTTCTCAGTAGCCATTTCTTGTATATTGGCCAAAACCATCATTGTGATTTTAGTTTTCATGGCTTCAGTGCCAGGTTCACAGATGAGGCAATGTCTGGGAAAACCATTAGATAATTACACTGTTGTTTCTTGTTCCCTCATTCAAATCACTATTTGTGCTATATGGCTTGTAACCTCACCCCCATACCCAGATGCTGATATGAACTTAGTGGCAGATGAAATCATCCTGGGATGTAACGAAGGCTCTACTCTCATGTTTTATTCTGTTTTACTCTACCTGCTTTTCCTTGCCATTGTTGGTTTCTGTGTGGCTTTCCAAGCTCGGCATTTACCAGACAGTTTTAATGAGACCAAGTTTATCTTTTTCAGCCTGTTGTGTTTCTGCAATGTCTGGTTGTCCTTTTTTCCAACATATTTGAGTACCAAGGGGAAATATATGGTGGCTGTGGAGATCTTTTCTATTCTGTCTTCCAGTGCAGGGTTACTGGGCTGCATCTTTTTCCCCAAATGCTTTGTCATTCTACTAAGGCCTGATCTGAATACTAAAAAACACTTAATGAGAGGCAAGAAAGAAGGAATATAATTCCATGACTGGTTCAGTAAATGATGCATTGATGGGAGACCACTCAGAAAATGGAACTGGTGCAGAATGAAGCCATTGCAAATCATGGGAATTTTTTTTATTATTTCTGAGTGCTTTAGGCACTTATCAATTTCTCCTACCCTGGTTCCCCAAACAAATTAATGAAACAAATTATGACCTCAGAAATATCCAACCTTACTCTAATAAATGTGGCGGCACTGTGGCTCAGTGGTTAAGATTCTGGGCTTGTCAGCAAAAAGCCGGCAGCCGAGATTTGAGACCAGAGCTCCATGCATTTGGGTGAGTCATGTCCTCCTGCCAACCTAGCAGTTCAAAAGGATGCAAATGCAAGTAGATAAATAGGTACCACTAGGGTGGGAAGGAGCGGTGCTCCACGATGTCATGACTGTGGAAATGTCTTCAGACAGCATTGGCTCAATGGCCTTGAAATGGAGATGAGCACCACCTCATATAGATAGCAATGACTAGCAAAGTAAAATCCACAGGGACTCCTTTATCTTTTTTTTTTTTACCCTAATAAATGGAATATAAAAAATGAAACGCCTATTCCCTTCCTTCTAAATGGCTAAATGGCTTAGGATCCGGTTACTTATGAGACTACCTTCTGCCTTCGATAACCTCCCACCGGCCAACACGCTCCCACAGAGAGGCCCTCCTCAGGGTGCTGTCTGTCAGGCAATGTCAGCTGGCGACCCCCTGGGGAAGAGCCTTCTCTGTGGGGACACCCGCCCTCTGGAATGAGCTACCCCCAGGGATACGACTAATCCTGGACCTCCGGACCTTCCGCCGGACCCTGAAGACTTTTTTATTTCAGCAAGCCGGGCTGGGTTAAAAATCTTTTAATTGTGGAATTTTATGGGCAAGGGGTTTTAAATCGGAGAAGCCAAAGATAATTTAATTTTGTTTTAATGTATTTTAATATTTGTATTGTGTGTTTTTAATTTTGGCTGTTCACCGCCCCGAGTCCTTCGGGAGAGGGGGCGGTATAAAAATTTAATAAATAAATAAATAAATAAATAAATAAATAAATAAATAAATAAATAAATAAATGGTTTTATGGAATAATATGGAAAGGACCTTAATATGTTGAACTGTAGGAACTCTGAGAAAAATTACCACAATACTCAAATTACATTTTCATATTCCTAATCATCCCATTGATTTTTGTTCTGTGTTCACCCAAACTACCACTAATCATGGGAATTATGGGTAAAGGAAGTGGTCTATAGATAATTGAAGATCCAGATGCAAGCCCACCCAGTGCTTAACTCCAGGTTCTCCATAAACCTTGTTCATAGACATACACACCACATCTACATATGGTGTATCTGCTAATTTTGATCTGGGCTCTGTCCCAATCCATAAACCAATACAGGAAAGCAAATATGACCAATCTATTCTACCTCCATGTAACTTCCCCAGTGTTCTGATAGTAACTGATAATCATTTTCCACTTGATTAGAGAGTTAGTCTTTATCTTCTCACAATAGTACATGGTGAAAAATAGTGAATATTATGAGGACCAGATACTTTTACCTTTTTGAAACATTTTATGATGTTGGTATCCTATTTGTTATCTCACTGAAATGGGGAGTTAAATGTAAAGCATTTCACATATTTTATGTGACCTTGATAAAGCAGATGCTCAATGGATACATGATAGTCACAAATGTGCATGAGGCAAAGTCATCCCATAATACTCTATTAACTAGTTTCTCCTACTTCATTACCATAACAACTAACAACTAGGCTAAAGACTAATACATATAGAGTGTAACTACCAACCTGGGACAGGGGTTGCTCCTCTGTCCTGGTCCTATTAGATCTCTCAGCGGCTTTTGATACCATCGACCATGATATCATGCTGCAACAGTTGAGGGGGTTAGGAATAGGGGGGCATCATCCTGAGGTGGTTCTCCTCCTTCCTCTCTGACCGTTCGCAGTTTGTGTTGGCAGGGGTGCAGAGGTCGACCTCAAGGCGCCATGCATGGGGAGTGCCGCAAGGGTCGGTCCTCTCGCCCCTTCTGTTCAATATTTATGTGAAGCCGCTGGGTGAGATCATCCATGGTTTTGGGGTGAGAGTCCATCAGTACCCTGATGACACTCAGCTGTACATCTCCAACCCAGACCACCCCAACAATTCCCTTGATGTGATGTCTCGCAGCCTGGAGGCCGTGCGGGTCTGGATGGGGAAAAATAGGCTCAGACTCAACCCTTCCAAGACCGAGTGGCTGTGACTTCCAGCGTCCCGATATAGTCAGCTGGTGCCATTGCTGACTATTGGGGGTGAATCTCTGCCCCCCACGGAGAGGGCTCGCAATCTGGGTGTCCTCCTGGATGCATGGCTGTCTTTAGAAAAGCATATGACGGCCGTGGCCAGGGGGGCTTTTTATCAGGTTCACCTAATTTGCCAGTTGCAGCCCTTTCTGGACCGGGATGCCTTGCGCACGGTCACTCATGCCCTTGTCACTTCCTGACTAGACTACTGTAATGCTCTCTACATGGGGCTACCCTTGAAGAGGACTCCAACTGGTCCAGAATGCGGCCACGTGGGTGGTTATGGGTGCAACCTGTTGTGCCCACTTGACACCCCTCCTGCACGAGCTGCACTGGCTCCCAGTGGTCTTCCGGGGGAGATTCAAGGTGCTGGTCACCACCTTTAAAGCGCTCCATGGCATAGGACCTGGGTACCTTCGAGACCGACTTCTGCCACCAATAGCCTCCCACCGGCCAGTTCGCTCCCACAGAGAGGGTCTCCTCAGGGTGCCATCGGCCAAGTTATGTCGGCTGGCAACACTCAGGGGGAGGGCCTTCTCTGTGGGAGCCCTTGCCCTGTGGAATGAACTGCTCCCAGAAATGCATAAGATTTCCGACCTCCATGTATTTCGCTGTGCCCTCAAGACCCTGCTGTTCCGCCAGGCCGGACTATCAATGTAATGATTTTAAATTGGGTGTTTTAAATTTTGGGGTTTTTAAATCTGAGCCAAAATTATTTAATAATTTTAATTATTTTTAATTGATGTCTGTCTTTGTGCTTTTAATAGGCTGTACACCGCCCTGAGTCCTTTGGGAGAAGGGCAGTATAGAAATAAAATTATTTATTTATTTTATTTATTTATCTATTTTGTTTGATAATGTGCTCCTTAGAGCCAGAGGTGGGTTTCAGCAGGTTCTGACCAGTTCTGAAGAACCGGTAGTGGAAATTTTGAGTAGTTCAGAGAACTGACTGGCCCCACCCCCATCTATTCTCTGCCTCCCAAGTCCCAGTTGATCGGGAGGAAATGGGGATTTTGCAGTAACCTTCCCCTGAATTGGAGAGGGAATGGAGATTTTACAGTATCCTTCCCCTGCCAGGCCAACCAAGCCATGCCCATCAAGCTACAGCCACAGAACTAGTAGTAAAATTTTTTGAAACCCACCACTGCTTAGAGCCCAAAGTGGATTATATGAAGCTACAGTTAATATTCTACCAAACCAGGAGGTGAGAAACTGCTGTGTCAACATTGCAAAAGAAACTTTGTTAAAGCATTCTATCCCAGATAGTATTGTAGCTTGGGTCGATTATCAACATTTCAGCTTCTTTTCTTTGAGACCAGGCAACAGAACTTCATTTTTTAATGCGTGTTCACAGAAAAAAAGTGACAAAAAAATCTTCTAATTTCTTCTCCTCTCCTCTCCTCTCCTCTCCTCTCCTCTCCTCTCCTCTCCTCTCCTCTCCTCTCCTCTCCTCTTCTCTCAGCTCATCCCAGCTCATCCAATCCCATCCCATTTTATCTCACTTTATCCTATCCTATCATATCCTATTCTGTCCTGTCCTGTGCTGTCCCATCCCGTCCCATCCCATCCCATCCCATCCCATCCCATCCCACTTCACCATACCTCATCTCATCTCATCTCATCTCATCTCATCTCATCTCATCTCATCTCAGTTGATTACTCTGGGAATAGCTTTGCTTGCAATGTATCTTATTTGAGTCTTAAAGATGTATCTTGTCCACTAGTGTTTAAGAGACTTTTTTAGTCAGTCTATGGAGTGTTTGTGGGCAATTTTTCTAACTCTTTCTGGCAGGTATTAAAGAAATGTTACTACTTGCAAGATTTCTGGAACTGAGGAATAAAAAGGCCAGAGAGAATGGTGAACAGTATGAGATGTTAATTACTCAACAGAAAGAAGCACAGAAGACATAGCTATGTTTGCTTCACTTTTCATTCAGTTTTTTTCCTCACTTTTAAACTCTGTTTATTTTGTTTTTATATTATACTGAATGCATACTGCAATGGTGTGAGTGCGGGTACACCAGTGGTGGATTGCCCCAGGTTTGGACCGGTTCACAAGAACCAGTAGTAAAACCAACGGGAGGCTCTGCCCACTGCCCCGGATGTTGTCATAGGAGATCTGCGCATGTGCAGAAGCTCAGTGCGTGCACAAGCAAAACAAGTACACTCAGGCAATCCCATTGTGAACTGGTAGTAAAGGTAAGTAGAACCCACCCCTGGGGTACACACACACACACACACATATACACACAGAGACAGATGTATACATACAAAGATCAACAGAACTGTGCACATTCAAAACTTGGAAGTAACCTCATTACAGAGGGCAGGCAGTGCTACAGAGAATTTTTTTCAAAGAGATAGATTGAGAAGATGTCAGCTGAGGTGCCATAAATATCAACATGTTGAGCTCTGGAACTTTTTGAGAGTACATAGAATTCAAAATTGGTAAATATTCCCCCATCATACTGTATTTGTGAAATAACTGTAATTAATGTTTCATGAACATTGTCTCAGGGTAGAAGGATAAGTGAATAGACAAGTGAATTAATATCTCATATTATATTGATATGAACAATGATCTCACATTCCTTTTCACGAAGGATGAGACAGGCAGAAGTACACTACTAGGTTTATTGGTAGTTGATTCTGTATGATTCTGGTTTTTAATCAGCTGAGTGTTGCCATGTGAGTTACCAATATTTTAAAAAAAATTCAATGAGGAGTTAGACTAAATGGAATAAAGCAGGAAGACTTTAAGTTAACATCATGTTATATTTGGCACTCACGATAGTCCTACCTGTTGTACTTTATGGTCAGAGAAAGATTCCTCTGGCTAAGTGTCCTATTAAGGCACTTCTGCCTATTGTCCACAAGTATTACCAGCCTGGGGATTTCATCATTGCTAGCATTACCTCTCAAGTCTACATTTTCTCAAGCCCAGTAACATATCAGAAACCACCTTCTGATGAAACTTTTGATGGCCTTTTGTAAGTACCTTAGGCTGAAAAATCAAATACTTCTATCTTCTATATGGCCAGATAGTTTTCATGGCAGCTACCTTCATGTTAGGGTTTCATCCAGGCAGGTGGTTTGATATACTGTAAATTACTATTTCACCTTTTTAAAAAATTCTGTTCAGCAAATATATATTTTTGTCCCAATTTCCATTGCTTTAACAAAAACTTGTGTTTTGTTTTTTTCATATATGTTTCTTTTAAATATACATACATACATATATATATATATATATATATATATATATATATATATATGTATATGTATATATATATAAATATATATATATATATATATGTGTGTGTGTGTGTGTGTGTGTGTGTGTTTTTCTTCTAGCTATCAATTTTCTAGCTAAGAAAATTGATATATATATATATATATATATATATATATATATATATATATATATGAAACATATATGTTTCTTTATATTATGTTTCTATATACTTTTTATTTTTTAAAACAAGACATAACAAACACAAACATAGAATATATATTCCTTCTTTACAACAGTTTCATAACAGTAATCCTCTATTATTTATATTTTCCCCTCTACTTTTTTATTATACTTATCTTTTTGTCCCATTATCCCTTGTTTCTATATATATTCCATCACACCTTATAGAAGGACACACAATATCTGCATTTTATCTTCACAAGTTAAGGAATACTTTGTTAAATTTTTATTGAACATTTTATCTATTTGCACTGTTAATGCAACCATACCATATATACCATACAAAATATGTTTCAAACATATTCCATAATATCAGTCTGAAGGGGCCAATTATGAGAATGACCATGTCAAGTTAGAATTAATAATAAGATCTAAAGTATGTGTTAACCTGGAACCTATTGCTCATAACATAGGATGTTTACTCAGAATTACCAGCATATCCTGGCCTTGGTATTTGCTGTGAAGGAAATAAATGAGAATACCCAACTCTTACCCAATGTCAGTTTGGGCTTCCATATCTTAAATAGCTATTTTTTGGCAAGATGGACCTATCTTGCCTCAATGGAACTTCTATCTACTCAGGACAAGCTCATCCCTAACTACAAATGTGATATTCAGAACAAGATTGTGGGAGTCATTGGGGGACCTACTTCTGAAGTCTGTCTCCACATGACAAACATCTTGAGCACCTACAAGATTCCACAGGTAAAAAAAAAAGATATAAAATATTCTGGTTCATTATGTTTAAGGTACTTTTGTAAATTGGAGATGGAAATTTGATTAGTTTGATAAGTGATGTATTTATGAAGCACTGAAACAGTAGTTGATCAACCTATTCTTGGGCATTGGAAAAGTTGTATAAATTAGAATATGGTTGCACTCAAATTACACAGTAACTGTATGAATTCTGGAATTTCTGTCATGAGTCATGACATATGTAAGTTAAGGGTTATATATGACTGGCAGATTTCCAGCAAAGAATATTGTAAATTTTGCCATGTGATCCCAAAACGCTGCAATCAGCTGAAAAGGTGAATTGATTGCCAAAAGTCTGAAATGTGACTACAGAGTGGGTGTATCAGAATTCCAGAATTTGAGTGGTAAGTATCTTAGGAATGGGGGAGTCTATAGTAACTTAACCTTGTTAAGGAAGGATTATCTGTATTTTGCAATAATCATTTGTATGTCATTATATATTCTATATGTGCTGAGAACATTGATTGAGAATTTTTTATAAAAAAAAACCTTTGGAAAGTCCAAACGTATGGGTAAAGATTGCAGTTAATACAATATAATTATTTATTGGCCAAATATGATTGGACATACAAGGAATTTGTCTTACGTGTATATGCTCTCAGTATACATAAGGAGAATAAAATACATTCATCAAGAATCATACCGTACAACACTTAGTGATAGTCAAGGTTACTAATAAGCTATCAAATCATACTAGGAAACAAATAAAAACAATATAATTGAAAAATACAAGCAACATGGTTATAGTAATAAGTGGGAAGAGATTAATAAGGAAGAGAATAATAATAATAATACAGTCTTAGTAAATTATTTGATAGTGTTGTGGGAATGAGCTGTTAAGCAGAGCGATGGCATTCGGGAAATAACTGTCCTTGTGTCTAGTTATTTAGCAACATATTTTGATATATTCATAATATTTCCTGAAATATCTGTGCCCTAGAAAAATAGATTGTTTTCAAGATTTGGCATAAGAAATATTTAAATGATCAGACAAATATATAAGATAAAAATATAAAACCAAAAATGAATGAAACTGGTTATAATAGTTTGGCTCTTTACTAAAAGTATGAGAAGATTCATTTTGATTGTGTTTGACCTCTTCTCGTCCCCCCCCCCCCAAGATCTTATATGGGTCTTCTCCACTAATAAATGACAAAACCAAAGAAGATTATTTTCACCAGATGTTTCCCAATGAGACCCACCAGTATTTGGGCATTCTTGAGTTGCTACTGCATTTCCGGTGGATCTGGATTGGTGTAATTGTCTATCATGATGAGAGTGGAGATGTCTTTATACAGCATGTCCTTCCCTTATATTCTCAGAAGGGTGTCTGTGTGGACTTCATAGAAACAATGCCCAAAATAACTTTTTCCAGTAACGTTGTTGAAAGTGCAACAGAATGGTTTGCAACTTCACGTATTGTCACAGGAAGTAGTGCCAATATTGTTATCGTACAAGGCGAAATACACACTATGAGCGTCTTAAGAACAATTTTCCAGTACTCGCAATTTTATGATGTAAGAATTGAAAGCCGAGTGTGGATTATGACAGCCCAGATGGAGTTTGCTTCTCCTGGTTTAACAAGAGACTGGGATGTACATTTCCTCCATGGAGCTCTATCACTTGCCGTTCATACAAATTACCCTATTGGATTCCAGAAATTTCTGAAGGAAAGAAGCCCTCTCTCAGAAAATAGCGATGGCTTTATACGAATCTTCTGGAAAAGTGTATTTAATTGTGATTTCTCCATTTCTACTGTAGAAGTGAAAGATGAGGAGATCTGCACGGGAGAAGAAAAATTAGAGACTCTACCTGTCACCCTGTTTAACACAAGCATGTCTGGTCACAGTTATAGTATCTATAATGCAGTTTACATTATGGCGTATGCTTTGTATGCCATAACTTCATCCAGATCAGAAGAGAGGGCAAAGATAAAAAACATGAGACAAAAGTATCTACTTGAAAAAGCCTGGCAGGTATCTTCCAAAGCAATGTAGAAGGAGACAGAGTAGATGGTTAAATACTATGGCAATAATAGTATAGGAGGACAAGATGCTACCTAGAAGCGCCAGGAAATAAAAATTAAAAAAACCAACAACCTGTAATTCTTCTTATACCTAATAAATATCTATGTAATTTATTATCAAAGCTCACAAGTTATAATGATGGCTATCTTTTGAGGAAAATTACACATCCCATTTAAATAATTTTTAAAAAGTTGTTCTCTATTTTTTTCCCATTCCTCCTCTTTAAATATATAGTTGTTTAATATATAATACACATTTGGAAAGTTAAGAATAGATGAAATATGTTGCTGTTGTTATTTAGTCACTAAGTCATACCTGACTCCCTGCAACCCCATGGATCACAGCAGACTAGGCTCCATTGTCCTCCACTATATCACAGAGTCTTCCCATGCCCAATATGTCAATGACACTATCTAACCATCTTGTCCTTTGCTGTTCCCTTCTCCTTTTGCCATCAAGCTTTCCCAATATCAGGATCTTTTCCAATGAGTCTTCACTTCTTATTTGGTAGCCAATGTATTTAAGCTTCAGCTTCATTATCTGTCCTTCCAAAGAACAGTCATGGCTGAGTTTAAGGTTGACTGATTTGATCCTCTTGTAGTCCAAAGGACTCACAAGAGTCTTCTCCAGCAACACAATTAAAAAGGTAAAGGTTCCCTTCGCACATATGTGCTAGTCGTTACTGACTCTAGGGGGCGGTGCTCATCTCCATTTCAAAGTCGAAGAGCCAGCGCTGTGCAAAGACATCTCCGTGGTCATGTGGCTGGCATGACTAAATGTCCAATGTGCATGGAATACTGTTACTTTCCCACCAAAGGTGGTCCCTATTTTTCTACTTGCGTTTTTATGTACTTTTGAACTGCTAGGTTGGCAGAAGCTGGGACAAGTAACGGGAGCTCACCTCGTTACGTGACACTAGGGATTCGAACCACTGAACTGCCAACCTTTCGATCGACAAGTTCAGCATCTTAGCCACTGAGCCACCACTTCACTCAGCCTTCTTTATAGTGCAACTTTCACAGCCACACATTACTACTGGAAAAACTATAGCTTTGACTATATGGACCGCTGTAATTTCTCTGCTTTTTAAGAGCCATAGTGGCACAGTGGTTAGAATGCAGTATTCCAGGCTAATTCTGCTGAGTGCCAACTGTCAGTAGTTCAGCTGTTCAATTTTCACCAGCTCAAAGTTGACTCAGCCTTCCATCCTTCCAAGATCTGCAAAATGAGGACCCAGATTGTTGTGGTCAATATGCACTGTGAAGCAGTATATAAGTCTAAGTTCTTATTGCTATTGCTATTTGCCATAGCTTTCTTCCCAAGCTTCTTTTAATTTCATGGCTGCATTTGATGTCTGCACTGATCTTGGAGTCCAAGAAAATAAAATCTGTCACTGCTTCCATTTTTTCCCCTTCCTTTTGCTAGGAATTGATGGAACCGGATGCCATGATCTTATTTTTTTTTTTTTTTTAATGTTCAAGCCAACTTTTGCGTTCTCCGCTTTCACCCTCATCAAGAAGCTTTTTAAAATTCCTCTTCACTTTCTGCCATTAGAATGGTATCATCTGTATATCTGAGGTTGTTGATATTTCTTCTGGCAATCTTAATTCTGCCTTGTGATTCATCCAACTGGCATTTTGCATGAAGTACTCTGCATATAAATTAAATACATAAGGTGACAATATACGGTACAGCTTTGCCATACTTCTTTCCCTAATTTGATCTTGTCTGGTTCTAAGGATTGTTTCTTAACCCGCATACTGATTTCTCAGGAGACAAGTAAGGTGGTCTGGCATTCTCATCTTTTTAAGAACTTGCAACAGTTTTTGTGATCTACACAATCAAAGGCTTTAGCATAGTCAATGAATCAGAACTAGATTTTTTCTGGAACTCACTGGTCCTCTCCATAATCCAGTGAATGTTGGGGAATGATTTATACCATATTTGAATGGCCTAGTGGTTTTTCCTACTTCATTCAATTTAAGCCTGAATTTTGCAATAAGAACCTCATGATCTGAGTCACAGTGAGTTCCAGATCTTGTTTTTTCTGACTTTATAGAGCTTCTCCATCTTTGGCTGCAAAGTACATAATCAATCTGATTTCAGTGTTTATGATCTGGTGATGTCCATTTATAGAGTTGCCTCTTGGCTTGTTGGAAAAAGGGTGTTTGTTATGACCAGTGTTTTTCTTTTGACAAAACTCTGCTAGCCTCTGCCCTGTTTCTTTTCTTTTCTTTCTTTTTTTTTTTTTGCACCAAGGCCAAACTTGCCTGTTATTTCTGTTACCTCTTGACTTCCTACTTTAGCATTCCAATCTGCTATGATGAAATAGACAGCTTCTTTGGTGTTAATTCTAGAAGATGGTGTAGGTCTTCATAGACTAGTCAACTTCAGTCTCTGCAGCATCAGTGGTTGGGTTATAGACTTGGATTACTGTAATGTTGAATGGTTTGCCTTAGGTAGAATTGACCATGAGCGTTTCTCCATTTTTTAATAAGGGATTCTTGCTCATAGTAGTAGATATAATGGTAATGTAAATTTATTTATTTATTTATTTTTTAAATTTTTATACCGCCCCCTCTCCCGAAGGATTCGGGGCGGTGAACAGCCAAAATTAAAAACACACAATAAAAATATTAAAATACTTTAAAACAAAATTAAATTTATCTTTGGCTTCCCCAATTTAAAACCCCTTACCCATAAAATTCCCCAATTAAAAGATTTTTAACCCAGCCCAGCTTGCTGAAATAGAAAAGTCTTCAGGGCCCGGCGGAAGGTACGGAGGTCCAGGATCAGTCGTATCCCTGGGGGTAGCTCATTCCAGAGGGCGGGTGCCCCCACAGAGAAGGCTCTTCCCCAGCGGGTTGCCAGCCGACAATGAAATGTGCTGAGTCCCATCCATTTTAGTTCACTGATTCTCAAAATGTTGATAATCAATTTTGCCATCTCATGTTAGACCACATTCAGCTTACCTTGATTCATAGATCTAATATTGCAGTTCCCATGCAATATTGTTCTTTACAGCATCAGACTTTCCTTTCACCACCAGACTCAGCCATAGCTGAATATTCTTTCGGCTTTGGCCCAGTAACTTCACTTTCTACAACTCCTTGTAATTCCCCTCTGCTCTTTCCCAGTAGCATATCGGACCCTTTCAAACTTGAGAGGCTCATCTTCCAGTGTCATAATTTTTAACCTTTGGGTACTGTCCATGGGCTTTTCTTGCCAAGGATACTAGAGTGGATTGCCATTTCCTTCCCCCAATGATCACATTCTGTCAGAGCTCTTCATTATGATCTGACTATCTTGGATGACCCTGCATGGTTTATTTCACTGCTTCTTTGAGTTGTTAAAGCCCTTCACCATGACAAGGCAGTGACCCATGAAGGAGATTAAATATGTAAATCTATGGAGATTCTCAGTCGTCCAGGTCGTGGTTGTCCCAAAGGTGCTTTTTCAAGAGGCAACTGGACTTTCTTGTTTTTCTTTGAAGACATTTTGCTTCTCCTCCAAGGCGCTTCTTCAGCTCTGAGCTGAAACGTCTTCAAAGAACAACAAGACACTCAAGTTGTCTCTTGAAAAAGCACCTTTGGGAGAACCATGACCTGGTTGACTGAGAATCTCCAAAGGCATTTAGCTATGCAGAGCTGAAGAAGCTTTTCGGATAAGAAGCGAAACATCTTCAAAGTAAAACAAGAAAGTCCAGTTGCCTCTTGAAAAAGCACCTTTGGGGTGTAGATATATTTTTGTTTTGCTATTTTGTTTATTTTATTTTGTGTGTGTTTGTGTACATGTATTTCTGTTAATATGGTGTAAGCATTCTGTATCAATATGTTATTATTTTTGAATTGTAAAGTATGCATTGCCAAAATTGGATGGAAAATAATTTATTTTGGTTGCATGTTTTAAACCATAAGGAAGAGAGAAAAACAGCACACTTGAACAGAACAGTTTCAAGAACATTAAAAGTAATTAGTCTCCCAAATATTCTACAAAAATTATCCAGGTGGTGTCACTACTCTGCCCAGACAACCAACCTAAATGATTTCTCCTATTCCTTTTTAAGTTTCAATAGATGTTCCCCCTCAAAATCACTTACAGTATCTTGGTTTCAAATTGTGTTAGGATTATTATGAAGGTTCTCCTAGAATCATGTTCTCTCTACCTTCTCTCCAACTTAGCTCCACAAGTTTATAAGAAGTACTTCCTTTAGAAACAGTGCTGGGGAAAATATTTCCTTTGATGACAAAGGGCATATAATTGCTGGATTTGATATTTTCAACTGGGTCACATATGCAAATAAAACATTTACAAAAGTCAAAGTTGGATGGGTAGAACCAAACTCTCTTTCTTCCAAATCACTCAACATTCATGAAGACTCCATTGTATGGCCTATAAGATTTAACCAGGTATATATTTTGTACAGATTTGGGAATGACATGATCTACATTCTGAATATTCACAAAATGTGACTTTTTCATCTATTGAAGTATTATAGATTTATTTAGGTATTGTATTTGCATTTTGAATTGGGATGTGCTTTATAGTTTAATGTGCAATTAGTTGACAGCATCTTGACAACCTTTTGAAGAACTTCAGAATATGAGTATTATGCTGCTTAGGTCTTTTTCACCAAAATTGCTCAACATTCTAAATGACTTCATTTAGTCCAAGAAGATTTAACCAGATATACGCTATTTTAATGAGCCATAGGGGCACAGTGGTTAGAGTGCAGTACTACAGGCTACTTCTGCTGTCTGACGGCAGCCTGCAATTTGACCGTTCAAATTTCATCAGGCTCAAGGTTGATTCAGCCTTCCATCTGAGGACCCAAATTGTTGAGGGCAATATTCTGACTCTGTAAACCGCTTAGAGAGGGCTGTAAAGCACTGTAAAGCAGTATATAAGTCTAAGTGCTATTACTATTGCTGTTTTGCATAGAATTGAGGATAATTTAATCCACATTAGGAATACAGTTAGTCCTCCACTTGCAACCATAATGGGATCTGCAATTTTGGTAGTAAATCCTAGTTCTAAGGAGAAATACAATGTTATTGGATTTGATATTATAACCATTTTTATGATCCAAACAAAGTAGGTTTATGTAATCACAAAGCAAATCATATGATTGTTAACTGACTACAACATACCCAATAGGCATTTTTACTATTAGGTAAAAACCTAAAAGAAACATCAAAAATCAGTGAAAAAGTCACATATTTTGGTCGAGACTACAGGATGCTGCAATTGGTTATAGGTGAGCAAGTTGCCAATCAACCAAAGTGGAATTATGTAACTGTAGAAGGGGAGCAGCAGCAATAACGTAGGGGACAGTCGTAAGTAGGTTTTTAAAAGTTTGTAATAATTTCAAATGGTCATTAAATGAATAGTTTCAAATCATGGACTCTCTGTATTATGGGGGTTAACCTACTGTTTCTACTGTAACATCTATAACCATAGCCAGAATCTGAAGTCATGTTTTGAACTGAAATTGCTATAAAGTATGGTATGTGATTACAAGGCTAATTGAGAATTAGAATAGCAATAGCACTTAGACTTATATACCTCTTTACAGTGCTTTACATCCCCCTCTAAGCAGTTTAGAGAGTCAGCATATTGCCCCCAACAATTTGGGTCTTCATTTTACCCATCTCGGAAGGATGGAAGGCTGAGTCAACTTTGAGCCTGGTGAGATTTGAACTGCCAAATTGCAGGTAGCTGGCAGTTAGCAGAAGTAGCCTAGAGTATTGCACTCTAACCACTGTGCCACCGTGGCTCATAGCTGTATAAATTAACTCCAGGGATTAGGCTAGATTGGTTTTGAAAAATCCTGGACAACAATAGTAAAACACTTCCATGGTAAATTGTCAAAGAGGTGATCCTGATATTAAGTAGAATGAGGCTATTCCCTTGGATAAATGACAATGTATGAATTAAATTGAATCAAACTCCTATCTGTTGCAGAAAACTCATTGCTTAGTAGATGTCTTTCATTACATCCAAAATTCACACCATCCTGTAAATGCTTGCCATGACACTGTAGACAGTGATCAATATTATGTCTCTTTCTGATGGTCCCTCAGGTTATGGATTTAGAATATGTATTCCAGTAAGAACAATGCCCCCGAACACGGCAATGCTATCAAACTGATTCATTTATTTTTCATCTCCTTCACTCAGAAAAGACCACATTCTTTGTGTAATGACAAATGTCATTCTGGTTCAAGTAGGACCAAAATAGAAGGAAAGCCATTTTGCTGCTATAAGTGTTTTCCATGTCCAGAAGGGAAGATTACAAGTCAGAAAGGTAAGGTTTCCTCAGTTTAAAAATATTAATTATTCCATGAAAACCCGTGTGGGATAAATTCAGTATTTATGTACTACTGTATACATTATGTGCTGTCAGAGATATTTTAAGGATTTTGGGATGAGTAAA
Organism: Pantherophis guttatus; assembly: GCF_059756535.1. Lineage (NCBI taxonomy): Eukaryota > Metazoa > Chordata > Lepidosauria > Squamata > Colubridae > Pantherophis > Pantherophis guttatus. Next base: position 17,482,136 of record NC_142066.1, read on the forward strand.
ATGAAGGAAACTATTTTATTTCCTCCCTAATTAGCTTCTCAGGAACAATGAGCCTTATCATCTGAGCCTTAAGACACCTAGCTAATTATTATTGATAAAAACCAGACAATTACCAAGAGGAAAACAGAATCTGTATACTAAAGGAAGTTTCACAGTAGGTCTAGAACAGGAGTGTCAAACTCAATTTCATTGGGGGCCACATCAGGGTTTGACTTGTGGGGCTGGGCGGGTGGCCAGGGTGGGCATGGCCATCTCAACATCACTCTTGTCAGGGGGTACCTGTGGTGGCTCTGCCAATGAAAACAGGCTCCAAAGCTCCATCATGCGGCCCTCCTGAGCTCTGTTTTCACTGGCAGAGGGTTGCAGGAGGCCGTGGCAGCCAAAAATGGAGCTCAGGAGCCCATTTTCGTTGGCAGAGGCACCACGAGCCAGTCCTTTGCTGTTTCCAGGGCAACCCCGTGGGCCATATCTAAGTACCACATGGGCCGGATCCAGTCTCCGGGCCTTGAGTTTGACACCCCTGGTCTAGAAAGATATTAAATTCATAAAATACTGCTTACTTGTTCTCTCAAAATCAGCATCTTTGTAGTTCTGCCCTAAATTCTTTACTGGATGCCTGATATGCTTCTCTATCCAATCAAAAACTGTGCTGTTTTATCCAATCACATGCATATTCTAATTTTCATAAATGTTCATCTCATCTGTTTACATGTTAGTCATCCTAATGACAGTTTTGTAAATAAACAATGAAATTGTGGACTGGTCTCCACATTTAAATGAACTCTTTAGAAAACCTGTGAGATTACTTTTTTTAGTTACTTTCCTCTGCCCAGAATTGGTACTTTTCTGCTATTTTAAAATGATACCGTGAGAGATTATACCTGTGATATATATTTACAATGAGCTATGGATTCATTTTCCAACCAGTGAGATGAAAGACACAATTTATTTTCACTGTGCACATTTTGAATAGAATAGAATAGAATAGAATAGAATAGAATAGAATAGAATAGAATAGAATAGAATAGAATAGAATAGAATAGAACATTGGCAATTAAAGAGAAGGAAGAATCGGAGTATTATAATATATGGGGGACAATTTTATCATTGGATAGAAAATGAATATAGACAAAAAGTGGTATAAAATTAAGAAAAATTGGAAAGAAAAGGTTCTAATAGGAGATATATTAAATTGAAATGTAAAAGCAAAGATATATATATATATTAAGAAAATGGTGGTAACTGTTAAATATGATGACACAAAAATTTTCGTACACAAATGACACACTGATTGATTAACAATGTAATGTTTGTTTGTTTTTTTAAAAAAACCCTTTTCATAACAAAAAATATAGAACAGAACAGAACAGAACAGAACAAAGCTGGAAGGGATCTTGCAGGTGTTGTAGTCCAAACCCCTGCTCAAGCAGGAGACTCTATCATTTCAGACAAGTTGCTGTCGAGTCTCTTCTTAAAAGCCTCCAGTAAAGAAGCACACACAACCTCTGAAGGCGGGTTCTAAAAATCTAATATATATGGCATCATGTGCCACCTTATTTTAATATTTTTAACTTTTGCAAATAAGCAAACAATAGTTTGGTCATATTTTTATCAGTTCTAAAATTTGGTGGATTAATCAAAGAGTTAATCTGACCTAAATTCAATTCTATATAATTTCATTGACTTATTAAAGAGGTGGTCTATTATAACTCTATAACACCCAAGGAGTCTTCAACTGAAGCATTAACCAGGGCCCATTATACTGTACTCTTATTTCTTTCAATAGTGCTTATGTCTTAATTAAACAGTTTTCTTCGTTTTGTTTTTACTGCTTAATAAAAACTACTTAAAAATTGTGCTTATGTCTTAATTAATAGAATATATTATAAATTGTAGTAATAGAAATATATTCATTCATTCATTCATCTGTTCATCATTCATTTCTGCAGATATGGATGATTGTTTGCCATGCCCACAAGGACAGTATCCAAACAACAACCATGATTCATGCCTTCCAAAACACATAGTTTTCCTCTCTTATAAAGACCCATTAGGGACCAGTTTGGCCACTACTGCAATTGTCTTTGCCTGCATTGCCACCGTGGTGCTGGGGATCTTCATCAAATACCAGGACACTCCCATAGTCAAGGCCAACAACCGGAATATCACTTACCTTCTCCTTGTCTCCCTTGTCCTCTCATTCCTTTGCAGTTTATTGTTCATTGGAAAACCTGAAAAAATAACCTGTCTTTTGCGACAAACTGCTTTTGGGATTGTCTTCTCAGTAGCCATTTCTTGTATATTGGCCAAAACCATCATTGTGATTTTAGTTTTCATGGCTTCAGTGCCAGGATCAAAGTTGAGGCGATGGTTGGGCAAGCCATTAGATAATTACATTGTTGTTTCTTGTTCCCTCATTCAAGTCACTGTTTGCTCTATATGGCTTGTAACCTCACCCCCATACCCAGATGCTGATATGAATTTAGTGGCAGATGAAATCATCCTGGGATGTAATGAAGGCTCTACTCTTATGTTTTATTCTGTCTTACTCTACCTGCTTTTCCTTGCCATTGTTGGTTTCTGTGTGGCTTTCCAAGCTCGGCATTTACCAGACAGTTTTAATGAGGCCAAGTTTATCTTTTTCAGTCTATTGTGCTTTTGCAATGTCTGGTTGTCATTTTTTCCAACATATTTGAGCACCAAGGGGAAATACATGGTGGCTGTGGAGATCTTTTCCATTCTCTCTTCCAGTGCAGGGTTACTGGGCTGCATCTTTTCCCCTAAATGCTTTGTCATTCTACTAAGGCCTGATCTGAATACTAAAAAACAATTAATGAGATACAAGAAAGAAGAAATATAATTCCATGACTAGTTCAGTGAAAGATAATTTCACCGAAGACCACTTAGAAACTGGAACTGATCCAGCATGGAGCCATTGCAAGTCATAGAAATCTTCTTCATTTTTAGCACTTTAGACAGTTATTCATTTCTCCTACTTTGGACCCTCAAGCAAACTGGTGAAACAAATTATGACCCCAAGGATATCCACCTTTACTCTAATAAATGGAATATAAACAATGAACCTCCTATTCCATTGAAACAATATTTCATCTCTTTCCTTCCTTCTAAATGGTTTTATGGAATAATATGGAGAAGACATTAACATGGTGAACTGTATGAGCTTTGAAAAAATTGAGCTCAATATTCAAATTACATTGGCAAATTACATTGGTCATCCCATTGGTGTTTGCTCTGTTTTTACCCTAGCCACATCTACTCATAGGAATTATTGGGCACACATGCACATCATTTCTACATCCTACTAAACCTTTATCCAGGGTCTGTCCCCAAAGACTAAAACCAACACAGAATATCAAGGCTATATGACCAATCTATTCTTCCTTCATGCAAGTTCATCAATGTTATGATAATAGCTCAGAATTATTTTCCTTTTGATTAGAAAGTCAGTCTTCATCTTCTCACTGTCAGGTTTCGGTGCTATCTTGAATAAACTTCATTCTCAAGCGCAAGCTGTCTAATGAATCATTTTTATTTTAAGAATAGCAATATCCGACATTTCTGATTCTAATTGCAGCCAAACTGGCCCCTCCTTCCAACCCCCTCCTCTTCCGCTCTCCAACCCCAATGTCCCATTGGCCATCATACAGATCCATCTCTACATCCCGGCACGTTCTTTTCACAGGAATGCAGCCCCCATCCTCGTCTCCCAGGAAACACTATCTGTAACATACAAAACTAGGTAAAAGTTCATCTCAGCAATAAATCAAGCTTCCGCTCTTTCTGCTTCAACTTGTTATGTCAGCGCTGGAAGAAAGCCTAATTTGGAACGCTGACACTCACAATAGTTCATGATGAAAAATAGTAAATATTATGAGGACCAGGTACTTTTTCCTTTTTTAAACATTTTGTGATGTTTATACATCTTGTTTCTTTTATTAGTTATTAGTGACATGGGGAGTTAAATGTGAACAGTTTCACACATTTTATGTGACCTTGATAAATCAGATACTTATCTTTACTCCAGGAAGACTGAGATGAAAAGTAAAGGTAGAGGTTCCCCTAGCACATATGTGCTAATCGTTCCTGATTCTAGGGGGTGGTGCTCATCTCTGTTTCAAAGTCAAAGAGCCAGTGCTTTCTGACGACGTCTCCATGGTCATGTGGCTGGCATGACTAAATGCCAAAGGCACACAAAACACTGTTACCTTCCCACCAAAGGGGATCCCTATGGCTCAGTGGCAAAGATGTTGAGCTTGTCGATTGAAAGGTCATCAGTTAAGCAATTCGAATCTCTAGTGCCACGTAACAGGGTGAGCCCCCGTTACTTGTCCCAGCTTCTGCCAACCTAGCAGTTCGAAAGCAAGTAAAAAAATGCAAGTAGAAACTGAGATTACCTATATATTAAAAATTTGAAAATTCTCCTAAATTAAAACTCATCCAATTTTACCCAGTACTGCAAACTGAAATATTATTTATTCTGCAAGGTGGTAAGCCCTAAACTTCTTTTGTTCTTTATTTCATTTCCATTTTTCCTGGTTTTACTTTGTTGTGAGTCATAATACACTTTGTGCTTCTTTCTTCATCCTATTGTGAAAATATTTTAAAAAGGCTAGATTGGGAAGATGCCAGCTGAGGTGTCATAAACATCAACATGTGGAGTTCTGAAACTTTTTGAGAGAAATGACAATCAAAATTGGTAAATATTCCCTCATCACACTGTAATTATGAAGTAACCATGATTAATGACATATAGGATCGTCCTGGTTTGTGAACATTCCCTCAGGATAGGACGATAAGTATACAGTCAAGATATTCTAATTTCTTGTTATTTTGATATGAACAATGATCTTGTGTTCCTTTTCATGAGGGATGAGACAGGAAGAACTACACTACTAGGATCATTGGTAGTTGATTCTGTACAATTCTGACTTTCAATCAGCTGGGTCTCACCATGTGAAATACCAATATTTTTTTAAAAAATCTGTGGGTGTCCATTTGGAATAAAGCAAGAGTCATGTTATATTTGGCACTCATGATAGTCCTAGCGGTTGTACTTTATGGTCAGAGAAAGATTCCTCTGGCTAAGTGTCCTATAAAGGCTCCTGTGCCTATTCTTCACAAGTATTACCAGCCTGGGGATTTCATCATTGCTAGCATTACCTCTCAAGTCTACATTTTCTCAAGCCCGGTAACATTTCAGAAACCACCTTCTGATGAAACTTTTGATGGCCTTTTGTAAGTACCTTAGGATGAAAAATCTTCTATATGTCTAGATAGGTAGATTTCATGCTGGTTACATTCATGTAGGGGTTTAATCCAGAGCTCCAAGTTAGATTAAAAGAAGAGAAGAGGATGGCGGATTTTATTCAGTACTTTGCAGTATAAAAATTTATGTTTTTTTTATTTTTCTTGAAAATTGTAAGTTGCAAAGGTATGACAGTATCTTCAGCATTCAGAAGCTTCCTATTATCATCTCCTATCATGAATGTCAGACATAATCAGATATAATATTAAAATTATCTACTATTTTGAAAGACTGAAAACCACTAAAGAAAAGTATACTAAACTGCAACTCTAGGAAAAAGACATTTCTCTGTGGGGGAAATTGTATCTATATCTGTCTGTCCATCCATTGTCTGTCTGTCTGTCTGTCTGTCTGTCTGTCTGTCTGTCTGTCTGTCTCTATCTGTCTGTCTGTCTGTCTGTCTATCTATCTATCTATCTATCTATCTATCTATCTATCTATCTAATCTTTATATCTAATCTAATCTAATCTAATCTAATTTTTCCTGTATATATGTATATAAAGTTAGAATATAATAAACATAATCATAAATACAGATATCCCTTTTAATGTATACTATATATTAAAAAGGAAAAAGAGTTGAACAAAGCAAGTTTAACAATATTAAAGCACAAAAGAACTAATAAACGGAAAAGAATGCCAAGAAAGAAAAGAGAAAGCAAAGTATTACATTTTTGATTCTCCCTTTTTGATATCTGCTGATTTGCAATATAGTATAAAACTCTTCTTGATTGTTATTTGAATCACCTGTAGAAGCCAGCATGATTGTCTTATCTTTTTTTCTTTTCATTTTTTAAAAGATTAATATCCTCCTTGCTCTCTTTCAATTAATCCAAATTTTTTCAGACAGGTAGTTTCATATAAATTTGCTTTTTACCTTTTTAAAAACTCTGTACAGCAGTTATATATTCTTATCTCAATTTCTACTGCTTTAACAAAAGACTATGTCCTGTTGTTTTATACATGTTTCTTGGAGGCAAACAATATCTGCATTTTCTCTTTTCATTTATGGAACATTTTGTTACATTTTTATGGTGAATTTCATCCATTGGCATGAATTTCTTACATAGTATGTTACATACCTATTCCATACAAATATTTTCAAGCCAATTACGAGAATGATAATATCAAGATAGAATTAGTAATAGGATATATTGTTCATAACCTAGGATGTTCACTCAGAATTACCAGCACATCCTGGCCTTGGTATATGCTGTGAAGGAACTCAATGAGAATACCCAACTCTTACCCAATGTCAGTTTGGGCTTCCATATCTTAAACAGCTATTTTTTGGCAAGGTGGACCTATCTTGCCTCAATGGAACTTCTAACCACTCAGAACAAGTTCATCCCCAATTACAAATGTGATATTCAGAATAATGTTGTGGGAGTCATTGGGGGACCTACTTCTGAAGTCTGTCTCCACATGACAAACATCTTGAGCGCCTACAAGATTCCACAGGTAAACAAAAAAAGATATGAAAGATATAGGTTCATTACACTTAAGATACTTTTGTAAGTGGGAGATAGAAACTGGAAATCTTATTAGTTTTGTGGGTGATGTACTATATTTATGAAGCACTGAAAATACCATGTTTCCCCAAAAATAAGACATCCCCTGATAATAAGCCCAATAGGGCTTTCGAGTGCATGCACTGAAATAAGCCCCCCCCTGAAAATAAGCCCTCCCAAAAAATATTTAAATGCATGCGCTGCCAGTTCCTGCCATTTCCTCTGGTTAGGGTTAGGCAGACAAAGGTGGAAATCAGGTAAGATGGCAAAAGAAGCCCCATCTTGCTCCACATGCCCCAAAATAATAAGACCTCCCTGAAAATAAGCCAAGTGCTTATTTCAGGGTTCAAAAAAATATAAAACAGGGTCTTATTTTTGGGAAAACATGGTAGTTGGGTGCTCAATAAATTGGCATACTTTGATGCATTTGAAATACATACATCATTAGAATACAGGTAGACTTATGATTGTAAGGGATCCTGGAATTTCTATTCTAAGTCATGACAAGTGTAGCTGGAAGCACATATGTTGCCAGACAGTTTCCAAAATTGAACTTCACAAATTGTGTTGTGTGATTGCGGATCACTGCAATCAGTTGAAATTGTGAGTTGCTTGCAAAATGCCTGAAATGCACTCATGTGACAACAGAGGGGGTGACACTGTCAGAAATCTAGAACTGAGAACTTTTCTTTTTTGGAGGGGGCATCGTAACTTAGCATTGTTAAGCAAGGATTGGCTGTATTTGGCAATTTCAAATTCAAATCTTTATTGACAGTGCACAACATATGCACAATGAGATTCGTTGAGCTCCCTCATAATCCATCCATATGTCACTAGAAATTCCATATTTGCTGAGAAGCACTGATTTGGAGTTTTTGAAAAAGCATTGGAAATTCCAATTGTATGCATAACGATTACAATAAATGCTGTTTAATAGCAAAACATCTTAATATTTCCTGAAATACCCGTGGTTTACAAAATTGCATTGCATGGGAAATTTGTCATAAGAAATATTTAAATGATCGGAAAATTAAATAAGATAAAAATATGAAAAAAAAAGAGTGAAACCAGTCCTTTCTACAGCTTTGTCTGTAAAATAGAATAACAGTGTTGGAAGGGACCTCGGAGGTCTTCTAGTCCAACCCCCTGCTTAGGCAGGAAACCCTATACCACCTCAGACCAGGGGTGAAATCCAGCAGGTTCTGACAGGTTCTGGAGAACTGTTAGCAGAAATTTTGAGTAGTTCGGAGAACCAGCAAATACCATCTCTAGCTGGCCCCAGAGTGGGGTGGGAATGGAGATTTTGCAATATCCTTCCCCCAGGAATGGGGGGAATGGGGATTTTGCAGTATCTTTCCCCTGGAGTGGGGTGGGAATGGAGATTTTGCAGTAGCCTTCCCCTGCCATGCCCACCAAGCCACACCATGCTCACCAAGCCACGCACACAAAACCAATAGTAAAAAATATAGAATTTTACCACTGCTTCAGACAAATGGTTATCCAACATCTTCTTAAAAACTTCCAGTGTTGGAGCATTCACAACTTCTGGAGGCAAGTTGTTCCACTGATTAATTGTTTCTACTAAGAGTATGTGAAGATTAATTTTAATTGTGACTGACTTCTTCCCATTCCCCCCCCCCCAAGATCTTGTATGGGTCTTCTTCAATCATAAAAGACAAAACCAAAGAAGATTTTTTTCACCAGATGTTTCCCAATGAGACCCACCACTATTTAGGCATTCTTGAGTTGCTACTGCATTTCCGGTGGATCTGGATCGGTGTGATTATTTCTGATGATGACAACGGAGATGGGTTTGTACAGCATGTCCTTCCCTTATATTCTCAGAAGGGTATTTGCATGGAATTCTTAGAAACAATGCCCAAAATAACTTTTTCAAGTAACATTGCTAAAAGTGCAACAGAATGGTTTGCAACTTCACGTATTGTCACAGGAAGCACTGCCAACACTGTCATCATTCAAGGTGAAATACACACTATGAGTGTCTTAAGAACAATTTTCCAATTCTCCCAATTTTATGAGGTAAGAATTGAAAGCCGAGTGTGGATTATGACAGCCCAGATGGAGTTTGCTTCTCCAGGTTTTCTAAGAGATTGTGACATACATTTCCTGCATGGAAGTCTGTCATTTGCTGTTCATACAAATTTCCCTAGTGGATTCCAGAAATTTTTGAAGGAAAGAAACCCCCTCTCAGAAAATAAAGATAACTTTATCCGAATCTTCTGGAAAAATGTGTTTAATTGTGATTTCTCAAATTCTACTCCAGAAGAAAAAGATGAGGAGATCTGCACTGGGGAGGAAAAATTAGAGACTCTACCTGTGACCCTGTTTGACACAAGAATGTCTGGCCACAGTTATAGTATCTACAATGCAGTTTACATTATGGCACATGCTTTGTATGCCATAACTTCATCCAAGTCAAAAGAGAGGACAAAAATCAAAAATATGGGACAAAAATATCTACCTGAAGAAGCCTGGCAGGTATCTTCCAAAGCAATGTAGGAGGAGACAAGAGTAAATAATTAAATATTATGGCAATAACAGAATATGGGAATGACATGTTACCTGGAAGTGCCAGGAAAGAAATATAAAACAAACAAAAATGTAGTTCTTCTTATATCTTTTAAATGCCTATGTAATTCATTATCACTCTATCCTACTCTATCCAGGCAATTGAATTCAATGATGTCTCGGTCTCTTTTTCCAGATTCAGTAGATGTTCTCCCTCAAAGATCATTCATCTTAGTTTTAAATTGTATTAGGACTATTATGAAGGTTCTCCTAGAATCATTTTCTCTCTACCTTCTCTCCAATTTAGCTTCACAAGTTTATAAGACGTACCTCATTTGTAAATACTGCTGGAGAAAATATTTCCTTTGATGACAAAGGGCATATAATTGCTGGATTTGATATTTTCAACTGGATCACATATTCAAATAACACATTTACAAAAGTCAGAGTTGGGTGGGTAGACCCAAACTCTCTCTCTTCCAAATCACTCAACATTCATGAAGACTCCATTGTATGGCCTATAAGATTTAACCAGGTATATATTTTGTGCAGATTTTGAAATGGTTTACCGTATTTTTCGGAGTATAAGACGCTCCGGACTATAAGACGCACCTACCTTTTTGGGGGAGGAAAAGAAGAAAAAAAAATCTGCCTCTGCCTCCCAGCAATTTGCCTCCTTGCAGCAAATAGCCCATTTCAATTTCAGCTTCAGCACAGTCTGATTAGCACAAGCAGCTGATTGTCAGTTGGATCGGCCTCCCGAAGATCAGCTGTTTCAGGCTGCAGGGATTGCCATAGCCTATTGCCGCCTCCGCACGCCCCATTTTCTGGGGGCCGGCGGGTGGGCAGAACTACATACGGTGTATAAGACACACCCACATTTTCACCCTCTTTAATGGGGGAAAAAGTGTGTCTTATACTCTGAAAAATATGGTAATCTATATTCTGAACATTCAACAAATGTGACTTTTTCTTCTACTGCAGCAGTGTCAATTTATTCAGGTGTTGTACTAGCATTGTGAATTGGGATATGCTCCATAGTTCTGTGTGCAATTAGATGACCATATCTTGAGAATCTTCTGAATAGCTTCAAAAGAAGAATGTTATGCTGCTTAGATATTTCTCATCAAAACTGGTCAACATTCTAACAATTCCATTGTATGACCTAGAATAGAGATTCCCAGCCCCAGACCGCAGCCCACTATCGGGCCGTAGCCTGTTTTAAATCTGGCTTGTGAGCAATGGGCAAGAACACATGCATGAAGCTTCAATCATGTAAGCATTGGATCCTTGCGCTCACATGTGAAGCTCCACTCATGCGAGTCAAAGGTGCTTGAGCAGAGGCCTCTTGTGCTTGGGTGCAAAGCTCCACTCACACAAGTGGAGGGCACTCAGGTGTGAAGCTCCAATTGCACAAATGTAACTTCACACGTGAGCACTTTCCGCCCATGCAAGTGGAGCTTCGTACGCAAGCACAATCACATTGTGCTCAAATGGCCTTTGCTCACGTGAGTGGAGCTTCACACATGAGCTCAAGCCCACCACTTGGATGTGAAGCTCCATTTGTGCAAGTGGAGGGCATGCATGCACGCTATTCACACAAATGGAGCTGTGTGCACACACATGTGCCTGCCACTCACATGCTCCCCCCATGCCAGGCCAGGCTGCCAAGTTAGTAAAGTTGGGGATTTTTGACCTATAAGATAAATGATAGATATAGATAGATGATAGATAGATAGATGATAGATAGCTGGATAGATAGATAGATAGATAGATAGATAGATAGATAGATAGATAGATACCGTGTTTTTTTCGAAAATAAGACCCTGTCTTATATTTTTTGAACCCTGAAATAAGCACTTGGCCTTATTTTTGGGGAGGTCTTATTATTTTGGGGCACATGGAACAAGATGGGGCTCCTCTTGCCATCTTACCTGATTTCCAGCTCTGTCTCCTTAACCATAACCAGAGGAAATGGCAGGGACTGGCTGCGCATGTGTTTACATATTTTTGGGGAGGGCTTGTTTTCAGGGAGGGCTTATTTTAGTGCATGCTCTCAAAAGCCTGATTGGGCTTATTATCAGGAGATGTCTTAATGTCTTATTTTCAGTGAAACACAGTAGATAGATAGATAGATAGATAGATAGATAGATAGATAGATAGATAACAGAAACCTAAAGAAACATCAGAAATCAGTGAAAAAAGTCACATATTTTGTTCATGTGACCATAGGATGCTGCAACTGGTTGTAGGTGAGCAAGTTGCCAATCACCCAAAATGGAATTATCTGATTGTGGAAGTGTGGGCAGCAGTAATAACTTTGCAGACAGTCATAAGTAGCTTTTTAAAAGCCCATCATAATTTCAAAAGGTGATTAAATGACCAGTTTTAAATCAAGGACTCTCCCTATTCTGGGGATGGTTAAGTAGAATGAGGCTGAGCAACATATGAATTACATTGAACCCAAATCTGGGTCTGCTGCATGTCAACTCATTGTTCAGTAGGTATCTTTCACGATAACTGAGACGTACAGCATCTTGTAAATGTTTGTCATGATACCTACGCACCATGTAAAAGGTAATCAATATTATCTTTCATTCTGAGAGTCCCCACATTTAGAATATGTGTCTGTGTTTCAGTTAGCACAATGCTCCAGTAAGCATGAGCATGTCAAAACTACCAAACTGATTTTTTTTAAAAAAATTTCTTCTCCTTCACTCAGAAAATACCTCATTCCCTATGTAATGACAATTGTTACTCTGGTTCTAGTAGGACCAAAATAGAAGGAAAGCCGTTTTGCTGCTATGAGTGTCTTCCATGTCCAGAAGGGAAGATTACCACTCAGAATGGTAAGATTTCTTCAGTTTATAAATATTAATTATTCCATGAAAACCTGTGTGGAATACATTCAGTATTTACTGTATTTTTCGGAGTATAAGACATACTTTTTAACCCTAAAAGAGGCTGAAAATTTGGGTGCGTCTTATACTCCAAATGTAGCCCCGCCCACTCACCAGCCCCCACCCTTCGGCCTCCAAGTCACCTCTTCCTGCCTGCAGAGATTGCCACTGACAATGGCTTGTGTTTTTGGGCTCCACGCGTCATGTTTCACTGGAGCTCCCTCTGACAATCAGCTGTGCTTTCGAAGCTGTTTTTTTCAGCCCTAACATGACGCTAGCGATCTTCCATGCTTTGCCTGCTTTTTTCATTGCTGTTCCCTCCGATGATCAGCTGTGCTTTAGAAGCTGTTTTTAAACTGCAATGTGCGTGCTCAAAACCAGCGAACTAATGTGCTGAAGCTGACCAGGCTAAGGACGCTAACCAGATGAATACCTGGTAGGCAGAATTTTTTTTCACTATTTTCCTTCCCAAACACTAAGGTGTGTCTTATACTCTGAAAAATATGGTATGTATTATTGAATATGTTATGTGCTGTCAGAGATAACGTAAGGATGGTTATATAATATAAGATATGGTTGGGATGAGTGAAATGAAGGAAACTATTTTATTCCCTCCCTAATTACCTTCCCAGGAACAATGAACCTTGTCATCTCACCCTTAAAACATCTAACCAATTAACTTTGATAAAAAGCAGATAAATACTGAGAGGAAGGCATAGTCTTTCCAAGCTAAAGCAAGTTAAAGAGTAGGTCTAGAACATGGGTGTCAAACTTGCAGCCCGCAGGCCGGATGTGTCACATGCTGGCCACACCCATGCTCAGTTTAGCGAAGGGGAAAAAGATTGTGATACTTCACATGAAGATGCCATGATGACATGAGTTTGACACTCCTGGTTTAGAAACATATTAAATTCATGAAATACTGACTACTTGTTCTCTCAAAACCAGCATTGCCTTTTTAGTTCTACCCTAACTTCCTCATTAGAGGCCTGATGTGCTTCTCTATCTAATCAAATGCCTACTGCTCTATCCAATCACATCCATATTCTAGATGTCATAGATTTGCACCTCCTTAATTTATATGTTAGCCAGGCTAACTACAGTTATGTAAATAAACAATGAAAGAGTGTACTGGTCTCCAATTTTAAATGAACACTTTAGAAAACCTGTGAGATGAATAATTTTCTTCTCACCAGAATCTATTCTTTTTTACTAATTTGAAAGTGATAACTTGTGATATTATGCCTATGATATATGTTTACAACAAGCCAGTTTTTCATCTCAACCACTGAGATGGAAGACTGGTTTTTAAACACTTTACTTTTACCTTACCTTATTTACCTCTATTGCGTCATTTCTATGCCTTCATGTGCCACTTTATTTTAATATTTTGAATTATGCAAATAAAAGATAAAAGTAACTCCAGTCGAGTCCAACTTTAGGGTTTTGTGCTCATCTTCATTTCTTAGTTGAGGAAGCCACTATTGTCCAAAGACATTTTCAAGGTCATGTGGCCAGTTTAACTATATGCCGAGGCATCTTATCTTCCCACTGAAGTGCTACCTGTTTATTTACTTGCATTTTTGTGCTTTCAAACACTATGTGGAGAGGAGCTGGGGCAAGTAACAGGAGCTTACCCTGTCATGTGGCACTTGAGTCTCAAAGCCAGGCTTTCAGTTTTCCAGCTCACAAGCTCAAGGTCTTTAACTGCTGAGCCACTATTCCCCCAATGCAAATAAGCAAAACAATATTAAAATAGTTAGATCATATTCTGTATGAAGGGATGGGTGGTTCAGTGGCTAAGACCTGAGCTTGTCGATCGAAAGGTTGGCAGTTCAGCAGTTTGAATCCCTAGTGCCATGTAACGGGGTGAGCTCCCGTTACTTGTCCCAGCTGCTGCCAACCTAGCAGTTTGAAAGCACATAAAAATATGCAAGTAGAAAAATAGGGACCACCTTTAGTGGGAAGGTAAAATGTTGGCCAAATTATACATTTATTTATTAGAATACAATAGGGCAGAGGAGGTGGTTAAAAATCAAATGATTGCGTGGGCAAAGAACATTGGGCATAGTATAAATCTGAATGATTGGGAAACTATCTGGAATAAAAATTATAAATTGATTAGAGCAGTAGCGTATAAAGAAAATCAATATAAAATGCTATACAGGTGGCATTTAGCCCCTGCAAAGTTAGCAAAAATTTACCCAAATACATATTCAAATTGTTGGAAGTGTGGCCACTGCCAGGGTACCTTCTTCCATATGTGGTAGACATGCCCCGAAGCAATGAAATACTGGAAAAAGATTTGGAAATGGATACAAGAAATAATTGGAGAAGATATTGATTTGGCACCGGAAACATTTCTCCTGGGAATATTAAAAAAGGCATACAGGAAAGAAAAGAGGTATCTAATAATACACATTACTACAGCTGCTAGACTGATATATGCACAATATTGGAAAGAGAAGGGATTACCACCAGAAGAGCATATAATTAGAAAAGTATTTGAATGCGTGGAGATGAGCAAATTAACTTATGAGATAAATGAAGATGAAAATTCGGATTACTATATGGTATGGGAAGGGTGGTATAAATGGATGGATGATAAAATAAAGGAAGGTGTGATCACTAAAAAGAATAAGTAATTTAAGAGACACCATGTATATATCCTGTATTTTTGTACAAACACTGCTTAACCGATGCTAGTAGAATTGTAATATTATGTAACTTGATAAAATTAAAAAAATAATAATAAAAAAATGCAAGTAGAAAAATAGGGACCACCTTTGGTGGGAAGGTAACAGCCTTTCGTGGGCCTTTGACATTTAGTCATACTGGCCACATGACCACGGAGACCTCTTCGGAGAGCACTGGCTCTTCAGCTCTGAAATGGAGATGAGCACTGCCCCCTAGAGTCGGGAACAACTAGCACATATGTGCGAGGGGAACCTTTACCTTTATTCTGTATGAGTTCTAATATTTGGTAGATTAAACAAAGAGTTAATCCGAGTTAAATTCAGTTCTAAACAGTTTCATTGATTGCATTAAAACGGTTGTCTATGTGCCCTTATAATAGCTAATAATAATGACCAGAGGCCATTACACTATATTCTTATTTCTTTCAATATTGCATAAGTATTCATTAATACAGTATCTTCTACACTATAATAATAACAATGTATTAATTAATTCATTAGTTTGTTCGTTTGTTCATTCATTCATTCATTTATTTCTACAGATATGGATGATTGTTTGCCATGCCCAGAAGGACAGTATCCAAACAACAACCATAACTCGTGTCTTCCAAAACATACAATTTTCTTGTCTTATGAAGACCCCTTAGGCATCAGTTTGGCCACTGCCGCAATTGTCTTTGCTTGCATTGCCACTGTGGTGCTTGGGATCTTCATCAAATACCAGGACACTCCCATAGTCAAGGCCAACAACCGGAACATCACCTACCTTCTTCTCAACTCCCTTGTGCTCTCATTCCTTTGCAGTTTATTATTCATTGGAAAACCTGAAAAGATGTCTTGCCTTTTGCGACAAACTGCTTTTGGGATTGTCTTCTCAGTGGCCATTTCTTGTATATTGGCTAAAACCACAATTGTCATTTTAGTCTTTATGGCTTCAATGCCAGGTTCGAAGTTGAGGAAATGGCTGGGGAAACCATTAGATAATTTCATTGTTATTTCTTGTTCCCTCATTCAAGTCACTGTTTGCACTATATGGCTTGTAACCTCACCCCCATATCCAGATGCTGATATGAACCTAGTGGCAGATGAAATCATCCTGGGATGTAACGAAGGCTCTACTGTCATGTTTTACTGTGTCTTGCTGTACCTGGTTTTCCTTGCCATTGTTGGCTTCAGTGTGGCTTTCCAAGCTCGGCATTTACCTGACAGTTTTAATGAGACCAAGTTTATCTCCTTTAGCTTGTTATGGTTTTGCAATGTCTGGTTGTCTTTTTTTCCAACCTATCTGAGCACCAAGGGGAAATACATGGTGGCTGTGGAGATCTTTTCCATTCTCTCTTCCAGTGCAGGGTTACTGGGCTGCATCTTTTTCCCCAAATGCTTTGTTATTGTACTAAGGCCTAATCTGAATAATAAAAAACAGTTAATGAAAGGCAAGAAATACAGTATAATTCCATAATATTGCTTCAATAAAAGATACTTCTCTGAAGAACATTCAGAAACTAAAATTTGGTTCAAAAAGATGCCATCAGAAGTCATGTCAATTCCCCTATCCCTTCTGATTGCTTTAGGCACTCACCAAAGTCTCTTCCTTTGCACTGTACTAGAAATAGCCACTCCAACTTTAATGTGGAGAATATAAACAATGAGATACCTATTATATTGAAATAGTTATTTTTATTGTCTTTCCTTTCTTCTTATATTTAAGTGTAATAATTTTGAGAATGAATTAACATGCTGAACTTTGGCAACACTGAGGAAAAAAAAAATACACCAATACTCAAATTTCAGTGTCATATTTGTGGTCATCCTGTTTGTGTTTGACATGTTTTCCCTCAAATGATTCCTATTAATAAAACTTTTGGTCAAAGGTTTAGGTCTTGGGTAGCTAAAGATCCAGGTGTGCCCAGTTCTTGACTATCAGCAACTTGAAAGAGTCATTTTTAAAAAAAATCACATAATCCTATCAAACATTCGAAAAAGTGGGATTTTCCTAACCTTCCATGGATCTCTTAAGAAAGTCTTGGATAGTTAACATCATGTCTTCTGATCTCAGAGCTTCAATGCTTTTTTCTTCCTTATATTCCTCCATTCAGCATTATAATCCATCTGACCAATGGCTGCTGTTTAATTTCTGCCATTCTATAGTTTGATGAAGAAGTAAACAGTGAT
Organism: Pantherophis guttatus; assembly: GCF_059756535.1. Taxonomy (NCBI): domain Eukaryota; kingdom Metazoa; phylum Chordata; class Lepidosauria; order Squamata; family Colubridae; genus Pantherophis; species Pantherophis guttatus. Next base: position 17,499,270 of record NC_142066.1, read on the forward strand.
GGAATGTGGTAAGGAGCTGGATTACCATAAGGGAGGGGGTGCATTCCAGAGGAGTGAGAAGCAACTCAGTGCAGATATTACATTTGAGAAAAGAGGGTGAGGACAGCTGTACTCTAATAGTTTACAGAGTACACTGTAGATGCATATAACAGAATGCTCAATCTGGCAAGATTCATGTCAAGTCCAAAACCTGATACCTGGTGATTCTTCCAAGAATGAGATGTATTTATTGTTGTTTTCAACCTACAGGCAAAATCTTGCCAGACTGAGTACTTTTCTATTTGCATCCACAATATACTCTGTGAACTATTATGGAGGAGCTTCCTTCACCCTCTTTTCTCAAACCTTCTGGAGATATGTCTTCAGCAGCGGTGGGTTCTACTTATCTCCACTACCAGTTTGCAACAGGCACATGCACACTTCTGCGCATGCAGAGATCGCCTGTGATGAAGTGCGGGTGGGTGGTGTTGTGGTCTGCCCGCAGTCTGCGGAGCTGGCAGCGGAGTCGGACAGCGATGAGGCTGAAGAAGAACATGGGCCAGTCCTGAAGGCTGGGGAAGGCCGGATCGGGGAGTGATGTGCGGACTCCGGAGCCTCCAGAGGCTGACAGTAGAGAGGCAGAGGAACAGGAGGAGCCTGTTCCTATGCACATATGAGAAGAGCTGCCAGAAGGCAAGAGCAGTTAAGGCAAAGAGGATGACTCAGGAGTAGGAACAAGAGATGATTGGCCCCTCCCATAAGGCTTAAAAGACCAGCAATGACTCTTGGGTTTTTGTCGGAAAACAACGTTGATAAACTTGGTTCTTATCTTGCTCAGGGTCCTCTTCTTCTGAACTTTGGCCAAGAGAAGCCTTTGGCAGTTTGCCTAATTATACCAAGGTTGGTGATAAGACTTTATGAAGACTTTGTTTGATTTAGTTTGGACTACGCTGAGAATGAGTTAATTCTCAGCTGTTCTAATAAAGTCTGTTTGTTTTCGAACTGTTTGCATTTAATACTACCTACTTGGACCTGGGTCACAACAGGTGGACCCTCCCACCACTGTTACTACCGGTTCGCAAGAACTGGACCAAACCGGGAGCAACCCACCACTGGTCTTCAGTGAAATAATATAGAATAACAGAGATGAAAGAGACCTAGAAGGTCTTCTAGTCCAGCCCCCTGCTCAAGCAGGAAATTCTATACCATTTCAGACAAGTGACTCTCCAGTCTCTTCTTAAAAGCCTCCAATGATGAAGTACCCAGAACTTCTGGAGGCAGGTTGTTCCATTGGTTACTTGTTCTCACTGTTAGGAAAGTTCTCCTTAGTTCTAGGTTGCTTCTCTCCTTGTTTAGTTTCCATCCATTGTTTCTTTTTCTGCTTTCAGTGTCAGGGCATTTATTAATCCCTTGTTTGGCTCTGGGACTAAGTACCCTGGTTTAGAGGAGATGAATCGAGGCTTATCCTTGTTTGCAATATTCTGAAAAGAAACGCGAGGAAAAGGTTTCTAATAAAACTCATTTATTTGTTATAAAGAAAATAAAACACCTCACTAACTAAGAAAAGTAAATTGTTACATTTTGGAAGTAATTTGGGCCAGCTGCCTTTCAGCAACCGGCACCCGTGGCAAGAGAACAAAGGAAAGAGTGTGTGAAGGAATGTGGGTGGATGGACATGCATAGTAGCTTACTGATAAGGAACTTGGCAAACTACAGTAAGTCTATTAGTCCAAAAATAATGAAGCTCAGCTGGGAAATAAAATAACGCAGTGACATTCCCCTTCTTTGCCAGTTGAGCGAATATCAGTACATCATCAAATAAGGCACATCTTCTTTCGCAGATACTCGTGTTGAGCTGCTGGAAGTGGTTTGTTGAGCATATCAGCAATTTGATCATGTGTAGATACATATTGCATTTTGACAAAACCTTTTTTCACTAAATGCTTTATGTTTTGATAACGAATGTCAATGTGTCTGGACCTAGAACCTGTAAAATGAGATTCAGAAATATAAACCACCAATTCATTGTCTTCCATCACTGTGATCGGTCGGATCGGGTGTGTCCAGATATCTGTGACTAAAGCATCAAACCAAGTTAGAGAATTACATGCATCTGAAACACAAGCATATTCAGCTTCAGTAGATGAACAAGAAAGAAAATTCTGTTTACGTACTTGCCAATAGACAGGACATCCATTTAAGAACATCATATAACCTGAAGTACTTTTACGTGATTTCTTATCACTTGCCCAATCAGAATCTGCATAACAACATAATTCTGCATAATCAGTATGTGTTGGTTCTAACAATAATTTCATGTGTTTAGTGTATTTTAGGTATCTGAGTAATTTCTTAATACATGTCCAATGAAACTGTTTTGCCTTACCTACGTGTCGAGATAAGAGATTAACACTAAGTGTAATGTCGGGTCTGGTCCAACTACTAATGTACAATAGTGACCCAATGACTGAACGATAAAGTGTTTGATCCTCGAACTCAGGACTTTCTTCTTGTGTCAAGTTATGAAAATCTGTTTGCATGGGTGTCTTTGTTGTGTTAGCATTTTTCATGTTGCAATGATGCAAAATTTGTTCAATTTTATCTTCTTGTGAAAGACTAAACCCCTTCTGTGTCTTTTCAATCTGAACACCTAAATAAGTGCTAATATGACCTAATGATTTCAATGTGAAGTATCTCTGCAAAGCTTTGGCAAAAATTTCACTCATTTGCTTATTTGGACCAATATAAACAATATCATCAACATAAACAAGAACTATCTCATATGCATTGTTAGATCTTTTTGTGAACACGCACTCATCAGTTTCGGACTTAATAAAGCCCATTGAATTTAGTTTGTCAGTAAGACATAAATACCACATTAAACCAGATTGTTTCAGACCATAAAGACTTTTGTTTAGGAACCAGGTATCCCCTTCTTGCTGTCGGAATCCTGGAGGATTTCTGATGTAGATCTCTTCATCTAGGTCTGCATGTAGATAAGCTGTGTCAACATCAAACTGGAAAACTTCTAAACCAAGGATAGTTGCAGTTGCTAAAGCAATTTTTACACTCTCAGTTCTAACTGTCGGTGAGTAAGTATTTGTGTAGTCCTCAGGATAACGTTGAGCGAAACCCTGAGCTACAAGTCTGGCTTTGTACAATGACTCACCATTTGGTTTCTTTTTGATTCTGTAGACCCATCGGGTGCCAATGACCTTTTTGTTTGCTGGAGGTTTTGCAGGTGTAAATACTTTAAGTTTCTTTAGACTGTCCATTTCAACCTGCATTGCATCATACCATTTGTCTTGCTCTGAATCAGGGAGCTGCTTGATTTGCGTGAAATTATCAGGTGGAAGTGTAACATTGCAAATCAAAGGCAAGGGTGCTTTTGTCAGTTGCCAAGAATATCGTTGTGGAGGGATTCCTTTTGTGACCCTCTTGGAACATCTCGGAACAACTGTCCAATCTTCTTCTGCTTCGTCCTCGTCCTCACTTTTGTCGCTAGCATCAGCATCCGCGGCTTGCGAAGACGGAACATTGGGTTGAGAAGAATCAGTGGAATCTTGATCATCAATCTGCATGGCATCAGCAGTATCATCTCTAGGAAAATAAACTCCAGGATCATTGGAATGAATCCTGGACCAGTCAATATCTTCTTCAAAATTAGCAGATTGGGAAATCACAATTGCATGTTTAGAGTCAATAAATCTGCTCCATTTTGAGTTATCATCAATACCCATAAATCTCAGTCTCTTTGCTGCTGGACTTCCTTTTCTTCTTTGAGCTAAGGGAATGTTCACCATAGCATATGAACCAAAAATATGGATGTTTTTAAGATCGGGCTTGTAGCCATACAACATGAAGAAAGGAGTCTGATTTGTTACACTGCTCCAAGTACGATTTACAATGTAATTTGCATACTTGATAGCTTCACCCCAGTATATCTTACCAAGGTTGGCGTCTTCTAGGAGACAACGCATCATGGTTTGCAGTACCCCTTGTCTTCGTTCTGCGACTCCATTATGAGCCGGTGTGTAAGGGGCCGAAGTCTGATGAATAATTCCATTCTTCCGCATCCAGTCCTGGAAACGCTGAGACATGAACTCGGCACCACGATCACTCTGGATTCTGGCAATGCGAACTTGGTGTTGGGTAGAAACAAGGGTTGCAAAGTCTTTAAAGATCTGAAAGGTCTCTGATTTTTCTTTCATAGGATATACATATCCATATCTAGAGTAATTATCAACAATTGTTAGAAAATATTTTCTACCGCTAAATGATGGCGGGAAAGGACCAACTATGTCAATGTGAACCAAATCAAAAATGCGTGTTGACAGGCGTGTAGTGCGTTTGGGAATGGCTGCTGCTTTGGATTTGGCCTTCTTGCATACAGCACAATCCAAAAACACCTTACACCCCTTTAGATCCAAACCTTTTGCGAACTCCGGCATCTTCCTAAGAACACGGAAACTGGCATGCCCCAATCTTCTATGCCATTTGTGGATACACCTGGAATGCAAAGGTTTACCTTTTAGTGAATTTTCAACATTAACATTTTTATGCGGAACCTCAGGCTTGCTCTGAGTAACCTGTTTACCAATTCTATTTTTGTTGGCTTTAGGAGCCTTAGGAATAGCAACAGGATCTCTCTCTGGAGCATCTCTATCTGGGCCTGTGCGTTCCCTTTTTGGAGTTTGCATACTTGCCTGTGTTTGTGTTTTAGGCTTTGGCTTTAAGTAATAAACACCACCAATTAATATGGTTTCAGCAACAATATCTCCATCTTTAACTATGTAACTTGCTTTTTCAAGGTGGTGAACCTGGAACTTTAACATTCTAGACAAGTGACACTGACTAAGCAAATTACTGGTTGCTGTTGGTATGTAATAAACATCAGGAATGAATGCATCAAGCTCTTCAACATAAACAGTTCCTTTTCCTTTGACCTGACAAAGATGATTTGAAAAAGAATAAAGTTCACGTAGTTCTGGTTCAGGCTCGTGCATCTCTGTGAAAAGTTCCTTTCTGTAGGTAACATGCAATGCTGCACCACTGTCCAAAGTCCACAGGAGTTGTCTGTCGTACTCTGGTTGAGGTTGTGGATCATTGGTTAAAGCCAATGTGGCGAGTGGAGTTTGTGGATCACGCCGGGGACCACGACGACCTTGTCTTCCACCTCTGCCTCTGCCTCTGGAATCTGTTCCTCTGGGCTGGTATGTGACAGGAGCTGGAACTCGTTGGGGACAATCCTGGGTGGCATGTCCCACACGATTGCAGGTGTAGCATCTTGGCATCCTTGGAGCGTAGGTCCTTCCTTGGAAGGGGCGCCTAGCTGGAGCTCTTGATGCGGGTGGTCCTCTCAAGTGTGGTGTGGCCAACATGAATGCCTCTTCTTCAATTAAAAGCCTACAGACATTGTCCACTGTGCGTTGAGCAATTGGGACTTGGTTAATTTTTGTAACAGCATCTTTCCATTCATAATTCAAAGAGTTAATAATGATGCTGATCATTTGAATATCTTCAATGTTATGGCCTCTTTCTCTCAATTCTGTTCTCAGACCTTTCAGTTTGGTCAAATGTCCTCCAATTTGTTCACTGGGTTTCAATCTCGAACCGTGGAGTTCAGACATGAGTAAACATGAAGATTCAATTGAGATAGGCCTGTAGCAATTTTCCAATTCAGCCCAAATTTGTCGGGCTGTTGTATTTGGTGGAAAAGTGACCTGCAGTTCAGTATCCATGGACATCAATAATGTTGTGCGAGCCCTTATCTCTAAATCTCTTATTGCAAAGTCCCATGGTTGAGCAGGTGGGTTAAATACCATACAGTGACTGCCTTCTCTAAGAAGCAATAGTGTAATCTCACTGACCCAGGCTTTGTAATTGTGTCCTGACATTTTTAGTTTTGACTCACCAGTTAGTGGAGAGACAGAAAATGCCTGGGGAGGAGCCTGCATTTGATATGCTGGCTGTGCTGGCAGAAATGCCTGTGGTATTTGCTGTGCCTGTTGTGGACCTAAAAATGGTCTTGGTTGTGCCATTGGAGGTGGGCCAGGAGCTGGCCCTATTTGCACTTGTGGCTGGGGCACATATGTAGGCATTTGTAGCTGCTGTGGCTGATGCACTGGAATCTGCTGTATTCCAGTTGCCATTTGTGCTTGATCTGCAATATTGGCATGACCTGCTGGAGATGCAATCATTTGCCTTTGCTTCATAAAGCGTGCCTGTGTTCCATCTAAAAAGGCACCATCACCACCAGGGGGTGTTGGAGTTTGAGCCCGTGGAGACACTTGTGGCGTTTCAGCTTGAATCTCTGAGTGAGTTAGAAACAGGTTTGCCAGGGTCTGCTGTAGTAATTTAAAATGTTCATCTAAGCTCCTTTCTCTTTCAGCTTCCTGTAGTAAATTACTTTCGCCAGCAGATGGTGCTGCACCTTTGGGCAGCTTTGCATACGTGGCATTGTATGCTTTAGAGTAGGAGTGGTTATGTAAGACATGTGTAACTTGATCAGGGAGACTTTCATGTGACGTATGCAGTGCTCTCTGCCTTAATTGGCCTGACACAAAATCCACCAGGGGGAGTGTCTTTGTCTCCGGAGAAGAAGGCAATATGGCGCTTTTTGAAAAATTTAAGTTATCTCCCATATCTTGCTCAAGCATAGATATAGCCATTTTTGCCTGGGATAGCTGCTGTTCATAGAGTTTTATACGGTCACGATAGGCTTTCATAGCCAGCTCATCCAGGGTGAGCTTAGAGCTTCGAGGAGAATAATGAATTGTTTCTCTCTCTGTGTGGGAGGAATTTTGCTCAGCAGTTTGCTTTAGCTTTGCATCGAGCGTTACAAATTCAGAAGGTTCTGGGAAGACTTTTTCAGAGCTTGGAAGATCAGAAGAAAATGTTACTGACCTCAGTCGTAAATCATCATCTTCAAAAACAGCGTCTGTCTTATCTCCCTCCATTTCTGTTCCCACGGCTTTTTCTTGTTCCAGGCGTGTGGCTGTAGTAAGGGGTTGGAAATCTGGAAACCTCCTTTCTGTCACCTTCTCAGCAAAATACATTTTGTATTTGTTTTACTTCTGTTTCGGCATCTCAGCAATATAATTAGCGTACCTCAGTAGCTAAAAACTAATTGCCTATGCGCTCTTATCAGAAGTAACAAAACAAGGGAAAAAAAACCATAAATCAACCATCCTCGTGCTATCAGATGTCAGGGCATTTATTAATCCCATGTTTGGCTCTGGGACTAAGTACCCTGGTTTAGAGGAGATGAATCGAGGCTTATCCTTGTTTGCAATATTGCGAAAAGAAACGCGAGGAAAAGGTTTCTAATAAAACTCATTTATTTGTTATAAAGAAAATAAAACACCTCACTAACTAAGAAAAGTAAATTGTTACATTTTGGAAGTAATTTGGGCCAGCTGCCTTTCAGCAACCGGCACCCGTGGCAAGAGAACAAAGGAAAGAGTGTGTGAAGGAATATGGGTGGATGGACATGCGTAGTAGCTTACTGATAAGGAACTTGGCAAACTACAGTAAGTCTATTAGTCCAAAAATAATGAAGCTCAGCTGGGAAATAAAATAACGCAGTGACATTCAGAAAAAGAAACACAGCTTAGGTGTTTGAAAAATAGGTTGACCCCTTCTTCTTTGTGGCAGCCCCTCAAATATTGAAACACTGCTATCATGTCACTCCTGGTCCTTCTTTCTAAGCTTGATTCAACCATATCAATAAACTTACATTCCTAAATATTTCCTTGTGGTGTTGTTTATTTTTTTCTCACTAGCGCATGATCATAAGGGTAAGGAAGGAAAAACCTTTCAGCTACCTGCTTGAGAATATTAATAACTTGAAATACACTATGGTGGAGACCTGATAAAGGCATACAATGTTCTCCTAGTCTCTTTTCACTGCCTTGCAGAATCATCCCTTTGGGTCTCCATGGGAAAGGAGACATGGAGTGAGTAGGAGGAAACTGAACCATCAAGGCCAGATGCGTGTTTTATCACTTTATGATTTTTCTTATGTATTTATCAAATTTATATTACTGTCCATCTCATGGAAAGTGACCTTTGGCTGGTGTAAAACAATAAAATAAAATGTGAAATAAAATTATTATAAATCAAAATAGTAAAACTCTGAAAGTAGACCTAACAACAGTGGTGGGATTAAAATTTTTCTACTACTGGTTCTGTGAGTGTGGCTTGGTGGGCATGGCAGAGGAAGGATACTTGGTGGGCATGGCAGGGGAAGGATACTGTAAAATCTCTATTCCCTCCCCACTCCAGGGGAAGGATACCCAATCAGCTGGGACTTGGGAGGCAGAGAATAGATGGGGGTGGGGCCAGTCAGAGGTGGTATTTGCCAGTTCTCCGAACTACTCAAAATTTACGCTACCAGTTCTCCAGAACTGGTCAGAACCTGCTGAATACCATCACTGCCTAACAAGAGAAGAAAAAATAATAGATGGAGAGATAATAATAGTGGAGCCACCTTATGAGTTTTGGAATTCCTGCAGACCCCCGGCTCAAGACCTTTGACCAACCTCAGTACTTGGGGTTTCCAACAATGTAGGCATCATCGCAGAAAAGGCCAGTTGCCTAGGGCCGCCAAATCTACTCAGGTTCATATCACCATACTAGTCTGCCTGACAATGCCATAGATGTTCTGCCCTAGTGCCTGGAGGCTGTAAGGGTCTGCATGGGGTACAATGGGCTTCAACTCAACCCAAGGAAGACTGAGTGGCTTTTGATATTTGGACCTATTGAATAAAAAGGTTTTTTCACCATTAGTCCTGGATGGGGTGACAATACCCAAGGGGACCTGGTGAAGAATCTGGAGGTCCTCTTAGACTTATGGATCCTGCTACAAGAGCATGTAACAGCTCTGCTCAGAAGGGCTTTGCACAGTTTAGGGTGGAGAACCAGTTGTGCCTGTTGCTTGATTGGGAGGCTTTGCTCATAGAGACTCATAACCTTCTGACTGCTTGTCTGGACTACTGCAATGCATTCTACATGGGGCTACATTCAGAAGTTATATCTGGTACAGATTTTGGCTCCAGGGTACTAAAAGGTGTCAGATATTCAATACAGGTAACACCACTGCTTTGTGAGCTGCATTCTTCCAGTGTGTTTCTGGGTTCAATTCAAATTGCCAGTTATCACCTTTAAAGCTCTTCATGGTTTATGAACCATCTTCTTCCAATCGTTTCTACCTGTCCATTGGGTCAGATAGGTTGGAGATGTTGCAGTCCCATCAACCAAGGAATATCAGCTGGTGGGAACTGAGAGAAGTGCTTTCTGTGCCATAGTCTCTGTACTCTGAATATTCTCCCTTCAGATATTAGGATGATCTCAATCCTGTTGGCATTTTTGTAAGGCCATAAAGACTTGGTTGTGTGCCTGGGTCTAGAGTCCAAAGTGTGTTATGGGCCCCATTTCCTGCAGGTATTATTACTCATAGGAAAAGTTTTATTTGTTGTGTGTGTGTGTGTGTGTGTGTGTGTCTTTTTCTTTTTCATAGGCTTTTATGTGCATATTCTTTCTAGCCAGGTTTTACCTACGTAAACTATGTTTACGTAGGTAAAACTTAGTTTACGTAGGTAAAACCTGGCTAGAAAGAATATGCATATATATATATATATATATATATATATATATATATATATATATATATAAATGCTGTTTCTATTATTTGAAATTTTAAAAATTGTTTTATGTTTTATGATGTAAACAGCTCAGAGTCACTTGTTGAGATGCATGGCTATTGAAAGTAATTAATTAAATACATTCATACATACATAATGCTTACATACATACATGAATGCATTACATACATACTGCTATGAAAATCTGCTGAGAGATCAAATTAAGCAAGCAACTCATGCATCACATTCTACACCATACATAGCAGAAGCCATCCCAAAAATTGGGATCTATTTCTCCTTATGAGACCAAATAAATAGTTTCCCATATGTTCATCTAAACATAAAAAAGACCTGCAGAAGTCTTGAGGCAATATAATTCATGAAGTATCTATGTTTACAGGAAGATTATTAATATAGTCCACCTGAGATTCAAAAATATGCCAAAATTGAAAATGGCCCTAAACTGGATACTGCCAAGGAAAAATTGAAATAAATGAATGAATAAATAAATAATTCTTTTTCATAAGTCTTTCAAAAGTCTTATTCAGTTATTCAATTATTCGCCCAGAGTCCCTTGGGAGTTGGGCGGCATAGAAATATGATTAATTAAATTATTTTCTTTTTTTTTTCCATAAGGATATTATACACCTGATACACTCTTATGTTCCCAAAGTAAGATAGCAGCTGAGCTGTGAGAAATATTAATGGGTCGACCTTTGAGAACATTATGGTGAATTTAGAATTTCAAGTTGATCATTATTTCCCCATCAGGTCATAATTATGAAATAACTGTGTTTAATGCTGTCTCGTCCTAGCATAGCTGGTACACATTCCCCTTGGGATGGGAAGATACTTAACTGTACTAATACCTCATGTCTCGCATAGAGTTGAAGCTAATGACAGGAAGATTTTTACACCTTTGATAATTGATAGTAAATATTATACAGTTCTGGCTTTAGATGGTTTTGCTTCTTGACTCAATAGTATTCAAGTGTCAATGAAGGAACAGACACTTTGGAAGAAGGCAGGAAATTTTTCAGACAAGGTGATATTTTTTGTGGCCCTAATGATAGGCATACGGACTCTGCCTCATGCCTTAAGTAAGGTTTCTATTGCTAAGTGTCCAGTTGGTAAACCTCTTTTTATTCTCCACAAGTATTACGAGCCAGGCGACTTCATCATTGCAGGCATTTTCTCTCAGATCTACATTTTTTCAAGTCCAATCAGCTTTCAAAAACCACCTTCTGAGGAAGGTTTTGATGACCTTGTGTAAGTAGCTTAGGTTTAATACATTATAAGCATGTTATGTTTAACCAGATAAAGTGCTCAAGTTATAGAGTTCACCTAAAGCTACAATCTGGGGGCAAGAAAAGAAAAATAAAAAAAATGAGGGAAAATATTATAAGGAATTTTTCCAACTTTTCATGCAAGTCAATCAATCATAATAGAACTGGAAGGGACAGGTCTTCTGTCTGACTGTAGAAGACTGGAGGTCTTCTAGTCTAACCCTCTAAGCAGGAGACCCTACACCATTTCAGACAAGTGACTGTTCAGTCTCTTCCTAAAAACCTCCAGTGATGAAGCATCCACAACTTCTGATGGCAAGCTGTTCCACTGGTTTCTTATCCTCACTGTTAGGAATTTTCTTCTTAATCCCAGGTTGCTTCTCTCCTTGATTAGTTTCCATCCATTGTTTCTTGTCCTGCTATTTGGTTCTTTGGAAAATAAGTTGACTCCCCCCCTCTTTGTGGCAGCCTCTCAAATATTGGAATACTGCTATCATATTCCCCCCTAGTCCTTCTTTTCTCTAGATTAGCAAAACACAACTCCTGCAACCTTTCTTCATGCATTTTAGTCTCCAGGCCTTTAAACATCTTGGTTGGTCTTCCTTGCACTTTCTCCAGAGTCTCAAATCATGTATATGCTTTTGTCTTCATCTACTAATTTTGCTAGAGTGGTTCTCAAGATGCTCAGAGATGGAAGCCCCTACAGGGATGTAAAGGTATAAAATGCAAGAATACCATAATGCCCTACTTCATGGAAATTTATATTTAAATAGATTACATTTTATTTCTTGCTTAGAATCACCACAGTGAAATGGGTTGCATTTTACTTAGTAGTAAATAAAATCAATGATATGGGTAGATATCAAATATTGTAAATATATAAATAAGACAAGATCTTGCAACAGCTCCTAACGTTTTCATGTTTCATCTTTCGGTAATATCCCTAAAGAAAATACAGTATGTTTCAAACTGGTTTCTGAAACTGTATGAGTAATTCCTTAGTTTTGTGTGTGAAAATAACTTCATAATTTCCAAAACGTGTTCTATGCAATTGAGTTGAAGTTCCTTGTATGCCATAGATCAATTTTTTTATAGCAGTCTAAGTAGATTGAGCATTGCCATCTAGAAAACAGATTTAACCTGAAACTATTTTTTTTTAATATAGGATATTCACTCAGAATTACCAGCACATTCTTGCCTTGGCATTTGCTGTGAAGGAAATCAATGAGAATGCCCAACTCTTACCCAATATCAGTTTTGGCTTCCACATTTTAAACAGCCATTTCTTTGCAAGATGGACTTATCTTGCCTCAATGGAACTACTATCTACAAAGGACAAATTCATCCCCAACTATAAATGTGATATTCACAATAACATTCTGGGAGTCATTGGGGGACCCAATTCTCAAGTCTGTCTGCACATGACAAATATCCTGAGCACCTACAAAGTACCACAAGTAAGTTGTAGGCATTGAAATAGAATGAGGAAGAACTGCATTCCTTAATTTTAAATATGATCTTGTGTATGCATGCCAGAAAAGGGATATCTCATTTTAAAGATGCATAACCCTTTTTCTTTTCTGAAGAACCAACTTGGTGAATGTTTAATCTGTGTTTGCATGTAAAGAATCAGCACGATGAATTAATGAATTAAACTCATTCTGTATCCACTCATCACTATGTCAATCATGCAGATTTATTTATTTATTTATTTATTTATTTATTTATTTATTTATTTATTTATTTATTTATCTATTTATTTATTGGTTCGATTTATATGCCGCCCTTCTCTGGAGACTCAGGGTAGCTTACAATACATTAAGCAATAGCCTTCATACTTTTGTATATATCTGCTTAGTAGGGCTTTTGCACCCCCCCCAAGCGGTGTTCTTTTTTTATACAAAGTCAGCTTATTGCCCCCACAATCCGGGTCCTCATTTTACCTACCTTGAAAGGATGGAAGGCTGAGTCAACCTTGAGCCTGGTGAGATTTGAACTTGCAGTAATTGCAGGCAGCTGATGCTAGTTAACAGCACTTTAGTCTGCTGCGCCACCAAGGCTCACGTGCTTAGCAGCTTTAATTGAAGGACTTTGAAAATTGTAGTATTTCTTTGCCATACTTAGGTGAATCAGAAAGTAAGATAGTTCAAATTACCACAGGTTTATTGTATGCTAACTCACTCTACAAAAATCAGAACAACTAACAGCAAAACAAATTGGTGGTAGATAAAAGTAATCAGGATTCAAGGTGGGCTGGATTTAGATCTTTTGTGGGTATGAAGGGACTTGATCCCTCCCTCGGGCTCAGCCTGCAAATAGAATGTTTGATTTTACCCTCTTTTATAATAAGAAATACATCAAACAAATGCAAAATAAAGGTGAATGGAGAACCTTTTTTTCCATGGCCTTACCTTTCAACTGAATCTATCATAAGATTGATTGTCATGATGTATCATCTTCTCCCATGTCTTTCCATCCTAAGATCATTTATGGGTCATCTCCAATAATAGAAGACAAAACCAAAGAAGATTTCTTCCACCAGATGTTTCCAAATGGAACCCATCAGTATATGGGGATTCTTGAGTTGCTGCTGCATTTCAAGTGGACCTGGATTGGTGTAGTTGCATATAATGATGACAATGGAGAAATATTTAAGCAGAATATACTTCCCATTTATTCTCAGCATGGTATCTGTGTGGACTTCTTAGAAACAATGCCCAAAATGTCCTTTTCAGGTGATATTGCTGAAGCAGCAATGGAATGGTTTTCAACTTCACATCTTGTCACAGGAAGTAGTGCCAATACTGTTATTATACAAGGTGAACTGCATACTATTAGTGTCTTAAGATCAATTTTCCACTTTGCACAGTTTTATGATATCGCAATTGAGAGCCGAGTGTGGATCATGACAGCCCAGATGGATTTTGCTTCTCCTGGTTTTCTAAGAGATTGGGACATACATTGCCTCCATGGAGCTCTGTCCTTTGCAATTCACACCAATTATCCTAGAGGGTTCCAGAACTTTCTGCAAAAAAGAAATCCCGTTTCAGAAAATAGAGACGACTTTATCAGAGTCTTGTGGAAAGACGTATTTAATTGCGATTTCTCAAATTCCCCTCTAGAAGAGAAAGATGAGGAGATCTGCACTGGGGAGGAAAAGTTGGAGAATCTACCTGTGACCCTCTTTGACACAAGCATGTCTGGTCACAGTTATAGCATTTACAATGCAGTATACATTATGGCTCATGCGTTGCAAGCAATAACTTCATCCAAGGCAAAACCGAGAGCAAAGGTGAAAGAGAGAGAGCAAGATCAATTAAATCAAGAGCCATGGCAGGTATTTTGCAGAACAATGTAGAAGAATTGCAGTGAGTCTTTCTTTCTCCTAAATAATTTTTTTGGGTTTTTTTCCCCTGCTTGCGCATGTTTTTGTATTACCATAAAGAAATAGAGATTCAAAGACATTTTTTTTCCTTCTGCTAATCTTCTATACTATGTGTGGGTGTATGGCTACAAAATTTGCCTCACATCAATATGAGGCAGTAGAGCCAGCTTGGTCAAGTGATTAAGGCACCAGGTTAGAAAGCAAGAGACTATGAGTGCAAGCCACGAAAGCCAGCCACCTTAGCCACGAAAGCCAGCTGGGTGGCCTTGGGTTATTCACTCTCTCTCTCAGCCCAGCTAACCTCACAGAGTAGTTGTGGGGAAAATACAAAAAGGAAGTGTGCTGGACTAGAGTTCATCTCTTTGAGTTGTTTGTACAAATAATAAAAATGCTGTGTATGTTTGTGTGTGTGTGTGTGTGTGTATGTATGTATATATATATATACATACATATATATATATATTTATATATATATATATATATATATATATATATATATATATATATATATATATATATATATATTTGTTTTCTCAGGTTTTCGCGGGTGTTTGTATGTAGGTCTTTGGTTATTCGGGTCTTCTCCCACGTAAAATTGGAAGTGTCTTGGCGACGTTTCGACGAAGTCTCATTCGTCATCTTCAGGCTGGTGTTCTCGGCTTCGTGCTTCCAGGAGCAAGCACGAAGCCGAGAACACCAGCCTGAAGATGACGAATGAGACTTCGTCGAAACGTCGCCAAGACACTTCCAATTTTATGTGGGAGAAGACCCGAATAACCAAAGACCTACATATATATATATGTATGTATGTATGTATGTATGTATGTATGTATGTATATGTATATGTATATGTATATGTATATGTATATGTATATGTATATGTATATGTATATGTATATGCGTGTGTGTGCACACACATACACACACATACAGTACATACATACATACATACTTGGCCACATTAAAGGTAACTACTTATTCAAATGTGTCACCTCAACTTTTCTTGTTAATGTCACCATACTGCCACAACAGCTCACTGAAAATGTCTTCTCCTTCTCCTTCTTCTTCTCCTCCTCCTTCTCCTCCTCCTCCTCCTTCCCCTTCCCCTTCCCCTTCTTTGAATGGAAATGAGTGCTATTAGAGTATCCTGCATGTTTAATATTGATCTCTGCAGCAATGTCTTTTTTTCCTAGACCATTACCCAGGGTTTTTAACTGTGAACAGTGTCTCATGTCATCATTTTCTCTCCACTTTTCCCCCTATTTAGTTCCACAGGTTTATAAGAAGTACTTTCTTTGAAAACAGTGCTGGTGAAAATATTTCCTTTGATAACAAGGGACATATAATTGCTGGGTTCGATATTTTCAACTGGGTCACATATTCAAATAACACATTCACAAAAGTCAAAGTTGGATGGATAGACCCAGACCCTTCCTCTTCTAAATCGCTCAGTGTTGATGATGATTCTATTAAATGGCCCACAAGATTTTACCAGGTGCATATTTTGTACAGATCTGGAGATAGTTTAACCTACATTCTGAATATTCAAAAATTGTTGACTTGTATTTTGAACTGTGTTTTTGTACTCTTTAGATTTGTGTTTAATTAGATGGCAGATACTATATTTTTCGGACTATAAGATGCACCAGAGTATAAGACACACTAAGAATTTGAAGAAGAAAAAAAAAAGTTTTTGGCCTCTGCGTGTCTGGTTTTTGCCCTCCCTGGCCCCCAAGAGCACTCTGCAGGCCTCCCAAACCCTCTGCGTGTCCTGTTTTTGCGAAAAATGGGCCTGTTTTTGGCCTCCCAAACTCCCCCCCATGCATCGTGTTTTTGCCCTCCCCAGCCCCCAGGAGCACTCTGCAGGCCCCCCAAACTCTCTGCACATCCTGTTTTTGGCAAAAATGGGACACATGGGGTGGAGTTTTGGGAGGCCAAAAATGGCTGTATTTGGTGTATAAGATGCACTAACATTTCCACCCTCTTTTAGGGGGGGGGGAGTGCATCTTATACTCTGAAAAGTATGGTAATTGGTGACCTTTAAAAGGTAATTAATACCATTCTGGACAAATGAAGACTAGAATACAGAATTATTTATTTATTTATTTATTTATTTTATTGAATTTCTATACCGCCCTACTCCCGAAGGACTCAGGGTGGTGCACAGCCATAAAATAAATCACATAGATATACAAAATTTAAAATCAAATAAAATGAATTAAATAAATTTGGCAGAATTAGTACCCATAATTTAAGATGCCCATTTTTTAAAATACATTAAGAATTTAAAAATTTAAAATTTACACTTAAAAGGGAGAAGATTTAGGCGATAATAGAGTGGGAAGTCACCTTGGAGGTCTTCTAATCCAACCCCTTGCTCAAGCAAGAGACCCTATACCATTTCAGACAAATGGCTATCCAACCTCTTCTTAAAAACCATCAGTGTTGGACCCACAACAACTTCTGGAGGCAAGTTGTTCCACTGATTAATTGCTCTAACTGTCAGGAAATAAAAACCAGGAAGATCACCATGCATCTTTGCCTGATACATTTTTTTTTTTTAAATTTTCAGAAGCACTGGTGAAATGGCCCAGATGGACAGGGAGTAATAAAATCCTTAATGTTTGTGGTTTATGGTATTGGGAAGTTTATTTGATTTAAATATTTTGTTAGCTTAATGAAGCGTGCTTAGTTGCTCAAAAATTCATTATTGGATGAAGCAAATTAATCAAATTGGCCTCCCAAGTCCTTATCATATTGCTTAAGTACATTGGCATCCTTCAGTCTCAAGAGACTATGGTATCGTGCTCTGGAAAGCATCTAGTGTGACTAAAAAGGCCAATTCGAGAGTGGCAATCCCTTCCACACTGAGGGCAGATACATTCTGTCCCCTGCCCAGCCCCCAGATTTCGCTGGTTCCGGGACTGCCTCTTTGCCTCAGCCTAAGCTTAAGTACAATCATAGCACAAAATCAAAATAGCCTATTTGAGAACTTATAGTATTTGGATTTTATCCACTATCTTTGTTAAAAGAATAGCTGTCAATAAAGTATTACTTCAATAAAAGTAAACTTCCTTTTGCTAGGATATATTGGAAAGCAAAAATAATTAAAAAGAGAAAGAGCCAATTATATGGTAACCAAAAGCACTTAAAAGTAAATACAAATTTATACATTAAACCTTCATGTCTTTTAATGAATGAATGAATGAATTTTAAAAAACAAAACTTAAAGCCATGGAATTTTTCCATAGGTGTATACACTCTGATGGGATTCAGTGGCTCAGTGGCTAAGACGCTGAGTTTGTCGATCGAAAGGTCAGCAGTTCAGCAGTTCGAATCCCTAGTGTTGCGTAACGGGTGAGCTCCCGTTACTTATCCCAGCTTCTGCCAACCTAGCAGTTCGAAAGCATGTAAAAAAAAAATGCAAGTAGAAAAATAGGGACCACCTTTAGTGGGAAGGTAACAGCGTTCCGTGCGCCTTTGGCGTTTAGTCATTCCAGCCACATGACCACGGAGACGTCTTCAGACAGTGCTGGCTCTTCGGCTTAGAAACGGAGATGAGTACCACCCCCTAGAGTCAGGAACGACTAGCATGCATGTGCAGGGGAACCTTATACAATCTGATTGAAAGAAACTTTTTTTATTGCTTTGGGTGAACCTTATTTGAAAGACCAAAATGGTCATAGTATATTTTTTAAAAAAACAGATTGAGTCCTCATTTTATGCATTTCTATTTACAGAAAAGACCACGTTCCCTGTGTAACGACCATTGTGCTTCAGGTTCAAGTAGGAGTGAAATTGAAGGAAAGCCATTTTGTTGCTATAAGTGCTTTCCGTGTCCAGAAGGGAAGATGGCAAGTGAGAAAGGTAAGGCATACAGCATTATCTGTATAGAAGCAACCATTTTGTATAAGGAGTTCCAGTTCTGTACAGAAGATAAAGATAAGGTGCTGATTTAGATGAGTGAAATAATTTTCCATCTACTTTCTAATTACCTTCCCAGAAACTTGGAAAAGAAAGAACCTTGTCAGCTCAATGATAATAGTAATAGCACTTAGACTTATATACCACACCATAATGCTTTACAGCCCTCTCTAAGTGGTTTACAGAGTCAGTATATTGCCTCTGGACAATTGACTCATATTGACTCATTTTACTGATCTTTGAAGGATGGAAGACTTAGTCAATCTTGAGCCCAGTCAGGATTGAACTGCAGCAGTGGTGAAATTCAATTTTTTTTTTTACCGGTTCTGTGGGCATGGTGTGGCTTGGTGGGCATGGCTTGGTTGGTGCGGCAGGGGAAGGATACTAAAAAATCGCCATTCCCTCCCCACTCCTGGGGGAAGGATATTGCAAAATCTCCATTCCCACCCCACTCTGGGGCCAGCCAGAGGTAGTATTTGCTGGTTCTCTGAACTACTCAAAATTTCTGCTACCGGTTCTCCAGAATCTGTCAGAACCTGCTGAATTTCATCTCTGAACTGCAGGCTATGGGCAGAGATAGCCTGCAATACTGTATTCTAACTACTGCACCAACAGCTAAAGGTACAAAGAATTTTGGGGAAAAAAGGAAAAGATCCTATGAGCAATCACTGGTTTTTAGAATGAAGGCTTTACCTCAATAAATGTGGGATGGGTTGCTATATTTAAATTGAATTAAATCCTTTGCTTGGATATTAGCTGTCTCCCATTACATATACATTCTAATTAATATAATCTCTTTTATATAATTTATATAATATCTATAGTTTCCTTGACCGTATTACAGAAGTGGTTTATTAGTGCCTTCAGTCTGCCCAGTAGCTTTATAAATCTCAGGCAGTCTCCTATTGAAACATTAAGAAGTGGTACAACATATACTTCAGTTAATACTGTACCTTGATTAACACAGAATCTTCTACATACAATAACAGCATTTTCTTTTGCAGATATGGATGATTGCATACCATGTCCGGAAGGACAATATCCAAACAACAAGCATGATTCATGCCTTCCAAAACACATAGTTTTTCTCTCTTATGAAGATCCATTAGGGACCAGTTTGGCCACTACTGCAATTGTCTTTGCTTGCATTGCCACTGTGGTGCTTGGGATCTTCATCAAATACCAGGACACTCCCATAGTCAAGGCCAACAACCGGAACATCACCTACCTTCTCCTCATCTCCCTTGTGCTCTCATTCCTTTGCAGTTTGTTATTCATTGGAAAACCTGAAAAGGTGACCTGCCTTTTGCGACAAACTGCTTTTGGGATTGTCTTCTCAGTAGCCATTTCTTGTATATTGGCAAAAACCATCATTGTGATTTTAGCTTTCATGGCTTCAGTACCAGGATCCAAGATGAGGAGATGGCTGGGCAAACGATTAGATAATTACATCGTTGTTTCCTGTTTCCTCGTTCAAGTTGTTATTTGCATTGTATGGCTTGTAACCTCACCCCCATACTCAGATGCTGATATGAACTTAGTGGCAGATGAAATCATTCTGGGATGTAACGAAGGCTCTACTGTCATGTTTTACTGTGTTTTATTCTACCTGCTTTTCCTTGCCATTGTTGGTTTTAGTGTGGCTTTCCAAGCCCGACATTTACCAGACAGTTTTAATGAAACCAAGTTCATCTCCTTCAGCCTTTTGTGCTTTTGCAGTGTCTGGTTGTCCTTTTTTCCAACCTATCTGAGCACCAAGGGGAAATACATGGTGGCTGTGGAGATCTTTTCCATTCTCTCTTCCAGTGCAGGGTTACTGGGCTGCATTTTTTTCCCCAAATGCTTTGTTATTCTACTAAGGCCTGATCTAAATGATAAAAAGCAGTTGATGAGAGGAAAGAAAGAAGAACTATAATTCCATATTTTTTCAGTTTTTTAAAAAATGCATTGTCATACGTATTAACTAAAGACCACTCAAAACTGGAACTGCTTCAAAATGAAGCCCTTGCAAGTCATGGGAAACTTATCCGTTCTGATTGCGCCAGGCAGTTATTAGTATCACTTACCATAGACTTTCAAACAAATTAGTGAAAAAAATTATGACCCCAGAGATATCCACCTGCATTCTAATAAATAAAACATTGGCAATGAATTACTTATTCCCCTGAAATAATGTTTTGATTTTCTTCCCTTCCTTCTAATTATTTTGTGAAATAATATTGAGAATTCATTAACATGCCGAATTGTAAGAACTTTGAGAAAACCCCGAGAGGTGGCATGCGGCGAAGAGGGGGTTGAGGGGTTTTTTATATAAATTTTTAGTGAAATTTTTAAGGGGTTCCAGGGGGGGAGGGTTGGATTAGTACTAGGGTTGTGGGTGTGGGGGATAACCCACTGAGGAGGAGGCCTGGGCCGGCTGAGGGGCGCGGCATGGAGGATGTGGGACTCGGGGTCAAGGAGGGGGTTGGAGCCTGTTCCGTTGATGGAATTTCCATCAGTACTGTGGGTGGGAGGGGCAGGTATGGCAGGAGCAGGGGGCCATATCATGTTATGGGAGTGCATGCTCACTGTCTTCGAGCAGTGGCGTGCTCCGGCCCCCAATGCTCTGCTCTTTCCCTGAGTTGCACAGATCCTCAGGGCCTGGGCCTTCGGCTGATGTTATGCAACACCAGATCCCTGGTAAATAAAGCCCCCCTCATCTGTGATCTTATTCAGGAGTGGGGAGCGGACCTGGCGGGTATTATGGAGACCTGGTTGGGCCAGGAGGTCCCCCTCGCTGAAATGTGCCCACCCAGTTTTCACGCATTTCATCAGCTGATGAAGGGGAGGGATGGGGGGGGTTGCGGTTGTCATTAACTAATGTCTTAGGCTGAGGGAGGCCACTGTTCCTCAGACTATCGGATGTGAGTCCCTCCTTGTGAAGTGGGGTCATGGGGTACAGGTGGGCTTGCTGATCATGTACCTGGCTCCCTGCCACATGGCAGCAGCCCTGCCTTAGCTGCTCAATGTTATAGCCACGGTGGCGGTTGATACCCCCAGATTTATGGTCATAAGGGATTTTAACTTGCCATCCATCGGTGAGACGTCTGAGACGGCTCAGGAGTTCATGGCTTCCATGATGGCTAAGGACCTGACCCAGTTAGTTCATGGCCCTACTCACACAGGGGGAAACACGCTGGACCTGGTTTTTGTCTCTGGTCAGTGGTTGAGTGATCTTGAGATAGGGGATATAACGATTGAGCCCTCGTCATGGTCAGATCACTCCCTCTTTCGCTTCGACCTCCAAAACCACCCCACCCCACCACAGGGAGGCGGAACCGATGAGATGGTTCCGCCCCAGGTGCCTGATGGAGCCTGAGAGGTTCCAGACGGAGCTTGGGCCATTCCCTGAGGCTCTGGCTCACGCCTCGACTGAAGACCTAGTGGCCGCCTGGGATAGGGCAGCCGCTGGAGCTTTGGATCGGGTCGTGCCTTTGTGGCCTCTGACCTGGTGCTGGTCTCACCTGGCTCCTTGGTTCATCGGGGAGCTGAGGGAGATGAAGCGCCAGAAAAGACACCTGGAGAGCTGTTGGAGGGCCAGCCTTTCTAAATCTGACCGAACACTGGTAAGATCTCATATTAAGACTTACCTAGTGGCAATAAAAGCAGCAAAATGTAACTACTTTGCCACTCTTATTGAGTCATCAGATAATCGCCTGGCCGCCCTGTTTAGGGTGACCCGCTCCCTGCTCCATCAGGGAGTGCAGGAGGGTACTCTACCCTTGGAGGGTAGAGCCGAGGACTTTGTCCAATATCTGTATGACAAAATTGCCCAGATTCGGGAAGACTTGGACTCTGACTGGGTAGATTCAGGAGGGATGATGGAGGCAGGTCTTGAGAACGTTATCTGGGAAGAATTTGACTCTGTGACTCCCGAAGATGTGGACAGGATTCTGGGTAGACTGAACGCAGCCACATGTTTATTGGACCCGTGTCCCTCCTGGTTGGTGCTGGGCTTCTCGGGAGGTGACACAAGGCTGGCTCCAGGGGATTATAAATGCTTCGTTGAGTGAGGGTGACTTTCCCGCCACCTTGAAAGAGGCGGTGGTGAGGCCTCTCCTCAAGAAGCCTTCCCTGGACCCAGCAGTGTTAGAAAATTATCGTCCGGTCTCTAACCTTCGCTTTGTGGCAAATGTTGTTGAGAGTGTGGTCACGCGACAGCTTCCCCACTACCTGAATGAAACGGTTTATCTGGATCCGTTCCAGTCGGGCTTCAGGCCTGGGTATAGCATGGAAATGGCATTGGTCGCCTTGGTTGATGATCTCTGGAGTGCTCGGGACAGGGGTTGTTCCTCTATCCGGGTCCTATTAGATCTCTCAGCGGCTTTTGATACTATGGACCATGGTATCATGCTGCACTGGTTTGAAGAGTGGGGGGTGGGAGGCACCGCGTTGCGATGGTTCTCCTCCTTTCTCTCCGACCGGTCGCAGTCTGTGTTGGCAGGGGGCAGAGGTCGACCCCGAGGCGCCTTATATGTGGGTGCCACAGGGGTCAGTTCTCTCGCCCCTTCTGTTCAACATTTATGTGAAGCCAGTGGGTGAGATCATCCGTAGTTTTGGGGTGAAGTACCATCAGTACACTGATGACACTCCGCTGTACATCTCCACCCCGGACCACCCCAATGATGCCCTTGAAGTGATGTCCCGGTGCCTGGAGGCCATGCAGAGCTGGATGGGGAGAAACAGACTCAGGCTAAACCCATCCAAGACCGAGTGGCTGTGGATTCCAGTGTCCCGATATAGTCAGTTGGTGCCATCACTGACTATTGGGGGCGAGTCGTTGGCCCCCACAGAGAGGGCTCGCAACTTGGGTGTCCTCCTGGATTCGCGGTTGTCTTTAGAAGAGCACTTGACAGCCGTGGCCGGGAGGACTTTCTATCAGGTTCGCCTGATCTGCCAGTTTCCGCCCTTTCTGAATTGGGACTCCTTACTCACAGTCACTCATGCCCTCGTCACTTCCCGCCTGGACTACTGCAATGCTTTCTACATGGGGCTCCCCTTGAGGAGCACCCGGAGGCTCCAACTGGTGCAGAGTGCAGCCGCGCGGGTGGTTATGGGAGCGACGTGGTGCTCCCGTGTTACACGTCTCCTGTGCGAGCTGCACTGGCTCCCAGTGGTCTTCCGGGTGCAATACAAGGTGTTGGTCACCACCTTTAAAGCGCTCCATGGCATAGGACCAGGATATTTATGGGACCGCCTTCTGCCACCAATAGCCTCCCACTGACCAGTCCGCTCCCACAGAGAGGGACTCCTCAGGGTACCGTCGGCCAAGTTATGTCAGCTGGTGATACCCAGGAGGAGAGCCTTCTCTGTCGGAGCTCCTGCCCTTTGGAATGAATTGCCCCCGGATATTCGTAACATCTCTGACTCCGGGTCTTTTGCTGTGCCCTCAAGACCCTACTGTTCCGACAGGCGGGCCTGTCTAACTGAATGATTTTAAACTGGGTTTTAATATTGGGTTTTAAAATTTGGCCAAAACTATTTAATGATTTTTATTAATTTTAACTATGATATTGTATATTTATGTTTTTAATCTTGGCTGTACACCGCCCTGAGTCCTTCGGGGGAAGGGTGGTATATAAATAAAATTATTATTATTATTATTATTATTATTATTATTATTATTATTATTATTATTATTATTTAATCTTTAGTGAGATTCACAGCCTTTGAGGCTGGTTAATAGCTCAGCAGCTCGAGTCCTAACCAAGGACCTAGGAACTGTTAAGGTATCATCGGAGGATGTAAGCTGTTCTGAGTAAGGTGGTTTTTTGTAAAGTCAAAATGTTCAAGTCCGGCAATTTTAGAATTTCTAAATAGCAGGGTAGCCCTTTGGGTATTGCTCCAAGGGCTCCAGTTACAATTGGGACAACACACGATTTCTTTTTCCACAGTCGCTCAACTTCAATTTGTAAGTCCCGGTACTTGGTGATTTTTTCTTGCTGCTTATCTTCAATTCGTGCATCACCAGGTATTGCAATGTCAATGAACCATACTTTTTTCTTTTCAACTATTGTTATGTCAGGTGTGTTGTGGACCAAGTGCCTATCAGTCTGAATCCTAAAGTCCCACAAGATCTTGAGTTTCTCATTCTCTAAAACTTTCTCAATCTGATGTTCCCAGTGGTTTTTGCTGTACTCAAATCCAAACTTCTGGCACAATTTCCAGTGAATGATCTTAGCAACACGGTCATGGCGTTGTAGGTAGTCAGTTTGTGAAATTTTGCTGCACCCACTGATCAGGTGGTCGACTGTCTCATCTTTCTCATTGCATAGGCGGCATTTGCTGTTGGTGGTAACATGTTGAATTTTTGTCTTCATGCAGTTTGTGGCTAGGGCTTGTTCTTGAGCTGCCAAAATAAAGCTTTCTGTTTCTTTTTTCAGTACTCCTGATCTTAACCAGTTCCAAGTTAGTTTCTGGTCAGCTTTGCCTTCAATATTTTTCAAGTATTGGCCATGCAGAGCTTTGTGTTTCCAATTTTCAGCTCGCTGCTCAATTACTTCTTTCTTATATTCTGCTTTTGTTTTAGTTGTCTTTAAAAGGCCTCCTTTATTTACTTCCTTAATCATTGGTTCTTCACTTTTCTGGATGTAATCATTCAAGCTGCATTTTTCTTCTTCCACAGTCTGCTTTACTTGTAGGAGTCCTCGACCACTCTCTGCTCTTGGTAAATATAATCGGTCAACATCACTTTTAGGGTGCAAGGCATGATTCATTGTCATAAGCTTCCTTGTTTTTCTGTCCAAATTGCCTAACTCCATCTGGGTCCAGTCAATTATTCCTGCAGAGTATCTAATCACAGGTATAGCCCAGGTATTTATGGCTTTTATGATGTTTCCTCCACTCAATTTGGACATTAATATCTTACGAATTCGCCGAATGTACTTGGCTGAAGTTGATTCCTTGACTTTATTATGCATTAAGTCAGAGGCTTCTAAAATCCCCAAGTACTTGTAGCCTTCTTCTGATTTTACTGCCTTTATCATTTCTTCATTCTCTAGTTCTATTCCATCCTCTTCTATGATCTTGCCTGCTTTGGTTGCTATTGTTGCACATTTGTCAATTCCAAACTGCATACCAATGTCTTGGCTGAATTCTTTTGTGTTTTCAATTAATAAATTCAGTTCAGCTTTTGTTTTACCAAACAGCTTCAAATCATCCATGTACATCAAGTGCGAGATTTTCAGTCCTTTCTTTGCAAGTTCGTATCCACAGTTCATCTTCTTCAAAATGATTGTCAGTGGTAGCATTGAGAGTATAAAAAGTAGAGGTGAAAGGGAATCGCCCTGGAAAATGCCTCGTTTAATTTCAACTTCACCCAGTTCTTCTTCATTAGCCATAAGTTTTGTTTTCCAGAGGTTCATTGAAGATTCCATGAATTTTTGTATGTTGCTGCTGATGCCTAATATTTCCAGGCATTTCTTGATCCAGCTATGGGGAACTGAATCAAATGCTTTCTTATAGTCTATCCAAGCCATGAAC
Source organism: Pantherophis guttatus (assembly GCF_059756535.1). Taxonomy (NCBI): domain Eukaryota; kingdom Metazoa; phylum Chordata; class Lepidosauria; order Squamata; family Colubridae; genus Pantherophis; species Pantherophis guttatus. The sequence goes on from NC_142066.1 coordinate 17,525,009, forward strand.
AGGTTGGTTCGTCTTTTCTTTGAGTTCTTTAGGATTAGCTTGTCAATCAGCAATTGATCCTTTGTTCCTCTTGAGTTTTTGCAGCATCCTTTCTGTTCTACAGGAAGCAAGTTATTTCTTTCCAGGTATCCATAGATTTGGTTTGCAATGATACCAGTAAGAAGCTTGTATGTTGTTGGCAAACAGGTAATTGGCCTATAGTTTCCAGGGTCCTTTCCTTTTTCTTTATCTTTTTGGATCAAAAATGTCCTTCCAGTTGTCATCCATCCATCATTTTCAGGTGTTTTTAGGATCTGGTTCATCTGGGTTGCCAATGTTTTGTGCAGACTTGTTAGTGCCTTTAACCAGAAGCCATGCAGCTCATCCGGTCCAGGTGCACTCCAGTTCTTCACTTTTCTTGACTGTCTTTGCACCATTGCTTTTGTTATTTTCACGTCTTCCATTTTATACACTTTAATAGAGTCCTCAACCTGTTTGATCCATTTTGCATTTCTGTTGTGCTTCTTGTTGTTTTTCCACAAATTCTTCCAGAATTTCAGAGCTTTCTCTTTATCAGGCTTTTCATTTGTTGTTACTCCGTTTCCATTTTCTAAATTCTTATAAAACTGGTGCTGATTTGCTCTGAACTGTGAGTTTTCCTTGAACTGAGTTACTCGGTTTTCATACCTTTTAATCTTTTCAGCGATGGCAACAACCCTCTGCTTCAGCTCTTCAATTACTACTGCAATCTCTTTATTCCTCAGATCGTATCTTGCTTCCAGGCTGCTTTTGACCTGCTTGTTCTTTAGCTGACTTTGCCTTAGGTTCTTCAAGTTGCTCAAATCTCCACATACTTTTTTGATCTTCAATTCTAACCGAATTTTCCACTTAGGCTTCCCCTTCTTGCCTCTTTGGTTCTTTTGTATTTTCAACCCCAGTTCTTTGGTGGTTATGACAGCTGCTGCATACATCAGTTGGTTTGTTTCGGCTAATGTAGTGGTTCGAATAGTTTGCACAGCCTCATTGACCTTTTTTAGTACATTTCTCAATTCTTTCCGGTTCACTTGGTTCAGCTTTGGCAAACGTGTTCTTTCAGCATCTTTCATTTGGTGCTTTATTTTTCCAGCTAATTGAGCACTATCTGTTGGTGTTTGTTCTTTGGTGCTTCCTTGTTCTTTATCTTCATCCATTTCAGTATCCTCTTCTTCCCTTTCTTCCTCAATTTGCTTTTGAGTCTGGAAATCATTCTTGATGTTACTCTTCTTTGTTGTTGTACTCAGACCATTAATTGCTTTCTCTTCTATTGCTATTAATTCTTCTGTAGTGAAAAATTTGTGGTTTAGGATTACACGTCGTTGGTCCATTAACCTTTGTTCACTGGTGTCATAGTCCATATGGTTCATCTTCCAAAACTGATACATTCTTTTTTGAAATCCATGTTTTGCTGGCTCAGACTGATAATAAGCTTCCATAATAGAGGTGTTTTCTTCCCTGGTCCAGATTTTTTGCTTTTTGGGTTTTTCTTCCAGTAGCTTGTCAGCTCCATGCCCTGGTTGCCTAGCAGAGGGAGTTGAGCCCTGTAACTCATTTTGCGTAGAATGCCCAGGAGCCATAGCATCCAACGGAACCCTTGTTAATCCGGGCGACAGTTCAGCCGGCATAAATTTCATTTTTTTCTGTATTCACCATGTTTGAATGGGTTGTGGAGCAGATTTTGTCTGGCCCTTCACCTAAGGTCTGTCTGATATGGTTGCACCTGTTCAGCATAGCCCTTAGGATCACTAGAGCACGCAAGCCCCTCCACCACGACAAGGTAGAGCTCCTCGGAGGGGTTGTTATTATTATTATTATTATTATTATTATTATTATTATTATTATTATTATTTAATTTATTTATTTATTTATTTATTTATTTATTTATTTATTTATTTATTTATTTATTTATTTCAACAGGCTGGCCTGGCCTAACTTTTTAATTGTAAATTTTAAATCGGTTTTAAAAGTTTAGGGGTGTTTTAATCTGTTTCAGGCCAAACTTTTTAATTCGGTTTTATATTGTCTTTTAATTTTTGTAGTCTGTATGTTTTATCTCTTTAGCTGTTCACTGCTCTGAGTCCTTCAGAGTAGGGCGGTATATAAATCTAATAAAATAAAAAAAAGAAAAGAAAAATAACCTCAATAGTCCAATTACATTACTATATTCCTACTCATTTTGGTATTGGTATTTGGTATGTTTTCCCCAGATCACCCCTAATTTTGATAGTCACAGACAAAGGACAGATCTATAGATAAATGCAAATCCAGATCCAAGCACATCCACTGCTTCATTCCAGATTCTCCACAAACCTGGTTCATATACATGCACAGCAGGTCTGCACTCAGCCTGACCCTAAATCCAAGGTTTGTCCCCAACCCTAATGGCTATACTAGGGGTCTGCAATGTAAAACATGTTAAATACCCTTTTCCCACAAAAAAGAAAACAGCGAAAGCCACAAAATCTGGGTGGGCATGGCCAACATGATGTCACTCACTCCCACCCAGTCTGATGACCCCCCCTCCACACCTACCCAGGTTTTGTGGCTCCCAGTATTTTCTTTTCTCTGGGAAACAGGTATCTCTCTCTCTCTCTCTCTCTCTCTCTCTCTCTCTCTCTCTCTCTCTCTCTCTCTCTCTCTCTCTCTCTCTCATCTCACTTTCTCTTTCTCTCTCATCTCTCTCTCTCAGGGGCAAGGGCCAGGGCCAGCCAGTGGTGGGTTCAGCCGACAGGGAGCCATAGCAGGGGAATGAAAGAGCCACATGCAGCTCTGGAGCTGTGGGTTGCCAACACGCAGGCTATACATTGAAGCAAGTGTGGTCGACAGGTAAATCCCATTATTGTTTTAAAGAGACAAAGACCAAAATAATCCTGGAACAAAGTTTATTCTTTGCAAAGGGCCTTTCTCTCTAAAGTAGAGAAAGACAGAAATAAAACAATTTACACAAGTTTTTATAGTCTTCAGGAACATCAGAATACACGTCAATAAAGTACCTTGGGAATCAGTTTCAGATCTTACATAACATCTTATATAACATATGCAGTACATAATTCCACCCTGGAAATTCCCCAATTCCCAACAGAAATACCCCTCAAAAACATCAATTGCGTACTTCCTTTAATTAATAAGGGCAAGTTAACCCAAAAGCATATTTCCTGCAAGACAAACATCCTCTAAAAAACACAGGAATTACACATTTCCTTTCTCATGTTCTTAAATGTCAGCTAAATTATATAATCAGGTTATACAAGGTAAAACAAAACCTTAACATGATTTCAAAATGGCGTAACTCAGGTTATGCTTTTACAGGAATAATTCCTATTTTTCTCACAGCAAGGCTAGTCCATTCTTCCTCCATGTAACTTCATCAGTGTTGTTATTCTAGTTCATAATCATTTTCCACCTGATTAAAGAGGCCATTCCTTATCTTCTCACAAAAGTACATGATGAAAATCCCTAAATATTATGACAACCACATATACCTTTCATTATGTTTTAATTTTATGATTTTTGTATGCCCATTTCTTTCATAAGATTACAGTTATTTTACTGAAAAAGGGAGCTCACGCAAATCATTTGATATGCCTCATTCATTATGATAAATGAGATAATTATTGTAAATCTACATTAGGATAACTGATATTCCCCACATATTGCAAGTGTAAAAATTGTCCTAGTTTAGAAGTTGCCAAACTTTCATCACCTTCTCCAAATTAAATTTCTGTTCCTTCAGCAAGGAATATATATTTTTTGCTCTTTTTCCTTTTCCTTTCTGGATTTACATTATTATGAATAATAATACACTTGATGGTTCTTTGATGCCTATTGTTTACCCTGAAAAAAAGATAAAAATTGTAAATTATCCATCAGCAATACAGAACCATCACAGGAAAGAAGTTGAAGGACACTCCTTTATGTAGTTCAGTACATGAATATGAGTTTATTAGATATGAATGTTCTCCAATTTCAACAGTCTTATCAGCTTCCTCTTAATAAAGATGCACAGTCAGTAGCATCTATTGTAAAATGTGAATAATAAGAATGAATGTTTTATCACGCTTGGTGAATGTGTAGTAAGCTAGATATTTTTCCTTATAAAATTCCTTATTACATTTTTATATTTTATATAGCCAATATATTGTTCCTATTGTTTCTGGTCATTGTTGCTCTCTGTCTGTCTGTCGGTCTGTCCATCCATCCGTCCATCCGTCTATCTATCTATCTATCTATCTATCTATCTATCTATCTATCTATCTATCTATCTATCATCTATTTTGTTATGCACATATATTTATGTTTATGTATATTTATGTTTATATACATATATATCTCCCTTTTCTTGAATGCTTTTTATACTTATTTTTTTCTTTTCTGAGTCTACTTCAGTGAAGGAAATTACATATATGGTATTTCTCATGAGTTCAGAAATTAAGATTATACTGGTTGAGTTGTGATAAACATCAACATGTTGACTTCAGAAAAGATTATTATAAACTCATCATTCCAAATTGGACATTATTCCCCAATTTGACCATAATTATTAAATAAGTGTGATCTCTATCTGGTCCATGAACATCCCCTTGGGACAGGAGGGAAATACAAAGGTTAACTGTATTAATATTCCATGCTTCAAGCAAAACTGGAGCAAGTGACTGGCAAAGCTATACTACTGCCATTACTGGAAATAGGTATTGCATAGATCCGGCTTTAGAGAAGCTGAGCATTGCCACTAGTATGAAAAGCATTTTAATATCAACAAGGGAGCAAGCATGCTGGAAGAAGGCAGGAACACTCTCAGACAAAGTGGCAGTATTTGTGGCTCTGATGATAGCTATAGAAGCTCTGCTACATGCTCCACACAAAGTCTCTGATGCTAAGTGTCCTGTTGGTGAACCTCTTTCTATCCTCCACAAGTATTACCAGCCAGGCCATTTCATTATTGGAGGCATTTTTTCTGAGATCTTCATTTTTTCGAGTCCAATCAGTTATGAAATGCCGCCTTCTGAAGAAAGTTTTGAAGACCTTGTGTAAGCAGCTTGGGTTTAAGACATGAAATTCTCAAGTAATTCAACTTATTTATAGGGTTCTCATGTAATTATAATAGTAACTCTACATCTCACTAAACCCAATGGAGATAATCAAAGCATGGCAAAATACAGAGGAAATAGGTTTTGGGGAAAGAGCCAGTTTGGTGCAGTGTTTAAAGCACCAGGCTTAAAACTAGGAGACCCTGAGTTCCACTCCAATCTTAGGCATGAAATCAAGTGGCTGACTTTGGGCCCCCCTCTCTCTCAGCCTTAGGAAGGAAGCAACTGCAAACCACTTCTGAAAAATCTTGCCAAGAAAATGCAGTGACTTGCCAAAAGTCAACACTGACTCAATGTAATAAAAAAAAGCAATAAATAAATAAATAAATAAATAAATAAATAAATAAATAAATAAATAAATAAAAATGATTTATTTTGTCAAGCACGTATTAGATAACAGATATAAGTATAAACATGGTTATTAATACATGAAATGGATATGAATAAAAGGGGCATTAGGACAGGTCTCAGTGTACATAAAAGGACAAGATACATTCATCAAGAATCATAAGGTACAACACTTAATGATAGTCATAGGTACAAATAAGCAATCAAATCATACTAGGAAACAATCAAAATAAATTGTGAAGCAGTTTGACTGCTCTGGTTATATTGTGCAAAAAATGAAAGAGATTATTTCTCTCTATCACTATAAAATCTGTAAAGAAAATACAGACACTTATAAATTGGTTTTCGAAATTGACCAGGTGTATCCATGAGAGTGACACTGTTATTTAATAATTTTCAAACCTTATTTGCTTTGAGAAAATATTTTTTTATAATTGATCCATGCAGTTAACATGAAGTGCTGTGTTTTCCATGGATGGGTTGTTTTTGATATGGTAATGTTGAAATAAAATATGCATTCAAAACTGTGATCTAACCCAAAACAATTTCCTGTGACATAGGATGCTTACTCAGAATTATCAGCACATTCTGGCCTTGGCATTTGCTGTGAAGGAAATCAATGAGAATGCCCAACTCTTACCCAATGTGAGTTTAGGCTTCCACATTTTAAACAGCCATTTCTTTGCAAGATGGACCTATCTTGCCTCTATGGAACTACTTTCCACAAAGGACAAATTCATTCCTAGCTACAAATGTGATATTCACAATAATATTGTGGGAGTCATTGGGGGACCTAATTCTGAAGTCTGTCTCCACATGACAAACATCCTGAGCATCTACAAAATTCCACAGGTAAGTGGTAATCATGGAACAACAATTAGGAAACATAAGAGTCTAAAGTTTAAGAACGGTTTTGTTCATGGATGTTAGAATATGGAAATCTCTTTATTAACTGGTGGGACTTTTTTATTTTTTTGAAGAATTTGTCTGGTGGTGCTTTTGTACTGGTATGTGAAGGCTGCAGAATGAAGAGTGTAATAAAATTGAAACAATAACTCTACTAATTTAAGCAATTATAATAATTGAAACAATCACTTTATTGATTAGTCATTAAGCCATAATCTATTTTACATGAGCTCAATCTCAATCTAAGTATTCAGACATCAATTCATCCTCTTGGCTAAGAGCTTTCTTTAGGGACTTTGAAAATCTTAAACTTTCCTGTCATAGCGGTATTCAAAAAAAGTTTCTGTATTTCCTTTTAAAAGTTTAACAAAAAAAGTCTAAACACTGAGGAAACCAAAACAGTCCCAGGAACCTACCTTTTAACCAAGAGTATATCAAATTTATTATCCATATTCTTTTTCACAAAAACCTTGTGAAAGATTTTTGTTGTTGTTGTTAAACGTTTTAAACACAATAATAATCGATAATATAAACCAAAAGGAAGAATAGAGAAAAAAGAAGAAGAAAAAGATGCAGGAAAGTAAAACAGAAAATAATAGAAAGAGAGGAGGTAAAAAAATAAAATTAACAAATATAAACAATTTCCCTCTCTCTTTACCTACTTGTAATTAACAAATATAAAAATCTTCATCCCACTACTCGACTCTTAACTAGAAGCAGATAAAATAAATAAGTCCCAATCCAGGTGTCAGCAAAAACTCCAAGCAGAGCACTAGAATAATCATATTAACTGACAAATATAAAAATCATCATTAACTGTGAGCAAATCTAATAAGTGACATCTTTTCCAGTCCAGATGTTGCCAAATCTAAAAATAACTCCCTCAGAGTTAGACATGTATCATTTTAACCCCTACCAAATAAGCCAGTTTTATATTCTTTCTTTTTACAAAAATCAATCTTGCTCTTTAATTCATTTGAATGACCATTTTCATTTGATTTGAATTTCTTCAAAACTTTAACAACCTTCTTTTGTAGATCTAGCAAGAAGAAATTATTCCACATAGTTCCTAGAACTGACATTTCTATTTCCTTCTTAGTTTTTTAGACTCCTGTCTGTTTTTTTAGACATATATGCAGTCATAAATTCTTCTTTAGATTTCTCTCAATAATTATTTCAGATAAAGATTTTTTTCCAAAACTTTTTCTACAACAACTTCTTTTGCTAGTTCTTCTGTTTCAGAAGGTATACATTAAAAGGCACAACATAGTTGACAATGTTAAGTCAAAGTGCCATTGAAATTCCTCAACAATGTCTCTGAACATCATTATAGGTTCCTCATCTTGTTAGATCTTTGGTATTAATTTTTTTTTTCTTTTCCACAAAATGCATTTTGCCTTCTCCTCACAAGAAGCAACTATATGGAGCACTACCTGAATGATTTCACTTCCTCTCTTTCTTCAGAGAGAGTCAGAGATGCTCTGCAATACGCAGAGCTGTCTTCAGTCTCCCATTTTTGTCCCAAGAGGTCCCTCAACCATCTCACCTAAAGTTCTAACAGAGGTTTACCATATCTGAGCTTCATAATCCAGGCAACCAGTAGGTTGCAGCAAAAACAGAATGATTGTTTTATTTATTTGTTTATTATTATTTATTTACTTTATTTGTCAAGCATGTATGAGATACCAGATATAAGTATAAACATGATCATGAATACAGGAAATGGACACAGATAAATGAGGACAGTAGGACAGGGATGGTAGGCACGTTGATGCGCTTATGCTTGCCCCTTACAGACCTCTTAGGAATTGGGTGCGGTCAACAGTAAACAGTCTAAGTTTAAACTTTTGGGGGTTTGGGGATAAAACCACAGAGTCAGATAGTGCATTCCAGGCATTGACCACTCTGTTGCTGAAGTCATATTTTCTGCAATCGAGTTTGGAGGAGTTTACTTTACGTTTGTATCTATTGTATGCTCGTGTATTGTTGTGGTTGAAGTTGAAGTAGTCATTGACAGGTAGGACATTGTAGCAAATAATTTTGTGTGTCATGCTTAGGTCAGACCGAAGGCTGACATAAGCCTTCTAAATTGTCTAACCCAAAATTTCAAGCCTGGTGGTATAAGGTATTCTGTTGTGAGCAGAAAAGTGGAATATCTCATGAAATATCTCTGGACTTGCTCAATTGTATTAATGTCTGATATGCAGTGTGGGTTCCAGACAGATAAACTGTATTCAGGAATTGGTCTAGCAAAGGTTTTATATGCCATAGTTTGCAATACAATAATCCCAGAGAAGAAGCTTCGCAAGATTAGGTTAACAACTCTTAATGCCTTTTTGGCAATGCTGTTATGGTGAGCTCTGGCACTTAGATCATTAGAAATGAGTACTCCAAGGTCCTTGACAGAGTGAGGGTCATCTACGAGGTTGTATCCCCCAGCTTGTATTTGGTGTTCTGATTTTTTTTTCCAATGTGTAAAACAGAGCATTTGTTGGTTGAGATTTGGAGTTGCCAATCCTTTGACCATTCTGACACATAGTCAAAGTCTCTTTGTAGGGCAGCAGATCTACTACTGAATTAAAAGGGTAAAATTAAACCTCAGCTTTGCTTTCAATATTTCAGAAAGTAGAATAGATTGCATATGATTTGTATTATCTCTGTTTCATTTTGCACTTAGTCCAATACAATCCATATATTCAAAGGTGAGGATTTAAAGAATGTATACAGTTAATCAGCAAGAATTTTTGTATGGCAAATTTATGCATCAAAGCAGCCGGTACAGGTGACCCTCAACATACTGAAATTGTCAGAACCCTCCTACTGTTGTGGGAGGACAGTAGATATACCAATGGTACATCAATGAACAAATGGCCCCATGATACATTTTGAGACCCCTGATTAAGTTCCCTTCCTCCATCGCTGCACTCGGAGATGTACACGACTGTGGATCTTCTTGCGCTGTGAGATTCCCCCCTCTCGCAGATGTGGCCCTCTTCGTTATCGAAGGCCCACCTCAATGACGGGCTTTGGGACCCAGAGAGGTGGCATGTGAAAACTAGGGGGTTGAGGGCTTTTTTCTCAATTTTTTTAGTTAAATTTTTAAGGGGTCCCAGGGAGGGGGAGGGTCAAATTAGAACTCAGGTTGTGGGTTTGGGGAGAAAACCCACAAGGGGGAGGGTCGGGGTGAGGTCTGGCCGTGAAGCGCGGTGGGGGTGGGTGGGCCCGGGATCGAGGGGGGGTTAGAGCTCATCCGGATAGTGTTTCAAATATCAATACTGTGGGTGGGAGGGATAGATATGGCGGGAGCAGGGGGCCATATTGTGTTAGGGGAGCACGCACTTGCTGTTTACGAGTGATGACGTGCTCCGGCCCCCAAGGCTCCACCCGTCTCCCAGGTTGCATAGAACCTCAGGGCCTGGGCCTTCGGCTGATGCTATGCGAATCCATGATATGAGAATCCATGACCTCAGTGCCTTCCGCCATGCCCTTAAAACCTTCCTTTTCCAACAAGCCGGGCTGGCCTAATTCTTTTTAAGTGTTTTTAATTGTTTTGTTTATTGTTTTAATTAATGGGGCCAAATTTATATATATTTTTTAACTATTTTTAGTTATTTTATATAGTTATTTTAACTATTTTAATATTTGTATTTGATGTTTTTATTTGGCTGTTCACCGCCCTGAGTCCTCAGGGAGAAGGGCGGTATACAAATTCAAAAATAAATAAATAAATAAATAAATAAATAAATAAATAAATAAATAAATAAATAAATATGCAATGCCAGGTCCGTAGTAAATAAAGCCCCCCTCATTTGTGATCTTATTCAAGAGGAGGGTGCAGACCTGGCAGGTATTACGGAGACCTGGTTGGGCCAGGAGGGGGGGTTACCCTCATTGAAATGTGCCCACCAGGTTTCCTTGCTTTTCATCAGCCGAGGTCACAGGGGAGGGGAGGGGGGGTAGCGGTTATCATTAAGGAAGGTCTGAAACCGAGGGAGGCCACTGTTCCTCAGACAACCGGCTGTAAATTCCTCCTTGTGAAATAGGGCCATGGGGTTCAGATGGGTTTGCTGATCACATACCTGGCTCCCTGCCACGTTGCAGCAGCCCTGCCCAAGCTACTCAACATCATCACCGCGGTGGCGGTTGATACCCCCAGGCTTATGGTCATGGGGGATTTCAACCTACCGTCCATGGGCGAGGCATCTGAGGTGGCTCGGGAGTTCATGGCTTCCATGACAGCTATGGACCTGACCCAGTTAATTCATGGCCCTACCCACACGGGGGGAAACATGCTGGATCTGGTTTTTGTCTCTGGACAGTGGTTGAGTGAACTCGAGATAGGGGATATAGTCACCGAGCCCTTCTCATGGTCTGATCACTCTCTCCTTCATCTCGACCTTCGAACCACTACACCCCGCCGCAGGGAGGCGGAGCCGGTAAGATGGTTCCGCCCCAGGTGCCTGATGGAACCTGACAGGTTCCAGATGGAGCTTGGGCCATTTCCTGAGGCTCTGGCACACGCCTCGACTGGAGACCTAGTGGCCGCCTGGGATAGGGCAGCCGCTGGAGCTCTGGACCGGGTCATGCCTTTGCGGCCTCTGCCCCGGCGCCGAACTCATTTAGCTCCTTGGTTCACTGAGGAGCTGAGGGAGTTGAAGCACTGGAAAAGATGCCTAGAGAGTAGTTGGAGGGCCAGTCTTTCTGAATCTGACCGGACACTGGTAAGATCTCATATTAGGAATTAACTAGTGGCGATAAAAGCAGTGAAATGTAGCTATTTTATTGCTCTTATTGCATCATCAGATAATCACCCGGCCGCCCTTTTTAGGGTGACCCACTCCCTGCTCCACCAGGAAGCGCAGGAGGGCCCCTTGGAGGGTAGAGCCGAGGATTTTGTTCAATATCTGTATGACAAAATCACTCAGATTCGGGAAGATCTGGGTAGTCTCAGGGGGAGGGACTGGGGCAGGTCTTGAGAATGTTATCTGGGATGAGTTTGATCCTGTGACCCCTGAGGACGTGGGCAGGATTCTGGGTAGACTGAACGCGACCACTTGTTTATTGGACCCGTGTCCCTCCTGGTTAGTGCTGGCTTCTTGGGAGGTGACACGAGGCTAGTTCCAGGGGATTATAAATGCTTCGTTGGGTGAGGGTGACTTTGCTGCTGCCTTGAAAGAGGCGGTGGTGAGGCCTCTCCTCAAGAAGCCTTCCCTGGACCCGGCAATGTTGGTAAATTATCGTCTGGTCTCCAACCTTCATTTTGTGGTGAAGGTTGTTGAGAGTGTGGTTGCGCAACAGTTCCCCCAGCACCTGGATGAAACGACGTATCTGGATCCGTTCCAGTCGGGCTTCAGGCCCGGGTACAGCACGGAAACGGCATTGGTCGCATTGGTTGATGATCTCTGGAGGGCTTGGGAAAGGGGGTGCTCCTCTGTCCTGGTCCTGTTAGATCTCTCAGCGGCTTTTGATACCATCGACCATGGTATCATGCTGCACCGGTTGGAAGAGTTAGGGGTGGGAGGCACTGTGTTGCGGTGGTTCTCCTCCTTTCTCTCTGACCAGTCGCAGTCTGTGTTGACAGGGGGACAGAGGTCGACCCTGAGGCCCCTCATATGTGGGGTGCCGCAAGGGTCGGTCCTCTCGCCTCTCGTGTTCAACATTTATGTGAAGCGCTGGGTGAGATCATCCGTGGTTTCGGGGTGGAGTACCATCAGTATGCTGACGACACCCAGCTGTACATCTCCATCCCAGATCACCCCAACGATGCCCTTGAAGTGATGTCCCGGTGCCTGGAGGCCGTACGGATCTGGATGGGGAGGAACAGGCTCAGGCTCAACCCATCCAAGACTGAGTGGCTGTGGTTTCTGATGTCCCAATATAGTCAGTTGGCGCCATCACTGACTATTGGGGGCGAATCATTGGCCCCCATGGAGAGGGCTCGCAACTTGGGCGTCCTCCTGGATTCACGGCTATCTTTAGAAGAGCACTTGACGGCTGTGACCGGGAGGATTTTTCATCAGGTTCGCCTGATTCGCCAGTTGCGTCCGTTTCTGGATTGGAACTTGTTACGCACGGTCACTCATGCCCTCGTCACCTCCCGCCTGGACTATTGCAATGCTCTCTACATGGGGCTCCCCTTGAGGAGCACCCGGAGGCTCCAACTGGCGCAGAGTGCAGCCGCGCGGGTAGTAATGGGAGCGACATGGCGCTCCCATGTAACACCTCTCCTGCGCGAGCTGCACTGGCTCCCGGTGGTCTTCCGGGTGCGCTTCAAGGTTTTGGTTATCACCTTTAAAGCGCTCCATGGCTTAGGATCTGGTTATTTACGGGACCGCCTACTACCACCAATAGCCTCCCACCGGCCAGTACGCTCTCATAGAGAGGGACTCCTCCGGGTGCCGTCAGCCAAACAGTGTTGACTCGCGGCCCCTAGGGGGAGAGCCTTCTCTGTGGGGGCACCTACCGTCTGGAATGAGCTCCCCCCGGAGATACGGAGGATCCCGGATCTGAGCACCTTCCGCCGTGCTGTGAAGACCTTTTTATTCCACCAGGCGGGCTTGGCCTAATCTCTTCCCTCTTTTTAATATGTAAATTTTAATCTGTTTTTAAATTATTGGGGTGTTTTAATCTGTCTGGGCCAAAATGATTTAATTTGATTTTATCTGGTTTTTAAATTTTTTGTATCTATGTATTTTATTGTTTGGCTGTTCACCGCCCTGAGTCCTTCGGGAGTAGGGCGCTATACAAATCAAATAAACTAAACTAAACTAAACTAAACATACAATAGTTCAATTAGTGAACATTCAAAATTACAACAGCCTTGAAAAAAGTGACTTATCACTATTTTTCACATTTATGGTCATTGCAGCAGCCCCATGGCCACTTGATCAAAATTCAGATGCTTGGCAACTGACTCATATGATGATGGTCTTGGGTTTATGTGAACATCTTTTGTGACCTTAATAATATGAAGCCATATTCATCTAATTGAGGAGTGTCAAACTCAAGGCCCACGGACCGGATTTGGCCCATGGGATGCTTCCATCTGACCCATGGGGCCGTCCTGGAAACAGCGAAGGGCCGGCCTGTGGGGCCTCTGCCAGAATAAATGGAACTGGGCCCTCCTGAGCCCCATTTTCACCAATAAGGGCTGCAGGAGGCCGTCACAGCCAAAAACAGAGCCCGGGAGGCCGCATGCGACCCTCTGAGCTCTGTTTTCACTGGCAGACAACTTCAGGATGCCGTCACAGCTGAAAACTGATGTTGAGCTGGCCACACCCACTCTGGCCATGCCCCTATCCTCCCAAAGGTCAAACACAACCCTGATGTGTCCCTCAGTGAAATCAAGTTTGACAACCTTGATCTAATTTAACATGCTAAATTAACAAATGTGGCAAGAAAGGTCATAAAATGGGGCAAAACTCAGTTAACAAATGTCTCACTTAGCAACAGAAATTTTGGGCTCAATTGTGGTGATACGTTGAGGACTACCTTTACGTTTCAAATGAGTGCATCGTATGATTTATCGTCATGATTCTCATCTTCCATGTGTTCTATCTCAAGATCTTATATGGTTCAACGCCAATGATAAATGACAAGACCAAAGAAGATTTCTTCCACCAGATGTTTCCAGATGGGACCCTTCAGTATATAGGGATTCTTGAGCTGTTGCTGTATTTCAATTGGATCTGGATTGGTGTAGTTGCTTCTGATGATGACAATGGAGAGATATTTGTACAGAATATTCTTCCCAAATATTCTCAGCATGGTATCTGTGTGGATTTCTTAGAAGCAATGCCCAAAATGACTTTTTCAGGTGACTTGACTGAAATAGTAACAAAATGGTTTGCAACATCACATATTGTCACAGGAAGCATGGCTAATACTGTTATTATACAAGGCGAAATACATACTATTGGTGTTTTAAGATTAATTTTTCACGTCGCAAAATTTTATGATACAGCAATTGAGAGTCGAGTCTGGATCATGACAGCCCAGATGGCTTTTGCATCTCCTGGTTTTCTAAGAGATTCTGATGTAAATTGCCTCCATGGAGCTCTGTCCTTTGCAATTCACACAAACTCACCCAGAGGATTCCAGAGGTTTCTGAAAGAAAGAAATCCTGTTTCAGAGAATGGAGATGGCTTTATCAGAGTCTTATGGAAAGAAGCATTTAATTGTGATTTCTCAGATTCTACTCTAGAAGAGAAAGATGCGGAGATCTGCACTGGGGAGGAAAAGCTTGAGAATCTACCTATGACCCTCTTTGATACAAGCATGTCTGGTCACAGTTATAGCATCTATAATGCAGTTTACATTGTGGCGTATGCTTTGCACACAATAACTTCATCCAAGAGAAGACAGAGAGCAAAGATGAAACAAAAAGGACAAGATCAATTAAATCGTGAACCATGGCAGGTATTTTGTAAAACAATATACAGTAGAAGAGTTCTCTTGAATAGAGAATACAGTGCCAGATCTAGTAACTAATTCCCACAACACTGTCAAATAATTTACTAAAACTGTATTACTATTATTGTTCTCTTCCTTACTAGTATCTATCTCTTCCCACTTATTACTATAACCGTGTTGCTTGTATCTTTCAATTATATTGTTTTTATTTGTTTCCTAGTACGATTTGATAGCTTATTAGTAAACTTGACTATCACTAAGTGTTGTATCTTTTTATTCTTGATGAATATATTTTATTCTCCTTATGTACACTGAGAGCGTATGCACCAAAGACAAATTCCTTGTGTGTCCAATCACACTTGGCCAATAAAGAATTCTATTCTATTCTATTCTATTCTATTCTATTCTATTCTATTCTATTCTATTCTATTCTATTCTATTCTATTCTATTCTATTCCATTCCATTCCATTCCATTCCATTCCATTCCATTCCATTCCATTCCATTCCATTCTATTCTATTCTATTCTATTCTAGTGAAAGGAATAGAACAATATGAACAGAGAATATCCACTAAGTGCCAGGAAATAAATTTAAGACCGATCCAAAAGAAAAACAGTTGAGTTCATAATTGATCTGAGGATCATCACTAGGTAGAATTTTAAGATCATATTTTTTCAGAGAATGTATAGATATTACTGGTATGTTAAAGATAGATGTATAGATGTGTAAAAGAATCATATTGAATATTTCAATATTTCTGTCCCCAAAAGAGTTCCTTTTCTTAACTTTTTTCTTTGACTTGTATGTTACAATATAAAAGTGTCAAAGTTCAGACTGAGAATTATTTCCTCTCGTTTAGTCCCTGTGGACCAATATCTTAATATTTTTTTTTGTATTGTTAAGTTTCTGCTGAGTGAATTTGATGAAAACGTTATTGTTTTGAAACTATGGTTTCCAACTTAGAGAGAGTAAACTTTTCTGAACAAATACATTTTTATTATATTAATAAATATAATATAAATATATTAAATGCAACTACTTTTCCAAATATGACACCCTGTCATCACATTACCTGGACAGCTCACCTGGACACTGCTCCCCTCCTTCCCTCCCTTCCTCCTCCTCCTCCTCCTCCTCCTCCTCCTCCTCCTCCTCCTCCTCCTCCTCCTCCTCCTCCTCCTCCTCCTCCTCCTAATTGGAATAAGTTTCATGAATATAAACCTATCTCTAAAATATTTAATTCTTGTCATCTGCAGCAATGTGCTTTCTCCATTACCCACAGTTTTCAACTTTGATAGGACTATTCTAAACATTACAGTATTTTGTGATATCATGTCTCACCACCATCTCCCCAATTTAGCTCCACAAGTTCCTGAGGAATACTTTCTTTAAAAACAGTGCTGGAGAAAACATTTCTTTTGATGATGATGGACATATAATTGCTGAATTTGATATTTTCAACTGGGTCACCTATTCAAATAACTCATTTACAAAAGTCAAAGTTGGATGGATAGACCCAAATTCATTCTCTTCTAAATTGCTCAACATTCATGAAGACGCCATCGTATGGCCCACTAGATTTAACCAGGTATATATTTTGTACAGATCTGGGGATACTTTAGTTCACATTTTGAATGTTCAGAGTGTTCCTTTTCATAAGCTTTTCATAAGCTGGTTTATTGATCTTAATTAAAACAAGAGGTTTTGGTAATAACATTATGCTGAGACAAATTATTGTTGTTACTTATATGATCACTATGTATTCCAGTCAAAGTAGAATTCTCCAGATGATCAAAGTGAAGAAACAATTTCTGTTTCAATCAAATGAAAGACAAAAGCAAACAGCTGCTGAGTGGGCATTAAAATATAGTAATATTTGTGCTTTCTTGTGTTTAGAAATTGTAGTTTGTGTTTTAAAGAAGATGACTTTAATATGCCTTGTTGGGTGAGGCATATTAATCAAATTGTCTTTTCTGGTCTTTACTATAATGATTGAATATAGCATCCAGTCACTTGTAGTTCATCATCAATTACAATTATGCAGAAGTGTGTTTCAGCATGTTCTGACAAGTTCTGGAGAACCAGTAGCGGAAATTTTGAGTAGTTTGGAGAACCAGTAGTAAAAATTCTGACTGGCTCCACCTCCATCTATTCTCTGCCTCCCAAGTCCCAGCTGATCGGGAGGAAATGGGGATTTTGCAGTAACCTTCCCCAGGATTGGGGTGGGAATGGAGATTTTACAGTATCCTTCCCCTGCCATGCCCACCAAGCCACACCCACAGAACTGGTAGTAAAAAATTTTGAAACCCACCACTGCAATTACCTCATTACACATACAATTACTTCAAAAACCCATAATATGTCAGCTTTGGAAGCCATATTAGTACCAGAAGCTTCCATGCTGCCACCTTCTTGTGTGTGGGAAAGTAGGAGGGGGGATTTAGTAGAGGGAAAGTAGTCAGAAAAAATAGCATTCTTCTTATTGGTCAAGGTCATCAGTTCTGCAGCTGGAGAAGGAGTGGTTGGAGTGATGTCTCAAGATGGGACGGATGGTGATTGGACCATGTGATGGAATGATAGGTGCAGGGGGTGGATTTGGAGGTTTTGATTTACTGAGGGAAAACCCAGAACTCTCAGATTCAGATTTTCCCAGATGTGCCAGTATACCTACTCTAATAAATGAGCAGGGAGTTGGACTAGATGACCTCCAAGGTCCCTTCCAACTCTGTTACTGTTACTAAAATGGAACTTTGAGAAAATGCTTGTCTTGGAGTTTTTAATTGGAGTTGGGTTTTTCTGGAATGCTGACATAATATATGGATTCAACCCATTACATTTGATGTAGAAACTAGTAGATAAAGCTTTGTTTGAAAAAAAAATCAACTCCATTCTTGTACATAGGAAAGCAGAAATAATTAATATAAGAAACAGCAGCTTAGATGTCATCCATCTTTATTTAAAAGTAAATACCGTAAGTATTGCTGACGTTATTATGCACAAAAATTTAATGAGTTACACCCAATTAAAAAACAAACAAATATGGAAGTATTTTCCAAAAATCTTCACAATATGCTAGAAAAGAAGTTAGTTATTTTTTCACATTTTATTTATGTGTGTCTTGTTTACAAGAACAAATATTGTCATGGAATGGCAAATTGATTCTTAATCCATTCATGTTCATTTCAGAAAAGACCCCATTCACTGTGCAATGACAATTGTCATTCAGGTTCAAGTAAGACCAAGATAGAAGGGAAACCCTTTTGCTGCTATAGTTGCCATTCATGTCCAGAGGGGAAGATCGCAAATCAGAAAGGTAGGTTATATTCAGCTTATAATATCAAACATTCCTTGGTAACCTGGGTGGAAGGTAAGTCAATGGAATTTATTCATTCATATACATTTCACGATGTAAAAAAGATGTTGAGACTCTAGAAAGAGTGCAGAGAAGAACAACAAAGATGATTAGGGGACTGGAGGCTACAACATATGAAGAACGGTTGCAGGAACTGGGTATGTTTAGTTTAATGAAAAGAAGGACTAGGGGAGACAGGATAGCAGTGTTTCAATATCTCAAGGGCTGCCACAAAGAAGAGGGAGTCAAACTATTCTCCAAAGCACCTGAGGGTAGGACAAGAAGCAATGGGTGGAAACTAATCAAGGAGCAAAGCAACTTAGAACTAAGGAGAAATTTCCCAACAGTTAGAACCAGTGGTGGGATTCTGCCAGTTCTAGGCGGTTCGGCTGAACCGTTTGTTAAATTGCTGGCTCGCCCACCCCTTGCCCCGCCCCTCCGCACCACTGGGCGAGGGGTGGGCGAGCCAGCAATTTAACAAACGGTTCGGTGTTTTTTTATAATTTGATTGGCCTCGCAGCTGCTGCGGGGCTTCAAAGAGCCGCTCTACAGCTGATCAGTGTTAAAAGAAAAGAAATGAGTAGACTGACGCCTGCAATAATAAATGGGTAGACCCAGTGGTGGGATTCTACTTCGGTAGAACCGGTTGTTAAGTAGTTAAGCCAGTGGTTGCCAAAGTGGGTGGTACCACCCCCTGGGGGGGTGGTAGAATGCCTTAGGGGGCGGTAAGAGGCAAGGGGGGCAGCAGGAGGGGCTAAATGGCAAGGAGGGTGCTCCCCCGTGCCTCGCAGCACTTACCTCCTTGCAAGCAAACAGCAAGAAAAAACAGCCCCTTCAGCTTCAGCATCTGTTAATTAGCACAAGTTGATTAGATCGGCCTCCCGCCTCTCAGCTGATTTGCTCTCAGCTGTTTTGCCAGGGCTCTATTGCTCTCTGCAAAGAGTGCTCGAGCAGATTTTTTTCCCCCTAGCCTAGCTATGCTGAAAAAGCGAAACCGAAAATAAAGCAGGGTCTTTGCTGCAACGTGACAAAATGAGGCAGAGAGAGATTTCTTTTTCTTTCTCCTCACCAAAAAAGGTAGGTGCAAACAATGGGAAATTTAGGGCAAAAGAGGAGAGTTCAAGATTTTAAAACACAAAAGAAAAAAAGCTCTATTTAACTAGGGAATTGTAATAATTGAGATACTATTAATTGTATATTGTGTTGAAAGCAGAAATGGTTAAGTTGTGGTTTGTAGGAATATATGGGGGAAATTATATGGTTTATTATTATTGGTAAATATAATTAATTGATTTGTAAGAAATTAGATTGCATGAAAATAATTGGAATATTCATGTTCATATTGATTAATATACAAAAAAGATAGTTATATAACTAATTGATTTATATTAAAATGTTGAATTTGTATTAAACAACTATAATATTACATCATTAACCAATGTGAGGATGGATATAAAAATAGATGACAATGGGAAGGGGTATAATATAGAATAGAAAAATTGAATTTGATTAAGATTAGAGATAAGGATGAACGGTAATATTGGTTTTTTAAAAAAATAGATGAGGAATAAATATGGCAAAAAGAGCCATGATAGTACAGGGGTTTAGTGCACCCTGTAATTAACACAGCTGCCTGCAATTTCTGCTGGTTCGAATCTCTCCAAGGCTCAAGGTTGACTCAGCTTTCCATCCTTTCTAAGGTAGGTGAAATGAGGACCCAGTTTGTGGGGGCAATAAGCTGACTTTGTATAAAACATACAAAAGAATGAAGGCTATTGCTTAACGCATTGTAAGCCGCCCTGAGTCTCCGGAGAAGGGCGGCATATAAATCAAATTAAAAATAAATAAAAAAATAAAAAAAAAGGAAATATAGAAATTGTAAATTTAATTGAAATGACTAAACACTGTTTAAATTTGTGAACCCGCCAAATACTCTATTCAAAGAAAATATATTGTATGTTTGTATGTGTGTTTCTAATTATTGCTATTTATTCATATTTGTTCTCTTTTATTCTTTAAAGTTTAACAATTCATTCTTTATTTTAATATCTTTATATTTGTTTGGGGTTGGCTTTCTTCCCTTTCATCTTTTTTATTGTACAGCAATCTTTCTCCTCAAACCTATCACCTCTCTCTTTTCTTTCCTTCTTACTTTCTCTTCCTCCCCATCTTCTTCTCCTCCCTACTTCCTCTTCCTTTCTCCTTCTCCTCCTCTCTTCCTCCCTCTCTTACCCTCACTCCTACTCTAATTTCCCTTCCCTTCCTCCATCCCTCTCTATTGCTGTATCCTTTTATGCATATGGACTACTCAGAGCGCTGAAAAAGTTATTTTTGACTGGTCCTCGCACTTTTGACCAGTCCTCGAACTTACGACTGTCCTAACATTTTATGTTTTTGCCCTATCTTGTCACCATGGTGAAGAGAAGCAGTTGTGAAATGAGCGACATGGTTGTTAAGAATGCTTCAATGGGCATAAATTATGACCAGTCATAAGTGCAAAGACCGGTCAAAAGTGCGAGGACCTGTCAGAAATCACTTTTTTCAGCCCTCTGGGTAGTCCTTTTGTGCATATGGACTACTCAGAGGGCTGAAAAAGTTATTTTTGATTGGTCCTCGCACTTTTGACCAGTCCTCGAACTTACGACTGTCCTCACATTTTACGTTTTTGCTCTATCTTGTCACCATGATGAAGAGAAGCAGTTGTGAAATGAGTGACACGGTTGTTAAGAATGCCGCAACGGGCATAAATGTGAGGATGGTCATAAGTGGGAGGACCGATCAAAAGTGCGAGGACCAGTCAGAAATGACTTTTTTCAGCCCTGAGTAGTCCCTATGCAGATAGCCACGCCCACCCCGGTCACATGACCAGCTAGCCACGCCCACCCGGTCACATAACCAGCTAGCCATGCCCACCCGGTCACATGACCACCAAGCCACACCCCCAACTAAGCCACGCCCACAGAACCGGTTGTTAAAAAAATTGAATCCCACCACTGGTTAGAACTATTAATCAGTGAAACAACTTGCCTCCAGAAATTGTGAATGCTCCAACACTGGAAGTTTTTAAGAAGATGTTGGAGAACCATTTGTCTGAAGTGGTGTAGGTTTCCTATCTAAGCAGGGGGTTGGACTAGAAAACCTCCAAGGTCCCTTCCAACTCTGTTATTCTATTCTATTCTATTCTATTCTATTCTATTCTATTCTATTCTATTCTATTCTATTCTATTCTATTCTATTCTACTCTACTCTACTCTACTCTACTCTACTCTTTTTTTAAAAAAAAATATTTTTTTAAAACACACACAATACATCTTTTCGGAAGAGCGCATTGATCTGGTCATAAATTTGTTCAACTTTTTGTTCATCTTTAACAAAATTTTATATATTCTATTTTTGCCATAATACTTATCACATATCTCAAATATTACCATCTTATAAAAAGCTAACTCATATTAACTTGATCAAAGCAATTACCCTTCTATTAATCCTCCTTAAATCTTGATTCAATTAATACCTCATAATTATTTCACAATAATTACCCTAAATACTCACTATTAACAATACAATTCAAACATGTTTATCTTTCTAAATCTTATTTCCCTTTCTAAAACTTCCTTACATTTTATTATTACTTCATATAATATTCATTAAATCCTTATTTAATTCTTACTTCATCAAATTTAAATCTTATCTTTAATCTTGAAAATATACCAATTTAACATTTAAACAGAGTTCTTAGTTCAAATAACACAACATAATATTCACAATTATTTCCCTAAATTCTATCTATTTAACAGTACCATTTATATAAAGGCCAGTTAAATGAGTCTTATTTAGCAAATCATAATCCTATATCATTTCAATTTTCTTTTCTTTTGGCTTAAATTAATGTATTATTGAAAATATTCAAATTATTACAATTGTTATAGGTATTTAAACAATATCCCAATTATTATAGCCATCAATTTTCTCAAATAATATCATCCAACATCTCAATAAAAATTAATTCATTATGTTCATTGATATATTTTCTTTACATAATCTAATTTTCATATATTTTAGCTTCAAACTATATTTCAATTTTAGGTATCTATAACATATTCTTCTCTCATTTCTATCTTCCTTTCTCTCTCCCCTATTTTGCCCTATCTATCCTGTTGTTTCCCCTCTCTTTTCTCTTTCTCTTATTTCACCATTGTTAATATCAATATAATCATTAGGTCAAGGTCCTGGACTCTTCTATTTTGCTTTATATTCTCTAGTATTTTCCAACCTTTTTCTTTTATCATTCCACTGTTAATCCCAGTGTAATCATCTTTATTTTTTTCACTGTTAATCCCAGTGTAATCTCTAAAAACTCCTTTCATTCCACTGTTAATCCCAGCATAATCATCTTTATTTTTTCATTGTTAATCCCAATGTGATCTCTAAAAACTTCCTTTTTATTATTACTATCCACATGTTCAGTCACTTCTTCATATTTAATCATATTGTCTTTTTCTTCTTTATTTTCAGTCTCTATGCTCCATCTTCATTTTCTTGTCTGCTTGCGTATGCTCCATTTCAGCTTTTGTGTCCTCAAATTTTAGTCCTCAGTGTAATATTATAATTATTTCTCTTATTTCCATTTTCCGTGGCAAGTACATCAATTTAATCATTTCTCTAATTTCCTGCACCATTTTATTCTTTTTGAGTTAACATTATTCCCATTATAAAAGTTCCATAGTATTCCCCTTTCCCCCCAAAAAAGTTGAGCCGCTTGCAGACAAAGAAATCCTCCCCCAAAAGTTCTCACAGCTTTTATCTGTAAAGTTCACAATTTTCCAAAACAAAGAGCAAGTTGCAATTATTCCTTTTTACTCCTGAAGGTGTCTCTCTGCAATCCACAATTACCAATTGTCAAACAAGTATCCATTTTGTTTCAATCTACATCAACAATCTTATTTAGCTTCTCTTTTTCTTTTCTTTTTTTCTTTCTTTTTTTGCCTGTTCCTCTTAGTCTTCTGATGTGCCTCTCCTTCTTCCCCATCCCTACAGGACGGTTCTGGTCCGAAGACCCATTGGCAGTGGTTCATCAGTCCGGGTTTTAGCAGAGCTCATCAGAGCCTGCTAATTCCCTGACTGTCTCAGCGTGTCGCCAAACCGGAAATTTCTATTCTATTCTATTCTATTCTATTCTATTCTATTCTATTCTATTCATATATTATATGAGGAAAAAATTATGCTGAATGAAATAAATCAGAACATTCCATCAACTCCTTAATTCCTTTTGTTCCAGGCCTGGAATTGATGTTTGTCATTATTTAATGGTCTCCCTTTTTATTTTTGTGGGTTTTGTTACTATATTTTAGTCTGGACTGCCTGTTGATCAACTGGTCCTAACCATTGTTCTGTTGCTTTTCTTTTTTAGTTTATAATATAAAATACAAATGAAAATACAAATGAAAATAATGGGAAAGTAAGGGAGTGGGGAGGAAAGGGAAAAGTGTAGAGCAAAGGAAAAAAGAAAGAAAAGATATTGACTTCTGACTCCCTTTGGTGCAGGAGAACAAGATGATAGCATCAAACCTCAACTTTTAACTTTTAGATAATAATATAAACCAGCCATTTCTACCTATCTACCGGCAATTGGTAAAAATCCAAAATCAAAGTTTCATTTTTTTTCACTTCAAGCACAAGGTCCAGAAGTGGTTTCCAAGCAGAAAGAAAAGTAATTGTGATTTTTTTTTGGGGGGGGGGTTAATCAAAGCAGTCAATTT
Source organism: Pantherophis guttatus (assembly GCF_059756535.1). NCBI lineage: Eukaryota > Metazoa > Chordata > Lepidosauria > Squamata > Colubridae > Pantherophis > Pantherophis guttatus. The sequence goes on from NC_142066.1 coordinate 17,548,889, forward strand.
AGCCATCTCTGCTAACTCCATCAACTTTTGCAGCTATTCATCCATTGGGGGACTAAAAGTATCCTTCCATTTTTGTGCATAATTTTGCTGCCATCAATATATATATATATATATATATATAAAACATCAAAGTTGCATTTTTTTGGTTTATCTTTATGTTCACTTTGAGAATCTCAAAAGATGTGAATCCTATTTCAATGTTTCTTTGTTTTGTTACATGTCCACCATAAGTGATAAAAGGTTCCTTCTTTACATTTGCATTTCCAACATTCATTTGAATACTGTATTTTTCGGGGTATAAGAAGCACTTCCCCCCCCTAAAAGAGGGTGAAAATTTGGGTGTGTCTTATACACCGAATGTAGCCCTGCCCACCCACCAGCCCCCACCTTTTGGCCTCTGCCTCCCAGCAGTTTACCTCCTTGCAGCAAGCAGCAAGCAGCAAGCAGCAAGCAGCAAGCAGCAAGCAGCAAACAGCCCGTTTCAGCTTTAACACAGTCTGATTAGCACAAGTAGCTGATTGTTGGTTGGATCAGCCTCCCGATCCTCAGCTGTTTCAGGCTGCAGGGATTGCCTATTGCCACGCGGGCCTCTGCTGTTTGCTACAAGGAGGCAAATTGCTGGGAGGCAGATTTTTTTTCTTATTTTCCTCTCCAAAAAAGGTAGATGCGTCTTATAGTCTGGAGCGTCGTATACTCAGAAAAATATGGTACCTTAATACATTCTTGGCAACTTATCTGGTCTTAAATATCAACAATATATCATCTTATAAAATTTTTCTTTTAAATTATAATTTAGTGTAAGTTTTAGAATTTTTGTTCCCATGTTCTCCATCATTCAAGCATTACATTACATCCAAAATTCCTTGCCCACTGAACCTTGCAATGCAATATTGCAATGTTGCAACATTCATTCTCCAAATTCAAATTCAATAACACCTTATAGACCTTAGCAATAATATGTTCATCACCACCACACAGTAGGATTTCCAATTCATTTTTCACAAAGTCAAACCTATAACGTTTTTTGTCTGATTTAACTGGTGGACACATCCTTCTGATTCTAACTGCTCTTTACATTTGAGGATAGGCTCACCAAATTTAAAAGATATTAATTGATCATCAGTCCACCAGTCTGGCTTTGCCATAATTTTTTTCCTAAAAAAAAAAAAAAGCTTCTGGGATGGGGGTCGGAGACATCCAAAGAGGCATCTTCACAGAGAACCTTGTTTTATTCCAAACTCTTAGGAAAGCTGTTGATTAACTGGTCCTAACCATTATTCTGCTGCTGTTTGTAAATTCTGTACATTGCCTACAGTCCACTGGAGTTGGGTGGGCAATCAATTCAAATAAATATATATATTTGCCACTCTATCCAATTTGTATAACACTATATAAAAACTTTGTATCCTTTCTTCTAAATCAATACAATGAATAAACATTCTGTCCTTCAATGAAATTGTGAGCTGGTCTTCAATTTAAATATATCCATGTGAAAATTTGTGAGAGGAATTTCTTCTTCAGAATGTATTCCCATGGTGTATTTTAAAAACGTTACAGTTAGATGATATGCCTGAAATAGATATTCACAGAAGGGAAGAAATTCATTTTCCAGCCATTAGTCTGCATGGATATTTTTTTTTTAAAAAAGAATTATGCTATTACCCATCTTTTCCATATCACAATATGAAATTACTATGGCTTCTTATACTGCTGTAATTTAATCTGATGAATTTTACATTGAATTATAACAATTACAATATTGACTAGTCTAATTGTTCATTAGTTTGAATATTTAGTAAATTAATAAAGGGGGGGAAGTAAACATAAATTTGACTTGAGTCTAATTCTATCCACATTCATTGACTATATTACAGAAGTGATTTATTAGTGTTTACAGTCTAGCAACAGGTCTGTAACAACCACGCAGCCTCCCTTTGAAGCATTAAGGCTCACTGTGCTAAAATTCTTACTTAAGTGAGTATTAACCATGTCTTCATTAATGCACAATCTTTCACACTGTAATAATAACATTTTCTTTTGCAGACATGGATGATTGTTTACCATGCCCAGAAGGACAATATCCAAATAGTAACCATAACTCGTGCCTTCCAAAACATATAATTTTCCTGTCTTATGAAGACACATTAGGGACCAGTTTGGCCATTACGGCAATTGTCTTTGCCTGTATTGCCACTGTGGTGCTTGGGATCTTCATCAAATACCAGGACACTCCCATAGTCAAGGCCAACAACCGGAATATCACCTACCTTCTCCTCATCTCCCTTGTGCTCTCATTCCTTTGTAGTTTGTTATTCATTGGACAACCTGAATTGGTGACCTGCCTTTTCCGACAAGCTGCTTTTGGAATTGTCTTCTCAGTAGCCATTTCTTGTATATTGGCCAAAACCATCATTGTGATTTTAGCTTTCATGGCTTCAGTGCCAGGATCCAAGATGAGGAGATGGCTGGGCAAAAGATTAGATAATTACATTGTTGTTTCTTGCTCCTTTGTTCAAGTCATTCTTTGCACTGCATGGCTTGTAACCTCAGCCCCACACCCAGAAGCTGATATGAACCTAGTGGCAGATGAAATCATTCTGGGATGTAATGAAGGATCTACTCTCATGTTTTACTGTGTCTTGCTCTACCTGCTTTTCCTTGCCATTGTTGGTTTCAGTGTGGCTTTCCAAGCACGGCATTTACCGGACAGTTTTAATGAGACCAAGTTCATCTCCTTCAGCCTGTTGTGTTTTTGCAGTGTCTGGTTGTCCTTTTTTCCAACTTATCTGAGCACCAAGGGGAAATACATGGTGGCTGTGGAGATCTTTTCCATATTATCCTCCAGTGCAGGGCTACTGGGTTGCATCTTTTTCCCCAAATGCTTTGTTATTCTAGTAAGGCCTGATCTGAATAATAAAAAGCAGTTAATGAGAGGCAAGAGAGAAGGAATATAATTCCATAATATTGTTTCAGTGAAATATACATATATTGAAGACCAATAAAAAAATTAATATACTTAGAAATGCGTTGCTGAGGGTTTGGAAGAAGTATCAATATAAGCTAAATTATAAGATACCCATATGGGCAAATCCTAGACATGCAATAGAAAATATAAGTATAGAACAAAAAACAGAGGTGATTACTTATAAAGAGCTTCTTTTTTTGGAAAAGGGTAAGTTGCAATTGAAATCCTTAGATGTATTAAAAGAAGAAGGGATAATTTATACTTGGTTTCAGTATGGTCAGCTTCAAGCTAGATGGAGGGAAGATCAAAAAATTGGTGTCATGCAAAATGAGGAAAATCTGGTGAAACAGAATAGAGATTTATTTATTTATTTATTTATTTATTTATTTATTTTCAATTTATATACCACCCTTCTCCCTGAGGACTCAGGGTGGTGCACAGCCAGAATTAAAAACATGAAATACAAATATTAAAAACAATTAAAATCTATATAAATTTGGCCCAAAATTTAAAAAACCACAAACCAATTAAACATTTAAAAATTTAAAAAATTTCTTCCTAAGCCAGCCCGGCTTGCTGGAAAAAGTGGGTTTTAAGGGCACGGCGGAAGGCACTGAGGTCAAAGTCAGTTGCATATTAAAAGGTTGTATAATGCTTTATTGGAAATAGATTCAGAAACGGAATTGGTTAAGGATTGCATGATAAAATGGGCACAAAATTTCCAGGAACCAGTGATGATGGAAACATGGGAAAAGATTTGGGTCAGAAATGTTAAATTTACTCAAGCACAAAATTTGAGAGAGAATTTTTATAAAATGTTTTATAGATGGCACTTAGATCCTAAAAAATTATCATGTATGTACTCAAATTTGCAAGCTAAATGTTGGAGATGTGAATGTGATGATGCAACCTATTATCATATATGGTGGACCTGTAAGAAGGCATTTTGGATAAAAATTTGGTGGGTGATGCAGAATATCCTGAAAAAAAGGTTGAAATTTACTCCTCAATTGTTTCTACTGGGTATAATGACTGATTGCACAGTATTAGAGACTAAATTGATCTTGAACTTAATATCAGCAGCTAGGCTGTTGGTAGCGCAATACCGGAAGAAGGATTCTTTGCTTACTATTGAAGAGTGGATACTGAAAGTAACGAATTTAGCAGAAATGGCGAAAATCTCAGCGTATTTGAAGGACTATAAACAAGAAAGATACGTATCAGAATGGAGAAGATGGATTGATTATATTCAAAATAAGTATCAGACAAGAAAATATCAAATAGCTTATGAATGAAAGTTAAGTATTAGAAGTATTATGTTATCTATAGTGGAGTTAAGGTTTCAGGGTGGGATTTAGTAGTCTAAGGATAGATAGGTTAATTTAGCTTATGATTGTTAACTGAAATACCTTGTATTTTGCTCTGGGAAGTCTGGGGGGGTGGGATGAGGGGAGGGAAAGGGTGGGGGGGTTGGGGGGAAAATCTTTTTTTCTGTAAAACTTTTCAATAAAAAAAAAATTGAACTTTACATATAATAGTGGGCCTACCATTTTTCTGTCATTTCTCATAACTCCATTGGTTTATCCTGTTTTCCGTTTGGCTTCTGGGTGGAATTAAATTTTACTACATTTAAAGGCTTCAAGGACATAAGCACCCAATTTATATTAATATTCAATTTAAATGAATTACAATGTATCTTTTTTTCATATAGAATAAGATATATGCAATTACTTCATGATATTTTTCAACGTGGTAAACTCAGTGTTATAAGTTTATTGTATACTGATTTACTCTATACATTACATTTTGAGGTGCTGCTTTGTGCAATGTTGTTATTTTATTAGTAGAATTTGGAGTTGCTTGTTTAAGAAATTATGTTCATTAGATTAATCTCTTTCCGATTATAGATACTTACAGCAACAGAATAAGAAGCAGTAAACAAAAGAAATTAAGAAGATAAGCAAAAATAAAATTCAATCTAAATGTCTATGGGGATTCTCAATTATCCAAGTCATGGTTGTCCAGAAAGTTCTTTTTCAAAAGGCAACTGGACTTCCTTTGTTTTTCCTTGAAGACATTCTGCTTCTCATCCAAGAAGCTTCTTTAGTTCTGAGTGAATCATGGAGAATGAAAGGATTTATATTCCTTCCTATCATCTGTTTGTTAGGACTCTTTCTGAGAGTTGTTGAGGCCAGTTGGAGGTTTATTTGTGCCCTCAGAGTCACCTGAATAGTGCAAATGGAACTGTTGAAAGGACTGTCTTGTAAACAGAAGATAGATAGTGTCATATCCCTCCCCATTGGTGAAATTCAGCTGGATCTATCCAGATAATATGATCCAGTAGTGCCGGTGGTGGGAGGCTCCGCCCACCCACCAGGATGTCATCACGTCCCGTTTTTGACCTTCTGTGCATACCCAGAAGGTTCTGTGCATGTGTGGAGGAGGTGCACAGGGGGCTCACATTTGCGAGCCGGTAGGGAAAGGTAAGTAAATTTCACCCCTGTCCCTCCCCCTCTGTTGAAAGGGGAAGTTCAATTTTAGTGTAGATGGCCTCTTTGCCTCCTTTCAAACAAATGACCAGATGACTGCAAGGAATATAAATCCTTCTATTCTCCACCATTCAATCCGAACTAAAGAAGCTTCTTGGATGAGAAGCGAAATATCTTCAAGGAAAAACAAAGGAAGTCCAGTTGCCTCTTTAAAAAGCACCTTTGGGATAATTCAATCTACTTTGCATCAACCCACTTACTGTCCTTCTACCTAACATCTGCTTCTTATAAACCACCCCTGCTTTCACCACAACCATATAGTACCCTGATTATATTATTTCTGATCATTATTCCCAAAATTTCTATGAACTTGAACATAAGATAATTCCCTGTTACCTCCCTCCTACTTCCAATTGCATTTCAGAGTTTAGTCTGGCTGTCAAATCTGTAACTAAGGCTACCAAGGAAAGAACTCAAACTTTTTACCAGTTTAAAACAAAAAGTTATAAAAGGAGATGAAGATAGAAGCTGCAGAACCCGCTACATCAATTTGGGGTTTTTGTTTTGTTTTGTTTTCCTTTTGTCAAACAAATTGAAAAGAGCAAAATTTTTCACATTGCTGCGCTAGGCAAATGCATTTTTCTTTCTCCAACTACTGTATATGAAAGGTTTTACGATCTACTAGTTTTTATTGCTTGGTGCCTTCAATGCACGTAGTTGCATACCTCACAAGTTTGGCTGTAAGCCCAACCAGGTTTTTGAGAACTCTTACAAAACATCTGCTGCATTCAGCCTGATTTTTTTTTTTACAATAGCAGAAACAAAGATAATAGTAGATTTAACAGATACAGCCAGTTTTAGTGTGAATTTTAAATTTTAATGTGATGATACTAACTTGATCACAGAGGGGGAAGGAAATGCAAGGTGCTAGGTGGGATATGTGGGACCGGAACATTTTTCAAGTTGAAGAATTACACAAGCAAGATCACAAAAGAACTGTCAGGGTGGCAATTAATCCCGTTCCCCCCTGGGGTAATTGCACTTAATTAGAGATGGACTGTGGCTTTTCCTTGAAGTATACTTTAAGAAAATAAACCCGAGATACATTCTAATAAAACACATTTTATTATAAAGAAGTAAAAAAAAACCAACCTTACTAGCTATTAATTACATCTTGGCAGCGTTTCTGCCTTACCTCTTGGCAAACTTCCCTGCCTTGCTGGTAGAAGTTCTGGCAGACGAACAAAAAAGTTAGAAAAGAAAAGAATGTGGACATGTGCAGTAGCTTAGAGATAAGGTACTCAGCATCTACCGTAACTCTTAGAATTCAAGCACAGCTGGCAAACAAACAAACAAACAAAAAAAAAAACAGTGACAAGAACAGAAGCAGTAAACCAGAATAGCACTCTAAGGCGGGAATGTCAAACTTGATTTCATTGATTCCAACTCTGTAGACCAGTGGTGTTGACAGTGGGGGGAAGGGAAAGAGGATGGTTTCATGTGTGTGTACGCCACTTGCACTTATGCAACTTTGCATACTCATGTGCTTGCCTGCTGCTTACACAGTCCTGTTCCCAATGGGCCATGGCCTGGCACCAGGCTGTGGACCAGGGGTTGGGGACCCCTGGTTTAAGGGAAGAAGGCTTAGGCCACATCCCTACCAACTGTCTAGAGTGTGATACACTTTCCAGTTGATACAAATTGACTCTGTTGATGTGCCCCAAACTTCCCATGACACTCCATCAAAAACCAATCTTTAAAGGAACTAAAAACATGTCTCCCTATGAAATTATATATGGACAACCAATGAAATAATTCCTATCCCAGAAGCTTTTCAACTTGATACTTGATCAGATTACTTATATGCTCTATATTCTTTTCAACCCTAATGTCTATGGTAAAACAACTGATATGTTTCTTTTTACTAAGACAACTAACTGATAACCCGGCATTGGTATTTATTTATCACTGGCTTCCCCCTCTCTGTGTGTCTCTCTCTTTTCTCTCTCTCCCCATCTCTCTCCCCCTTTCTCTCTCTCTCTCTCTCTCCCTCTCTCTCCCTCCTCTGTATCTCTCTCTGTGTCTCTGTCTCTCTCCCCACTCTCTCTCCCTCCTCTGTATCTCTCTCTGTCTCTCTCTGTCCCTCTCTATCTACCCTCTCTGTATCTCTCTCTCTCTCTCTGTGTGTTCTCTCCCCCTCTCTCCCCCTCTCTGTATCTCTCTATGTGTGTGTGTGTCTCTCTCTCCCATCTCTCTGTGTGTCTCTCTCTGCCCCCTCTCTGTATCTCTCTTTCTCTGTGTCTCTCTCTCTCCCTCTCTCCCCCTCTCTGTATCTCCCCCTCTCCCCCTCTCACTGTATCTCTCTCTCCATTGTATCTCTCTCTCTGTCTGTCTCTCTCTCTGTCTGTCCCTCTGTATTGCTCTCCCCCTCTCTAATTCTAATAGAGGTGTCAGACAGGCCATGAGGACTCTCACAGTGCCTTGCACAACACAGTGAACTTTAGCACACTTCACAATGCAGATGGGGTCCCCTCCTCCTCCTGGAGCCCATTAAGATGTGGCGGCCCTCCTCCTTCCCCACCATCTCCTCTTGTGACCCCTGGCCAGCTGTGGCAGGGCCAGGAGGGTACACCATTACCATGGCAACTCCACTGTGCTGTACAGTAGAAGCCATTTTAAGGCAGTCCAGTAGAAGTCTTTTAAGGCACAACAGGCTATATCTTTTTTTTTTAATTTGATTTATATGCCGCCCTTCTCCGAAGACTCAGGGCGGCTTACAATGTGCTCAGCAATAGCCTTCATCCTTTTTGTATATTTATACAAAGTCAGCTTATTGCCCCCACAAACTGGGTCCTCAATTTACCTACCTTAGAAAGGATGGAAGGCTGAGTCAACCTTGAGCCTTAGCGAGATTCGAACCCTGCAGTAATTGCAGGCAGCTGGTCTTAATAACCAGCTTAATAACAGGGTGCCTTAAACCTCTGTACTACCAAAGCTCTTAATATAACACCACCCGAAGGATGTAATGGGTACCTTACCTCCACAGTATTTCTTTACAGGGAGTAAGTCATCTGTGTACCAAGTTTGGTTGAAATTGCTCAAGGCGTTCCAGAGTTATGCTTGCACAACAGGCTGTATCTTTGCCCCGGTATTTATAGACGTTGAAGCTTTTGTCTGACAGAGAGCCATTGGGAGGGCCTTTCTTCCTCCTACTTCCATGCCCATCATCTCTGCCCTATCCCTTCCCCCTCCATGTGCTTCTCTTTCCTGCCCTGTCTACGATCCTGGCACTTTGCCCCAAATCCTTCAGGCTCTTCCCCATTGGTCCACTGGAGGGTGAATGTCACAGCTGGCTTTTCCAGAGGATGCTAAGAAGGAACTGACATCACAAACAATTGCCACTCTAGGACACCACACTCACTCTCCTTAATTGACCAGGCATCACACACACACACACACACACACACACACACACACACACACACACACACCAGGGGTGTCTTAGCCCCCAGTATTTGTTTCTAGAGGTTAAGTCATCTGTATATCAAGTTTGGTTGAAATTGCTGGAGGCATTCCAGAGTTAAGGTGGAATACACACACACACACACACACACACACACACACACACCTAGGGGTGCTAGGGGTGTCTTACCCCCACAGTGTTTGTTCACAGAAAGTAAGTCATCTGTGTACCCAGGTTTGGTCGAAATTGCTCAAGGCGTTCCACAGTTATGCTAGAACATACATACATAGATACAGCCTTTTTTATGAGAGAGAGATTTATCATTTTTTTTTTAGAAACAACTCAAGGCAGTAAACATATCTAATACTATTTCCTCCTTCTATTTTCCATCCCACAACAACAACCCTGTGAGCTGAGTTGGGCTCAGAGAGTTGGCCCAAAGTCTTCCTGCTGGCTTTCATGCCTAAGACAGGAATAGAGCTCACAGTCTTCCTGTTTCTAGCCTAGTGCCTTAACCACTAGCTCAAACTGGCTTAACCATTACAATCGTCACTACTGTAGCTAGTGAAAAAAGCCATTTGGTTTCCTGTTTTAATATTCATAAAGAATTCCATCTATGACTGTTCATTGAGAAGCTTCCTTCTTCCTCCATTCTTATCACTATTTTGTCTACTATCAAAACATAGATACATACATATCATGAATGTCACTTGTCATTGCATGAAAAGCATTATAGATCCAGAATCCATTTCTGACATCTCTTTTCCAATGCAGTTTCCTTTCATTTTGACATTGGGATTAAAGAAAGAGCACTGAAATGCCTCTTCCCAAAAATCCCGGGGGGGGGGTGGGCAACAACTTTTTCTGGTGTAGGGTTTCAGAATTGAAATAATTAATGGACTCCTGCTATTCAATATACTGATGGTCAAGATATGGGTATAATTGATCAAGGAAAACCTCTTGGGATCTGGGATTCAGTACCAAAACTGAACCCTATGCAAATTAAAGTAATAAAAAAATGACTTTTTCAGTGGACACATGTTGAAAATATTTCAACAATTTAAGATATGCTTATAAAGAACAGTGTAAACTCCAATTCTGTCCAAAAGGACATCTGATAAATTAGTTTGCACAAAATAGAAATCCAAAATGGAAACACAATCCCATATCCAACCTTTTCAAGAAGTAACTTGTCATCAAATTTAAAAAAAGTCTATATAATATTAGAGTTTATTAAGAATTTTTTTTTAATTTTTTTTTTTTAAAGGATGGGAATTGAAGCTAAGGAAAATATTAGGCTTTAAAACAGTAAGCACCTCCAAAAACATTACGTAGCTTCAGTTAAGATTATTATGAAACCTTGGGTAAAAGCTAGTTTGAAAGAAATCAGGGCCTTTCCTTAGCAAATACAATATTGTATTTAGATAACAGAGTAGGTAAGATTCCTCCTTGTGTCCTGGAAAATTTCAATTGATTGTTCCATACAGCCAGATATTATTCTTTACATTGATTGATTGACTGTCTGACTGACTGACTGACTGACTGATTGATTGATTGATTGCAAAAGGATATACTTCTTAGTGCTTTTGTATGGCTAAATTTTAAAAAAGGCAATGAAGTTCTAGATATTTTAGGTGTTTCTTTGTCTCAGTTTCTGCTTGCTATTCAGTTCTGGCCTCAGTATGATGATAAAGCATTTAGGGAAGAAGATGCACACCAGAAGCCCTCCACTGGATGTCATGATTGAGAAGATCTCCACAGCCACCATATGTTTGCCTCTTGTGGTCAGATAACTAGGAACAAAGGAGAGCCAAACACTGCAGAAAATCAACATGCTGAAGGTGATAAATTTGGCTTCGTTAAAAGAGTCTGGTAATTTCCTAGCAAAGAAAGCTACAGTTAAGCTGACAAGGGCTAAGAGGAACATGAAGCCCAAGACACAGTAGAACAGGACAAAGGAGTTTTCATTACATTCCAGAATAATTTCTTCTGCCTTTGAGTGCATGTTGAAATCAGGGAATGGAGGAAAGGTCAACAGCCAGACAGTACAAAGAACTACTTGAATGAAAGAGCAGAAAAATACAATGGAAATGGCCAATCTTTTCCCCACCCATTTCCTCATTGTAGACTTTGGTTGGGTGGCCATGAAAGCTAAAATCACCACAATAGTTTTTGCTAACACGCATGATACAGCTACAGTAAAAATGACACCAAAAGCACTTTGTCGAAGGACACAAGTCATTTTGTGAGGTTTGCCAATAAATAGTAAAGCACAAAGGAACGAAAGCAGGAGAGAAATGAGAAGGATGTAGGTGAGGTTTCGGTTGTTGGCCTTGACGATGGGCGTATCCTGGCACTTAATGAAGATACCCAGAACCAACAATATGATAATGGATGAAGAAAGAGAACAAATGGCCAAGATGGACCCCAAAGTTTCCTCATATGACAGAAATGTTAGAGTTTTTGGAAGACATGAATTCTTTTCCTTGTTTGGATACTGATCTTCTGGGCATGGAAAACAGTCGTCCATATCTGGGGGGGGGGGGAGGGAGGAGAATCAGATTGGAAACATAGTTGTTCTGAAATTAAACTGAAAGGATTAGTATGTAACATTACAGGGTCATGAAGTTTTGATAAAAATAGGAAATATTTTCAGGAGCGATTCAGTCAAAATCCTCATAATTTATTAACATTAATAAATGTTAATAGGCAGCATGACTATACACCGAGGTGCACAGGACACTGCTACCTTCCCACTGAAGTGGTAGCTATTTATCTACTCACGTTTGCATTCTTTTGAACTACTCCAGAATGTTAAACAAATAATAATAATATTAATAAATTACCTATCATTTGTCAATTGTTTTTGTCTTAGTTTTTTCCTACTATTCAGTCCTGGCCTACAAACAATAATGTAGCATTTGGGTAAAAAGATGCAGGCCAATAAGCCAGCACTGGCGGTCAAGATGGAAGAAATCTTTACAGCCACCATGTATTTCTAAATTCATACCATTTAGGTTAGAAATTTTCCCTTCTGGGCATGGATGACAATCGTAACAGCAAAATGGTTTTCCTTCAATTTTGGTCCTACTGTATCCAGAACGACAATTTGCATTGCAAACAGAAAGGGGTCGCCCCTGTACAGAAATAGTATATGAGGTTAGTGTACAATTCAACGTGGTGGTCTGGCAACATACATATTGCAATTTTCTTGAAGGTCTAATTATATTAATGTGCTTATTCAGTAATTTTAATGCCCTCACAGCCAGGGATGGCTTCTAAGAATACATGCATCCCATTTACAATTCTATAGCCACTTCAAATTAGAAAAGATCTCTTGATTTTTTAGAATTTGAAGATCAAAACTAAACACTTTCAAATCTAAAATTCTAACAGACCAGGGAAAGATGTTTATACCCTTTACAAAAATTGTGCATTTTTACAAAGTTTAACTTACTAATTATTTATTAATAAATGTTTAATTATCTGATAAATAATGATTAACATTATCTGTGGTATAATATTTGTTTTGATTGTATACAATATTTGGGATTATATATTTCCCCAAAATATATCATTATCGGTTACATTAAATATGTTTAAGTATATAAATGATTGCAATGGACACAAATTGGTCTATATCTATATGGGTATTCCAATTTAATTCCTATTAGATGTTTTATCAAGCCAGACAAATTATTGAATTTTGGGGGCAAAAATTAATAACAATAGGAATAGCACTTAAACTTATATACCACTCTATAGTGCTTTACCACACTTTCTGAGCAGCTTACAACATCATCATATTGCCCCCAACAATCTGGGTCTTGGTTTTACCAACCTCAGAAAAATGGAAGGCTGAGTCAAACTTTAGTCCCAACAGCATTGAACTCCAGGTTGTAGTCAGAGTTAGCCTGTTATACTGCATTCTAACCACTGAGTCACCATGACTCCTCTTTCTGGGCAAAGGGAATTTATGTCTTCAATTTAACAAATTTTACATTTTCAGTTACATTATTTTATAACAAGCTACATTTAAGTAAAAAAGAAATTAATTACTTGATTGGCCCAATGGGACTTTTTAGACAGCTCCATATATAATTTCTTTAAAATCTTGGCAAGTTCTTGGGTTAATTTACTAAAAGCTAAGATGGACTGCAATGAAAGCTGCTAGACATAACTGGGTATTAAGAAGGAAGGACTTTTGATCCACAATCATGTCGAAACTGACATTACAGCATGAACTTTACTCCAAAATGTTTTTTGAAACTCCTGTGCTAGAAAATGGATCAACATTTTCAAACAGTTGATATGTACTGGGGGCTTTTAAGAAGTTTTAGAGGTTGAATTTCAAATATGATACACAAATCATCTGGCAACTTTACATCAATTCAGTTGAGCAGTTGGTATGGCTTAGATCAGAGGTGTCAAACTCAAGGCCCGGGGGCTGGATCCGGCCCATGGGATGCTTAGATCTGGGCCAAGAGGCCACCCTGGAAACAACAAAAGACTCTTGCTGCCTCTGCCAGTGAAAACTGAGCTCGGGAGGGCAGCAGAGGGTTGCAGGAAGCCGTCACAGCTGAAAACGGAGCTCAGGAGCCCATTTTCACTGACAGAATGCTCAGGCCACCACAGGTACCCTTGACATAAGTGATGTCAAGCTGGCCATGCCCACCCCAGCCTCCCAAGGTCAAACACAACCCTGGTGCGACCCTCAATGAAATCGACTTTGACACCACTGGCTGGTGCTTCAGAGATACCTACAATTCTTGGATATTTAGCAGATAACTATTTTAAAATAGAATCATAAATCCTTTTTATTGAAAACAAAAGCACAAGCTGAATGTAAACACTGATAATATATATGAAATGTGGAAAAAAACTTTAAAATATCCAGATTTGGGGAAAAAGATGAGTGTGATATTATTATTTTGTTTGTTAAATTTCACCAATGATAATAAATTAATAAAAAGTATGAATTTTAAATTCGGAAGTGCTTATTCTTAAAGTTCAGTATGGAAAGTTTCTATGAACTGTACCTCAGCAAGGTCTCTTGGCCATTGAATAGTATATATATATATATATATATTTTAATTTGATTTATATGCCACCCTTCTCCGGAGACTCAGGGCGGCTTACAATGCGTTAAGCAATAGCCTTCATACTTTTGTATATTTATACAAAGTCAGCTTATTGCCCCCACAAACTGGGTCCTCATTTAACCTACCTTAGAAAGGATGGAAGGCTGAGTCAACCTTGAGCCTTGGAGAGATTCGAACCAGCAGTAAATTGCAGGCAGCTGTGTTAATAACAGGGTGCTTTAAACCACTGTAGTACCAAGGCTCTTCTATTCTCAGATATGGTGAATATTTTGCCAGGAAAATGTTGTGATTCCATTCTTCCAACTTTTACTCTAAAAAGGGACTGATTTGGAAATGTGACCCAATTTATAATATCAAATCCAGCTATTAATTTGCCATTTGATTCAAATGAAATTGTTTCACTGACACTGTTATTAAATGAGATACCTCTCAGATAGTGGAGAAGCTAAATTTAAATTAGGAAAAGAAGTAAGCCAGGGGGGCTTTTTATCAGGTTCGCCTGATACGCCAGTTGCGCCCCTTTCTGGATCGGGACTCCCTACGCACAGTCACTCAAGCACTCGTCACTTCTCGTCTGGACTATTGTAATGCTCTCTACATGGGGCTCCCCTTGGGGTGCACCCGGAGGCTCCAACTGGTGCAGAATGCGGCCGCACGGGGGATTATGGGAGCGACTGGGCGCTCCCATGTGACTCCTCTCCTGCGCGAGCTGCATTGGCTTCCGGTGGACTTCCGGGTGCGCTTCAAGGTGTTGGTGACCACCTTTAAAGCGCTCCATGGCTTAGGGCCGGGGTACTTACGGGACCGCCTTCTGCCACCAATTGCCTCCCACCGGCCAGTTCGCTCCCACAGAGAGGGCCTCCTCAGGGTGCCGTCGGCTAGACAATGCCGGCTGGCGACCCCCAGGAGGAGAGCCTTCTCTGTGGTGGCACCTACCCTTTGGAACAATCTACCCCCAGAGATACGAGTGATCTCCGACCTCCGGACCTTTCGTCGGGCCCTAAAAACTCATCTCTTTCAGTTAGCCGGTCTCTCTTGATTTTATGATTTTATGGTTGGTTTTAAATTTTGATATGGATTTTAAATTGATAAATTTTAAACTATGGGCCAAATTTAATTATTTTAAATCTATTTTTAATCGTATTTATGTATAAATGTTTTTATTTTGGCTGTTCACCGCCCTGAGTCCGAAAGGAGAAGGGCGGTATAGAAATTCGAATAATAAATAAATAAATAAATAAATAATATCAATAATAATAATCATTTTTATTTAAAGATCGTATTAATAAATTATGTTATGAAAATGGTAATGACTGACTAAATCTTGAATGAATGTAATAATAATGGTTGACTATTAATATATACACAATAGATGACTGTTTCTTATACATGCAGTAGATATTACAATTATATACATAATATATATTTTAGACCCACCTTTGTTATTTTTATAAATAACATTAGGTGGTGAGTATATCTAATACTGCTTCCACCTTTTTTCCTCACAACAATAACTCTAAGAAGTGAGTTGAACTAAGAGAGAGTGACTGTTCCAAAGTCACCCAGCTGGCTTTCTAAGATGGGACCAGAATTGAGACAGTCTTACTTTCTGGCCTGGAGCCAGGGGTGAAATGCTTCCAGTTCTGACCGGATCGCCTGATCTGGTAGCGATGGCGGTGGGTGGTTCGGAGAACTGGTAGTAAAAATTCCTGTGCCCCCCCCACATTCCCAGCTGAGCCACATGTTCATCAGAGGCTGTTTTTTTTTTTTTCTTTTAAAGCATTTTTTCTATAACCTCTTCGGCGGAAGAGGTTGTAGGGAAAAAAAATGCCTTTAGAATGCTTTTAAAAGTAAAAAAAAAAAAGCCTCTGATGATCGTGTAGCTCAGAGGCTTTTCAAAGCATTTTTCTCTGCAACCCCTTCGGCCGAAAAGGTTGTAGGAAAAAAATGCCTTTAAAAGCCTCTGGCGATCCCAGCTGATTTGCTTGATCATCAGAAGCTTCTAAAAGCATTTTTTTCTGCAACGTCTTCAGCCGAAGAGGTTGTAGGGAAAAAAATGCCTTTAAAAACCTCTGGCGATCCCAGTTGACTTGCCTGATCATCAGAGGCTTCTAAAAGCATTTTTTTCTACAACCTCTTAAGGTTGTAGAAAAAATGCTTTTAAAAGTAAAAAAAAAAAAAAGTTGGCCATGCCCACCCAGTCACATTACCCCCACCACCAAGCCACGCCCACAGAACCGGTAGTAACAAATTTTAGCTTTCACCCTGCCTGGAGCCTTTAGTACAATATGTAGTAGGCTTTAGTACAACATGTAATATAATAAATAATTATGTAATATGTAATATACAACACAATGCAATACAATACAGTATAATACAATAGATTATATAATCAATATAATAATATAATAATCAAGATCATATGAAGTACTAGTACCACTTTATAAAGCCTTAGTAGGACCACACCTGGAATACTACATTCATTTTTGGTCACCATATTATAAAAAAGTTGTTGAGATACAGTAGTGCAGAGAAGAGCCACAAAGATGATTAGGGGACTGGAGGCTAAAACATGGAAGAATAGTTGCAGGAAGTGAGTATGACTAGTCTAGTGAAAAGAAGGACTAGGGGTTGACATGATAGCAGTGTTACAATTTTTGCTGCAAAGAAGAGGGGTCAACCTATTTGCCAAAGCACCAGAAGATGAAACAATGAATGGAAACTAATAAAGGAAAGAAGGAACCTAGAACCAAGGAGAAATTTCCTGACAGTGAGAACAATTAATCAGCGGAATGGTTGGCCACCAGAAGTTGTGGGTGCTCCATCACTGGAGGCTTTTAAGAAGTGATTAGACAGCCGCTTGTCTGGAAAGGTATACGGTTTCCTGCTTGAGCAGGGGGTTGGACTAGAAGACCACCAAGGTCCCTTCCAACTTTGTTATTATGTTAGATTACTATCAGAGCCAGATTAGTATAGTGGTTAAGGCATCAGGATCAGGATAGAAACTGGGAGACCATGAGTTTGTTTGTTTGTTTTTGGCTGTCCGCTATGTGGCATGATCTCAATAGTCCCATAAGGTCAATTGGATTTAAAGGCCTATTACATGATCAGCCAGGACTTCAGCAGTGAGTTTTCTTATGGAACTCCTTGTCTAGACAGAAAAAAAAATGTACATGCAATATGTCATGCAATAATTTTATTCTGTAGTTACCTGCCATGGCTCTCGATAGACCGTCTCATGCCACCCTTTATCCCTTATTGTTCTTTTCATTGACGTAGAGTGCATAGCATGCAAACCCTCTGCTATGGCATGGACAGCATTATAGATGCTGTAGCTATGACCAGTCATGCTCATTTCAAAAACTGACTCAGGAAGATTCTCCAGACTTTCCTCCCCGCTACAGAGTCCACCTGGTTCTGTTTGTGAGGTGGCATTGGAGAAAGAACACTGAAAGGCCACTTCCCAAAAATCCTTGAGAAAGCCATCTTCCTTTTCTGATGTAAGCTTTCGGAACTGAAAGAATGGATGAAATCCTAACACCTCCTCAGTGTGAACTGCAAAAGAGAGTGCACCATGGATGAAGTCCATGTTCCAACTACGTTGAACAGGGAGAGATGTAAAATCCATCTGGGCTGTGAAAATCCATACTTTCGGTTTCATTGGTATTTCATGAAATCTAGATAACTCAAGTAGTATCCTTAAAACCATGATTGTCTGAATTTCACCATGTACAATTATTACATTGGTAGTCCCTCCCATAATAATGCTAATTAAGTTCAGACTTTGTGCTGCTACCTCAGTGAGTTTGTTGGAAACCTTTATTGTTGGCAATATTTTCACAAAATCAAAGCAGATCCTTCCTTGGACAAACATGGGCAGCACTTTTTCTACAAATCTCTCCCCGCTATCATCATTAATGAAAATCACTCCAATCCATGTCCACTGGAAATGCAGCAATAGCTGGAGAATCCCCTTATATTGTTGGTGAATTTCTGGAAATACCTGGGAAATGAAAAAGGCTTGGTATTTGGCACTCACCACTGCAGCTGAAGTGTACACAAACTAATGGGGGGGGGGAAATAAGAGAAAATTGTAAATTCAATGTTTGATTAATAGCAGTCCTATCAAATTCCTTGCCTTGTCCCAATGCATTACTCAATGAACTATGAATATTTATATTTTATTAGAGTTGTTGAATGCTGCAAGAATAGCATAAGAGAAGAAATACTTGTTGGTGTCTCTAGGAATCATAAGTCTGGTTTTCCTAATGACTGAAGTGACACTGATGCAGCAATTGGAATGTATTAACATACTCAAAGTTGTTTGCAAGAAACAACATAGGTTGATTAAAATCTAGTGATGAAGCTTCTTAACATTAGATCCCTGTAGAGAGAATGTAGGAATTCTCTTACACTTGTCCATGTATGTCTTTTGTATGTTTGCACAGGAATTTCACTTTATATGCAATATTTTGTGGGACACGGTATATTTTGGTGATCAGAAAGGTCGGCAGTTCAAATCCCTAATGCCGCGTAATGGGGTGAGCTCCTGTTACTTGTCCCAGCTTCTGCCAACCTAGCAGTTTGAAAGCATGTAATAATGCAAGTAGAAAAATAGGGACCACCTTGGGTGGGAAGGTAACAGTGTTCTGTGCGCCTTCGGTGTTCCATGCACCTTCAGCATTTAGTCATGCCGGCCACATGACCAAGGAGACGTCTTCAGACAGTGCTGGCTCTTTGGCTTAATAATGGAGATGAGCACCGTCCTGTAGAATCAGGAATGACTAACACATATGTGCGAGGGGAAACTTTACCTTTACCTTTATGCAGTATTTTAACATTCATTTATGATCTGAAGACTCAGCGTACTCAATAAACATTTGGCAAAATCATTGCCAAAAAAAAAAAAAAAACTATTTCAAATCATTAAGGAAAAAATTTGAAAATAATAAATGATTTCAGTCAGAACTCTGAGAAGTAAGATTAAAAGATTTTTACATGATCATGAGTTGATCTTCAATGAGGTCAAATTACAAAACACAATGAAACAAACACTAAAAATTCAACTGTGTTTCTGAGGACAACTCACTTGTGGAAATTTGTAGATGTGCATAAAGGTTGCCATGAAGAGACATACATCAGCATTAGGTCCTCCAATAACAGCTACTGTTGCTTGTGCATCACACTTGTAATTTGGAAAAACCCTGCCCCGTGTGGAGAGAAGTTCCACCTAGGCACACAAAATCCACCTTGGCTGGAAATTGCTGTTCAGAACATGGAACCCTAGTGTGATGTTAGGCAAGATCCTTGGATTTTCATTAATTATCTTTACAGCAAATTGCAAAGCTAGGATATGCTGATAGCTTTGAGTTATTACACTGCAAAAGAAAGAAAGAAAGAAAGAAAGAAAGAAAGAAAGAAAGAAAGAAAGAAAGAAAGAAAGAAAGAAAGAAAAGTTAATGAATCTTTTATCTTTTTTAAAGTATTGTATGCACACCATTTCACAAGATGAATAAAATATATTTACTGCTTTAAAATGGATTGTATTCTCCATAGACCAAGAAAGTGGGGAAAAGGTTTCAAAAATTACTATTATTTTAATTATTACTTAGTGGTCATTCTGTTTTCAAATAATAAGTGATTACAGGAAGGAATACACCAAGCAGTGCTCAACTGTTTATATTTCAATGGTACATCCTTTATAAATATGCCTTTTTCTTGTTTTAAAGTTATGTGTAAAGCCTCATTTATTTAGAGAAACATGCCTCCAAATATAATTTAAACATGATTTAAAATGCAGAATTTTGATTTAGGACATAAGTAAAGGATTCTTTGGTCAGGGATCATTCCACATTTCATGGGGATTTACAGTACGTATTACCAATCTGCAGTCCTTTCCCAGTATGGAAAAATCCTACTACTTATGCAGAATTTGAAAAGGCAGGCACGTGTCTTTTATATAGGTACAAGGTTTAACAAATATTTTCTCATAAAATCATAAAGTTCTTTGGATGTAAATCATCCTGACCTTTAGTGATTAAAATCTGTGCTCAAGAACAGCACTAAAGTATTTAAAATATTCCCAAAACAAGGCACTGAATGCAATTGTCCCAAATTTAATGAAACTTTATCAAAACAACATTTATTAGTGGGGCTTTATGCATCAGGGTTTTTTTTTCATTTAAGGCAACATTCATTTGATGTGATAGTTATATAAAAGAAAATGGTTGAGACCTGAGATCATCATAGATATCCTAACAGGGAGTAAGGCTCAAATAGCATATTCATCCACTGATACATAACTTCACTTTGGGAAAAAGGGGTAACTTTGAAGAGAGAGGAGTACCCTTTTCCCCTGAAAATTGATGCTGCAATGATAATCTCGCAGATAATTAAATTAGCTATTAAATTAAGGTGTACCTGGGTATGTGATACAGTTAGAAAGTAGAACACTTACACAGTAGTATCAAATACATCATGAGAAGGGTCTCTTTGAAAAGTGATTTGATTGGATAATACATAGAATTGAGAAAGAATGCCACCAATGATAAAATCTCCGGGATAATAATACTGATGTGGAATTGAAAGAGGGAGACTCATTGGACATTTCAAAGGAAGACAATTACCAATCATCTGAAGCTCTATCATCACTAAAATCAAGGTCGCCAACATTTTGCCTACTATTCTCCCTTCAGGATCAATCAACCTGGGCATTTAAGTCAGACATATTGACAGTCCTATTCTGGAGAAGGGCGGTATAGAAATTTAAATTTAAATAATAAATAAGCCAATTTTGGAAGGCTGTGGACCAATCATTTGAATAGACAGGTGAAAATGTGCTTGACTTTATCCTTTCAAGTATTTGTCTTGATGCCTTGTTTTGTTATTGCAGGTAGTATTCTCTAGGGTGTTGATAATGAAATAGAAGTAACAACGGTTGATTTGATAATTACATAGAATAAATTTTCTGTAATATAGAATAGGGACACAGTGGTTCAGTGTCTAAGATGCTGAGCTTGTCAATCAGGAGGTTGGCAGTTCAGTGGTTCAAATCCCTAGCGCAGCATAATGGAGTGAGCTCCCGTTACTTGTCCCAGCTTCTGCCAACCTAGCAGTTTGAAAGCATATTAAAAAATGCAAGTAGAAAACTAGGAACCACCTTTGGTGGGAAGGTAACAGCGTTCTGTGTGCCTTTAGTATTTAGTCATGCCAGCCACATGACCATGGAGACGTCTTCGGATAGCGCTGGCTCTTTGGCTTTGAAATGTAGAAGAGCACTGCCTCCTAGAGTCGGGAACGACTAGCACATATGTCCATATTACCTTTATTACTGCATTGTTTAGTAGATATCCACAAACTACCCTTACCTCAGTGGGGCAATCTTACTGCTAGGTAGCCACAGGAGTAACAAATTAAAAAAAAATAGATCCAGAAGTGCTTTATGTTGACTAAATTTTTGTTGGAACACAAGCCAAGTCTAGAGAGGGTTGGCTTTATCCTAGAACAGTGTCAGAAATGGGGTTCAATTTGGAGAGGAGGAACGTCTAAGAATAAATAGTGTTCTGGACTCACTAATCTATAACCCTGTGGCTCTATGGAAAGCTATCCAGCCAGTTAGGCTTTCTTGCCAAGAGGCAGAATTTCACCATTTGATCTTTATTAAAAGTTGAGGTAAAACTGTAAAAAATATGCAATGACATATGATTAAATATACATAACAACTAGCAGCAATGTTCTATAAAAGGTACCAGGTCCTCCTTGTCAGGGGTGAAATCTACATACCTTCCTTACTGGTTTGGAAGCGCAGGCACCATGCGTGTGCGCTCACTTCGCTCTCTCCGAATTTTTTCTTTTAAAAGCCTCTGACGATCCAAGCTGAGTTGCCTGATTGTCAGAGGCATTTAAAAGAAAAAAAGCCTCTGCAGATCAGGCAACTCTGAAGAGGTTGTAGAAAAAAATGCTTTTAAAAGCCTTTGACGATCCCAGCTGAGCCGCGCGATCATCAGAGGCTTTTTTTTTTTTTACTTTTAAAAGCATTTTTTTGGCCGAAGAGGTTGTAGGAAAAATGTAAAAAAAAAAAAAAAATAGCCTCTGATGATTGTGCGGCTCAGCTGGGCATGGGTGGGAGGGGGCAGGGATTTTTGCTACCGGTTCTCCGAACCACCCGCCTCCATTGCTACCGGATCCGAACCGGGAGCATTTCACCCCTGATTCTATTCTATTCTATTCTATTCTATTCTATTCTATTCTATTCTATTCTATTCTATTCTATTCTATTCTATTCTGATTCTGATTCTGATTCTGATTCTGATTCTGATTCTGATTCTGGTCATGCTTATTTAAAACACAGATCCAGAACCCACTTCTGACATCTCTTTTCCAGTGCAGTTTCCTTTCATTTCTACATTGGGATTAAAGAAAGAGTACTAAAATGCCTCTCCCCAAAAATCTGGGGAGGTGGGGGAGGGAACAGTGGGGGGGGAGTGAACAAGATCTTTTTCTGATGTAAGGTTTCTGAATTGAAATATACTGATGGGTACAGTTGATGAAGGAAAATTTCTTGGGATTTGGGATTCAGTACTAAAGCTGAACCATATGTCTAAGATGCTGAGTTTGTCAATCAGAAGGTTGGCAGTTCAGTGGTTCAAATTCCTAGCGCAGCATAATGGAGTGAGCTCCCGTTACTTGTCCCAGCTTCTGCCAACCTAACAGTTTGAAAGCATATTAAAAAATGCAAGTAGAAAACTAGGGACCACCTTTGGTGGGAAGGTAACAGCGTTCTGTGTGCCTTTGGTATTTAGTCATGCCAGCCACATGACCATAGAGACGTCTTCGGATAGCGCTGGCTCTTTGGCTTTGAAATGTAGAAGAGCACTGCCTCCTAGAGTCGGGAACGACTAGCACATATGTCCATATTACCTTTAATATGGGTTTTAAAAGAATGCATTGTTTAGTAGATATCCACAAACTACCCTTACCTCAGCGGGGCAATCTTACTGCTAGGTAGCCACAGGAGTAACAAATTAAAAAAAAAAATAGATCCAGAAGTGCTTTATGTTGACTAAATTTTTGTTGGAACACAAGCCAAGTCTAGAGAGGGTTGGCTTTATCCTAGAACAGTGTCAGAAATGGGGCTCAATTTGGAGAGGAGGAACGTCTAAGAATAAATAGTGTTCTGGACTCACTAATCTATAACCCTGTGGCTCTATGGAAAGCTATCCAGCCAGTTAGGCTTTCTTGCCAAGAGGCAGAATTTCACCATTTGATCTTTATTAAAAGTTGAGGTAAAACTGTAAAAAATATGCAATGACATATGATTAAATATACATAACAACTAGCAGCAATGTTCTATAAAAGGTACCAGGTCCTCCTTGTCAGGGGTGAAATCTACATACCTTCCTTACTGGTTTGGAAGCGCAGGCACCATGCGTGTGCGCTCGCTTCGCTCTCTCCGAATTTTTTCTTTTAAAAGCCTCTGACGATCCAAGCTGAGTTGCCTGATCGTCAGAGGCATTTAAAAGAAAAAAAGCCTCTGCAGATCAGGCAACTCTGAAGAGGTTGTAGAAAAAATGCTTTTAAAAGCCTTTGACGTTTCCAGCTGAGCCGCGCGATCATCAGAGGCTTTTTTTTTTACTTTTAAAAGCGGTTTTTTGGCCAAAGAGGTTGTAGGAAAAATGCTTTTAAAAGTAAAAAAAAAAAGCCTCTGATGATTGTGCGGCTCAGCTGGGCATGGGGGGGGGAGAGGGCAGGGATTTTTGCTACCGGTTCTCCGAACCACCCGCCTCCATCGCTACCGGATCCGAACCGGGAGCATTTCACCTCTGATTCTATTCTATTCTATTCTATTCTATTCTATTCTATTCTATTCTATTCTATTCTATTCTATTCTATTCTATTCTATTCTATTCTATTGATTCTGATTCTGATTCTGATTCTGATTCTGATTCTGATTCTGATTCTGATTCTGATTCTGGTCATGCTTATTTAAAACACAGATCCAGAACCTACTTCTGACATCTCTTTTCCAGTGCAGTTTCCTTTCATTTCTACATTGGGATTAAAGAAAGAGTACTAAAATGCCTGTCCCCAAAAATCCGGGGAGGGGGGGAAGGGAACAGTGGGGGGGGGCAGTGAACAAGATCTTTTTCTGATGTAAGGTTTCTGAATTGAAATATACTGATGGGTACAGTTGATGAAGGAAAATTTCTTGGGATTTGGGATTCAGTACTAAAGCTGAACCATATGCAAATAAACTTAAAAAATGACTTCTGCAATGGACACATGTTGAAAATCTTTCAACAATTTAAGGTATGCTTGTAAAGAGCAGTGTAAACCCCAAATCTGCCCAACAGAACCGCATGTGATAAATGAGTTTGCACAAAATAGACCTCCGGGGCACAAGGCCATTTCTAACCTTTTCAAGAAATAACTTGTCATGAATGAAAAAAAGTCTATATAATATTAGAGTTTATTAAGAATTTTTTTAAAAAAAGGTTTTTAAAGGATGGGAATTGAGGCTAAGGAAAATATTAGGCTTTAAAATGGTAGGCGTCTCCAAAAAAAACATTAAGCAGGTTTAGTTAAGATGATTTTGAAGCTTCAGGTAAAAGCTAGTTTAAAAGAAATCAGGGCCTTTCCTTAGCAAATACAATATTGCATTTAGATAACAGAATAGGTAAGTTTTCTCTTTGTGTCCTGGAAGATTTCAATTGATCCTTCCATACCACCAGATCTTATTCTTTAGATTGATTGATTGATTGATTGATTGATGGCAAAGGGCTATACTTCTTAGTGCTAAATTTTTAAAAAGGCAAAGTTCTAGATATTTTAGGTGTTTCTTTCTCTCAGTTGTTGCATGCTATTCAGTTCTGGCCTCGGTATGATGATAAAGCATTTATAGAAGAAGATGCATACAAGGAGACCCCCACTGGATGTCATGATTGAGAAGACCATATGTTTGCCTCTTGTGGTCAGATATCTAGGAACAAAGGAGAGCCAAACACTACAGAAAATCAACATGCTGAAGGTGATAAATTTGGCTTCGTTAAAAGAGTGTTGTGGCTCCGTTACCTGAGCCTGTGTTATTGGCAGGAGAGGACTCAGAGAGTAAAGGAGAGGAGTTGGCAAGGCCTCTCTTTACAGGACCGTCCTCTCTGGCAATGCCTTCGGTGTCCTCCGAAGGTCAAGAGATAGGCCCGGGGCCAAGCACATCCACACAGCCACAGGTGGACAGTAATGAGGAAGATGAGTCTTGGCTGGATCCTCGGCAGCATCGCAGAGATAAGCGCATGCAGCAGAGGAAGAGGCATGCAAGGGATTAGTCTGAGTCAATGGACCACACCCCACAGGGTATAAAAGAGGGTGTGGTAGCCGGTTCAGCTCTGTGACAAGCAAAAAACGGATATCAGACGACCTTCTTTGTATTTACTGGACTTTGTTGATTATTGTGTATTGGCTTTGTTCCCGGACGAAGGGAGAAACTCCCCCCTTGTGAGTAAAGAATACCTGGCAGCCAGCCACTGGGTTGCTGCCAATTCTGATACCAGATAAACTGTTATCGGCTGAGTTCTTTAACTGTTGCCTGTCTGTGGGGGTGCGTGTGTGAGATGGGGACAGAACAAAGAGTCTGGCAATTTCCTGGCAAAAAAAGCTACAGTAAAGCTGACAAGGGCTAAGAGGAACATGAAGCCCAAGACACAGTAGAACAGGACAAAGAAGTTTTCATTACATTCCAGAACAATTTCTTCTGCCATTAAATGCATGTTGAAATCAGGGAATGGAGGAAAAGTCAACAGCCAAACAGTACAAAGAACTACTTGAATGAAAGAGCAGAAAAATACAATGGAAATGGCCAATCTTTTCCCCACCCATTTCCTCATTGTAGACTTTGGTTGTGTGGCCATGAAAGCTAAAATCACCACAATAGTTTTTGCTAACACGCATGATACAGCTACAGTAAAAATGACACCAAAAGCACTTTGTCGAAGGACACAAGTAATTTTGTGAGGTTTGCCAATAAATAGTAAAGAACAAAGGAACGAAAGCAGGAGAGAAATGAGAAGGATTTAGGTGAGGTTTCGGTTGTTGGCCTTGAAGATGGGCGTATCCTGGTACTTAATGAAGATACCCAGAACTGACAATACAATTGTCAGGGGAAAAATAGAAACAGTATATAAAAAAAGCATGCTAATTTATGCATTGCAACACTGGACCAGCCTTTCTTCTGAGTCTGACATATGTTAACATAATGGAAAGAAAAAAGCCATATCACTTGAGACATTACCTTCCATGATGAAGTTTGAGAAGTTCAATAAATCCTACTTTGCCTGTTCTTCTTCTATGATGGAAGGTTGTTGAAAGAGCAACACATAATGCTTGTGCCAAAATATAGATGGCATTGTAGATGGTAGAGCTGTGGCCAGTTATGTCCATTTCAAAAACAGATACAGGGAGGGTCTCTATCTTCTCCTTCCCAGTGCAAATTGGTTGACTGTCTATATTGTTGGTTTTCTCATTAGCCATGGAGCCCGAGAACACACATCCAAATGCCTCCTTCCAAAAAACCCTAATAAAGTCATCTTCTTCATTAAAGTTTGGTTTTCTTGTCTGAAGAAATTCCCGAAATCCTAGGACCTCTCTTCAATGAACTGCAAAGGATAGAGCACCATGGAGAAAATCTGGATCTTCCCATCTCTGAAAGGGAAGAGACGTGAAATCCATCTGCGCTGTCATAATCCAGATTTTACTATTTCCTTGTAATGACTTCTCTTCCTATTTTGCTATAGTGGGAAACATTCTCAAAACTACCATTACCTCAATTTCCCCTTGAATTAGCACTGAATTGACAGTGCTATTCATGACAATGCTGTACATTTGCATCCCTTCTTTCATTGTACAAAGAATGTCAGTCAAATAAGAAACAAATGGGAATCTTTCAACGAAATCAAAGCAGATTCCACTCTGGGAAAAAATGGGTATCACATTTTGTATGAATTTCTCCCCATTGTCATTATTTAGAGATACGACCCCAATCCACGTCCATTTAAAATGCTGCAATAGTTGGAGAATTCCCTTACCTGTAGATAATGTGCAGGGGTGAAGTCTACTTACTTTCCCTACTGGTTCGGAAGTGCATGCGCCGTACATCACGTGCACGCGCGGACACTCTGTGCATGCACAAACCCTTCTGTGCATGCACAGAGAGTAAAAAAAACCAAGTTACTTCCTGGTTAAAACCAGGAAGTAATGATGATCGGGCGGGTGGGCAGAGCCTCGCACTGCCGTCGCTACCAGTTCTCTGAACCACCCGCTGCCATCGCTACCAATTCGGCTGAACCGGTCCAAACCGGTAGCATTTCACCCCTGATAATGTGGTTTTCTAACTGCTTTTAGACTATTGCAAATGTGTCTGACTCTTTGCAACTCCATTGACTATAGCACACCAGGCCCCACTCATCTCCACAGTCTTCCAAAATTTGCCCAAATTCGGGTTCATTGAATCAATGACACTATCTAACTATCTCATCTTCTGCTGCTTCTCTGTTTGCCTTCAATCTTTCCCAATGTCCTTTCAATGTGTCCTCTCTTTTCATTAAGTAGCCAAAGTATTTGATGACATTTACCTATATGCAAGAGCTAATGGAAGATTATGCAAACCTTTCCATTCTAGTTTTAATTTTTATATGGGAAAAATCATGGGATTGTAGTTGGGAAGTACAACACTGGGGCAGGGGGTTCACAAGGGTTCAAGAATTATACTGTATACATGGGATACATGAATATCTCTAAACTCCATGAAGCATCTTTAATTCTGAAATGTGCCAAAGCCTTAATAATGATTACTCATTTTAGTCTTATATTTAGAGACATAAGCTGGCTTTGTGGATCATGCATGGTTCTTTCCCCATTGGGTAACTTGACAAAGTGGCCAACTTGACAAAGTGACAACTATCCTTCACCAAATTGCTTTGAAGTAATCTTCTCAATGGCCATTTCTTATCTTTGTAGTCATACTTTTCATGGCCACCAGCCTATTCTCCAAGATGACCAAGAGGAAAAGACTTGACATGACCATGGTATCTTTTCTTGCTGTTGTTAGTTGCGAAGTTGTGTCTGACCCATGACGACCCCATGGACAGCGTTCCTTCAGGCCTTCCTGTCCTCTACCATCCCCCGGAGACTATTTAAGCTCAGGCTGACTGCTTCAGTGACTCCATCCTGTCACCTCATTCTCTGTCATCCCCTTCTTCTTTTGCCCTCAATCGTTCCCAGCATTAGGCTCTTCTCCAATGATGCCTTCCTTCTCATTAAGTGGCCATTAAGTATTTGAATGTTATCTTACTATGTCTTTATTTAGAGTGATATTTGCATTATATGGCTTTTCATCTCCTGTCAGCCCTAGAAACCATCTTTACCATTGGACCTTCAGGGCTGCCACATTTATTGCCTGGGAAAATGAGAGGGGGGATTGCATGGAGTGGTGGAGAATTAGCCATAACAACATTCCTTTCTCTGGGAGTCAAGGGCATTTGGCCTGCACCTGGATGGGAGTGACTGGGGGTTGGGACAGTGAATTGATTGGACCATGTGATGGACTTGTGGGTGCAGGGGATGGATCTTTGACTTTAGAAGTAGCTTGTCATGTACCACTGAATCAAAGGCTTTACAGAAGTCTATGTTAATTGCATCTATTGCTTTGCCCTGATCAAGATTTGTAGTCAATTTCAAACCCTTGGTGGAAAATATGTGGCACACACTATTCTGCAATATCTCCCATCATTCTTCACTATCAGTTATACCCAGTACATTTTTGTGGATTTCAGCAACATATCAATAAATCATTTTGTGAAATCATATTTAAGGTGATATTGTAAGAAACTTCTAATGTCCTGTCATTCTTTAATAATGCAATAAATAAACAGAAGATATGGATATGGGAGAGGAATCAAAATGGCCCCTGTACACAAGAAGAAGGGCGAAATGGGAAGATGTGGAGAAATCTGTCCCATAGAATAACCAAGACTCAGATACAATTGAATGGATAACAACATCATCATCAAATGGCAAAAGGTTACAGGTCTTCACTTTGGGGTCTTACTGATTTCTCATGGGTAAAATAATAGAAGGTAATGCAGTTGTAGATCTCTCAGTTATTTCTCTGTTTTATATACTGCTTGCTATTCAGTTCAGGCCTCAGTATGATGATAAAGCATTTAGGGAAAAAGATGCACACAAGGAGCCCCCCACTGGATGCTATAATGGAGAAGATCTCCACAGCCACCATATGTTTGCCCCCTGTAGTCAGATAACTAGGAACAAAGGAGAGCCAAACACTGCAGAAAATCAACATGCTGAAGGTGATAAATTTGGCTTCGTTAAAAGAGTCTGGTAATTTCCTGGCAAAGAAAGCTACAGTAAAGCTGACAAGGGCTAAGAGGAACATGAAGCCCAAGACACAGTAGAACATGACAAAGGAGTTTTCATTACATTCCAGAACAATTTCTTCCACCATTAAGTGCATGTTGAAATCAGGGAATGGAGGAAAAGTTAACAGCCAGACAGTACAAAGAACTACTTGAATGAAAGAGCAGAAAAATACAATGGAAATGGCCAATCTTTTCCCCACCCATTTCCTCATTGTAGACTTTGGTTGGGTGGCCATGAAAGCTAAAACCACCACAATAGTTTTTGCTAACACACATGATACAGCTACAGTAAAAATGACACCAAAAGCACTTTGTCGAAGGAGACAGGTCACTTTATGAGGTTTGCCAATAAATAGTAAAGCGCAAAGGAATGAAAAGAGGAGAGAAATGAGAAGGATGTAAGTGAGGTTTCGGTTGTTGGCCTTGACAATGGGCGTATCCTGGTACTTAATGAAGATACCCAGAACCAACACTATGATAAAAGAGGAAGAAAGAGAACAAATGGCCAAGATGAACCCCAACGTTTCCTCATATGTCAGAAATGTTACAGTTTTTGGAAGACATGAATTCTGTTCCTTGTTTGGATACTGATCTTCTGGACATGGAAAACAGTCATCCATATCTAGGAAAAAAATCAGGTTAGAAACATAATTGTTTTAAAATTAAACTCAAAGAATATGAATGCACTGCTCTGAGGATAGCATGAAGTTTTGTTATCTCAGTCTGAGCTCTTCAGCCCTGTAACTGCTGGCACAATAAGCATATGAGCTTTTCTTTTAAGTTAAATTTTATTAGGAGTAAAACTGGAAAAAAGATTCTAATGATAAGACCAGCATTAGAAAACATTATTGAAATATTTACATGTATTTGTTTTTAAGACAGACTTTGAAAATCGATGAAGATTCTTGAAAATTTTTTTGCAAATTGTTTAATATGACCATTTTATTAAATCTCAGTGGGATTGACCAGTAAAAGGTCACCAGGATCTGCCAAGACAAGACTGGAACTTAGGTTTGCCACTCCAACTTCCATAACTTAACCACTATATCAAATTTTTGTCATTACTGAGGCAACATGAAGTAAAAATGTGGGTGATGAAGAAATAAAGAAATGGATGTAAGAGTTAGAGCGCTTTTATTTGTATCATTAAGTGTGAAATAGACAAGTTGTGCAGTTGGAAGTATGGTAAGAAAGTTTGCAGCAGATTGAAAAGCCACCTGTTCTCTTTCAGGACTCCACCTACATTGTATGAAGTAGATCCTTCCAATGACATTGCAAATACAAAGGGGAAGGATGCGTGAAAAAGGAAGGCTTGTTCATGATCCTGTTTTTCCTCACAGAAAAAGTTATCAAAGAGCTCTGAGAAATAAGGATTATTTCCCTCCGATTTATTGCCATGTCCTTGTACAAGGAAGTGACATTACTTACTGATTATGTGCAGTCAACTCTGGTGTCAACTCTTAGGACACATAAATAGACATTCTCCATGGAACATGTCCCTAATCTGGTCTTTTTGTCTTCCATCGGTGTGCTCATTACCACTCTAAATACAGCTATTCACTTTGCTGCTAGTTCTGAATTTCTCCTCTGTGCTTCTTCCTCTACCTGCATTAGAAGGACTTCCTCTACCCTCATTAGAAGGACTTCCTCTACCTACATTAGAAGGACTTCCATAAATATTTCTCTCTAATTCCATTGTGCCATTTTTTTACGAACAATCACATTGTTTAATTTAACATAGAAATGCCAAATAAAGCTGTGGAGAGCATAAGATTTTATCTCCAAACATGGCTTCTGGTTTGCAGGAGCACAAAATTATATCCCCCCTACATCATCCAAACAAACATAGCCTTTTCATGACAGCTTGAACTGTTGAAGATGGTCTTCTGAAGTAGTTAATATGGATTTGATTTCAATCTCGGCACAGCCTGAATATCAACTATCTCAGCATCCCACCACTGCCAATATGTGAGCTGCCCAGAGAAAATAGGGATTTATCTACTGTGGGACAAAATGGTGTTAAGATCTGTATTCATATCATATTATACATTTACACTGCATCTATAATCTTCTCTGCATCTAGAAAGAGTGCAGAAAAGAGCAATAAAGGTGATTAGGGGACTGGAGGCTAAAACATATGAAGAACAGTTTCAGGAACTGGATATGTCTAGTTTAATGAAAAGAAGGACTAGGGAAGACATGATAGCAGTGTTCCAATATCTCAGGGGTTGTCACAAAGAAGAGGGAGTCAAACTATTCTCCAAACCACCTGAAGGTAGAACAAGAAGCAACGGGTGGAAACTAATCAAGGAGAGAAACAACTTAGAACTAAAGAGAAATTACTTGACAGTTAGAACAATTAATCAGTGGAACAACTTGCTAGCAGAAGTTGTGAATGCTCCAAAACTGGAAATTTTTAAGAAGATGATGGATAACCATTTGTCTGAAGTGGTGTAGGATTTCCTGCCTGGGCACGGGATTGGACTAGAAGACCTCCAAGGCCCCTTGCAACTCTGTTATTCTGTTCTGTTCTGTTCTGTTCTGTTCTATTCTACTCTAGTCAATTCTAGTCGATTCGATTCTAAACTGTGAAAATGTTTCATCTGCACAAAAATGAATATTTACGGTACCTAATATCAATACATCTGTAAAATCTGCATCACTCATTGTTCATCACTCACCTATTCCATTTGAAATCTTTCCTTCTGGACAGTGAAGACAGTCGTAACAACAAAATGGCTTCCCTTCTATTTTGTTCTTAGCATAACCCAAAGGGCAATAGTTATTACACAGAGAAAGTGGGCGGACCTGTTCATAAAGGATAGAAGAGAATTGTTTGCATATTGCAAGACTGTTCTGGTCTACAAAGCTACCACTGTGTATCAGGTTTGGTGGAAATCCTTGTGAGTGGTCAGTGGGGAAAAAAAAGGGAAGAAAATGCCATGGGATTTATAGAGCTTCCACAAATAGTCTTTGTTGTGGCTCTGTGATTAGAATGTAGTCTTGCAGGCTAACTCTACCCACAGCCTGATGAATTCAAGGTTGACTCAGCCTTCCATCTTTCCATTTCGGTAAAATGAGGACCCAGATTGTTGGGAGCAATAAGCTGAAATTGCACAGAAACTGCAAGGCAATATGAAGCAGTTTATAAGTCTATGTGCTATTGCTATTCCTATTGCTAATATAGTTTACTTTGTCTCCTTTGTATTTTGTCAGCTTCCTACAGCCTTTTCTAGTATTCTGGTAAATTACTACTAAAAGAAATCACATGGTTTAGTTTCTATACCATCAACCAAGAACTATTCTATGCCAATTCCTGCTGTGATTTAAGATGATATGTTTTGCATAATGATATGGATTACGTATGTAGAAAGTTCGCACCCACCCATCTCCTAGAAGAATGAAATATTTTGAAGAATATTTAAAAAGGCAGGATAAAATATATCTCCTAAGAGAGAAATAGAAATCTTAAGGGAGACAGAAACTCAGCCCAAACTCCCTCCCCCCAGCAGATATTTTGTGCCCATTAAGAGAGACTGGGCCATCCTATCTACAAAACAAAAGACTTTCAGCTTCAGGGTGAGGGGATTAAAACATGACCCTCCAGGACACAATAAGATTAACCCACTAGTAGCACTACATTGCAGAATCTCCTAAGGACTTTATATCACCCAGAAAACTTCAAGAAAACCTGAGACAACCTACAGAGCTATGTCCCCTACAACAGCCAATAGAATGCATGTTCTTGCACAGGAACAGGAAGTTCAAGTTCAAAGCCCAAGAGAAGGTATAAATATCCCCCTCTCTCAACTCCATGTGTTCAGCTGCACTAGAGAACCATGTGTTTGGTGGTTCTGCTTCATCATTAAACCATCTTTCCAATCAGCCTTCATGTTTCCAGTGTCTTTCTCTCAGCTTGGAACTGAACCAAATGGATATTTCTTCCAACACATAATTAAGAGGTTCTTATAGAATAAATATTTCTCCTAATTTTTAGGGGATTTATTTTGGTTACACTTAAAATATTCACCTTTTCTGCTCTGTCTAAATGTGTAAAAGCTTTGTTCACCTGGTTAGTACATCACTTCTAAAGGCATTTTTTTCTTCTTTTAACTTGCAGGAGTACTGTACGGCAATTAAACCTCCCTTCCTATAACATCAATCCTTATAAGTTTTCCCAGGCACATCTTTTGGTATTTCAGACATAGGAATCACAGGAATTATCCCACAGGTGACATCTATTCAGTTAAAACATTAGTAACCTCATCCTAGATTATCCAAACCTGGTTAAACCTGCTTGGCCAAATGATCAATTTTTCATCCATTTTTAACCTGTCCTCCTGGGAAGTCAGAGATCCTATTCCACCAACTTTGACTTTCAAAAAGGATTTATTTGGGAATGTAACCCAATTGATGACATCAAACCCAGCCTTTAGTTCTCCGTTTTGGTTGAAAGATAATGTTTCTCCTGCAGTATTATTGAATGAGATGCTTCTTACTATTTGATTGAGCTGCAAAACAGAAACAAAGAATAAAGGGAGGGGACAAACAATTCATCAGAATCTGTAAAATGATGAAAGCCTACCTCCATTTCACAAAGTATATTTCCAAAGTATGGAAAAGAAAGGATAGTTTTTACATGTAGGTTATATCTTAATGGAAGGGACTTGTCTCCATTTTGTGATAAGTTCTCAAAGTCATGCAAGCATATTTGAACCTCATAATCTGAGTCAGAGAAAGTGCTTTAAGAAATTTGTTTATTTTTCCACACAAAATTTGTTAACTTTTTATTGGGATTTGCAATGAGGAAGCAAGTAGCTATTAGAAGTTGCCAGATTAGCTTAATTGAACCCCTTGATATATTGAGTTAATATAAATTTTAAGATGCATATGGAAATTACGTTACATTACGATGAAATGTAAAAAAAGAATCAATCTAACCTGCGTAGAAAAATAACACTGTCTGACTGGTTGTATTGTATTGTATTGTATTATAATAAATTTTAATAAAAAATTTTAAAAAGAAAAGAAATTGAATTGATTCATCATATAGTACTTGCATGCTGTCATTTGATCAATTCAGCAAATTCCCACTTCCCTCATAACAAAGTTAAAAGGGAGATGATAATAATAAGTGCTAAAATGCTTTTAAGTATAGTCCTTTTCAGAATGGTAGTAATCATTCAAGTTAAATTTAAGGGTTAAGGTTTTCTGGTATGGTTGAAAGATTGGATAACTTTAAAAAATCCAAGGTTGTTAGACCTTGAAGGTTTTGATTTGGGTGGTATGCCTATCCGTGGTCTGACAAAGTAAAAGTTAATCCTGGTTTTAGGATTCATGCTATTAGATAATTGATTGCACATGGAAGTATAAAAAAAGATTAGCTGAAAAAGTGCCACTATTGCCTTATTTATTTATTTTAATTTTATTTATTAGAATTTGTCAGACAAAGACGAGAGCAAGAATAAAAGAATAGAAAAACAATGACAGGACCAATAGGCACCTTAGTGCACTTAAGCACACCCTTTCTACTGACCACTTTTTTTTTTATTTGATTTATATGCCGCCCTTCTCCGGAGACTCAGGGCAGCTTACAATTTTTTTTTTTTTAATTTAATTTGTATACCGCCCTTCTCCCAGAAGGGACTCAGGGCGGTGAACAGCCAAAATTAAAAAACATACAAATGCAAAAGTTAAGATAATTAAAAGAATTAAATCATTGGCTACCCAAATTTAAAACCCCAAATCCATAAAATTTAAAATCCCAATTAAAAACCATTTAGGCTAGGCCGGCTTGATGAAATAAAAACGTCTTCAGGGCTTTACGGAAGGTCCGGAGGTCCGGGATCAATCGTATTCCAGGAGGCAGCTCATTCCACAGGGCGGGTGCCCCCACAGAGAAGGCTCGCCCCCTGGGGGCCGCCAGCCGACATTGCCTGACCGACGGCACCCCGAGGAGGCCCTCTCTGTGAGAGCGTATTGGCCGGTGGGAGGTTATCGGTAGCAGCAGGCGGTCTCGCAAATACCCTGGCCCTAAGCCATGGAGCGCTTTAAAGATGAGAACCAACACCTTAAAGCGCACCCGGAAGACCACCGGGAGCCAATGCAGCTCGCGCAGGAGAGGTGTTACGTGGGAGCGCCACGTCGCTCCCATAATCACCCGCGCAGCCGCATTCTGCACCAGCTGGAGCCTCCGGGTGCTCCTCAGGGGGAGCCCCATGTAGAGAGCGTTACAGTAGTCCAGGCGTGACGTAACCAAGGCATGAGTGACTGTGCACAAGGAGTCCCGATCCAGAACGGGGCGCAACTGGCGTATCAGGCGAACCTGATAAAAAGCCCCCCTGGCCACGGCCGTCATATGCTCTTCTAAAGACAGCCGTGTGTCCAGGAGGACGCCCAAGTTGCGAGCCCCCTCTGTGGGGGTCAGTGACTCGCCCCCAATAGCCAGCGATGGCACCAGCTGGCTATACCGGGACGCCGGCATCCACAGCCACTCGGTCTTGGAAGGGTTGAGCCGAAGCCTGTTCCTCCCCATCCAGACCCGCACGGCCTCCAGACACTGGGACATCACTTCGAGGGCATCATTGGGGTGGTCTGGGGTGGAAATGTACAGCTGAGTGTCATCAGCGTACAGATGGCATCGCACCCCAAAACCACGGATGATCTCACCCAGCGGCTTCACATAAATGTTGAACAGGAGCGGCGAGAGGACCGACCCTTGTGGCACCCCGCAAGCAAGGCGCCTCGAAGTCGACCTCTGCCCCCCTGCCAACACAGACTGTGACCGGTCAGAGAGATAGGAGGAGAACCACCGCAACACGGTGCCTCCCACCCCCAGTCCCTCCAGCCGGCGCAGCATGATACCATGGTCGATGGTATCAAAAGCCGCTGAGAGGTCTAACAGGACCAGAACAGAGGAACAACCCCTGTCCCGAGCCCTCCAGAGATCATCCACCAATGCGACCAATGCCGTCACCGTGCTGTACCCAGGCCTGAAGCCGGACTGGCACGGATCTAGATAGACGGTTTCATCCAGGAACTGTGGGAGCTGGCGCGCAACCACACTCTCCACAACCTTCGCAACAAAGCGAAGGTTGGAGACCGGACGATAGTTTGCCAAAACGGCCAGGTCCAGAGAAGGCTTCTTGAGGAGGGGCCTCACCACCGCCTCTTTCAAGGCGGGAGGCAAGAAACCCTCTCTCAGAGAAGCATTTATGATCCTCTGGAGCCAGCCTCGTGTTACCTCCCGGGTGGCCAGTACCAGCCAGGAGGGGCACAGGTCCAATAAACATGTGGTTGCGTTTAATCTCCCCAGGATCCTGTCCACGTCCTCAGGAGTCACAGGGTCGAACTCATCCCAGGTAACATTCTCAAGACCAGCCTCAGTCACCCCGCCGGGATCTACCCAGTCAGAGTCCAAGCCTTCCCGAATCTGAGCGATTTTATCGTGCAGATACTGTGCAAAATCCTCAGCCTGCCCTTGCAAGGGGTCCTCCCGTGCTCCCTGATGTAGGAGGGAGCGGGTCACCCTAAACAAGGCGGCTGGGCGGTTATCTGCCGATGCAATAAGAGCGGAAAAGTGGTTACGCTTTGCCGCTTTTATCGCCACTAGATAGGTCTTAATATGAGACCTAACTAGTGTTCGGTCGGATTCGGAGCGACTCGCCCTCCAACCACTCTCTAGGCATCTTTTCCGGCGCTTCATCTCCCTCAGCTCCTCGGAAAACCAAGGGACTGGGCAGGTTCGGCGTCGGGTCAGAGGCCGCAAAGGCACGACTCGGTCCAGAGCACCGGCGGCTGTCCTATCCCAGGCAGCCACCAGATCTTCAGCCGAGTCGTGTGCCAGAGTTTCAGGAACTGGCCCAAGCTCCCTCTGGAACCTATCAGGATCCATCAGGCGCCTGGGGCGGAACCACCTGGTCGGTTCCGCCTCCCTGCAGTGGGGTGCAGCGGTCGAAAGGTCCAGTCTCAGGAGAGAATGGTCCGACCATGACAGGGGTTCAATAACTATATCCCCTATATCCAGACCACTCCGCCACTGACCAGAGATAAAAACCAAGTCCAGAGTGTGTCCTCCCGCGTGAGTGGGGCCATGAATTAATTGTGTCAGGTCCATGGCTGTCATGGAAGCCATAAACTCCCGAGCCATCCCAGACGCCCCACCGGTAGATGGCAGGTTGAAATCCCCCATGACCAAAAGTCTGGGGGTATCAACCGCCACCCCGGCAATAACGTTGAGAAGCTCGGGCAGGGCCGCTGTCATGTGGCAGGGAGCCAGGTACGCGATCAGCAGGCCCACCTGCATCCCATGGCCCCACTTCACCAGGAGAGACTCACATCCGGCTATCTGAGGTACAGTGGCCACCCTCGGATCAAGACCTTCCTTTATAACGACCGCCACCCCCCCACCCCTGCCCTGGGCCCTTGGCTGATGGAATGCGCGGAAACCTGGTGGGCACATCTCTACGAGGGGGACCCCCCCTCTTGGCCCAACCAGGTCTCCGTAATACCTGCCAGGTCCGCACCCCCCTCCTGTATTAGCTCACAAATGAGGGGGGCCTTATTAACCACGGACCTGGCGTTGCACAACATCAGTCTAAGGCCTGGGCTCTGAGACTCTGGACAGCCGGGGAAACGAGAAGAGTCATGGGGGCCGAGGCATGCCACCGCTTGGAGATAGCGGGTGCGTGCCCCCACCACCTGATGTGGCCCCCTACTCCCGCCATATCTGCCCCTCCCAACCACGGTCCTGATAGAACTGCCCTCCACCCTATCCACACTGAGCTCCTCCACACCCCGCTCCCCGCCTTCCGTTCCATGCCCCTGTAACGGGCCTGACCTATGCCCCTCCCTCCCCACCCCCCGCCCTAAGCCCCTTAAAAGATTACAAAAAGACAATCTTAAAAAACTCCACAACCCCCTCTTTGCGGCATGCCACCTCTCGGGGTTCCAAAGCCCGTCATCGAGGTAGGCCCTCGATAGAGTGGAGGGCCAAGCCTGCGAGAGGGGGGAGTCTCGCAGACCAAGAAGCTCCGCTGCGGAATACATCTTGACCACAGAGGATGGGAGCAACCATATCCTAGGGGTCCATATAGAAGGTCCAGGGGAGAGACATGGAATGGGAGTCTCAAAAACATTTTCAAACAATGCGTTAAGCAATAGCCTTCATACTTTTGTATATTTATACAAAGTCAGCTTATTGCCCCCACAAACTGGGTCCTCATTTAACCTACCTTAGAAAGGATGGAAGGCTGAGTCAACCTTGAGCCTGGTAAGATTCGAACCTGCAGAAATTGCAGGCAGCTGTGTTAATTACAGGGTGCATTAAACTACTGTACTACCAAGGCTCCTCATAGTTAAGTATGATTAAGTTGTCATACTTAATACAGAAGTCAATTTGTCACTGAAACTATGGAAATCTGTAGCTGAAACAATTAGGTAGAGCATTCCAGACTTATCATATTTTTTACAGTCAAGTTTAGAATGATTTCATTGAGTTTTAAGTGGTTGTTGGCATGCATATAATTGCAATTAAAGCAGAAAAAATCATTTGCAGATAAAACATTACTACGTATAATTTTGTATGCAATACCTAGGTCTGACTGCAAGCGACACAGTTCTAAGTTATCCAAACCGAGAATTCCGAGCCTAGTAGCATAGGGAATTCTGTGGTGTACCGAAGAGTGCAAAACTTTTCTCGTGAAATACTTCTGAACTCGCTCAATTGTGCTGATGTCAGATATCTAGTGGGGATTCCATTGAACAATACTCTAAGATTGGTCTAGAACAGTGATGGCTAACCTTTTTGCCATCGTGTGCCGGGAGAGGGGGGGCGGGGGGAGGGTCGCGCACGCACGTGCCCACGCACATGTGTGCGCAACCCCCCTCCCCTCCCCCCGCTCCTGGCACATGATGGCCTTGTAGGCCTGTTTTTCTTTCTTACCTAGTTCCAGATCCTCTCTGTGTATCTGGGAATGGCGAAAACAGCCTTTCCCACTCCCTTGGAGGCCCTACGGAGCCTAAAAATGCCCATTTCCCAACTCCCGGTGGGACAGGAAGTGACATTTTTTGCTGTCCCCAGCCTCCAGAACCTCTCTAGGCGTCTCTAGGAGCCTCTCTAGGAGTCTCTGGAGGCTGGGGACAGGAAAAAACATCACTTCTTGTCCCACCGGGAGTGGGGAAATGGACCCTTTGAGCCTCCATAGGGCCTCCAAGGAAGTGGGAAAGGCTGTTTTCGCCGTTCCCAGATACACAGAGAGGATCTGGAGCCAGGTAAGAAAAAAAAAACGGGCCTTCCCCACCCCACCCCCAGGCCCTCCAGAGGCAGGAAACAGCCCGAAACGGCCCAAAAATCAGTTGGCCGGCGCACGCATACGCCCCAGAGCTGAGCTGGTGTGCCCACTAATATGGCTCCGCGTGCCACCTGTGGCATGCGTGCCATAGGTTCGCCATCACGGGTCTAGAATAAGTTTTATAAGCTCTAATTAGCAATACGATGTTTCCAGAAAAAAACTGCTTAAAATTAAATTTACAACTCTTAATCCTTTTGTAGCGACGCTGTTACAGTGGACTTTAGAGCATAGATCATCAGAGATAAGTACATCTAGGTCCTTGACATGTGGCCCATGATGCTACAATAACCATAAATGTAGGCTGATTGGTGAGCACCTGATATGCTGTGAGGATGGGGAGTGGCCCGCAGAGCTTTGGAAGTGCTCATGAAGCACTACATAGAACAGAGATGATATTGGATTTATTGAGGGATTTAAGATAAAGAGAACAATTGGTAAGTGAAGGGTTTGCTTGTGATTGGTTTAATTATTATAGAATTTTTGAAAGATTTAGATTTGTTTAAAAAATTTTTTTCACAGGAACTAAATCTGAACTGTACATTAATTTATGTTCACTTGATTTCTAAAGTATATCAAATGTTACTGCAGATGAACCTAGAAGATGAATATGTTAAAGAGTGTATGGTAAAATGAACAAAAAAAAAATGGGTATAATATAATGCTAGATAAATGGGAAAATGTATGGACGAATGGACTAAAATTTACATTAAGGGATAGTTTTATAAAATGATGCATCATTGGTACTTGACTCCAGATAGACCATCGAAAATGTATAACGGAATTTCTAATAAGTGCTGGAAACGTAGTCAAAATCCAGGTTCAGTTTATCATATGTGGTGGTCTTGCAAATATGTGAAAACATGTTGGATAAACATAACCATGACTATGCAAACATATTTAAGATGCAAATATTAATGAAATCTGAAGCTTTTTTTTTAGGTATGATGGATATGCCAATTGAAAAACAATTTGGGGTGCTATTCCTTCACATGGTGACAGCTGCAAAGATTGTTCTTGCCTAACACTGGAAAGAAAAAGTAATGCCGAGAATCAAGAATGGATTCTGAAATTGACTGAATTAGCAGAGATGGAAAAATTAACTGCTTTGATTAGAGATAATGAATTAGACAGTTTTATAAGAGACTGGAAACCGTTTGTGGACTTTTTGCATGTTAAATATCATAACAGAGGGTTAACAGAGGGATTTGAAGATTAGTGTAATGATTAGTTCAACCTGTTGATTGCTTTTTCTTTTTTCTTCTTATATTTGTAAGGAGGGAGATTTATTGCTTTTTCTTTTCTCCACCGAGCCAGGGTGGATCCTACATGCTAAATCAGTGATGTGATTCAAGTAATTTAACAAACGGTTCTCCCTAATTACAGGCTGGGTAGGCATGCTGGAGGGGGGGGGGGTCATGTGACTGAGTGCGTGTGGCCAACTTGACGTCACAGCAAGTTGGGGCAGCGCATGTAGGTCAAAGTGGCAGTGGTGATGGCCGGAGTCTTAGTGCGGGAGTGAAACACTCCACTACTTGCCTTTGCACAGCAACACCATTCCGCCTTCATTGGGGTACATTTGCACTCAAGGTGGGTCTCAACTCCTGCTGGTTTGGGCTCGGAGCTGTAAGCCATATCTGGGAAGCACTGCAGCAGAGAGAAGCAGCTGGGTCTGATTCTCTGGCACCTCATCTCTTGCTGGGTCTCACTGCCTGACAGTCATGTTGATTTTTTAAAAAAATTGCAGCAGGGAACAGTGGGCCTTCTGGCCTTTGTTGGTGCAGCTGGGCATACCTCAGTTGTTTGGGGAGATGTGTAACCTGCTCTCCATCCTGAGACACTGGCCTGCTGCATTTCCCACTGCCGCCTCATGGCCTGCCCACTGACCCGACCTGCGCCACTGCCACTGTTGCCAATTCATGGCCGAAGTGGCCTGCCTGCTGCTCTTGCAGCGCCTTGTGCACCACAATGAAATTTAGCGTGCTTCACAATAGGACAGATCAGGTCATCTTCTCCTCCTGGAGGCCGTTATGACACAGAACCACAATGTGCCCCTGCCCCACTCATCCATGGCATCAGCGGCTTTACCCTATTCTTTTTTTCTTTTTTTAAAATCTTATTTCATTGGATAGGAAATGTACTATAACCAAAAGCAACATGATATTGAACAAGATATTTATCTGGCCATTTGATGATATGGAGATAAATTTATACAATTGTATGTCAGAGATATGTTAACACAATGGATAGAAGAAACCAGTGGTGGGTTTCAAAATATTTTACTACCGGTTCTGTGGGTGTGGCTTGGTGGGCGTGGCATGGCATGGCATGGCTTGGTGGGCGTGGCATGGCATGGCATGGCATGGCAGGGGAAAGATACTGTAAAATCTCCATTCCCTCCCCACTCCAGGGGAAGGATACTGCAAAATCCCCATTTCCTCCCGATCAGCTGGGACTTGGGAGACAGAGAATAGATGGGACAGGGCCAGTCAGAATTTTTACTACAGGTTCTCCAAACTACTCAAAATTTCTGCTACCAGTTCTCCAGAACTGGTCAGAACCTGCTGAAACCCACCTCTGTAAGAAACCCTTATGATGGGAGTCATTACCTTCCATGGATGAAGTTGGAGAAGTTCAATAAGTCCTACTGTGCCTACTCTTGCTCTGTTTCTGAAGGTAGTTGAATAAGCAACATGTAATGCTTGTGCCAAAATGTAGACTGTATTGTAGATGCTGTAGCTGTGGCCAGTCATGTCCATTTCAAAAACAGATACAAGGAGGGTCTCTATCTTCTCCTCCCCAGTGCATATCAATGGACTGTCCATTATGGAGTTGCTCTTCTCACCAACCATGGAGCCTGAGAACACACATCCAAATGCCTCCTCCCAAAAAACCCTAATAAAGTCATCTTCTTCATTAAAGTTTGGTTTTCTTCTCTGAAGAAATTTCCGAAATCCTACGACCTCTCTTGAATGAACTGCAAAGGATAGAGCACCATGGAGAAAATCTAGGTCTTCCCATCTCTGAAAAGGAAGAGATGTGAAATCCATTTGGGCTGTCATAATCCATATTTTACTATTTCCTTGTACTGGTATCTCTTCAAATTTTAACATTGAAGGAAACATTCTCAAAACTATCATTACTTCAATTTCACCTTGAATCAACACCGAATTGGCGGTGCTATTCATCATAATGTGGTACATTTCCATCCCTTCTTTCACCGTATCAGCAATGTCAGTAGAATAAGAAGCCAATGGGAATCTTTCAATGAAGTCAAAGCAGATTCCATTTCGGGCAAATATTGGTATCACATTTTGTACAAATTTCCTCCCATTCTCATTATTCACAGATACGACCCCAATCCATGTCCATTTAAAATGCTGCAATAGCTGAAGAATTCCCTCATACTGAAGGTTCATATTTGGAAACATTTGGTGATAGAAACCTGCCTGTTTGTCCTTATTTGTCACTGGAGCAGAGCCATACATAAACTATAGAAATTCAAAAGGATTCAGAAAGGAGACAATAGGCTTTGA
The DNA here is from genome assembly GCF_059756535.1 of Pantherophis guttatus. Lineage (NCBI taxonomy): Eukaryota > Metazoa > Chordata > Lepidosauria > Squamata > Colubridae > Pantherophis > Pantherophis guttatus. The sequence continues at coordinate 17,592,218 of NC_142066.1, forward strand.
TTTTTTAAAAAGTGCCTTAATGTATTTTTTTATTATAGTACACAAAGCAAAAGTTTAGTTCCATAACATATTAACACGCTTAGATTTGGCATTTGACTCTTCCAACACTTTCAAGCATAATCCATAATCTTTTAAGACTAAGACCCAATTTATCATATTTATATTGCCTCAATTTTGCTTTGATTTCTTTGGGGCTTCCTTTCCTGTATAAATCTTCACGTTTAGTGCATTCTATTGTCTAAGCTCTGGATAGAAATTTATTTATTAAATTAGTTTGTGAATTCAGTCAAGAACATTTGGTGCACCAGGAACTTTCTCATCCAGTTAACATGGATGAGGTTCACCATCCTCACATGGAACATCCAACTATTAACAAGAGTGCTGCTTAGATTTGAAAATAAATTTGAAAGAAAAATGTTCCTCTTGATTTCCGTCAGTGTTTACTTTATGCCAGCGATCAAGTCTAATTTATATAAAATGAGAAATTTAACTGGATTTTATCCATACTACATATACATGGTTACCTGAGGAAATTTGTAGATGTGTAGAATGATGGCCACATGAAGACATACATCACTGTCAGGTCCTCCAATAATTGCTACTGGATGTTTCTGAATGTCACAGTTGTAATTAGGAATTAATCTGCCTTTAGAGGAAAGGAGTTGAATTGTAGCATGGTACATCCATTTTGGATTAAAATGGCTGTTATAGATTTGAAAGCCCAGGGTAACATTGGGTAAAATATGGGGATTGGTATTGATCTCCTTAACAGCAAATACTAAAGCCAGGATATGTTGGTAAATCTGTGTTATGACCCTGAAGGGAGAGGAACATGATTTGATGTAACTCATTTCTTGCAGAATATGATATCTATTTTGCCTCTCCTTTCAAATATACTGTAATATAAGGAGTTGACCCAGTCTATATATGTAAGAAGCAATAAGTTTCATTCATTGCACTTATTTAAGCTAATAAAATAATCAAAGCACTTTATTTGAAATATATAGTGGACATCAGATTTACCAAGTTGCTTCCTCTTTGGCCAGGTATCTCAATATTTTTATTATAGGACAGTATTATTAGCATGTCAGTGATGCCTTCACTATTGACCCAGGAAGCAACAGTGAACATCAATCTCTTGGACATTTTTTTAATGAGAGTTGCTGATGGGATCTATAATGGAGTTCTTTTTCCACCTTTTCTTCAATTCCATCTTTTCTCTGGAAATACATGGCAAGACTAGGACAGTGCTACTTGTTAGATTAGGTTGGATGCTCATTAAAAGAAGTGACTAGGGAAGGAACCTTGGGTCTCAACTCCCCCCATGGAGCTTGGTCATTGTGAAAGAAGCAGCACCATTTGTATAAATATGAATATTCAAAAATATAATTAAAGAAAGTATATTGTACATTATCTCCAAAGAAAAGAACCTGGGTTCCATAGACCAACCCTAATATTGGTGAAATTTAGGGGAGGGGGACAATGACAAAGACTTAACTAGACAGAAATAAACATCCATTCTCTAACATTCTTTGCTTGGAATTTGATGATCCAATGTCAATCAAGCAAATAAAGGCACCAAATATGCAAAGTACATAAAATGATTATGCATATGCAGGGATACTGTAAATATACAGATATAACACATATAGCCAGCAATTATTTCATGCGCTACAGATGACTCAAGACTACATGGTGAATTTGATGCAAACTATCAGTACACCTGTAGCTATATCATATGAATAATACAATTCATACAATGCCCTTTCACTTACTCCCCTTCAGGTCTATTTGACATATATTTCTCTGACCATAACTGAATACTTACATGAATTTGATGCAAAATATCAGCATACATGTTGTTGTGTTATATGCATAACAGAATTCAAATAATGAATTTTCACTCACTCATTTCACTCATTCATCTTCAGGTCTATTTGACATATATCTCTCTGGCCATAACTCAATACTTACATACTTTCCTCAAAGAGGTTTCTAGAAGGAGGTGCCTTAAAGTCCATCATCATATAAAACAGGAAGATCTGAGAAATGATGCTAGCAAAGTGGATGTCCCCTGACTGGTATTGTTTGTGGAGAAGAGGCAGAGGATCTGCAGTGCTGCATTTACTCAGAGAAAGGTGACACATTCCTTGTGGACCAAGCATTAATAGCAATGTTATAGACCTAATACATAGAAGAAAACAATTCATTCTTCAATGTGTGTCACCTTTCTCCAGCTCGTCTTGTCCTTCTAGATTTTTAATTTATGTCCAAAAGAAATAGTTGCTGCCTGTTTCTGTACTTGTCTTTATATTTTATTTCTGTGCTTATGGAGAAATTGGAAAGCTGAGACATTGAGATAAAAATCACATGCGGTCAAGCAGTAGCTAACTGGAATTGCAGATGGGGATGTTCCAGGGGCAGTTATTAACAGATTTTGATCTATTTGAGGTTTCTCCCTGTCTTCTGATTATAGGTTTTGTCATGTCTTCATGTTTATACTTGTTATTACTATTGAGATAACCACCAACTCCCAGGCCCTGAGGGACCTTGAACAAGAAGGAACAGTTTGTTTGTCATGTCTCAAAAAAAAATAATATCTCTACTTGACACCAAGCAATAATGAGATTTGACAGCAAGCCTCAAAGCAGCAAGGATGAAAAAGATAATTAAATGCAGACATGAAAGTCCCAGTTATTTGCAATGTTGTATTTATAACAGTGAAGGGGGAGTCTCTGTGAAGTCCATAGAAAATAAATGCTACGGATGGATGGATGGATGGATGGATGGATGGATGGATGGATGGATGGATGGAAGAATGAATGAATTAATTAAAAAGGTCCTGGCAAAATGATATCATTTGTGCTACCTCCATAATTGATCCCATGGTATTGTTCCTTGAAACTGGGTTTACATGACTTTTTTTTAACAGTTTGACTTATTGATTTTGCAAATCATATGCAATGATTCATATGCAATGATCAATTCCTGATTTCATACAGTGCTCAAATACTGATTTCAGAAGCCACTTCCCTTCCACAAAACAAGAAAACAACAAGAACAACAGCAATTTTGGGCCAAATTATCTAAATGGGTTTTATATTGTGTTTTAATTTTTGTAGTTTGTGTGTTTTATCTTTTTGGCTGTTCACTACCCTGAGTTCTTCGGGAGTAGGGCGGTATATAAATAAAATAAAATAAAATAAAATAAAATAAAATAAAATAAAATAAAATAAAATAAAATAAAATAAAATAAAATAAAATAATAAAAGAAAAGAAAAGAAAAGAAAAGAAAAGAAAAGAAAAGAAAAGAAAAGAAAAAGAAAAAACACCACACCTCTCTGTTGTTTTGCTCATCCCAAGGACAAACCCCATTGAAGCCAAACTGTTCACATCTGCCTCCTCCCAATTGGAGACTATCCATTGTGATTTCCTATCTTTCAAATGAATTCCAGCTTTCTTAGTGGAAATCAGGCACATTCTTAAAATGCAAAAGAATATTATGTAATATATATATATATATATATATATATATATATATATATATATATATGAAAAAATATGAAAATAAACATTTAAAAGGTGGCTTCCCATCTTCATTTCAGTAGTTCTTCATTTTGCAGCAATATCTCCTCAATAGTGACAATTTTAATTCCTCCCATTTTAATATCACCTTCTTAAGATGTTTATTCTTTCAATAACAAAACATATATATTTATATGCATGTAGATATGTTTGTATATGAAAGAGATAATGTGGATTTTCTGTCAGAAAATGGAGTTATAATAGAGAAGACATCAAAACAACATAAGGGCTGGAATCTGGTTGTTTCAACCGAGATAACTTTGCTCTGCAACAGCTGTATTATTTTTCCTTTCCAACATTGCAGATGGCATGGCATTAAAACAGGTCAAAGAGAGAGGTCTGCATGGTGTTCCACAGTTGGAAAATTTCAGGAAGATTTTGCAGTTAAGATGGTCTAGGAGGTTGTTGTAGGGAGTTGTTTTCTCCTGTCATTTGAAAAAACAGCACTGTCATGTTTTGGCATTTTGTGATCAGCAGAAGGCCAAAGGCGTCTTCATTCTGTATGCCATTCATTCTACATAGTTTCATTTTTAACTAATCAGTAATATTCTAGCATTGCCCTTTTTATTTGTCTCAGAATACTAAAACACAACAACAGAAAGGTCCTGAAATCTTTTGCTTCTTTAACATCATACGAGGGAAGATGTATTCAATTCTTATTTCCTATCATCACCTGCTATTCTGGGTTTACACAAGCCAAGACCAAGAAAAAGCGCTCCTTTCCACTTTTCATTAATTGCAAAATAGAAGGACATCTGATAAATCTCTTTGCTAAAACATAACTTTGAGACATTAGGTAAAGGTAAAGTTTCTCCTCGCACATATGTGCTAGTCATTCCCGACTATAGTGGGCGGTGCTCATCTCTATTTCAAAGCGGAAGAGCCAGCACTGTCTGAAGATGTCTCTGTGGTCATGTGGCCAGCATTGAACTTGAAAATTGCAAGTATTAGTGCTTTGTTGACTTTTTAATTCAAAAGAGAAAGCGAGTGAGTGAAAGTGATTTGAAAAAATATGGCGCCCAGCATTTGAGTTAACGAGCTAGTGAAAGTGGATTTGTGAAGTCATCCTGCTTTGCTATAAAGTTACAAAGCTGCTACAAAGTTGCTCTATTTAAAGAAAAAAAATTCCTTTTTCTAAAATTTGACTTTGCTTTACTTCAGTTTCGTTTGACTAAATCTGGGGGACTTTTTTAGAAGTTTCTGTGGAGGAGGGAAAGGAAAAGGAACTTCCCTCTTCAGAAAAACTAGCCTACGTAGCAGGATGGCTTCAAAGAAGCAGGAAGGGAAGGTAACAGGGGGGGGATCCCCCACACATAAACATGAAATGCAGCCTCCCCCTGCTCAACAGCTACAGACTCAGAAAAAAGAGTTTGATGTGGGAGATTTAAAAGAATTTATTTCTAAAATTCTGGATGATAAATTTCAAAAATCCCAACAGGAAATAGATGACAAAATTCAAAAGTCTCATCAGGAAATTATGCATGAAATTAATGAAGTTAAAGATATGGTGAAACAGAATCAAAATAAGGTGACCAAAAAAATATCAGAAGTTGCGTCTGGCCTGGCAGAATTTATTATCAAAGTTGATTCTAAAGTGGAAGAATTTAAATCAGAAGTTAATGTCAAGATGAAAGATAATGACTATAAGATTTCTGATGTGGATGATAAAATGCAGAAAGTCGAGAACGAAATTGTTATGATGCAATTCAGGGCAATGGAATTCGCTATACGGCTTCGAGGAATTCGAGAAGATGATAGACAGGATTTGAGACAGGTCTGCTCTGAGGCCTTGGCTGTGATATTAAAAATTAATCCTGATGTGGTTTTTTACAAAATAGATAAAATTTACAGAGTGAATTCTTGGGTGGCCAGACAAAGACAACTGCCTAGAGATGTGGTCATATATTTTACAGATAGAGCAATAAGGAATGGCATCCTGCAAAAATCCTTTCATACTTCTGTACAAGTGGGGGGCTCACAAATTGGAGTCTATAAAGAGTTACCACCTAAAATGTTGAAAACCAGAAAGGACTTTGGCTTTCTTGTTAAAGAACTGCAAAACCAACAGATACCATTTCGGTGGGATGCCCCAACTGGTATAATTTTGAGATACAAGGGAGAAAGATATCGTTTGAACACTGTGGAGAAGGCGGAGCATTTTTACACTACTATTTTTAAAGAAAGAACACCATCTCCGCGTACATCCACAGTTCTGGAGATTAAGGAGAGTGATAAGAAGCAACTTCAACAAGAACTTCAAGAACAGTCTAAGCAGCAACCAGAGGAAACGCAGGGCGCTGAAGGAGGTTTTCTGGATGAGCCTTTGCTGGAATCTTCTCCAATTTTGGACCCGGTTCAGATGGCTGAATTTAAGGATCAGCGTATAACTCGAGCTAAGTCTAAGCAACTTAAAGAAAAGCAACAACAGGAAAGACAAGATAAAAAGGGAGCTAAGAGTACTACACAAGAGACTGGAGCCATGGGGGGAGCAGGACCGAAGATTCTGGAAGACATTCGGTTATTCTGCTCTTTGCTCCAGAAAGATAAAGATGACGATTAAGTGTTTATCTTGGAATGTGAATGGGTTGAATTCAGCACAGAAAAGGAAGAAATTATTTGCATATTTGAAACAATTTAATAATGATATAATTTGTCTACAAGAAACGCATATTACAGTTCAAGATCAAAAATATTTGATAAACTCCAAATTAGGAACGCATTTTATATCTTCAACTTTGCAAAAAAAGAATGGTGTGGTTATTTATGTAAATAAATTTTTTTTGGCTAAAGTTATAGAAGCAGATGAAGATGGTAGGTTTGTAGCAATTGAATTATTTACAACAAACGGCCAAATTCTTCTGATTGGAATTTATCCTCCCAACAGGATCACTTCTACAAAATGTTACATACTAAAATACTGCAATGGGATTATAGATCTATTTTAATCATGGGAGACTGGAATGGAGTAATTGACTCCAAATTAGATAAAAAGAGTCTGGTGAAGTCTAGGATTAGGCTACCACAGACCTTTTTTGATATGAAAGAAGATTTGGAATTAAAAGATATTTGGAGAATACACAATCCAAAAGAATTGGACTATACTTTTTTTTCAGATAGACATAGATCCTTCTCTAGGATTGATTTCATTTTGTTGTCAGATGATCTACTTGTTAAGACAAAAAGAACAAAGATTTTTCCAAGAACTTTGACTGACCATAGCCCAGTATGGATAGAAATTGAGATAGGCAAGACTGAGAGACGCTCTTGGAGATTAAATGAGAACTTGTTCAGATATGAAAAAAAATATAATAGAACTTAAAAAGCACTTGAAAGAATTTTTTGAAATAAATTTGAATAAAGGCACCCCAATAGAAATTGTCTGGGATGCAAGTAAAGCTTACATGAGAGGGGTGCTTATCTATATGAACTCTAAACATAGACTGATTCGACAAAAGAAAAGATCTGAATTGGAAGCAGAAATAAAGAATAAAGAACAGTTACTTATTAAGAATCCAACAGATGAAAGAATATGTGGTGCTATAAAATTTCTGAAAGACCAATTTCAAATGCTTATGGCGGAACAAGTTGCAACAAACTTACAATATGCGAAGCATAATACATTTTGTAACGCTAATAAACCGGGCAGATGGTTGGCCTATACATTGAGGAAAAAACAGAGTATACGGACTATTGATAGTATTGATATTGGAGGGAAAGAAATTTTTCAACAAAAATTAATTAAAGAAGCTTTTGTGGATTATTATACTAACTTATATGCTAAAGAGGATGTGCAGAATGGACTTATAGAAAAATATCTAGATGATAAAAGAGTTATAAAAATTACTGACCAACAAAAGGAAAGAATGAATTATCCTATAACAGTGGAAGAGATAATAGTAGCAATTAAACAATTAAAAACAGCTAAAGCTCCTGGTACAGATGGCTTGATTGCAGTCTATTATAAAACTTTGCAAGTCGAAATGGTGGAACAACTTAGAGATTTATTTTGCAATATTCAACAAGGGGGTAAAATACCCCCATCATGGACAACAGCTTACATATCTTTGATACCAAAAGAACAAGCCGGTCCTAAAAAACCGGAGAATTATAGACCAATATCTCTTTTGAACTCCGACTATAAAATTTATGCGAAAGTATTAGCCAACAGGTTGATGCCAGTAATTCAAAAGGTGATTCATGACGACCAAGCGGGATTTATCGAGGGTAGATACATGAAGGACAATGTAAGGCAAGTAATAGATCTATTGGAATATCTTGAGAAGAACAAACAGATCCCTGCAGTGCTGGTTTTCTTGGATGCAGAGAAGGCCTTTGATAGAGTGGATTGGAATTTTCTACTAAAGACTTTAAAAAAGATGAACTTTGGGGATCAATTTGTACAGGCGATTTCAGCAATTTATCAAGAGCAAAAGGCACAGATTATTATTAACGGAAGCTTGACAACAGAGTTTAAAATTGAAAAAGGAACAAGACAGGGATGTCCGCTGTCCCCACTTTTATTTATTTTAACACTAGAAGTCTTGTTAAATACAATACGGGACTCTAATATCTTGAAAGGTATAACGATAAGGCAAGAGGATTATAAAATAAAGGCATTTGCAGACGATCTAGTTGTTACCCTAACACAGTCAATGGAATCAATAATCCTGATGAAGGACATTATACAAGACTATGGTAAAGTTTCAGGTTTTAGACTGAATCACAAAAAGACTAAGATGATAGTTAAAAATATGACACAAGATCGTAAACACGAGCTTGAAAGGAGGGCAGGTTTTGAGGTTGTACCAAGGGTAAAATATCTAGGAGTCCAGGTTGCAGAATCAAATATGAAATTGTTTCAAAATAATTATGAGGTGTTGTGGCGAGAGGTGCAGAAAGATATGGAGACTTGGAAAAAACTGCAACTGTCTCTACTTGGAAGAATAGCAGCAGTTAAGATGAACATTTTGTCAAGATTTCTTTTTTTGTTTCAAATGATTCCGGTGCTTAAAAGTGATAAACAATTGAAAGTGTGGCAAGCTGGAGTGAATAAGTTTGTCTGGAATGAGAAAAAGCCGAGAGTGAAATTGAAAATTATGCAAGATGTTCCAGAAAGGGGAGGTCTTAAACTACCAAACCTACAGCTATATTATGATGCAGCAGCTTTGACTCTAACAAGTGATTGGTTTGGAAGGAAAAAGACTGGAATATTGAATGTAGAAAGTTTTGATCTTGAATTTGGATGGCATGCCTACTTATTTTATGATAACAAAGTCGACAAAGTATTTAAAAGCCATATACTTAGAGACTCTTTGATGAGAGTTTGGAAGAAGCACCGATTCAAATGGGATTATAAAATATCGCTATGGCTGGATCTTGGTCATACTTTGTGGAATACAAATATAATGTCACTCGGGGGGTTTTTATACAAAGAGGTTCTTTTTACAGATGCGGGCAGATGGCAGCTGAAGACACTACAGACACTGTTGGCTGAAGGGATTAATATAACCTGGCTACAATATAACCAATTGCAATTGAGATGGAAAGAGGACCAAAAAACTGGTATTATGTTGCACGAGGAAGAATTGGTTAGACACATAAAAGAGAAAGGTCCAATGCATATTAAAAGGCTTTATAATGTTTTATTAGAAAGGGATTCAGAAACCGAACTAGTTAAAGATTGTATGATTAAGTGGGCTCAAAATTTTGAAGAACCAGTGATGTTGGAAACGTGGGAAAAAATTTGGGTTCAGAACGTTAAATTTACACAGTCGCAGAATTTGAGGGAAAATTTCTATAAAATGTTTTATAGATGGCACTTAGACCCCAAAAAGTTATCATGTATGTACCCTAATGTTCAGCCAAAATGTTGGAGATGTGAATGTTTGGATGCTACATATTATCATGTTTGGTGGACCTGTAGGAAAGTTAAGGCTTTTTGGATAAAAATTTGGTGGGTCATGCAGAATGTTTTGAAGAAAAAAATTCAATTCTCTCCACAATTGTTTTTATTAGGTATAGTTAAGGGTTTTACATTGGGTGAAACAAAATTGATATTGTATATGATAACAGCAGCAAGATTGTTGATAGGTAAATACTGGAAGAATGAAGCCTTGCCCACTATTGAGGAATGGACTTTGAAGATGGCCAGTTTTGCAGAGATGGCGAAGATTTCAGCATACTTAAAAGATTGTTCACAAGAGACTTATGAATGGGAATGGAAAAAGTGGATAGAATATGTTCAGAACAAATATCAAACTAGGAAGTATCAAATAGCTTTTACTTGAAAATAATGTATTAGAAATTTTTTAATGTAATGAAGATAAAAAGAGAAATTATAAGGGGGAGGGAGGGGTTCAAATTTTATACAAGTTTTATACTAAGGGGGGTTTTGTATCGGATATGAGTATATTGTGTGGAAGTCTGGGGGGAGGGGAGGGTTAGGGAGGGTTAGGGAGGGTTAGGGAGGTTTGGAAGTTTGGGGTGGGTGGTGGGGGGGAAAAAGGGGAGAAAATGTAATTGTAAAACTTTTGCAATAAAAAAAAAGAAACAAGTTGTTTCACAGACAAAGAAAACTATATAACATGCTGATAAATGTGTTGTTAAGATTTTTAAAACATTCTTAAAAGAAGGAAGTTATAGCTAAGGAAAATGTAGGTTTTAAGACAGTACCTTTACCCCCCAAATAGTAAGTATGTTCAGTTAAGATGATTATTGTTCCTCAGGTAAAAATGGGAAAGGGTTGTATATCTTCATTTTGGGGTCTTACTGCTTTTGTATTGCTATATTAAAAACAGGAAATAGAGTTGTTTAATTATTTCTTTGTCTTAGATGTTGCTTGCTATTCAGTTCAGGCTTCACTGTGATGATATAGCATTTAGGGAAAAAGATGCACACAAGGAGCCCCCCACTGGATGCTATAATGGAGAATATCTCCACAGCCACCATATATTTGCCCCCTGTAGTCAGATAACTAGGAACAAAGGAGAGCCAAACACTGCAGAAAATCAACATGCTGAAGGTGATAAATTTGGCTTTGTTAAAAGAGTCTGGTAATTTCCTGGCAAAGAAAGCTACCGTAAAGCTGACAAGGGCTAAGAGGAACATGAAGCCCAAGACAAAATAGAACATGAGAAAGGAATTTTCATTACATTCCAGAATAATTTCTTCTGCCATTAAGTGCATGTTGAAATCAGGGAATGGAGGAAAAGTCAACAGCCAGACAATACAAAGAACTACTTGAATGAAAGAGCAGAAAAATACAATGGAAATGGCCAATCTTTTCCCCACCCATTTCCTCATTGTAGACTTTGGTTGTGTGGCCATGAAAGCTAAAATCACCACAATAGTTTTTGCTAACACACAGGATACAGCTACAGTAAAAATGACACCAAAAGCACTTTGTCGAAGGAGACAGGTCACTTTGTGAGGTTTGCCAATAAATAGTAAAGCACAAAGGAACGAAAACAGGAGAGAAATGAGAAGGATGTAGGTGAGGTTTCGGTTGTTGGCCTTGACGATGGGTGTATCCTGGTACTTAATGAAGATACCCAGCACCAACACTATGATAAAAGAGGAAGAAAGAGAACAAATGGCCGAAATGGACCCCAACTTTTCCTCATATGTCAGAAATGTTACAGTTTTTGGAAGACATGAATTCTGTTCCTTGTTTGGATACTGATCTTCTGGGCATGGAAAACAGTCATCCATATCTAGGAAAAAAATCAGATTAGAAAAATAATTGTTCTAAAATTAAACTGAAAGAATATGAATGTACTGTTCTGAGGATAGCCTGAAGTCTTGTTATCTTAGTCTGATCTCTTGAACCCTGTAACTGCTGGAACAATAAGCATATTAACTTTTCTTTTAAGTTAAATTTTATTAGTTGTAAAACTGGAAAAACGATTCTAATGATAATACCAGCATTAGAAAACATTCTTAAAATATTTACACGAATTTGTTTTTAAGTCAGACTTTGGAAACCGATGGAGCTGTTTGAAATTTCTTTCTTTCCTTTTTTCATTCTCTCTCTCTCTCTCTCTCTCTTCTTTTTTTTTTTTTTTGCAAATTGTTTACTATGATCATTTTATTAAATCTCAGAAGGATTGACCAGTAAAAGGTCACCAGGATCTGCCAAGGCAAGATTGCAACTTAGGTTTGCCACTCCATCTTCCATAACTTAACCACTATACCAAATTGTTTTTCATGACTGAGGCAATATAAAGTAAAAATGTGGGTGATGAAGAAATGGATGTAAGAGTCAGAGTGTCTTTATTTATGTCATTAAGTATGAAATAGACAAGTTGTGCAGTGGAAGTATGGTAAGGAAGTTTACAGTGGATTGAAAAGACATCTGTTCTCTTTCAGGACTCCACCTACATTGCATGAAGTAGATCCTTCTAATGGCATTGCAAATACAAAGGGGAAGGATGCATGAAAAAGGAAGGCTTGTTCATGACCATGGTTTTCCTCCACAGAAAAAGTTATCAGAGAGCTCTGAGAAATAAGGATTATTTCCCTCTGATTTATTGCCATGTCCTTGTACAATGAAGTGACATTACTTATTGATTATGTGCAGTCAAGCTGATGTCTATTCTTAGGGACCCATAAATAGATATTCTCCATTGAACATGTCCCTAATCTGGTCTTTCAGTCTTCCAACAGTGCACTCATTACCACTCTAAATGCAGCTACTCACTTTGCTAGTTCTCCAGATCTCCTCTACCCTTCTTCCTCTACCCACATTAGAAAGCTTTCCATAAATATTTCTTTCTAATTCCATTGTGCCTTTTTTTTTTTACAATCAATCAGATTGTTTAATTCAACATAGAAATGCCAAATAAAGCTGTGGAAAGCATAGGATTGTATCTCCAAAAGCGACTTGTGGTTTGCAGACGCACAAAATTCTATCCTCTCTACATCCTGAAAACACACAGCTTTTTCATGGAATGACACGACAGTTTGAACTGCTGAAGATGGTTTTTATGCTGATGGTCTTCTGAAGCTGTTAATGTAGAATTGATCTCAGTCTCTGCAGAGCCTGAATATCAACTATCGCAGCATCCCATCACTGCCATTGTGTGAGCTACCCAGAGAAAAGAAATAGAGATCTTTCCACTGGGTGACAAAATAGTGTTAAGATATGTATTCAGCTCATAGTATACACTTACACTACATCTATAAACTGTGAGAAAGTTTTGACTGCATAGAAGTAAATATCTACTGTACTTAATATCAATGCATTGTCCAAATGTGCATCGCTTATCTTTCATCACTCACCTATCAGATTGGAAATCTTCCCTTCTGGACAGTGAAGACAATCGTAGCAGCAAAATGGCCTCCCTTCTATTTTGGTCTTAGCATAACCTACAGGGCAATATTTATTACACAGAGAAAGTGGCTGGATCTGTTCATAAAGGATAGAAGAGAATGCTTTGAATTTTTCAAGTTTGTGCAGTATTTGTATTATTTGCAAAGCTCCCACTTGGTATCAGGTTTTAGGTGGAAAGCCTTGTGAGTGATCTCAATGAAAAGAAACAAGAGGAGGAAAATACCATGGCATTTTCCTCACACATAATCTTTATTGTGTATTTTTATTGATGCTAAGGTAAAAACCTCCTTGAGTCAAGGTCATCTTCTACAGACATGGAACACAGGTAATTTATCTTGTCTTCTTTGTGTTCTTTTCAACTTTCTACGGGCTTGGAATTTTCTAGTGTTCTGGTTAATAACTACCAAGACAAATCACATTATTTAGGTTCTATCATCATCAACAAGATCTGTTAGATCAGAGGTGTCAAATTTGCGTCATCATGGCATAATCACATGATATATTGTGACTTTTTTCCCCTTCACTGAACTGGGTTTAGGCATGGCCAGAGCATGACGCATCCAGCCCACGAGGTGCGAGTTTCACAACCCTGTGTTAAATGCTGATTCCTGCTGTGATATAAGATTATATATATATTATATAATAATATGAGTAATATAATTCAGAGGGTTTTATGGAATTGATTTAGATAGTTACACTAATTTTTGGAATTATTTTGACCAGAATTCAGTTATTCCACTTTTCAACACTGTGAGTCTGTCAGTGTGTGTGTGTATACACACAAAAGGTTTGTTTACATATTTATATTATTACATTGCTTCTGAAGGTTTTTTTCTTTTTCTTTTTTAATGTGGTGGGAGTATTGTCAATTAAACAACCCATCCATTAAAATTCATCATTTCAAGTATTATTCCCTGCCATATCTTTTAGTATTTCAGTCAAGAGAAAGCAAGAAAAAAGTCACTGGAACAAGTCATGTATATTGAGTCAAACATTGATAACCTCATTCCGGATTATCCAAACCTGGTTGAACCTTCTTGGCCAAATGATGGCTTCTTCATCAATTTTTAATATATCCTCTTGGGAAGTCACAGATCCTATTCCACCAACTTTGACTTTCAAGAAGGATTTGTTTGGGAATGTGACCCAATTGATGACATCAAATCCAGCCTCTAGTTCTCCATTTTGATTGAAAGACAGTGCTTCTCCTGCAGTATTATTGAATGAGGTGTTTCTTACAAATTGATTGAACTACAAAACAAAAAACAGAGACTAAAGGGAGGTGACAAACCATTCATCAGGATCTGTAAAATGATGAAATATGGGAAAGAAAATATATTTTTACATGTAAGCTATATTTTAATGGAAGGGACAAACAGTGTCTACCATCCTATGTCATGTTCTCAATATATATAGTACAAGCATCCTTAAATTTTATAATCTGTGTCTTGAAAAACATAGAAGGAAGTTTTTTTTCTCTCACAGTTTGTGAGACATTCATTGGAGTTGTGGTGTGGAAGAAAGTAGCCCAGACAAATAGAATAGAATAACAGAGGTGGAAGGGACCTGGGAGGTTTTCTAGTCCAACCCCCATCTTAGGCAGGAAACCTTACACCACTTCAGACAAATGGTTATCTAATCTCTTCTTAAAAACGTCCAGTGTTGTAGCATTTATAACTTCTGGAGGAAACTTGTTCCACTGATTAATTATTCTAACTGTCAGGGAATTTCTCCTTAGTTCTAAGTTGCTTCTCTCCTTGATTAGCTTACCAAAGCAATTTATACAATACATTCATTTCCATTCTATTCTAAATTCAGATGTTCAGGAGAAATTCAGAACGAGTATTGATTTTCTTTAGAAGTATGTAGTTTGGAAAACTTTTTAGCTGAAAGAGACAAACAAATGTACAAACCGGGGATTCTGCAATTAATTAAATGTTAAAGCCAAATGCAGAAGAACAAAATTTAATAGATTCACCATATTGTATTTGCCATGCTGTCATTCAAGCAATTTAGGAAATTCCCACTAGTCTCATAACAAAATTAAAAGAGAGATAATAAGAATTATTTAAATATATTTAGGTACATTTTTTGTAACAATGATGGTTATCACTCAACTTAAATTTACAGGAAAATGTCATCTAATAATTAAATTCAGTTACAAAACATTCTGAAACATATAATAAAAAATAGAAGCAGTAAAAAAAATCAGGGTCTTTAATGCATTGCAATACTGAAATATGATTTTGTTTGTCTAAGAGATATTAACATAAATGCAAAGCAGACAGGAATATAGCTAAAGGTACTCAGTATGAATCCTGCGTGTTCATGGAAAGGCATTTTGCTTCTTTTCCTGATCCTATCTGTTTTTTAGAATCTTATTTTATTGGAGAAAAAATAAACTGTAACCAAAGGAAAATGATATTGAAGCAGATATTTAATACAGCCATTGTATGATGTAGATACAAATGTACACATTTGTGTGTCTGTGATATATGAAGAAAATGGAGAGAAGAAAGCCCTATGACTTGAGACATTACCTTCCATGGATGTAGTTTGAGAAGTTCAATAAGTCCTACATTGCCTATTTTTGCTCTATTTTTGAAGATTATTGAATAAGCAACATGTA
The DNA here is from genome assembly GCF_059756535.1 of Pantherophis guttatus. Lineage (NCBI taxonomy): Eukaryota > Metazoa > Chordata > Lepidosauria > Squamata > Colubridae > Pantherophis > Pantherophis guttatus. Next base: position 17,607,763 of record NC_142066.1, read on the forward strand.
ATGCTTGTGCCAAAATATAGACTGCATTGTAGATGCTATAGCTGTGGCCAGTCATGTCTGTTTCAAAAACGGATACAGGGAGGGTCTCTATCTTCTCATCACCAGTGCAAATTGATTGACTGTCTATCCTGGAGTTGGTTTTCTCATCAACTAAGGTGCCTGAGAACACACATCCAAATGCCTCTTCCCAAAAAACCCTAATAAAATCATCTTCTTGTTTGAGGTTTGGTTTTATTGTCCGAAGAAATTCCTGAAACCCTAGGATCTCTCTTGAATGAACTGCAAAGGATAGAGCCCCATGGAGAAAATCTAGGTCTTCCCACCTCTGGAAGGGAAGAGACGTGAAATCCATCTGAGCTGTCATAATCCAGATTTTACTCTTTAGTTGTAATGGTATCTCTTCAAATTTGGACATAGAGGGAAACATCCTCAAAATTATCATTATATCAATTTCACCTTGAATTAAAACTGCATTGACGGTGCTGTTCATGACAATGCTGTACATTTCTATCCCTTCTTTCACCATATCGGCAATGTCAGTAGAGTAAGAAGCAAATGGGAATCTTTCAATGAAGTCAAAGCAGATTCCATTTCGGGCAAATATTGGTATCACATTTTGTACAAATTTCTCCCCATTCTCATTATTCACAGATAGTACCCCAATCCATGTCCATTTAAAATGCTGCAGTAGTAGAAGAATTCCCTTATACTGAAGGTCCATATTTGGAAACATTTGGTGATAGAAACCAGCCTGTTTGTCCTTATTTGTCACTGGAGCAGAGCCATACATAAACTATAGAAAAAAACAGAAGAATTAAGAAAAGAAACTATATGCTTTTAATTTTTTACAAGTGTGTCAATAGATTTTTTCTCTCTCTTTATAATAGACAAGGAAAAAGTATGCATCTTAATAGTTTTAGATTTGGCAGTTGTGTTCCTCCAACACTTTCAAGCACAAAATTTTAAGACTAGTTGTGCACAATCTATCAATCTTTGTTTGTCTTAATCTTGCTTTAATTACTTTGTGGCTTCCTTTCCTGTATAAATCAGGACACTTAGTGTAATCAATTGTTTAAACTCAGAATAGGAGCTGATTTATTTATTAAGAATGTTCTGTGAATGCTGCAAGTAACATTTGGTACACCAGGAATTTTCTACTCCATTTAATTTGAATATGGTTCTCCATCCTTACCTTAATAACCATGCAATTGAAGAAGGAGCGAGTGCTAACATATGTTTCTTAGATTTCAAAATAAAGTTGAAAAAAAACTGTTCTTCTTGACTTCAGTCAGTGTTTACTGTATGCCAGCGATCAAGTCTTATTTAAATAAATTGAGAAATTTAACTGGATTGCATCCACACGCCACATACATGGTTACCTGAGGAAATTTGTAGATGTGTAGAATGATGGCCACATGAAGACATATGTCAGTGTCAGGTCCTCCAATTATTGCTACTGGATACTTCTGGATATCACAATTGTAATTAGGAATTAATCTGTCTTTAGAGGAAAGGAGTTCCATTGAGGCATGGTACATCCATTTTGGAGTAAAATGGCTGTTATAGATTTGAAAGCCCAGGGTAACGTTGGGTAAAATATGGGGATTAGTATTGATCTCCCAAACAGCAAATACTAAAGCCAGAATATGTTGGTAAATCTGGGTTATGACCCTGAAGAGAGAGGTACATTATCTGCTGTAACTCATTTCTTGCAGAATATGATATTGACGAGCTGGATGCCCGTGCTTCGCTACAAAACTATGTGCTCTGGCTTGATAAATTGACACTTACAGTCTGAAACTTAATGTACAATGTGTAACTCATAGCATCAGAATGGGTTAATATAAGGCAACTGGCAGTTGGAACAGAGGGGGAGCGGGATTGGAATGTCCCAGGTCACAGCATCAATCGGTATTTTTCTGGATATCATCCTGTCAGTGTGTGAGAGAGTGGAGGGGTGTTTGGAAATTTCTTTTCAGGTGGGGAGGGGGAGTAGAACTCCTTAGCATCAGAGCATGTTAATAATAATATAGAAAATACTAACGCTCTGATGGTACCCTTGCCAGGTGTCCACTATTTGAGCGGACAGTCCCCTTTTTTCACATTATGTTCACTATTTTTTTTCACAAAATGGTGGACATTTTTTTTATTCAGAAGCTTTATGATGAAATCGTACATAATCTAAAGCTGTACAGTGTAAGAGAATAAGGATAGGAGAATCGTGTTTTGTCTTTTTTTTCATAAATTAGAATGAGACAAAGATCGAATATCCATTGAACTAGATTCTCCAAAAAAAATAATGATGAGATTAAAATAAAAATATATTATAAAATTATGTACACTTCACATTTTAAAATGTATTGTAGCTTGTGTCGACTGACCTAAATGGTGTCGAGTGATAAGAGTGACAGCAGCAAGATTTCGAATTCTTTAAAACGAACGAGAGGAGTGTGCAAATACACCAAAGACTGGGAAGCTACTTTTGCATGGATTACCAACAATGAAACCGACAGAACAAATACGACGGCCTACTGTAAATTGTGTCAGAAATCGTTCACAATTGAATATAATGGTATAAAAGCTGTCACACAGCATGCAAGCACAAAAAATCATTTAGAAAAGGAAAAAATAGCTTCCAGCAACAAGCAAATCAATTTGTTTTTCATTGTTAAAGATTCCTCTTTCAGTGAGAAAGTGACTGTAGCTGAAATGGCTGAAACTTACCATGGGATCAAACACCATATTTCTTTCCTGGCTCAAGATTGCGGTATTAAGTTAATGAAGCAAATTTTTGATGATTCAGAAATTGTAAAAAAGATCTCATATTATTATAATATATTTGATGTTTTGAATTTTAAGTAAAGTTTTGAAGTGATTATTTTAATACGTGTTAAAATGTTTGTAAGAAAATATATAATTTAATTGTAATTTTTTTAAAAAAATTTTACTACTTAAACCCCCCCACTCCCACTTGTCTGCTATTTTTTGGAAGCAGACCTGGCAACCCTATCTGATGGTCATTTTGAAAAATCCTTTCTTAGTGAGCACCTAGAAGCCAAGAGGAACATATGTGGCAAATTTCAAGTTTGTAGGGTTTACAGTTCTGGAGTTTTCGTGATTATGGCATGAGTTTTCACTTATACATACACTTATTCACTTATATATATACATATTTTGCCTCTAATTTCAAATATAATATAAGGAGTTTATCCAGTCTATATATGTAAGAAGCAATAAGTTTCATTCATTGCACTTATTTAAGCTAATAAAATAATCAAAGCACTTTATTTGAAATATATAGTGGTCATCAGATTTACCAAGTTACTTCCTCTTTGGCCAGGTATCTCAAGATTTTTATTCTAGGAGAGTATTATTAGCATGTCAGTGATGCCTTCACTATTGACCCAGGAAGCAACAGTGAACATCAATCTCTTGAGCTTTTATTTAATGAGTGTTGCCTATCAGATCTATAATGGAGTTCTTTTTTTGAAATGAACCTGGTTTCCACAGACCAAACCTAATCTTGGTGAAATTTAGGGGAGTGGGGGGAACGACAAAGACTTAACTGGAAAGATCCTTTAACATTCTTTGCTTGGCATCAACATCAATCCAACAGATAAAGGCACCAAATATAGAGAAAATGCAAAGTCCATAAAATCATTATGCATATGTAGGTACACTGTAAAAATACAGCTATAACACATATAACCGGCAATTATTTCATGCTCTACACATGACTCAAGACTACATGGTGAATTTGAAGCAAACTATCAGCACACATGTAACTATATCATATGCACAATATAATTCATACAATGCCCTTTCACTTACTCACCTTCAGGTCTATTTGACATATATCTCTCTGTCCATAACTGAATACTTACATGAATTTGATACAAGACATCAGCATATATGTAAGTATATTATATTCATAACACAATTCAACTCACTCATTTCACTATTCATCTTCTGGTCTATTTGACATATATCTCTCTGGCCATAACTTAATACTTACATACTTTCCTCAAAGAGATTGCTAGAAGGAGGTATCTTAAAGTCCATCATTGTATAAAACAGGAAGATCTGAGAAATGATGCTAGCAAAGTGGATGTCCCCTGACTGGTATTGCTTGTGGAGAATAGGAAGAGGATTTGTAGTGCTGCATTTACTATGAGAAAGGTGACACATTCCTTGTGGACAAAGCATTGATAGGAATGTTATGGACATAATACATAGAAGAAAACAATTCATTTTCGAATGCATGTCACGTTTCTTCACCTTTTCTTGTCCTTCTAGATTCTTAACTTATGTTCAAAAGAAAGACTTGCTGTATGTTTCTGTATTTGTCTTTGTATTTTGTTTCTGTTTATATAGAGAAGTTGGAAAGCTCAGACTTTGAGATTAAAAACCATGTGTGGTCAAGCAATGGCTAACTGGAATTGCAGATGAGAATATTCCAGGGACAGGAATTAACAGATTTTGATCTATTTGAGGTTTCTCCCTGTCTTCTGATTATAAGTTTTTTCAGGTCTTCATGTTTATACTGGTTATTACATTTGAGATAACCATCAACTCCCAGGCCCTGAGGGACTTTGAACAAGAAGGAACAGTTAGTTTGTCATGTCTGAAAACAAAATCTCTACTTGACATAAAGCGATAATGGGATTTTAAAGCAAGCCTCAAAGCAGCAAGGATGAGAAAGATAAATTAATGCAGGCATGAAAGTCCAAGTTATTTGCAATATTGTATTTATAACAGTAAAGGGGAGTCCCAGAGATGGATGAATGGATGAATGAATGAATGAATGAATGAATTTATTAATTTAAAAAATCCTGGCAAATTGCTATCATTTATACTACCTCCATAATTGATCAAATGGTATTGTTCCTAGAAACTGGGTTTACATGATTTGTTTTTTAATAGTTTGACTTACTGATTTTGCAAAGTTCATATACAATGATCAACTCCTGATTTCATACGGTGACCAAACATTGATTTCAGAAGCCACTTCCCTTCCACAAAACAAGAAGAAAAAAGACCACACCTCTCAGTTGTTTTGCTCATCCCTAGGACAAACCCCATTGAAGCTAAGCTGGTCACATCTGCCTCCCCCAATTGGAGACTCTCCAGTGTGATTTCCTATCTTTCAAATGAATTCCAGCCTTCTTAGTGGAAATCAGGCACATTCTTAAAATGCAAAAGAACACTATGTTGAAAATATATATATAAAAAAAATATGAAAATAAACATTTAAAAGGTGGCTTCCCATCTTCATTTCAGTAGTTATTCATTTTGCAGCAATATCTCCCCAATAGTGACAATTTTAATTCCTCCCATTTTAACATCACCTTCTTAATATGTTTATTCTTTCAATAAGAAATCATATATATTTGTATGCATGTAGATATGTGTGTGTATGAAAGAGATAATGTGGAGTTTCTGTCAGAAAATGGAGTTATAAAGGTTATAATAGAAAGGACTGGAATCTTGGCTGGAATCTTTGGTTCTTTCAAATCACCAAGACAACTTTGCTCTGCAACAGCTGTATTATATTTGCTTTCCGTCATTGCAGATGGCATGGCATTAAAGCAGGTCAAAGAGAGAGGCCTGCATGGTTTTCCACAGGTGGAGAATTTCAGGAAGATTTTGCAATGAAGATGGTCTAGGAGATTCTTGTAGGAAGTTGTTTTCTCCTGTTAGTCATTTGAAAATACAGCACTGTCATGTTTGGGCATTTTTTGATCAACAGAAGGCCAAAAGAGTCTTCATTCTGTCTTTTATTTATTCTACATATTTAATTTTTAAATAATCAGTAATATTCTAGCATTGGCTTTTTATTTGTCTCAGAATACTAAAAGACAACAACCTCATCCCATATGAATGTATAACAATGTAAATTGTTGATATTAAATCCTCTGTCCTTTTATCTCCTTGCTACTCTTCATTTTTCCTCCTTGTTTCCCTATATTTTTTGTCCTAATTTGGCCATCACCTGGTTCTGATGAATGTTTCTGATGATGTTTAATAAAGGTATGCTGTATTGTTTGTTAGTTCAAATGATTGGCAAGGTCAGTGTCTTAGCCACTGAGCCACCGAGCCATGCGTCCCTCTTTTGAGACATTAGACAAGGGCTAATTCCAACTCTTTCAAGAAACAAGTTGTTTCACAGACAAGAAAAACTATATAACATGCTGATAAAAGTGTTGTTAAGAATGTTAAAACATTCTTAAAAGAAGGAAGTTAAAGCTAAGGAAAATCTAGGTTTTAAGACAGTACGTTTACCCGCAAAATAATAAGTAGGCTAAATTAAGATGATTATTGTTCCTCTGGTAAAAATGGGAAAGGGTTGTATATCTTCACTTTGGGGCCTTCCTGCTTTTGTATTGCTATATTAAAAACAGGAAATAGAATTGTTTAATTATTTCTTTGTCTTAGATGTTGCTTGCTATTCAATTCAGGCTTCAGTGTGATGATATCCCATTTTTTTATTATTATTTATTTGATTTGTATACCGCCCTACTCCCGAAGGACTCAGGGCGGTGAACAGCCAACAATAAAATACATAAATACACAAAATTTAAAAACCCGATAAAATCAAATTAAACTTTTTGGCCCAGACAAATTAAAATACCCCAATAATTTAAAAACAGATTAAAATTTACATATTTTAAAAAGGGAAGAGATCAGGCCAAGCCCGCTTGATGGAATAAAAAGGTCTTCACAGCACGGCGGAAGGAGCGCAGATCCGGGATCCTCCGTATCTCCGGGGGGAGCTCATTCCAGATGGTAGGTGCCCCCACAGAGAAGGCTCTCCCCCTAGGGGCCGCCAGTCGACACTGTTTGGCTGACGGCACCCGGAGGAGTCCCTCTCTATGAGAGCGTACTGGCCGGTGGGAGGCTATTGGTGGTAGTAGGCGGTCCCGTAAATAACCAGGCCCTAAGCCATGGAGCGCTTTAAAGGTGGTAACCAAAACCTTGAAGCGCACCCGGAAGACCACCGGGAGCCAGTGCAGCTCGCGCAGGAGAGGTGTTACATGGGAGCGCCATGTCGCTCCCATTACCACCCGCGCGGCCGCACTCTGCGCCAGTTGGAGCCTCCGGGTGCTCCTCAAGGGGAGCCCCATGTAGAGAGCATTACAATAGTCCAGGCGGGAGGTGACGAGGGCATGAGTGACCGTGCGTAACAAGTCCCGATCCAGAAAGGGACGCAACTGGCGAATCAGGCGGACCTGATAAAAAATCCTCCTGGTCACGGCCGTCAAGTGCTCTTCTAAAGACAGCCGTGAATCCAGGAGGACGCCCAAGTTGCGAGCCCTCTCTGTGGGGCCCAATGATTCGCCCCCAATAGTCAGTGATGGCATCAACTGGCTATATCGGGACGTTGGAAACCACAGCCACTCGGTCTTGGATGGGTTGAGCCTGAGCCTGTTCCTCACCATCCAGATCCGTACGGCCTCCAGGCACCGGGACATCACTTCAAGGGCATCGTTGGGGTGATCCGGGGTGGAGATGTACAGCTGGGTGTCATCAGCGTACTGATGGTACTCCACCCCGAAACCACGGATGATCTCGCCCAGCGGCTTCACATAAATGTTGAACAGGAGAGGTGAGAGGACCGACCCTTGCGGCACCCCACATATGAGGGGCCTCGGGGTCGACCTCTGTCCCCCTGTCAACACGGACTGCGACCGGTCAGAGAGAAAGGAGGAGAACCACCGCAACACAGTGCCTCCCACCCCTAACTCTTCCAACTGGTGCAGCATGATACCATGGTCGATGGTATCAAAAGCCGCTGAGAGATCTAACAGGACCAGGACAGAGGAGCACCCGAGCCCTCCAGAGATCATCAACCAACGCGACCAATGCCGTTTCCGTGCTGTACCCAGGCCTGAAGCCCGACTGGAACGGATCCAGATATGTCGTTTCATCCAGGTGCTGGGGAAGCTGTTGGGCAACCACACTCTCAACAACCTTTGCCACAAAACGAAGGTTGGAGACCGGACAATAATTTACCAACATTGCCGGGTCCAGGGAAGGCTTCTTGAGGAGAGGCCTCACCACCGCCTCTTTCAAGGCGGCAGGAAAGACACCCTCACCCAGCGAAGCATTTATAATCCCCTGGAACCAGCCTCGTGTCACCTCCCGAGAAGCCAGCACTAACCAGGAGGGACACGGGTCCAATAAACAAGTGGTCGCATTCAGTCTAGCCAGAATCCTGTCCACGTCCTCAGGGGTCACAGGATCAAACTCATCCCAGATAACATTCTCAAGACCTGCCCCAGTCCCTCCCCCTGAGACTATCCAGTTGGAGTCCAGATCTTCCCGAATCTGAGCGATTTTGTCATACAGATATTGGACAAAATCGTCGGCTCTACCCTCCAAGGGGTCCTCCCGCGCTTCCTGGTGGAGCAGGGAACGGGTCACCCTAAACAGGCGGCCGGGCAATTATCTGATGACGCAATAAGAGCAGCAAAATAGCTACATTTCGCTGCTTTTATCGCCACTAGGTAATTCCTAATATGAGCTCTTACCAGTGTCCGGTCAGATTCAGAAAGACTGGCCCTCCAACTACTCTCTTGGCGTCTTTTCCGGCGCTTCAACTCCCTCAGCTCCTCAGTGAACCAAGGAGCTAAATGAGATCGGCGCCGGGTCAGAGGCCGCAAAGGCACGACCCGATCCAGAGCTCCAGCGGCCGCCCTATCCCAGGCGGCCACTAGGTCTCCAGTCGAGGCGTGTGCCAGAGCTTCAGGGAATGGCCCAAGCTCCATCTGGAACCTATCCGGTTCCATCAGGCGCCTGGGGCGGAACCATCTTACCGGCTCCGCCTCCCTGCGGCGGGGTGTAGCGGTTCGAAGGTCGAGACGAAGGAGAGAGTGATCAGACCATGACAAGGGCTCGGTGACTATATCCCCTATCTCGAGATCACTCAACCACTGTCCAGAGACAAAAACCAGATCCAGCGTGTTTCCCCCCATGTGGGTAGGGCCATGAATTAACTGGGTCAGGTCCATGGCTGTCATGGAAGCCATGAACTCCCGAGCCACCTCAGATGCCTCACCAATGGACGGCAAGTTGAAATCCCCCATGACCATAAGCCTAGGGGTCTCAACCGCCACCGTGGCGATGACACTGAGTAGCTCGGGCAGGGCTGCTGCCACATGGCAGGGAGCCAGGTATGTGATCAGCAAACCCATCTGAACCCCGTGGCCCCATTTCACAAGGAGGGATTCACAGCCGGCCATCTGAGGAACAGTGGCCTCCCTCGGTCTCAGACCTTCGTTAATAATAACCGCTACCCCCCCGCCCCTACCCTGCAACCTCGGCTGATGGAATGCGCGGAAACCTGGTGGGCACATTTCAACAAGAGGGACCCCCCCCTCTTGGCCCAACCAGGTTTCCGTAATACCAGCCAGGTCCGCTCCCCCCTCCTGAACAAGATCACAAATGAAGGGGGCTTTATTTACTACAGACCTGGCATTGCATAACATCAGACGGAGGCCAGGGCCCTGAGGATCTGCGCCACCTGGAAAACGAGTGGAGCTTTGCGGGCCAGAGCGCGCCACCGCTCGAAGACAGCGGGCGCGCGCTCCCCTAACATGATATCTACCCCTCCCACCCACGGTACTGATGGTAAAAACCTTATCTGGATGAACTTTATCCCCCCTCTTGACCCCGGGCCCCCCACCCCCCATGCCGTGCTCCACAGCCTTACCTGGCCCTCCCCTTAGTGGGTTATCCCCCATACCCACAGCCTTACTTCTGATCCAACCCTCCCCACCCCGGAACCCCTTAAGACATTTGCTAAAACTTTATCTAAAAAACCCCTCAACCCCCTCTTCGTGACATGCCACCTCTCTAGGTTCCAAAGCCCTTCATCGAGGTAGGCCTTCGATAACATGGAAGGCTAGGCTTGCGAGAGTGGGGAGTCTCGCAAGGCAAAGAGCTCAGCTCTTTAGGGAAAAAGATGCACACAAGGAGCCCCCCCCTCTGCATGTTATAATGCATTATATTTGAAGTTTTGTATAATGTCACAATACCCAAAATCTTCATTTCAAACCCTTGGTGGAAAATATGTGGCACACACTATTCTGCAGAACAATATGCATGACTTAGGCCCGGGGTACTTGCAGGAGCATCTTCTGCCATCCTCCCATAGTCCCGTACGCTTTCACAGAGCGGGCCTCCTCCGGCTAGACAATGTCGGCAGGCAGCCCCAAGGGGGAGAGCGTTCTCTGTGGGAGTGCTGACCCTCTGGAATAGTTTGCCCACCGGGTTTAGGACAGATCCCGACCTCCTTTCCTTCCGCCACGAACTGAAGACGTAGCTCTTTCTTCAAATGGACTGACCCCTCTAGGGGCTTTTACATTGTAATAATTTTAATTAATTTTAACTGGATTTTAATTTACATTTAAATTTAAATTGTTGAATTTTATTCTTTGTAAGCCGCCCTAAGTCCTTTGGGAGAAGGGCGGCATATAAATTGCATAAATAAATAAATAAATAATATATCTCCCATCGTTTTTCAAAATCAGTTGTCCCCAGCAACATCTCAATAAATCATTTTGTGAAATCATATTTAAGGTGATATAGTAAGAAACTTCTAATGTCCTATCATTCTTTAATAATGCAATAAATAAACAGAAGATATGGATATGGGAGAGGAATCAAAATGGCCTCTGTACACAAGAAGAAGGGCAAAATGGGAAAATGTGGAGAAATCTGTCCCATAGAATCACCAAGACTCAGATACAACTGAATGGATAACAACATCATCATCAAATGGCAAAAGGTTACAGGTATTCACTTTGAGGTCTTACTGATTTCTCATGGGTAAAATAAAAGAAGGTAATGCAGTTGTAGATCTCTCAGTTATTTCTCTGTTTTATATACTGCTTGCTATTCAATTCTGGCCTCAGTATGATGATAAAGCATTTAGGGAAAAAGATGCATACCAGGAGCCCCCCACTGGATGTTATAATGGAGAAGATCTCCACAGCCACCATATGTTTGCCCCCTGTAGTCAGATAACTAGGAACAAAGGAGAGCCAAACACTGCAGAAAATCAACATGCTGAAGGTGATAAATTTGGCTTCGTTAAAAGAGTCTGGTAATTTCCTGGCAAAGAAAGCTACCATAAAGCTGACAAGGGCTAAGAGGAACATGAAGCCCAAGACACAGTAGAACATGACAAAGGAGTTTTCATTACATTCCAGAACAATTTCTTCTGCCATTAAATGCATGTTAAAATCAGGGAATGGAGGAAAGGTCAACAGCCAGACAGTACAAAGAACTACTTGAATGAAAGAGCAGAAACATACAATGGAAACCGCCAATCTTTTCCCCACCCATTTCCTCATTGTAGACTTTGGTTGGGTGGCCATGAAAGCTAAAACCACCACAATAGTTTTTGCTAATACACATGATACAGCTACAGTAAAAATGACACCAAAAGCACTTTGTCGAAGGAGACAGGTCACTTTATGAGGTTTGCCAATAAACAGTAAAGCACAAAGGAACGAAAACAGGAGAGAAATGAGAAGCATGTAGGTGAGGTTTCGGTTGTTGGCCTTGACGATGGGGGTATGCTGGTACTTAATAAAGATACCCAGAACCAACACTATGATAAAAGAGGAAGAAAGAGAACAAATGGCCAAGATGGACCCCAAAGTTTCCTCATATGTCAGGAATGTTAAAGTTTTTGAAAGACATGAATTCTGTTCCTTGTTTGGATACTGATCTTCTGGACATGGAAAACAGTCATCCATATCTAGGAAAAAAATCAGGTTAGAAACATAATTGTTTTAAAATTAAACTCAAAGAATATGAATGCACTACTCTGAGGATAGCCTGAAGTTTTGTTATCTCAGTCTGAGCTCTTCAGCCCTGTAACTGCTGGCACAATAAGCATATGAGCTTTTCTTTTAAGTTAAATTTTATTAGGAGTAAAACTGGAAAAAAGATTCTAATGATAAGACCAGCATTAGAAAACATTATTGAAATATTTACATGTATTTGTTTTTAAGTCAGACTTTAGAAATCTACCAGGGGTGAAATCCAAAATTTTTCCCTACCAGTTCTGTGGGTGTGGCGTGGTGGGTGTGGCAGGGGAAGGATATTGCAAAATCTCCATTCCCACCCCACTCCAGAGGAAGGATACTGTAAAATCCCCATTCTCACCCCACTCCTGGGGAAAGGATATAGCAAAATCTCCATTCCCACCGCACTCTGGGACCAGCCAGAGGTGGTATTTGCCGGTTCTCTGAACTACTCAAAATTTCTGCTACCGGTTCTCCAGAACCTGTCAGAACCTGCCGGATTTCACCCCTGAAATCTACCCATATTAGAAGTATTTCCATAAATATTTCTTTCTAATTCCATTGTAATTATATAATTTTATCTCCAAAAGTGGCTTCTGGTTTGCAGAAGCACAAAATTATATCCCCTCTACATCATCCAAACAAGCATAGCCTTTTCATGGAATGACATGACAGCTTGAACTGGTTTTTTTTTTTTTTTTTTTGATAATTTTTTTAAAAAAAATTTAAAACATAAACATAAAATACATCTCTTAGAATGAAGCATTGATCCGGTTATAAATTGGTACAATCAGTAATTCATCTTTAACAATATTTCATCTCCACTAATTATCATCTTGTAAAAATAATCATAATAAAAAGAAATAAAACAGAGAAAAAAACCAGCTCACAGTTCACTTAAAAATAACTACCCTTCTATTTTTCCACCTCAAATCTTAATTTCCAAATAACACAACTTAATGTTTTAAACAATTGTTTCTCTAAATTCTATTTTATAATCCTATTATCCAAAAACCTGTTACTTAAATCTTTAAATCCTAACTCAATATATTTTCATTATCTTTTTATTTTACTATTATCTTAAACAGTATCTTAACAATTACTCACAACAAATCATCTTCATTATTATTTATCTCAATATAATCATCCTAATTTAACCAATAATCCCAACATTTGTCTTTATTTTTTTATCCCAGCATATCATCTTCATTTTAGATCATTTATTTTTACTGTAATTTCCAGCAAAATCATCCTTATTTTTACTATTAAACCCAGTATAATCATATTTATTTTTACTGTTACTCCCAACTTCAGCATCTGAGTCTTACTATCACACCCAGTATGGTCATTCTTGTTTTTGCTGTCAAACCCAGCATAATCCTCTGAATTTTACTGTTAAACCCAGTAGAATCACTTTATTTTTTGCTGTTAATCCCAACATAATCTTCAAAGTTTTACTGTTAAACCCAGTATAATCATTTTTGTTTTGCTGTCAATCCCAGCAGAATCATCAAAGTTTTACTGTTAAACCCAGTATAATCGTTCTTGTTTTGCTGTACATACCAGCATAATCTTCTGAATTTAACTGTTAAAACCGAGTGTGATCATTTTTAATCTCAACATAAGTTTCTTTAATTTTACTGTTATACCCAATATAATCACTTTATTTTATAATCATTACTTATTCATATTCATTCACATTCTCTAATTCAGTATATCTAATCTTGTTTTCATTCTCAACTTTGTTTACAATTTAACATTGAGGCTTAATTCTTACCTCTAGCATATCCACATATAAAGTCAATAAAGTTTCTTGGATTCTTCTCATAATCATATATTTTCTTATTCATCTATAGAAAGCTTCTTTTTATCAAAACTATCCATCTTTACTTCATTTTTTATTGTAGACACATTATTTTATTTCCCATACAAACACCTCTTTTTTAATGTACATCTAAACAATACAATTTCGTTTTTTAATCAGACTATTTTATTTTATTATTTTATTTTATTTTATTTTATTTTATTTTATTTTATTTTATTTTATTTTATTTTATTTTATTTTATTTTATTTTATTTTATTTTATTTTATTTTATTTTATTTTATTTTATTTATTATTTATATACCGCCCTTGTCCCGACGGACTCAGGGCGGTGAACAGCCATATTAAAACAATGTACAAAATAGAATTTAAAAGCAGATTAAAATAATTAAATCATGGGTCGAATTTAAAACTCTCATTTTAAAACCAATTTTAAAACCCCATTAAAACCAAATTAAAATCATTTAACCCATCAGAGTGGCTTGCTGGAACAACAAGGTCTTCACTGGACGATGGAAGGCGCGGAGGTCGGGGATCCTTCGTATGTCTGGGGGTAATTCATTCCAGAGGGCAGGGGCCCCCACAGAGAAGGCTCTCCCCCTGGGGGTCGCCAGTCTACATTGTTTGGCTGATGGCACCCTGAGGAGGCCCTCTCTGTGTGAGCGTACCAGTCGGTGGGTGGGAGGCAATTGGTGGCAGAATGAGGTCTTGTAGATAGCCAGGTCATAAGTCATGGAGCGCTTTAAAGATGGTCACCAACACCTTGAAGCGCACCCGGAAGACCACCGGGAGCCAGTGTAGCTCGTGCAAGAGGGGTGTTACATGGGAGTGACGGGTTGCCCCCATTATTACTTGCGCGGCCGCATTCTGGACCAGTTGGAGCCTCCGGGTGCTCCTCAAGGGGAGCCCCATGTAGAAAGTGTTACAATAGTCCAGACAGGAAGTGACGAGGGCGTGAGTGACTGTGCGCAAGGCATCCCAATCCAGAAAGGGGCGCAACTGGGAAATCAGGCAAACCTGATAAAAAGCCCCCCTGGTCACGGCCATCATATGATCATCCAAAGACAGCCGTGAATCCAGGAAGATGCCTAAGTTGCGATCCCTCTCTGAGGGGGGTAAGATCTCATCCCCAATAGTCAGAGATGGTGTGAGCTGGCTATATCGGGATGCCGGAAACCACAGCCACTCAGTCTTGGAGGGGTTGAGTGTGAGCCTGTTCCTCCAGGGAACAGCCGGGGTTTTCGTGGGACTCATCAGAGCCCGCTATTTCCCTGACTGATGACAGCTTGAACTGTTGAAGACGGTCTTCTGAAGTAGTTAATATGGATTTGATCTCAATCTTTGCACAGCCTGAATGTCAACTATCACAGTATCCCACCATTGCCAATATGTGAGCTGCCAAGAGAGAATAGGGATTTTTCCACTGTGTGACAAAATGGTGTTAAAATCTTTATTCATATCATATTATACATTTACACTTTATCTATAAACTTCTCTGCATCTCGAAAGAGTGCAGAGAAGAGCAACAAAGATGATTAGGGGACTGGAGACTAAAACATATGAAGAACAGTTGCAGGAAATGGGTATGTCTAGTTTAATGAAAAGAAGGACTAGGGGAGGCATGATAGCAGTGTAGCAATATCTCAGGGCTTGCTGAGAGAGACAAACTATTCTCCAAACCACCTGAGGGTAGAACAAGAAGCAATGGGTGGAAATTAATCAAGGAGAGAAACAACTTAGAACTAAAGAGAAATTTCTTGACAGTTAGAACAATTAATCAGCGGAACAACTTGCTAGCAAAAGTTGTGAATACTCCAACACTGGAAATTTTTAAGAAGATGTTAGATAACCATTTGTCTGAAGTGGCATAGGATTTCCTGCCTGGGCAGGGGATTGGACTAGAAGACTTCCAAGGCCCATTGCAGCACTGTTATTCTATTCTATTCTATTCTATTCTATTCTATTCTATTCTATTCTATTCTATTCTATTCTATTCTATTCTATTCTATTCTATTCTATTCTATTCTATTCTATTCTATTCTATTCTAAACTGTGAGAATGTTTCATCTGCACAAAAATGAATATTTACGGTACCTAATATCAATACATATGTAAAATCTGCATCACTCATTGTTCATCACTCACCTATTCTATTTGAAATCTTCCCTTCTGGACAGTGAAGACAGTCATAACAACAAAATGGCTTCCCTTCTATTCTCTTCTTAGCATAACCCAAAGGGCAATAGTTATTACATAGAGAAAGTGGCTGGACCTGTTCATAAAGGATAGAAGAGAATGCTTTGCATTTTTCAAGACTGTGTAATAATAGTTTTGGTCTACAAAGCTACCACTTTGTATCAGATATGGTGGAAAGGCTTGTGAGTGATGTCAGTGAAAAAAACTAAAAGGAAGAAAATGCCATGGGATTTACAGAGCTTCCACAAATAGTCTTTGTTGTGGCTCTGTGATTAGAATGTAGTCTTGCAGGCTAACTCTACCCATACCCTGATGGATTCAAGGTTGTCTCAGCCTTCCATCTTTCCATGTTTGATAAAATGAGGGCACAGATTGCTGGGAACAATATGCTGAAATTGTACAGAGAGTGCTGTAAAGTAATATGGAGCAGTCCTATTGCTAATATAGCCATATAGTTTACCTTGTCTTCTTTGTATCTTGTCAGCTTCCTACAGCCTTTTCTAGTATTCTGGTAAATTACTACTAAAAGAAATCACATGATTTAGTTTCTATACCATCAACCAAGAACTATTCAATGCCAATTCCTGCTGTGATTTAAGATGATATGTTTTCATTAATGATATGGATTACGTATGTAGAAAGTTCGCACCCACCCATCTCCTAGAAGAATGAAATATTTTGAGGAATATTTAAAAAGCCAGGATAAAATATATCTCCTAAGAGAGAAATAGAAATCTTAAAGGAGACAGAAACTCAGCCCAAACTCCCTTCCCCCAGCAGATACTTTGTGCCCCTTAAGAGAGACTGGGCCATCCTATCTACAAAACAAAAGACTTTCAGCTTCAGGGTGAGGGGATTAAGACATGACCCTCCAGGACATAATAGGATTAACCCACTAGCAGCACCACATTGCAGACTCTTGATATAAGGACTTTATATCACCCAGAAAACTTCAAGAAAACCTGAGACAACCTACAGAGCTATGTCCCCTACAACAGCCAATAGAATGCATGTTCTTGCACAGGAACAGGAAGTTCAAGTTCAAAGCCCAAGAGAAGGTATAAATATCCCCCTCTCTCAACTCCATGTGTTCAGCTGCACCAGAGAACCATGTGTTTGGTGGTTCTCCTTCATCATTAAACCATCTTTCCAATCAGCCTCCATGTTTCCAGTGTCTTTCTCTCAGCTTGGAACTGAACCAAATGGATATTTCTTCCAACACATAATTAAGAGGTTCTTATGGAATAAATTGGGATATTTCTCCTATTTTGGGGGGATTTATTTTGGTTACAATTAAAATATTCACCTTTTCTGCTCTGTCTAAATGTGTAAAAGCTTTGTTCACTTGGTTATTACATCACTTCTAAAGGCATTTTTTCTTCTTCTAACTTGCAGGAGTACTGTATGGCAATTAAACCTCCCTTCCTATAACATCAATCCTTACAAGTTTTCCCAGGCACATCTTTTGGTATTTCAGACCTAGAAATCACAGGAATTATCCCACAGGTGACATCTATTCAGTTAAAACATTAGTAACCTCATCCTAGATTATCCAAACCTGGTTAAACCTGCTTGGCCAAATGATCAATTTTTCATCCATTTTTAACCTGTCCTCTTGGGAAGTCACAGATCCTATTCCACCAACTTTGACTTTCAAAAAGGATTTATTTGGGAATGTAACCCAATTGATGACATCAAACCCAGCCTTGAGTTCTCCATTTTGGTTGAAAGATAGTGTTTCTCCTGCAGTATTATTGAATGAGATGCTTCTTACTATTTGATTGAGCTGCAAAACAAAAGCAAAGAATAAATGGAGGGGGCAAGAAATTCATCAGGATCTGTAAAATCATGAAAGCCTACCTCAGAAACATGGAAAAAAAACCTTTATTTTTTATATGTAGGTTATATCTTAATGGAAGGGGGTTGTCTCCATTTTGTGATAAGTTCTCAAAGACATACAACCGCCCCCATCTATTCTCTGCCTCCAAAGTTCCAGCTGATTCATTTCATTTCATTTTATTAAATTTTTATACCGCCCTACTCCCGAAGGACTCAGGGCGGTGAACAGGCACAGAATAAAACACATAAATACAAAAGTTAAAAAATAATTAAAACCAAATTAAATAGTTTTGCCCGAGACAATTAAAATTCCCAATAATTTAAAACAAATTAAAATTTCAATTTAAAATTTAAAAGAAGGGGAGAAAAATTAGGCCAGGCCGGCCTGCTGGAATAGGAGGGTCTTAAGAGCACGGCGGAAAGTGCAGAGATCCGGGATCCTCTGTATCTCCGGGGAGAGCTCATTCCAGATCGTAGGTGCCCCCACAGAGAAGGCCCTCCCCCCTGGGATCAGGAGCAAATGGAGATTTTACAGTATCCTTCCCCTGCCATGCCCACCAAGCCACACACACAGAACCAGTAGTAAAAATTTTTGACACCCAACACTGCTTTCTTGGTGCAGCTCTCAGTCACTCAAGTACGACCTGCTCTCTACCTCGAGACACTGGCCTGCTTCATTCGCCACTGCCACCTCATGGCCTGCCTGCTGACGTGACCTGCACCACCGCCGCTGTCGCCAACTCATGGCTGAAGTGGCCTGCCTGCTGCTCTCTCCAATATATTGAACAAGATATTTATCTGGCCATTCGAATATATGGAGACAAATTTATACAATTGTGTGTCGGAGATATGTTAACATAATGGAGAGAAGAAACCCCTATGACGGGAGACATTACCTTCCACGGATGAAATTGGAAAAGTTCAATAAATCCTGCTTTGCCTAATCTTGCTCTATGTTTGAAGGACATTGAATAAGCAACATGTAATGTCTGTGCCAAAATATAGGCTGCATTGTAGATGCTATAGCTGTGGCCAGTCATGTCCATTTCAAAAACAGATACAGGGAGGGTCTCTATCTTCTCCTTCCCAGTGCAAATTGGTTGACTCTCCATCTTGTTGGTTTTCTCATCAGCCATGGAGCCTGAGAACACACATCCAAATGCCTCCTTCCAAAAAACCCTAATAAAGTCATCTTCTTCATTAAAGTTTGGTTTTCTTGTCTGAAGAAATTCCTGAAACCCTAGGACCTTTCTTGAATGAACTGCAAAGGAAAGAGCACCATGGAGAAAATCTAGGTCTTCCCGTCTCTGAAAAGGAAGAGATGTGAAATCCATTTGGGCTGTCATAATTATGACTTTACTATTTCCTTGTAAGGGTATCTCTTCAAATTCTAACATTGAGGGAAACATTCTCAAAATTATCATTATTTCAATTTCACCTTGAATTAACACCGAATTGACAGTGCTATTCATGACAATACTGTATATTTGCATCCCTTCTTTCACCGTATCAACAATGTCAGTAGAATAAGAAGCAAACGGGAATCTTTCAATGAAGTCAAAGCAGATCCCATTTTGGGCAAATATTGGTATCACATTTTGTACAAATTTCTCCCCATTGTCATTAGTCACAGATACGACCCCAATCCACGTCCATTTAAAATGCTGCAGTAGCTGAAGAATTCCCTTATACTGAAGGTCCATATTTGGAAACATTTGGTGATAAAAACCAGACTGTTTGTCCTTATTTGTCACTGGAGCAGAGCCATACATCAACTGTAGAAAAAACAGAAGAGTTAAGAAAGGAAACAATAAGTTTTGATTTTTTGCAAGTTTGTCCATAGATTTTTTCCCCCTCATTATTGTACACAAAACAAAACTTTACCTACATTGTATCTTAATAGTTTTAGATTTGGCAGTTGTGTCCCTCCAACACTTTCAAGCATAAAATTTTAAGATTCATTGTGGAGAATCTATCAATCTTTGTTTGTCTTAATCTTGCTTTGATTACTTAATCGCTTCCTTTCCTGTATAAACCAGGACATTTAATGCAATCTATTGTTTAAACTCAGCATAGGAGCTGATTTATTTATTAAGAATGTTCTGTGACTGTAGCGATTAATATTTGGTGCATCGGGAATTTTCTATTCTGTTTAATTTGAATATGGTTCTCCATCCTTATATTACTAACCATGCAATTGAAGAAGGAGCATCTGCTAACATATGTTTCTTAGATTTCAAAATAAAGTTGAAAGAAAAGTGTTCCTCTTTTTTTTCCCCTGGATTTTTTTTTAAAAAATTATTAGATATTATTTACATATACTGATATTGAACACAGTGTGACTATCCTGGTGACTCATCTGCCATAAAAAACAAGGTGAAAGACAAATAACATATATACTACCTTCACAGTGCTGGTTTTGTACAATTATTTTTGACCCGCTTAGTCATTCTGCTACATATATAATTTCTCATTCTGGGTCTACTTAACCTGATTGTTTTGTGTTCCGACTACCACCTTGTATTTCCTGCCATTGATGAAATATGTTCCATGAGTCATAATATTCTGTCTCTCCTTTGTTTTTTAATTCTAATGTTAATCTAACCATTTATGTGCTTATTAATATCTTCCTTATTATCTTCTTTTCCCAAGGGGTGTTTTTACTTTTCCATTGCTGAGCATATACCATTTTCGCTGCCGTCAGGCTGTGTAGTATTATATATATTGACCCTTTACTATAGCCATCTATTATAGTGCCTAATAGAAATAGTTCTGGTTTGAATTCTATACATTGTCCAACCATTCTTTCTAGCCACATCTCAATTTTTAACCAAAATTTACTAGCTTTTTAACAGGACCACCACATGTGATAGCATGTACCAGGTGACTGGTTACATTTCCAACATTTCAGGGATGTGTTGCTAAACATTTTGGCCAATCTTGCTGGGGGGAGATGCCACCCGTAGAACATTTTACAAAGAATCTCTTTATATGATGTGGCCAATCTCAGTTTCCAGTTCCTTTCCCAAAGTTTTTGCCACTTATCCAAATCAATGTTATATCCAAAATTTTAGCCCATACAAACATTGTCCCTTTTAATTGTTCTTCCTCCCTTTTATAGTCTAATAAATATTTATATGTTGTCTTTATCAATCAATGTTATATTTTGACAATTGATGTTGTCATCAATACCCACTAATAGTTTATCTAATATCGTTAATTCTCTGTAAATACCCCATACTTTCACATCTTTCATGTAGCATGACTGTATTTGCATATATGACCATCACTCCAGTTCCACCCCTTGTTCTTTTAATTCTAGTCTTGTTTTCAATTCACCCTTCTCGTTTAGTATATCCTTATATGTAACATATATATAGGAATGTGGTGACTCAATGGCTAAGATATTGAGCTTGTCGATCGAAAGATCGGCAGTTCAGCAGTTAGAATCCCTAGTGCTGCATAATGCGGTGAGCTCCTGTTTCATGTGCCACCTTCTGCCAACCTAGCAGTTAGAAAGCACGTAAAAAATGCAAGTAGAAAAATAGGGACCATCTTTGGTGGGAAGGTGACAGTGTTCCGTGCGCCTTGCATCCATACGTCACATACATAGTTACCTGAGGAAACTTGTAGATATGCAGAATGGTGACCACCTGAAGACATACATCACTGTCAGGTCCTCCAATGATTGCTACTGGATATTTCTGAATGTCACAGTTGTAATTAGGAATTAATCTGCCTTTAAAGGAAAGGAGTTCCATTGAGGCATGGTACATCCATTTTGGATTAAAATGGCTGTTATAGATTTGAAAGCCCAGGGTAACATTGGATAAAATATGGGGATTAGTATTGATCTCCTTAACAGCAAATACTAAAGCCAGGATATGTTGGTAAATCTGTGTTATGACCCTGAAGAGAAAGGAACACGATCTGCTGTAACTCATTTCTTGCAGAATATGATATCTATTTTGCCTCTCCTTTCAAATATACTGTAATATAAGGAGTTGACCCAGTCCATATATGTAAGAAGCACTAAGTTTCATTCATTGCACTTATTTAAGCCAACAAAATAATCAAAGCACTTTATTTGAAATATATAATGGCCATCAGATTTACCTCTTTGGCCAGGTATCTCAAGATTTTTATTCTAGGAGAGTATTATTAGCATGTCAGTGATGCTTTCACTATTGACCCAGGAAGCAACAGTGAACATCTTGGGCATTTTTTTAATGAGTGTTGCTGATGATATTTATAATGGAGTTCTTTTTCCACCTTTTCTTCAATTCCATCTTTTCTCTGGAAATACTTACATGGCAACACTAGGACAGTGATACTGCTTAGATTAGGTTAGGATGCTCATCAAAAGACGTGACTAGGGAAGGAACCTTGGGTCTCAACTCCCCCCATGGAGCTTTGTTGTTGTGAAAGAAGAAGTACCATTTGCATAAATATGAACATTCAAAAGTATATTGTACATTATCTCCAAAGAAAAGACCCTGGGTTCCACAGACAAAACCTAATCTTGGTGAAATTTAGGGGAGGAGGGAACAACAAAGACTTAACTGGGCAGAAATAAACATCCATTCTCTAACATCCTTTACTTGGCATCAATATCAATCAAGCAGATAAAGGCACCAAATATAGAGAAAGTGCAAAGTCCATGAAATCATTTTGCATATGCAGGGACCCTGTAAATATACAAATATAACACATATAGCTAGCAATTATGTCATGCTCTACAGATGACTCAAGACTAAATGGTGAATTTGATGCAAACTATCAGCACACATGTAACTATATCATATGCATAATACAATTCATACAATGCCCTTTCACTCACTTACCTTCAAGTCTATTTTACATCTCTCTCTCTCTCGCCATAACTGAATACTTACATGAATTTGATGCAAGACATCAGCAATTATGTAAGTACAAGTGAAGCTCGAAAAATTAGAATATCGTGCAAAAGTTCATTTATTTCAGTAATGCAACTTAAAAGGTGAAACTAATATATGAGATAGACTCATTACATGCAAAGCGAGATAGTTCAAGCCTTGATTTGTCATAATTTTGATGATTATGGCTTACAGCTCATGAATACCCCAAATTCACAATCTGAAAAAAATAGAATATTACATGAAATCAATAAAACAAGGATTGTACATAGAACAATATTGGACCTCTGAAAAGTATCAGCATCCATATGTACTCAGTACTTGGTTTGGGCCCCTTTAGTATCAATTACTGCCTCAATGCGGCGTGGCATGGATGCTATCAGCCTCTGGCACTGCTGAGGTGTTATGGAAGACCAGGATGCTTCAATAGTGGCCTTCAGCTCTTTTGCATTATTCGGTCTCATGTCTCTCATCTTTCTCTTGGCAATGTCCCATAGATTCTCTATGGGGTTCGGGTCAGGTAAGTTTGCTGGCCAATCAAGCACAGTAATCCCATGGTCATTGAACCAGGTTTTGGTACTTTTGGCAGTGTGGGCAAGTACAAAGTCCTGCTGGAAAATGAAGTCAGCATCCCCATAAAGCTTGTCTGCGGAAGGAAGCATGAAGTGCTCCATAATCTCCTGGTAGACGGCTGCATTGACCCTGGACTTAATGAAGCACAGTGGACCAACACCAGCAGATAACATGGCTCCCTAAATCAACACAGACTGTGGAACTTCACACTGGACTTCAAGCATCTTGCAGTGTGTGCCTCTCCATTTTTCCTCCAGACTCTGGGTCCTTGGTTTCCAAATGAGATGCTAAAGTTGCTCTCATCAGAAAAGAGGACTTTGGACCACTGAGCAACAGACCAGTTCTTTTTTTCTTTAGCCCTGATAAGACACTTCTGACGTTGTTTGTTGTTCAAGAGCGGCTTGACAATGGATCTGTGAATGGTGGCTCTTGATGTACTGACTCCAGCCTCAGTCCACTCCTTGTGAAAGTCCCAACACTTTTGAATGGCCTTTTCCTGACAATCCTCTCCAGGCTGCAGTCATCCCTGCTGCTTGTGCACCTTTTTCTTCCACACTTTTCTCTTCCACATAACTTTCTATTAATGTGGTTTGATACAACATTATGACTTAATTAGCTGGTTAGAGTGGGATACTTTGAGCCTAGAATATTGAATCTTTTAACAATATTCTAATTTTCTGAGATTGTGAATTTGGGGTTTACATGAGCTGTAAGCCACAATCATCAAAAGTATGACAAATCAAGGCTTGAACTATCTCGCTTTGCATATAATGAGTCTATCTCATATATTAGTTTCACCTTTTAAGTTGCATTACTGAAATAAATGAACTTTTGCACGATATTCTAATTTTTCGAGTTTCACCTATATATTACAAGCATAACACAATTCAAATAATGCACTTTCAGTCACTCATTTCACTCATTCATCTTCTGGTCTATTTGACATATATCTCTCTGGCCATAACTCAGTACTTACATACTTTCCTCAAAGAGGTTGCTAGAAGGAGGTGTCTTAAAGTCCATCATCACATAAAACAGAAAGATCTGAGAAATGATGCTAGCAAAGTGGATGTCCCCTGACTGGTATTGCTTGTGGAGAATAGGAAGAGGATTTGTAGTGCTGCATTTACTATGAGAAAGGTGACACATTCCTTGTGGACAAAGCATTGTTAGGAATGTTATGGACATAATACATAGAAGAAAACAAATCATTTTTGAATGCATGTCACCTTTCACCACCTTTTCTTGTCCTTCTAGATTCTTAATATATGTCCAAAAGATAGATTGTCCCAAATAGATTTTGATCTATTTGAGGTTTCTCCCTATCTTCTGATTATAGGTTTTTCCATGTCTTCATGCTTATACTGGTAATTACTTTTGAGGAAACCACAAACTCCCAGGCCCTGAGGGACCTTGAACAAGAAGAAACAGTTAGTTTGTCATGTCTCCAAAAAAATATCTCTACTTGATACCAAGCAATAATGGGATTTGATAGCAAGCCTCAAAGCTGCAAGGATGAAAAAGACAAATTAATGCGGGCATGAAAGTCCAAGTTATTTGCAATATTGTATTTATAACATTGAAGGGGGAGTTCCTATGAAGTCCATAGAAAATAAATGCTACCCATTAATGGATGGATGGATGGATGGATGGATGGATGGATGGATGGATGGATGGATGAATTTAAAAAGTCCCTGTCAACTTGCAAAGCTTTCAAGTTGCCATGAGCAGGAGGGAGGGAGAACTGAAGTGAATTCCATACATTTTTTCTGACCGCAATCAGAAGGGTGTTAGGTTTCACAGCCAGCCAAAGTGGGTAATTGGAGAATGTGATTTATGACATGGCCAGGGAGGAGGGGAGAGACAGGGTCATAGGGGGACGTAAAGCTGCATGGGGTCAGTCCTGACTGCATCCCAGTATTGCCGGAATGATGCTCCTAATAAATCACTATATTTCCTTTGAAGTTTGGATCATGGCTCATGAATTAATTAGGGGATCTTTCGGAAACTTGACAGTCCCGGCAAAGTGATATAATTTGTGCTACCTCCATAATTGATCCCATGGTATTATTCCTTGAAACTGGGTTTACATGATTTTTTTTTAACAGTTTGACTTATTGATTTTGCAAAGTTCATATACAATGATCAATTCCTGATTTCATACAGTGAAATCAGACACATTCTTAAAATGCAAAACAACACTATGTTAAAAAAATATTTAAAAATATGAAAATAAACTTTTAAAAGGTGGCTTCCCATCTTCATTTCAGTAGTTATTCATTTTGCAGCAGTACCTCCTTAATAGTGACAATTTTATTTTTTTTAATTTTTTATTAAAAAAATTATTAGAAAGTACAAACAAACAAACAAACAACAACAAAACATACGAATACAAACAAGTAAACAAAAATCAGGTATACATTCTCTTTTCAAATTTGTCACATCGGTAATCTATATTTTTGTTTATACCTTTACTTTTTCTTATTTTAACCTATTTCTTATATCTATATTCCTAATACATTATTTCCATATTTTCTCTTAATCAATATTTTTAATTCACTATTAACCTAAATTGGTACTTAATGTTCATATCTATAATTTATATCTTCTCGTTTATTTCCTTATCTTTTTTCTTTTCTTTCCTCCAACCACATGTACCATTTCTCCCATACTACCGTATTTTCCGGCGTATAAGATGACTTTTTAACACATGAAAATCTTCTCAAAAGTCGGGGGTCGTCTTATACACCGGATGTCGTTCTCCTGTAACCAGGCAGACCAGCCCGAAAGGCTCTGATGAGCCTTAAATGGCTCTGACGATCCAAGCCCTGACAATCTGCTAATCAGGCAACTCAGTTGGGATCGCCAGAGCCATGGAGAAGAAAAAAACTTTTCTCCTTTCACATGGCTCTGACGATCCAAGCCCTGACGATCTGCTAATCAGGCAACTCAGCTGGGATCGCCAGAGCCATGGAGAAGGAAAAAAGTTTTCCCCCTCCAGCGTGCTTACCTTAGCTGCTTGCCTTCCTTCGCTTGCCTTGCTTTGCTTGCCTGAATCCATTCCATCAGCAAGCCACTCCCTGCCTGCAATCAAGCAGGCAGGGAGTTGTGGACTTCAACTCCCAGAATTCCTCAGCCAGCAAAACAAAGCTGGCTGAGGAATTCTGGGAGTTGAAGTCTACAAGTCTTAAAGTTGCCAAGGTTGGAGACCCCTGTTCTATTGGGTAAGTTTTTTTTTCCCTTTGGGATCTTTTAAAAAAAATAGTTAACTGGGGTTTTTTTTAGTTGTTCTTTTTTAGACCTAGCCATTTAAAGTTTAGGAAGTTTTAAATTTAGCTTTCATATAAAAATAAAAATAAAATAAAATACTATTTGTGCAGCTCTCTGAGATTTAGTATGTTTTTGTAGTGTTTCACTCTAAGTACACAAACACACAAAATCTCACAAAGCTGTATGTGGAATTTTGTGTGTGTAAAGTGTGAAAGTTGGTTTTTTGGACTTTTTGTGGCTGTGTGAGGTTCCTGCTTGTTTCAGGGGCCATTTTGGGTCTAGCACAGCTGCTTTTACATTGTGGGTGAGCCAGTTGTGTTGTGTTGTGTTGTGTTCTGTTGTGTGTGTGTAAAGTGTGAAAGTTGGTTTTTTTTTGGCTTTTTGTGGCTGTGTGAGGTTCCTGCTTGTTTCAGGGGCCATTTTGGGTCTAGCACAGCTGCTTTTACATTGTGGGTGAGCCAGTTGTGTTGTGTTGTGTTGTGTTGTGTGTGTGTAAAGTGTGAAAGTTGTTTTTTTGGGCTTTTTGTGGCTGTGTGAGGTTCCTGCTTGTTTCAGGGGCCATTTTGGGTCTAGCACAGCTGCTTTTACATTGTGGGTGAGCCAGTTGTGTTGTGTTGTGTTGTGTTGTGTGTGTGTGTGTGTGTAAAGTGTGAAAGTTCTTTTTGGGGGGCTTTTTGTGGCTGTGTGAGGTTCCTGCTTGTTGCAGGGGCCATTTTGGGTCTAGCACAGCTGCTTTTACATTGTGGGTGAGCCAGTTGATGTTTTTTAATTTTTATTAGGTGTGCGTTGGAAGAGGGGTAGTCTTAAACAGCGAGTATAGCCCAAACCCTATATTTTAACAGGAAAATTCGGGGGTCGTCTTATACGCCCAGTCGTCTTATACGCTGGAAAATACAGTAAATAATAATCATTTTCCTCTTTTCCTTGTATTTCCTTTGTGAGTTTGTCCATTTCTGCACATTCCATAATTTTACTGATTACTCCGTCTTCTGTTGGTATATCATTATTCTTCCAATTTTGGGCATAGATTATTCGTGCTGCTGTTAAAATGTGGATGATTAAATATTTTATTTCCTTTTCATATTGTCTTATAATTATTCCTAATAAAAAAGTTTCTGGCCTCATTTCTATTTTTTGGTGTATGATTCCTTCTATTTGTTTTCTAATCATTTGCCAATATTCTTTTGCTTTCTGATAGGACCACCACATATGGTAATAGGTTCCTTTTTGGAGCTTGCATTTCCAGCATGTTGGGGAGGTATTCGGGAACATCCTTGCCAGTCTGACCAGTGGGAGGTGCCACCTATGGAACATTTTGTACACGTTTTCTTTATAGGGTACAGACATTGTTAGTTCATAATTTATTGTCCATAATTTTCCCATTTTTCCAATTCAATGTTATATCTGAAATTTCTCGCCCAAATTATCATATTTTCTTTAATCACTTCTTCTTCTAATTTGTATCTTAATAGGTAATTGTAAGTTTTTTTTTTATCAATTTATCATCTGTCCCTTGTAAAATTTTATCTAATTCATATTGACCTTTTTGGAATCCAAATTGTGCTGAATCTGTCTTATATCTAGATTTTATTTGCAAGTATGGCCACCAATCAATGTCTGTACCCATTTATTTCAGTTCTTGTCTTGATCTTAATTCCCCTTGGTAATTTAGCAGTTCTTTGTAGGTTTTCATTTTGGCAGTGTCCATGGCATTAGGGTAAATCTGTGCCTCCATAGTCGATAGCCATTCCGGAATTTTATTGTAGTGTGTCTTTTTTATCCCATGCCATGTCTGGAACAATGCTTGTCTAATGATGTGTTTTTGAAAATATCCATGTTGCTTGTCTTTTCCCTCCCACAAGAATGTGTGCCATCATCTTTGTAGATCAAATCCCTCTAGCGTCAATATTCTTTTATTTTTGAGTTCTATCCAGTCTTTAATCCAAATCAGTGATGATCCTTTATAGTATGTCTCCCAGTACGGTAGTGCTAGTCCTCCTCTCTCCCTTGTGTCTTGTGGGTGTTTTATTTTAATGCTTGCTTTCTTCCCCCACCAGATGTAGTTTGCAACTAATTTATTGAAATATTTAAAGAAATTCTTCCCTGGTTTTATTGGAATCACTTGGAATAGATATAAGATTCTGGGTAGTATGTTCATTTTAATTGAAGCAATCTTTCCAAGGAATGATAGTTGTAGTTTATTCCAAATTTCTAAATCTTTTTTTATTTGTCTTATCAATTTATTGTAGTTATCTTCCCTAATCGATAATCCTTTGTTGGTAAGCCATATTCCTAGATATTTTACCTTTTTTGTTGTCTGAATACACATTTTGTCTTCTAATTCCTTCTCTTGTTCATTAGTAAGGTTTTTCATTACTGCCTTTGTTTTTTTGCTTGTTTATTTTAAGTCCGGCTACCCTCCCATATTCTTCTATTTTTGCTAATAGTTTAGATCCTGTTACTATTGGTTGTTCTACTATAAAAACCATGTCATTGGCGAAGGCTTGAAGTTTGTACTCCTCCTTTTTGACTCTCAGACCTTTTATTTCTTTATCTCTTCTAATTTCATTTAATAATGTTTCTATGGATAATAAATTAAATTTAAAATGTGGTTCCCATCTTCATTTCAGTAGTTATTCATTTTGCAGCAATACTTCCTTAATAGTGACAATTTTAATTCCTCCCATTTTAACATCACCTTCTTAATATGTTTATTCTTTCAATAAGAAATCATATATATTTGTATGCATGTGCGTATGGGTATGTGTGAAAGAGAAAATGTGGAATTTCTGTCAGAAAATGGAGTTATAAAGTTTGCAATAGAAAGGATTGGAATCTTGGCTGGAATCTTTGGTTCTTTCAAATCACCGAGACAACTTTGCTCTGCAACAGCTGTATTATATTTCCTCTCCAACATTGCAGATGGCATGGCATTAAAGCAGGTCAAAGAGAGAGGTCTGCATCGTGTTCCACAAGTGGAGAATTTCAGGAAGATTTTGCAATGAAGATGGGCTAGGAGATTCTTGTAGGAAGTTGTTTTCTCCTGTTAGTCATTTGAAAATACAGCACTACCCCATTTTGGCATTTTTTGATCAACAGAAGGCCAAAAGTGTCTTCATTCTGTCTTTTATTCATTCTACTTAGTTTCATTTTTAACTAATCAGTAATATTCTAGCATTGCCCTTGTTATTTCTCTCAGAATACTAAAAGACAACAACAGAAAAGTCCTGAAATCTTTTGCATCTTTACCATCAAACGAGGGAAAATGAATTCAATTGTTATTTCCTATCATCCCCTGCTATTCCGGGTTTACACAAGCCAAGACAAAGAAAAAACACTCCTTTCCATGTTGATTAAATGAAAAACAGAAGGACATCTGATAAATCCCTTTTCCAAAAATATAACTTTGAGACATTAGGTAAAGGTAAAGGTTCTCCTTGCACATATGTGCTACTCGTTCCCGACTCTAGGGGGCAGTGCTCATCTCCATTTCAAAGCTGAAGATCCAGCGCTATCCGAAGATGTTTCCATGGTCATGTGGCCGGCACGACTAAACACCAAAGGCGCACAGAATGCTGCTCCCTTCCCACCAAAGGTGGTCTCTATTTTTTTAAGTGCTTTTGAACTGCTAGGTTGGCCAAATCTGGGACAAGTAATGGGAGCTCACCCCATTATGCGGCAGTAGAGATTTGAACAGCTGAACTGCTGACCTTTCAATCGACAAGCTCAGAGTCTTAGCCACTGAGCCACCCCATCGCATATGAATATATAACAATGTAAATAGTTGATATTAAGTCCTCTGTCCTTTTACCTCTTTGCTACTCTTCATTTTTCCCTCTTGTTTCCCCCTATTTTTTGTCCTAATTTGGCCGACACCTGTTTCTGATGATGTTTAATAAAGATATGCTGTATTGTTTGTTAGTTCAAATGATGGGCAAGCTCAGCGTCTTAGCCACTGAGCCATCGAGTCATGCGTCCCTCTTTTGGGACGTTAGACAAAGGCTAATTCCAACTCTTTCAAGAAAAAAGTTGTTTCACAGACAAGGAAAACTATATAACATGCTGATAAAAATGTTGTTAAGAATGTTAAAACATTCTTAAAAGAAGGAAGTTAAAGCTAAGGAAAATATAGGCTTTAAGACAGTACATTTACCCCCCAAATAGTAAGTAGGCTCAGTTAAGATGATTATTGTTCCTCAGGTAAAAATTGGAAAGGTTTGTATTTCTTCACTTTGGGGCCTTCCTGCTTTTGTATTGCTTTATTAAAAATAGGAAATAGAATTGTTTAATTATTTTTTTTTGTCTTAGATGTTGCTTGCTATTCAATTCAGGCCTCAGTATGATGATATAGCATTTAGGGAAAAAGATGCACACAAGGAGCCCCGCACTGGATGTTATAATGCATTATATTTGAAGTTTTGTACAATGTCACAATATCCAAAATCTTCATTTCAAACCCTTGGTGGAGAATATGTGGCACACACTATTCTGCAGAACAATATCTCCCATTGTTTTTCAAAATCATTTATCCCCAGCAACATCTCAATAAATCATTTTGTGAAATCATATTTAAGGTGATATAGTAAGAAACTTCTAATGTCCTGTCATTCTTTAATAATGCAATAAATAAACAGAAGATATGGATATGGGAGAGGAATCAAAATGGCCTCTTTACACAAGAAGAAGGGCAAAATGGGAAGATGTGAAGAAATCTGTCCCATAGAATCACCAAGAGTCAGATATAACTGAATGGATAACAACATCATCATCAAATGGCAAAAGGTTACAGGTCTTCACTTTGAGGTCTTACTGATTTCTCATGGGTAAAACAATAGAAGGTAATACAGTTGTAGATCTCTCAGTTATTTCTCTGTTTTATATACTGCTTGCTATTCAGTTCTGGCCTCAGTATGATGATAAAGCATTTAGGGAAAAAGATGCATACCAGGAGCCCTGCACTGGATGTTATAATGGAGAAGATCTCCACAGCCACCATATGTTTGCCCCCTGTAGTCAGATAACTAGGAACAAAGGAGAGCCAAACACTGCAGAAAATCAACATGCTGAAGGTGATAAATTTGGCTTCGTTAAAAGAATCTGGTAATTTCCTGGCAAAGAAAGCTACAGTAAAGCTGACAAGGGCTAAGAGGAACATGAAGCCCAAGACACAATAGAACATGACAAAGGAGTTTTCATTACATTCCAGAACAATTTCTTCTGCCATTAAGTGCATGTTGAAATCAGGGAATGGAGGAAAAGTCAACAGCCAGACAGTACAAAGAACTACTTGAATGAAAGAGCAGAAAAATACAATGGAAATGGCCAATCTTTTCCCCACCCATTTCCTCATTATAGACTTTGGTTGGGTGGCCATGAAAGCTAAAACCACCACAATAGTTTTTGCTAACACACAGGATACAGCTACTGTAAAAATGACACCAAAAGCACTTTGTCGAAGGAGACAGGTCGCTTTATAAGGTTTGCCAATGAATAGTAAAGCACAAAGGAATGAAAACAGGAGAGAAATGAGAAGGATGTAGGTGAGGTTTCTGTTGTTGGCCTTGACGATGGGGGTATCCTGGTACTTAATAAAGATACCTAGAACCAACACTGTGATAAAAGAGGAAGAAAGAGAACAAATGGCCAAGATGGACCCCAAAGTTTCCTCATATGTCAGAAATGTTACAGTTTTTGGAAGACATGAATTCTGTTCCTTGTTTGGATACTGATCTTCTGGACATGGAAAACAGTCGTCCATATCTAGGAAAAAAATCAGGTAGAAGCATTGTCCTTATACAATGAACTGGCATTAATTATTGATTATGTGCATTAAGCTGGTGTCTACTCTTAGGGGCCCATAAATAGATATTCTCCTTTGAACTCATTACCACTCTAAATGCAGCTTCACTTTGCTGATGTTCTGCAGTTCTCCTCTGTCCTTCTTCATCTACCCGCATTAGAAGGACTTCCGTAAATATTCCTTTCTAATTCCATTGTCCCATTTTTTACAATCAATCAGATTGTTTAATTCAACATAGAAATGCCAAATAGAGCTGTGGAAAGCATAGGATTTTATCTCCAAATGTGGCTTCTGGTTTGCAGAAGCACAAAATTATATCCTCTCTACATCATCGAAACACACATAGCGTTTTCATGGAATGACATGATAGCTTGAACTATTGAAGATGGTCTTCTGAAGTGATTAATATGGATTTGATCTCAATCTCTGCACAGTCTGAATATCAACTATATCAGTATCCCACCACTGCTGTTATGTGAGCTACACAGAGAAAATAAAGGATTTTTCCTCAGTGTGACAAAATAGAGTTAAGATCTGTATTCTTATCATATTATACAGTTACACTGCATCTATAAACTGTGAGAATGTTTTGTCTGCATAGAAATGAATATTTATGGTATCTAATATCAATACAAAAAGATTAGTTTTACAAGAAGTAAAAGAGTTCTCAACTCCTCTCTAGGAGAATTTCTTATACTACCAGGCTTGAAATTTTAGGCCTGGATAACCTTGAACTACGCCGTCTACGTTACGACCTAAGCTTAGTACATAATATTATCTACCTGCTATTAGATAATATTATCTAATGTCCTACCTGCTAATAACTACTTTAACTTCAACCGCAATAACACAAGGGCTATCAATAGATACAAACTAAATGCAATCCGCTCTAATCTCGATTGTTGAAAATACGAGTTCATCAATAGAGTAGTAAATGTCTGGAACAGTCTACCTGATCCTGTTGTTAGTTTCTCTAACCCCCATACCTTTTCCTTTAAACTGTCTACAGTGGATCTTACACATTTCTTAAGAGATCCCTAAGGGGGCGTGCATAAGTGCACCAGCATGCCTACAATCCCTGTTGTAGTGTCCCCATTTACATGTAATCCTTTCATGTGTTTATGGCTATGATATTTATATCCATTTATTTGTGCGATTTTTTGATGTGTCCATGTCTATGTCTATATTGATACTGTTTCCTTGTACTTGTTGACAAATATTTAAATGAATAAATAAATAAATACATCTGTAAAATCTGCATCACTCATTGTTCATCACTCACCTATTCTATTTGAAATCTTCCCTTCTGGACAGTGAAGACAGTCATAACAACAAAATGGCTTCCCTTCTATTCTCTTCTTAGCATAACCCAAAGGGCAATAGTTATTACATAGAGAAAGTGGCTGGACCTGTTCATAAAGGATAGAAGAGAATGCTTTGCATTTTTCAAGACTGTGTAATAATAGTTTTGGTCTACAAAGCTTCCACTTTGTATCAGGTTTGGTGGAAAGGCTTGTGAGTGATGTCAGTGAAAAAAAATAAAAGGGAGAAAATGCCATGGGATTTACAGAGCTTCCACAAATAGTCTTTGTTATGGCTCTGTGATTAGAATGTAGTCTTACAGGTTAACTCTATCCATACCCTGATGAATTCAAGTTTGACTCAGCCTTCCATCTTTCCATGTTCGGTAAAATGAGGGCCCAGATTGCTGGGAGTAGTATGCTGAAATTGTACAGAGAGTGCTGTAAAGTAATATGGAGCAGTCCTATTGGTAATATATAGTCATATATAGTCAAGCGCTCCATGGCTTAGGGCCAGGGTACTTACGGGACCGCCTTCTGCCACCAATAGCCTTCCACCGGCCGGTTCGCTCCCACAGAGAGGGCCTCCTCAGGGTGCCGTCGGCCAGACAATGCCGGCTGACGACCCCCAGGAGGAGAGCCTTTTCTGTGGTGGCACCTACCCTATGGAACAATCTACCCCCAGAGATACGAGTGATCTCCGACCTCCGGATTTTTCGTTGGGCCCTAAAAACTTATTTTTTTCAGTTAGCCGGTCTGTCCTGATTTTAGGGTTAGTTTTAAAATTTTAATATTTATTTTAAATTGACAAGTTTTAAATTATGGGCCAAATTTATAAATTATTTTAACTTTATTTTTTAACCGTGATGTTTGTATAGATGTTTTTTATCTGGCTGTTCACCGCCCTGAGTCCGAAAGGAGAAGGGCGGTATAGAAATTCGAATAAATAAATAAATAAATAAATAAATAAATAAATAATAATAAATATATTTGACTATATTGACTATAGTTTACTTTGTCTTCTTTGTATTTTTTCAGCTTCCTATAGCCTTTTCTAGTATTCTGGTAAATTACTACTAAAAGAAATCAATGGTTTAGTTTCTATACCATCAACCTGTTGTAGAATGAAGGGACCAAACAACATTCCTGGGTCAGCCAAAGACACTTTTATTGCGCAAGGTTCAGAGCCAGATTTGTACCTGCAGCTTTGAACAACCCAAGAGCTGTGATATCTCTGTTTTTATACATTTCTAAAACAAAGGATTCAGTGAGATCATACATTTTCCATATATAGTTAACATGAGATCATACATTCTCCATATATGTCTAACACACACCTGTCATATGATAATTGACACATTTCCTCATTAGTAAACCTTTAGTAAACCATTATTTTTAGTTTATAAGATTATCTTTAGCTAGACAACTTTTCTTAAGTGCTGTGGTTGTTAATGGGAAATTTACTGCTGTCCTTAGGTAAGTTTATTGGATTAAGTAACTCTTTGTAAAATATCTGTCTTTGTGTCATTCACAGTGAGGTCAGTCAGATGTTTTCCATATGGCTGTCCTTCCGTGACATCTAGGTCTCATCAGAAAATATATTACCACTTAATGGGGTTTAGCTGCTTTTAATGTAATCTCCAAGCAAGCACTTTTCTCTCTTTTAATCATGTGAATAGAGAGGGTCTCTCAGAGTTCACGTTCTAAGCACGTCTTCCCCTTATAATAATGTGAATAGAGAGGGTCCTTTAGAGCTCATGTATCTGACTCTGTATGATTCCTTTCTTTTATCCACATTAAACCAAGAACTATTCAATGGCAATTCCTGCTGTGAGTTAAGATGATATATTTTGCATAATGATATGGATTACATATGTAGAAAATTAGTACCCACCCATCTCCTAGAAGAATGAAATATTTTGAGGAATACTTAAAAAGACAGGGTAAAATATTTCCCCTAAGAGAGAAATAGAAATCTTAAGGGAGACAGAAACTCAGCCCAAACTCTCTCCCCCCAGCAGATATTTTGTGCCCATTAAGAGAGATTGGGCCATCCTATCTACAAAACAAAAGACTTTCGGCTCCAGGATGATGGGATTAAGACATAACCGTCCAGGACAAAATAGGATTAACCCACTGGCAGCACCACATTGCAGAATCTCTTAAGGACTTTGTATCACCCAGAAAACTTCAACAAAACCTGAGACAACCTACAGAGCTATGGCCCCTACACAGAAAATAAAATGAATGTTCTTGCACAGGAACAGAAAGTTCAAGTTCAAAGCCCAAGAGTAGGTATAAATACCCATCACTCTCAACTCCATGTGTTCAGCTGCACCAGAGAACCAATTTTTTAAGGGATTTTAAGGGGCGGGAGGGTTGTGTGGGTTTTGGGGTTAACCTGTGGGGGGAGGGGTCTGGCCCAGCTGTCAATGGGGCCACGGAGGGTGCGGATTCCGGGGGTAAGGGGGACATTAGAATCCATTCTGTTGAGGGCTTTTCCATTAATGTGTTGAGTGCGAGGGGCAGATATGGCAGGAGCAGGGGGCCGTATCATGTAGGGGGGGCACGCACTTGCTATCTTCAAGCGGTGGCATGCCCCGGTCCCCATAGCCCTTCTCGCACCCCAGGCTGTTCAGTCTCTCAGGGCCCAAGCCTTCGGCTGCTGTTGTGCAATGTCAGGTCCATGGTAAATCAAGCCCCCCTTATTTGTGATCTTTTTCAAGAGGGGGGAGTGGACCTGGCAGGTATTATGGAGACCTGGCTGGGCCAGGAGGGGGGAGTCCCCCTCGTAGAGATGTGCCCATCAGGCTTCCGTGCATTCCATCAGCCGAGAGCCCAGGGGCGGGGCGGGGGCATGGCGGTTATTATAAAGGAAGGTCTTGATCCGAGGGAGACCACTATTCCACAGATAGCCGGATGTGAGTCCCTTTTTGTGAAGTGGGGCCATGGAGTACAGAGGGGCTTGTTGATCATGTACCTGGCTCCCTGTCACATGGCAACGGCCCTGCCGAGCTGCTCAACGTTATTGCCGAGGTGGCGGTTGGTACCCCCAGATTTTTAGTCATGGGGGATTTCAATCTGCCATCTATCGGTGAAGCGTCTGATGTGGCTCGAGAGTTCATGGCTTCCATGACAGCCATGGACCTTACTCAGTTAATTCATGACCCTACTCACATAGGTGGACACACTCTGGACTTAATTTTTGTCTCTGGTCAGTGGTCGAGTGGCCTCAATACAGGGAATATAGTCATCGAACCCTTGTCATGGTCTGACCACTCGCTCCTTCGACTGGACTTTCTAACTGCTGCACCTCGCTGCAGGGAGGCGGGACCGACCAGGTGGTTGCGCCCCAGGCGCCTGATGGATCTTAATAGGTTCCAGATTGAGCTTGGGCCATTTCCT
Source organism: Pantherophis guttatus (assembly GCF_059756535.1). Taxonomy (NCBI): domain Eukaryota; kingdom Metazoa; phylum Chordata; class Lepidosauria; order Squamata; family Colubridae; genus Pantherophis; species Pantherophis guttatus. The sequence goes on from NC_142066.1 coordinate 17,644,681, forward strand.
GAGACTCTGGCTCATGACTTGGCTGAAGACCTGGTGGCCGCCTGGGATGGTGCGGCCACTGGGGCTTTGGACCGCATCGTGCCTTTGTGGCCTCTGACCCGGCACCGAACTCACCTAGCTCCTTGGTTCTCCAAGGAGCTGAGGGAGATGAATCACTGGAAAAGACGCCTGGAGAGTAGGTGGAGGACCAGCCGCTCCGAATCCGACCGAACACTGCTGAGGTCTCATATTAAGACCTACCTACCTAGTGATAAAAGCGGCGAAATCTAGCTATTTTGCTGCTCTTATCGTGTCATCAGATAATCGCGCAGCCGCCCTGTTTAGGGTGACCCGCTCCCTCCTCCATCTGGAAGCGCGGGATGATCCCTTGCAGGGTCGAGCTGAGGACTTTGTGCAGTATCTGTATGACAAGATTGCTCAGATTCGGGAAGGCCTGGCCTCTGACTGGGTAAGTCCAGACGGGATGACTGAGGCAGGTCTTGAGAGTGTTATCTGGGAGGAGTTCGATCCTGTGGCTTCCAAGGAAGTGGACAGGATCCTGGGATGGCTGAACGCGACCACATGTTTATTGGACCTGTGCCCCTCCTGGTTGGTACTGGCTTCCCGGGAAGTTACACAAGGCTGGCTCCAGGGGATTGTTAATGCTTCTCTGAGTGAGGGGGTAATGCCAGCTGCTTTGAAAGAAGCGGTGGTGAGGCCCCTCCTCAAGAAGCCCTCCCTGGATCCAGCTATTTTGGCTAACTATCGTCCAGTCTCCAACTTTCGCTTCATTGCGAAGGTGGTTGAGAGTGTGGTGGCGTGGCAGCTTCCCCAGTACCTGGATGAAGCTGTCTATCTGGACCCGCTCCAGTCCGGCTTCCGGCCTGGGCACAGCACGGAAACGGCATTGGTCGCGTTGGTGGATGATCTCTGGAGGGCTCGGGATAGGGGTTGCTCCTCTATCCTGGTCCTGTTAGATCTCTCAGCGGCTTTTGATACCATCGACCATGGTATCATGTTGCACAGGTTGAAGGGGGTGGGGGTGGGGGGCACCGTTCTGTGGTGGTTCTCCTCCTACCTCTCTGACTGGTCGCAATCCGTGTTGACAGGGGAGCAGTGGTCAACCCTGAGGCGCCTTGTTTGTTGGGTGCCACAAGGGTCGGTCCTCTCGCCCCTTCTGTTCAACATTTATGTGAAGCCGCTGGGCGAGATCATTCGCGGCTTTGGGGTGGAGTTCCATCAGTACACTGACGACACTCAGCTGTACATCTCCACCCCAGGCCACCCCAACGATGCCCTTGAAGTGATGTCCCAGTACCTGGAGGCCGTGTGGGCCTGGATGGGGAGAAACAGGCACCGACTCAACCCTTCCAAGACCGAGTGGCTGTGGATTCCAGCATCCCGATATAGCCAGCTGGTGCCATCGCTGGCTATTGGGGGTGAATCACTGGCCCCCACGGAGAGGGCTCACAACTTAGGCATCCTCCTGGATGCACAGCTGTCTTTAGAAGAGCATATGACAGCCGTGGCCAGGGGGACATTTTATCAGGTTCGCCTGATACGCCAGTTGCATCACTTTCTGGATCGGGACTCCCTTCGCACGGTCACTCAAGCACTCGTCACTTCCCGCCTGGACTACTGCAATGCTCTCTACATGGGGCTCCCCTTGGGGTGCACCTGGAGGCTGCAGTTGGTCCAGAATGCGGCCGTGCGGGGGATTATGGGAGCGACGGGGCGCTCACATATAACACCTCTCCTGCATGAGCTCCACTGGCTTCCTGTGGTCTTCCGGGTGCGCTTCAAGGTGTTGGTAACCACCTTGAAAGCACTCCATGGCTTAGGGCTCAGGTATTTGCGAGACCGCCTTCTGCCGCCAATAGCCTCCCACCAACCGGTTCGCTCACACAGAGAGGGCCTCCTCAGGGTGCCGTCGGCCAGGCAGTGCCTGCTGGCGACCCACAGGGGGAGAGCCTTCTCTGTGGCAGCACCTGCCCTCTGGAATAACCTGCCCCTGAGATACGCAGGATAGCTGACCTCCGGACTTTTCGTCGGGCCCTGAAGACACACTTGTTCCATCTAGCTGGGCTGGCTTGATCCCATCCTCTCAGTTTTTTAATCGAATTTCGGTTTTAATTGGGTTATTTTAAATTCGGGCCAAAATTATTTAATTGTTTTTTAAAATGTTTTTAAATTTTATATGCTATGTTTTATCCTGGCTGTACACCGCCCTGAGTCCCGCAGGAGAAGGGCGGTATAGAAATATAATATAATATAATATAATAAATAAATAAATAAATATGCTTGGTGGTTCTGCTTCATCATTAAACAATCTTTCCAATCAGCTTCCATGTTTCCAGTTTCTTTCTCCCACCGTGGAACTGAACCAGGTGGATATTTCTTCCAGCACATAATTAAGAGGTTCTTATGGAATAAATTGGGTTATTTCTCCTAATTTTGGGGATTTATTTTGGTTACAATTAAATTGTTACCTTTTCAGCACTGTCTAAATGTGTAAAAGCTTTGTTGACATGGTTATTACATCACTTCTAAAGGCATTTTTTCTTCTTCTAACTTGCAGGAGTACTATATGGCAATTAAACCTCCCTTTCTATAACATCAATCATTATAGGTTTCCCCAGGCATATCTTTTAGTATTTCAGACATAGGAATCACAGGAATTGTCCCACAGCTCACATCTATTCAGTTAAAGCAGTAACTGAATTCCGCATTATCCAAACCTGGTTAAACCTGCTTGGCCAAATGATGGCTTCATCCATTTTTAACCTGTCCTCTTGGGAAGTCACAGATCCTATTCCACCAACTTTGACTTTCAAAAAGGATTTATTTGGGAATGTAACCCAATTGATGACATCAAACCCAGCCTTTAGTTCTCTGTTTTGTTTGAAAGATAATGTTTCTCCTGCAGTATTATTGAATGAGATGCTTCTTACTATTTGATTGAGCTGCAAAACAGAAACAAAGAATAAAGGGAGAGGACAAACAATTCATCAGGATCTGTTAAATTTCCATGATGAAAGCCTACCTCCATTTCAGAAACATGGAAAAGAAAGTATATTACATGTAGGTTATATCTTAATGGAAGGGACTTGTCTCCATTTTGTGATAAATTCTCAATGGCATACTAGCATATTACCTGGCCATCCAATGATATGGAGACAAATTTATACAATTGTTTGTCAGACAACACCTTGCCAACAAAAGTGTGTATAGTCAAGGCTATGGTTTTCCAGTTGCAATGCATGGCTGTGAAATTTGGACCATAAGGAAGGCTGAGCATCAAAGAATTGAGGCCTTTGAACTATGGTGCTGGAGAAGACTCCTGTGAGTCCCTTGGACTGCAAGGCAATCAAGCTGGTCAGTACTAGAGGAGATCAACCCTGACTGCTCTTTATAAGGCCAGATCCTGAAGATGAAATTGAAATAGTTTGGCTACCTAATGAGAAGAAAGGACCTACTGGAGAAGAGTCTAATGCTGGGAACGATTGAGGGCAAAAGAAGAAGGTGACGACAGAGAATGAGGTCGCTGGATGGAGTCACTGAAGCAGTAGGTATGAGCTTAAATGGATTCCAGAGGACAGTAGAGGACAGGAAGGAATGTGGTCCATGGGGTCGCAATGGGTCGGACATCACTTTGCAACTAGCAACAACAATGTCAGACATAACATAACATTATGTTAACATAATGGAGAGTAGAAACCCCTATGACGTGAGACATTACCTTCCATGGATGAAGTTGGAGAAGTTCAATAACTCCTACTTTGCCTACTCTTGCTCTGTTTCTGAAGGTAGTTGAATAAGCAACATGTAATGCTTGTGCCAAAATGTAGACTGCATTGTAGATGCTATAGCTGTGGCCAGTCATGTCCATTTCAAAAACAGATACAAGGAGGGTCTCTATCTTCTCCTCCCCAGTGCATATCAATGGACTGTCCATTATGGAGATACTCTTCTCACCAACCATGGAGCCTGAGAACACGCATCCAAATGCCTCCTTCCAAAAAACCCTAATAAAGTCATCTTCTTCATTAAAGTTTGGTTTTCTTGTCTGAAGAAATTCCTGAAATCCTACGACCTCTCTTGAATGAACTGCAAAGGATAGAGCACCATGGAGAAAATTTAGGTCTTCCCCTCTCTGAAAAGGAAGAGATGTGAAATCCATTTGGGCTGTCATAATTATGATTTTACTATTTCCTTGTATTGGTATCTCTTCAAATTTTAACATTGAGGGAAAGATTCTCAAAATTATCATTATGTCAATTTCGCCTTGAATTAACACCGAATTGGCGGTGCTTTTCATGACAGTGCGGTATATTTTCATCCCTCTTTCCACCATATTGACAATATCAGTCAAATAAGAAGCAAATGGGAATCTTTCAATGAAGTCAAAACAGATCCCATTTTGGGCAAACATGGGAACCACATTTTGTACAAACTTCTCCCCATTCTCATTATTCACAGTTACAACCCCAATCCATGTCCATTTAAAATTCTGCAGTAGCTGAAGAATTCCCTTATACTGAAGGTCCGTATTTGGAAACATTTGGTGATAGAAACCAGCCTCTTTGTCCTTATTTGTCACTGGAGCAGACCCATACATAAACTATAGAAAATGCAGAAGGATTCAGAAAGGAGACAATAGGCTTTGATTTTTTAAAAAGTGCATTAATGTATATTTTTCATTATAGTACACAAAGCAAAAGTTTAGTTCCATTACATATTAACAGGTTTAGATTTGGCATTTATCATACACACACACACACACACACACACACACACACACACACACACACACATATATGTATATGTATATATGTCTTTTTCTTTTTCGTAGGCTTTTATGTGCATATTCTTTCTAGCCAGGTTTTACCTACGTAAACTAAGTTGCAACTAGGGCTGCAGAACAACTTAGTTTACGTAGGTAAAACCTGGCTAGAAAGAATATGCATATATATATATATATATATATATATATATATATATATATATATATATATATCCTCAATTTTGCTTTGATTTCTTTGGGGCTTCCTTTCCTGTATAAACCTTCACGTTTAGTTCAATCTATTGTTTAAGCTCTGGATATTAAATTACTTTGTGAATTCAGTCAATAACATTTGGTGCACCAGAAACTTTCTCGTCCAGTTAACATGGAACATCCAACTATTAACAAGAGTGTTTCTTAGATTTGAAAAGAAATTTGAAAGAAAAATGTTCCTCTTGATTTCAGTCAGTGTTTACTGTATGCCAGTGATCAAGTCTTATTTAAATAAATTGAGAAATTTAACTGGATTGTATCCATACTCCACATATATGGTTACCTGAGGAAATTTGTAGATGTGTAGAATGATGGCCACATGAAGACATACGTCAGTGTCAGGTCCTCCAATCATTGCTACTGGATATTTCTGAATGTCACAGTTGTAATTAGGAATTAATCTGCCTTTAGAAGAAAGGAGTTCCATTGTAGCATGGTACATCCATTTTGGATTAAAATGGCTGTTATAGATTTGAAAGCCCAGGGTAACATTGGGTAAAATATGGGGATTAGTATTGATCTCCTTAACAGCAAATACTAAAGCCAGAATATGTTGGTAAATCTGGGTTATGACCCTGAAGAGAGAGGTACATTATTTGCTGTAACTCATTTCTTGCAGAATATGATATCTATTTAGCCTCTCCTTTCAAATATACTATAATATAAGGAGTTGATCCAGTCTATATATGTAACAAGCAATAAGTTTCATTCATTGCCATACCATCTATTCCATGCCGTGTAGTATTTTGAGTCTACCTTATCTTTTAACTCAAATGTTAATTTATCCATTTCCGCACAATTGTAAAATTTTTGGATTATTAGTTGATCAGTTGGCAATTGATGGTACGACTGGATAAATTAAAAAAAAGGAGAGTTAAAGTAAAATTCTGTAAGAGAATAAAATTAACAAATAGGCACCCTCAACAAGATAAAGGATGTGATAAAGTGACAAAGTCACTTCCTACATTTTTTTTCCCTTTTTTGTTTTGTTTGATTTTCTTTTTCTACTTTTGTTGTGAGTAAGTAATGATGTTCGGATTAATATAAATGTATTCTGTATATACTCGATATGGTATTTTATCTTTTTATGTTTAATAAAGTTTGTTTTTTAATAAAAAAAAGTTTCATTCATTGCACTTATTTAAGCTAATAAAATAATCAAAGCACTTTATTTGAAATATATAGTGGCCATGAGATTTAGCTCTTTGGCCAAGTATCTCAATTTTTTTATTCTAGCACAGTATTATTGGCATATCAGTGATGCCTTCACTATTGACCCAGGAAGCAACAGTGAACATCAATCTCTTGGGTATCTTTTTTTATGAGAGTTGCTGATGGGATCTATAATGGAGTTCTTTTTCCACCTTTTCTTCAATTCCATCTTTTCTCTGGAAATACTTACATGGCAAGACTAGGACAGTGCTACTTGTTAGATTAGGCTAGGATGCTCATCCAAAGAAGTTACTAAGGAAGGAACCTTGGGTCTCAACTCCCCCCATGGAGCTTTGTCATTGTGAAAGAAGCAGCACCATTTGTATAAATATGAATATTCAAAAATATAATTAAAGAAAGTATATTGTACATTATCTCCAAAGAGAAGGCCCTGGGTTCCATAGACCAAACCTAATTTTGGTGAAATATAAGGGTGGGGAACAATGACAAAGACATAACTGGACAGAAAGAAACATCCATTCTCTAACATTCTTTGCTTGGCATTTGATGATCCAACATCAATGAAGCAGATAAAGTCACCAAATATGCAAAGTACATAAAATGTTTATGCATATGCAGAGATACTGTAAATACACTGATATAACACATATAGCCAGCAATTATTTCATGCTCTACGTATGACTCAAAACTACATGGTGAATTTAATGCAAACTATCAGCAGACATGTAACTATATCATTTACATAATACAATTCATACAATGCCCTTTCACGTAGTCACCTTCAGGTCTATTTGACATATATCTCTCTGACCATAACTGAATACTTTCATGAATTTGATGCAAGACATCAGCATAACAGTTGTTGTGTTATACGAATAATACAATTCAAATAATGAATTTTCACTCACTGATTTCACTCATTCATCTTCAGGTTTATTTGACATATATCTCTCTGGCCATAACTCAATACTTACATACTTTCCTCAAAGAGTTTGCTAGAAGGAGGTGCCTTAAAGTCCATCATCGTGTAAAACAGGAAGATCTGAGAAATGATGCTAGCAAAGTGGATGTCCCCTGACTGGTATTGCTTGTGGAGAATAGGAAGAGGATCTGTAGTGCTGCATTTACTATGAGAAAGGTGACACATTCCTTGTAGACAAAGCATTGATAGGAATGTTATGGACATAATACATAGAAGAAAACAATTCATTCTTCAATGTGTGTCACCTTGTTCCAGCTCGTCTTGTCCTTCTAGATTTTTAACTTATGTCCAAAAGAAATAGTTGCTGCCTGTTTCTGTACTTGTCTTTATATTTTATTTCTGTTTATATAGAGAAATTGGAAAGCTCAGACTTTGAGATAAAAATCACATGTGGTCAAGCAGTAGCTAAGTGGAATTGCAGATGGAGATGTTCCAGGGGCAGTTATTAACAGATTTTGATCTATTTGAGATTTCTCCCTGTCTTCTGATTATAGATTTTGTCATGTCTTCATGTTTATACTTGTTATTACTATTGAGATAACCACCAACTCCCAGGCCCTGAGGGACTTTGAACAAGAAGGAACAGTTAGTTTGTCATGTCTCCTAAAACAAAACAAAGCAACAACAAAAAAAAAAACTCTACTTGACACCAAGCAATAATGGGATTTGAGAGCAAGCCTCAAAGCAGCAAGGATGAACAAGATAATTAAATGCAGGCATGAAAGTCCCAGTTATTTGCAATATTGTATTGCAGTGAAGGGGGAGTACCTATGAAGTCCATAGAAAATAAATGCTACACATAGATGGATGGATGGATGGATGGATGGATGGATGGATGGATGGATGAAAAATCTTGGCAAAGTGATATCATTTGTACTACCTCCATAATTGATCCCATGTTATTGTTCCTTGAAACTGGGTTTACATGATTTGTTTTTTAATAGTTTGACTTATTGATTTTGCAAAGTTCATATACAATGATCAACTCCTGATTTCAAACAGTGACAATACACTGATTTCAGGAGCCACTTCCCCTCCACAAAACAAGAAAACAACAAGAAGAAAAAACACCACACCTCTCAGTTGTTTTGCTCATCCCTAGGACAAAACAAATTGAAGCCAAGCTGGTCACATCTGCCCCCACCCTCATTGGAGACTATCCAGTGTGATTTCCAGCCTTCTTAGAAATCAGGCACATTCTAAAAATGCAAAAGAACACTCGTTTGCATTTTTCTTCATTTCAGTAGTTATTCATTTTTCAACAATACTTCCTTAATAATGACAATTTTAATTCTTCCCATTTTAACGTCAACTTCTTAATATGTTTATTCTTTCAATAAAAAATCATATATATTTGTATGCATGTTAGATATGTGTGTGAAAGAGAAAATATGGAATTTCTGTCAGAAAATGGAGTTATAAAGATTGCAATAGAGAGGACATCAAAAGAACATATGGGCTGGAATCTTTGGTTGTTTCAAATCGCCAGACAACTCTGCTCTGCAACAGCTGTATTATATTTTCTTTCCAACATTGCAGATGGCATGACATTAAAGCAGGTCAAAGAGAATGGTCTGCATGGTGTTCCACAGGTGAAGAATTTCAGGAAGATTTTGCAATGAAGATGGTGTAGGAGATTCTTGTAGGGAGTTGTTTTCTCCTGTTAGTCATTTGAAAATACAGCAGTGTCATGTTTTGGCATTTTTTGATCAACATAAGGCCAAAGGAGTCTTCATTCTATATGCCATTCATTATACATACAGTAGAACTTCTGGTCACGAATGCTTTTGACCCCAACCAAATCTGGTTCCGACCAAAAAATTCACATTTTTTTTTCCATGGCCGATTTCCCCTTCCGTGCCATTTTTTTTGGTAAGTGCCAAATTTCCAAAATTATGACCAAATCTGTTTGCGACCAAAGTTATGGAATGAATTATGGTTGCGACCAGAGGTTCTACTGTAGTTTAATCTTTAAATAATCAATAATATTCTAGCACTTGCCCTTGCTATTTGTCTCAGAATACTAAAAGACAACAATAGCAATGTCCTGAAATCATTTGCTTCTTTAGCATCATGCGTGGGAAGATGCCTTCAATACATATTTCCTATCATCACCTGCTATTCCAGGTTGACACAAGCCAAGATCAAGACCACGTTCATTAATTGAAAAACAGAAGGACATCTGATAAATCCCGTTGCCGAACTTTGAGATATTATGCTAATACCAACCCTTTCAAGTTGTTTCACATATAAAATGCTGATTAAAGTGTTGTTAAGAATTTTAAAGCATTCTTTAAAAAAGAAAGTTAACGCTAAGGAAAATATAGGTTTTAAGACAATACATTTATCCCCCAAAATAGTAAGTAGGCTCCTTTAAGATGATTATTGTTCCTCAGGTAAAAATGGGAAAGGTTTGTATATCTTCACTCTGGGGCCTTATTGCTTTTGTATGCTAAATTAAAAACATGAAATAGAGTTGTTCAATTATTTCTTTGCCTTAGATGTTGCTTGCTATTCAATTCAGGCCTCAGTGTGATGATATAACATTTAGGGAAAAAGATGCACACAAGGAGCCCCCCACTGGATGTTATAATGGAGAAGATCTCCACAGCCACCATATGTTTGCCCCCTGTAGTCAGATAACTAGGAACAAAGGAGAGCCAAACACTGCAGAAAATCAATATGCTGAAGGTGATAAATTTGGCTTCGTTAAAAGAATCTGGTAATTTCCTGGCAAAGAAAGCTACAGTAAAGCTGACAAGGGCTAAGAGGAACATGAAGCCCAAGACACAGTAGAACATGACAAAGGAGTTTTCATTACATTCCAGAATAATTTCTTCTGCCATTAAGTGCATGTTGAAATCAGGGAATGGAGGAAAAGTCAACAGCCAGACAGTACAAAGAACTACTTGAATGAAAGAGCAGAAAAATACAATGGAAATAGCCAGTCTTTTCCACACCCATTTCCTCATTGTAGACTTTGGTTGTGTGGCCATGAAAGCTAAAATCACCACAATTGTTTTTGCTAACACACAGGATACAGCTACAGTAAAAATGACACCAAAAGCACTTTGTCGAAGGAGACAGGTCACTTTATGAGGTTTGCCAATAAATAGTAAAGCACAAAGGAACGAAAACAGTAGAGAAATGAGAAGGATGTAGGTGAGGTTTCGGTTGTTGGCCTTGACGATGGGGGTATCCTGGTACTTAATGAAGATACCCAGAACCAACACTGTGATAAAAGAGGAAGAAAGAGAAAAAATGGCCAAGATGGACCCCAAAGTTTCCTCATATGTCAGGGATGTTACAGTTTTTGGAAGACATGAATTCTGTTCCTTGTTTGGATAATGATCTTGTGGACATGGAAAACAGTCGTCCATATCTAGGAAAAAAATCAGGTTAGAAACATAATTGTTCTAAAATTAAACTGAAAGGATATGAATGCACTGCTCTGAGGATACCATGAAGTTTTGTTATCTCAGTCTGAGCTCTTCAGCCCTGTAACTGCTGGCACAATAAGCATATGAACTTTTCTTTTAAGTTAAATTTTATTAGGAGTAAAAACTGGAAAACTGATTCTAACTATAAGACCAGGATTAGAAAACATTATTGAAGTATTTACACATATTTGTTTTTAAGTCAGACTTTAGAAATCAATGAAGCTTCTTGATTTTTTTTTATTTTATTTTTTTGTGAATTGTTTACTATGACCATTTTATTAAATCTCAGAAGGATTGACCACTGAAAGATCACCTGGATCTGCCAAGACAAGTCTGGAACTTAGGTTTTCCACTCCATCTTCCATTACTTAACTACTATAGCAAATTGTTTTTCATGACTGAGATGACATGAAGTAAAAAATGTGGGTGATGACACTATGAAGAAAATAAATGGATGTAAGAGTCAGAGTGTCATTAAGTATGAAATAGACTAGTTGTGCAGTGTAAGTATGGTAAGAAAGTTTACAGCAGACTGAAGAGCCACCTTTTTTTCTTTGAGGCTCCACCTACATTGTAGGAAGTAGATCCTTCCAATGGCAATTGCAAATACAAAGAGGAAAGATGCATGAAAAACAAAGGCTTATTTATAACAATGTTTTTCCTCCCACAGAAAAAGTTATCAACTATATCTGAGAAATAAGGATTCCCTCTGATTTATTGCATTGTCCTTGTACAATGAAGTGACATTAATTATTGATTATGTGCAGTCAACCTGGTATCAACCCTTAGGGATCCATAAATAGACATTCTCCATGGAACATGTACCTAATCTGGCCTTTTTGTCTTCCATCAGTGCACTCATCACCACTCTAAATGTAGCTATTCACTTTACTACTAGTTCTGCAGTTCTCCTCTGCCAGTTCAAATCGGTTCTCCAGAATCGGTTGTTCCGATTCTGTGTGGTTCAGAGAACTGGCAAATCGGACCATTGGCTGGCCCCGCTGTGCCCATTTTTTGGACTGTTTTCAGGCCATTTTTGGGCCATTTTCCTGGCCAAAATTGGCACAAAAAATGGCCTGAAAATGGAATGGCCCAAGAAACTGCCTGAAAATGGTCCATGAAATGGCCCAAAAAGCTGGTTGCGAGATGAAGAGAAGCCAGGTGAGCCAAACCCAGACATGTCCCAGGTCCCCTCGTCCCAGAAGCAGCAACCTCAGACTCTTCCCTCCCGTACTAGCCCCCTTCTTTGCACGGGATCACCCAGCAACAGAGACGGAGAGGGAGAAGGGGGCGGCATTTCTGTGTGCTTCAGTTTCTGTGTGGCACTCTCCCCTCAATGCTAGTGGCTGCCGCTCCCCTCTTCTCTCTCTCTGTCTCTGCTGCTGGGCAATCCCATGTGAAGAATGGGGCTAGCAGAGAGTATTGGTGGTATTCAGCTGATTCAGACTGGTTCAGGCGAACCGGTAGTGGCAACTTGCAGGTGGGCCTGCCCACCTGCCCCAGCACTATGCCATCCTATTTAGCCATGTTTTCTAAGCTGCGTGCATGCATGTAAGCAGAAGGCGAGCAAACAAATGCACAGAAGGCCGGGCGCATGTGTGGAAGGCACATACACGTTGACATTTTTGTTGTGCACTGAAATGGTGGTCAAATTATGTGAAACCCACCTCTGAGTTTGAGGAGATGAGGGGATCCGGGAAATGTCTGGATCCAGCTTACCCATCTTCTCTCGCAGCCAGCTTTCCCAGTCTAACTTGACGCAGTCTCTCTCTCTCACACACACACACACATGCATGTGCACAGACACACAGACACACACACACAGGTTGGATCTTTCTTTCCTCCCCCCCTGGAGACCCCTGGAGACCCTCCCCATCCCTGATTGTCCCACACAGGTATCACCCACACAAGTGAGTTGGCCATGCCCACTTACTCCTATGACCCCCCACCAGCCATGCCCACCGGCCACTTATTAGGGCAGAGAACCAGTTTTTAAAAAATTTGGAGCCCACCACTGAGTGTATTCATATCATAATATACACTTAACACTACATCTATAAACTGTGAGAAAGTTTTGGCTGTATAGAAGTAAATATCCCTTGTACTTTATAACAATACATTGTTCAAATGTGCATCACTTATCTTTCGTCACTTACCTATCAGATTGGAAATCTTCCCTTCTGGACAGTGAAGACAATCGTAACAACAAAATGGCTTCCCTTCTATTTTGGTCTTAGCATAACCCAAAGAGCAATAGTGATTACATAGAGAAAGTGGTCGGATCTGTTAATAAAGGATAGAAGAGAATGCTTTGCATTTTCCACTCCATTGTGCAGTATTTGTATTATCTACAAAGCTCCCACTTTGTATCAGGTTTGGGGAGAAGCCTTGTGAGTGATGTCAATGCAAAGAAACAAGGGGAGGAAAATACCATGGCATTTACAGAGTTCCCATACATAATCTTTACTGTGTATTTTTATTGATGCTAGGTAAAAACATCCTTGAGTCAAGGTCATCTTCTACAGACATAAAAATACATCCATATAGCTCTCTTGACCATTGAACAAAGGCAATTTACCTTGTCTTCTTTGTGTTTTTTCCCCCTCAACTTTCTAGGGCCTTGCAATTTTCTAGTATTCTGGTTAATAACAAGCAAGATAAATCACATCATTTAGATTTTATTACCATTAACTAAGTCTGTTAGATGCTGATTACTGCTGTGATTTAAGATTATATATGTGTGTGTTTGTGTATATTATATAATGATATGGGTTATATAATTCAGAAGATTTTATGGAATAGATTCAGATAGTTATACTAAATTTGGGAAATATTTTGGTTACAAGTCAATTGTTCCACTTTTCAACTCTCTCTCTCTCTCTCTCTCTCTCTCTCTCTCTCTCTCTCTCTCTCTCTCTGTGTGTGTGTGTGTGTGTGTGTGTGTGTTTGTGTGTGTGTGTGTGTAAAACATTTGTTTACACGTTTGCATTATTACATAAATTCTTAAGGTTTTTTTTTTACGTTTTTGAGAGTTTTGTCAATTTGTCCCACCCCCTAAAATTAATAATTTCAAATATTCCCTTCCATATCTTTTAGTATTTCAGAGAAGAGAAATACTGGAACTATCCCACAGTTCACCCCTCATTCTGGATTATCCAAACCTGGTTGAACCTTCTTGGCCAAATGATGGCTTCTTCATCAATTTTTAATATATCCTCTTGGGAAGTCACAGATCCTATTCCACCAACTTTGACTTTCAAGAAGGATTTGTTTGGGAATGTGACCCAATTGATGACATCAAATCCAGCCTCTAGTTCTCCATTTTGATTGAAAGACAGTGCTTCTCCTGCAGTATTATTGAATGAGATGCTTCTTACAATTTGATTGAACTACAAAACAAAAAACAGAGACTAAAGGGAGGTGACAAACCTTTCATCAGGATCTGTAAAGTGCTGAAATATGGGAAAGAAAATATATTTTTATATGTAAGCTATATTTTAATGGAAGGGACAAACAGTGTCTACCATCCTATGACAAGTTCTCAATATATACAGTACAAGCATCCTTAAATCTTATAATCTGAGTCTTGGAAAACACTAGAAGGAAGGGTTTTTTGTGAGACTTTGATTGGAGTGGAAGAAAGCAGCCAAGACAAATGGAATGGAATGGAATGGAATGGAATGGAATGGAATGGAATGGAATGGAATAGAATAGAATAGAATAGAATAGAATAGAATAGAATAGAATAGAATAGAATAGAATAGAATAACAGAGTTGGAAAGGACCTTGGAGGTTTTCTAGTCCAACCCCCAGCTTAGGCAGGAAACCCTACACCACTTCAGACAAATGGTTATCTAATCTCTTCTTAAAAACGTCCAGTGTTAGAGCATTTACAACTTCTGGAGGCAAGTTGTTCTGCTGATTAATTGTTCTAACTGTCAGGAAATTTCTCCTTAGTTCTAAGCTGCTTCTCTCCTTGATTAGCCTAGTAAAGCAATTTATACAATACGTTCATGTCTATTCTATTCTAAATTCAGATGTTCAGGAGAAATTCAGAACGAGTATTGATTTTCTTTAGAAGTATGTTGTTGGAAAACCTTTTAGCTGAAAGAGTAAAACAAATGTGTAAACCAGGGATTCTACAATTAATTAAATGTTACAGCCAAACACAGAAGAAAGAAATTTAATTGATTGATTATATTGTATTTGCATGCTGTCATTCAACCAATTCAGGAAATTCCCACTAGTCTCATAACTAAGTTAAAAAGGAGATAATAATAATATTTAAATGCTTTTAGGTATAATATTGAAGAAAATATCATCTAATAATTAAATTCAGTTAGAAAACATCCTGAAACATATAAAAAAGAAATAGAAACAGTAAAAAAAAAATCAGGGTATTTAATGCGTAGCAATACTCAAATATGGTTTTTGTTTGTCTAAGAGATATTAACATAAATGCAAAGCAGAAAGGAATATATCTAAAGGTATTCAGTATGAATCCTTGTGTGTTCATGGAAAGGCATTTTGCTTTTTTCCTGACCCCATCTGTTTTTTTGGAATCTTATCTTATTGGGGAGAAAATAAACTGTAACCAAAGCAAAATGATATTGAAGTAGATATTTAATATGGCCATTGTAGGATGTAGAGACAAATGTACATATTTGTGTGTCTGTGATATATGAAGAAAATGGAGAGAAGAAAGCCCTATGACTTGAGACATTACCTTCCATGGATGAAGTTTGAGAAGTTCAATAAGTCCTACTTTGCTTATTCTTGCTCTATTTTTGAAGGTTGTTGAATAAGCAACATGTAATGCTTGTGCCAAAATATAGACTGCATTGTAGATGCTATAGCTGTGGCCAGTCATGTCTGTTTCAAAAACAGATACAGGGAGGGTCTCTATCTTCTCATCACCAGTGCAAATCGGTTGACTGTCCATCCTGGAGTTGGTCTTCTCATCAACTAAGGTGCCTGAGAACACACATCCAAATGCCTCTTCCCAGAAAACCCTAATAAAATCATCTTCTTGTTTGAAGTTTGGTTTTATCATCTGAAGAAATTCCCGAAACCCTAGGACTTCTTTTGAATGAACCGCAAAGGATAGAGCCCCATGGAGAAAATCTAGATCTTCCCATCTCTGGAAGGGAAGAGACGTGAAATCCATCTGAGCTGTCATAATCCAGATTTTACTCTTTAGTTGTAATGCTATCTCTTCAAATTTGGACATAGAGTGAAACATTCTCAAAATTATCATTATATCAATTTCACCTTGAATTAAAACTGCATTGACGGTGCTGTTCATGACAATGCTGTGTATTTGCATCCCTTCTTTCACTGTATCAATAATGTCAGTAGAATAAGAAACAAATGGGAATCTTTCAATGAAGTCAAAGCAGATCCCATTTTGGGCAAATATGGGTATCACATTTTGTACAAATTTTTCCCCATTCTCATTATTCACAGATACGACCCCAATCCATGTCCATTTAAAATGCTGCAGTAGTTGAAGAATTCCCTTATACTGAAGGTCTGTATTTGGAAACATTTGGTGATAGAAACCAGCTTGTTTGTCCTTGTTTGTCACAGGAGCAGAGCCATACATCAACTATAGAAAAAAACTGAAGAATTAAGAAAGAAAACTATACAATATTAATTTTTTACAAGTGTTTCAATAGATTTTTTTTTCTCACTATAGTACACAAAACAAAACTTTACCTCCATTGCATCTTAATTGTTTTAGATTTGGCAGTTGTGTTCCTCCAACACTTTCAAGAATAAAAATTTAAGACTAGTTGTGCAGAATCTATCAATCTTTGTTTGTCTTAATCTTCCTTTAATTACTTTGTGGCTTCCTTTCCTGTATAAATTAGGACATTTAGTGCAATCTATTATTTTAAACTCAGAATAGGAGTTTATTTATTAAGAATGTTTTTTGAATTCAACAAGTAATATTTGGTGCAACAGGAATTTTCTAGTCCATTTAATTTGAATATGGTTCTCCATCCTCATAACCATGCAATTGAAGAAAGAGTGACTGTTAACATATGTTTCTTTGATTTCAAAATAAAGTTGAAAGAAAAGTGTTCCTCTTTTTTTTTCTCCCTGGATTTTTTTTAATTTATTTTTTTATTTTTTACATATTGAACACAGTGTGACCATCCTGATGATTCATCTGCCATAAAAAACAAGGTGAAAGACAAATAACATATTTACTACTTACACAGTGGTAGTTTTGTACAATTATTTTTGACCCACTTATTCATTCTGGTGCGTATATATTTTCTCATTCTTGGTCTACTTAACGTAATTGTTTCGTGTTCAGACTCCCACATTGTGTTTCCAGCCATTGATAAAATTTGTTCCATGTGTCATAATATTTCCTTTGGTTTCTAATTCTAATGTTAATGTATCAATTTCTGCGCATATTAATATCTTCATTGTTATCTCCTTTTCTGAAGGGGTGTTTTCACTTTTCCATTGCTGAGCATATACCATTTTCCCTGCCATCAGGATGTATAGTATTAGGTATATTGACCCTTTACTATAGCCATCTCTTATAATGCCTAATAGAAATAGTTCTGGTTTGAATTCTATATGTTGTACAATCATTCTTTCTACAAATCTTTCTAAATTTGTAACCAAAATTTACTTGCTTTTTTATACGTCTACCACCTGTGATAATATATACCTGGTGATTGTTTACATTTCCAACATTTCAGGGATGTGTTGCTAAACATTTTAGCCAATCTTGCCAGGGGGAGATGCCACCTGTAGATCATTTTATAATGATTCTCTTTATATGATGTGGCCAATGTCAGTTTCCAGTTCCTTTCTCAAAGTTTTTGCCAATTATCCAAATGTTATATCCAAAAATTGTAGCCCATACAACCATTGTCTCTTTAACTTGTTCTTCCTCCATTTTATACTCTAGTAAATATTTATATGTTGTCTTTATCAGTTTGTCATCAATAATAGTTTATCTAATATCATTAATTCTCTATAAATACTCCATATTTTCACATCCTTCATGTAGCGTGATTGTATTTGCATGTATGACCACCACTCCAGTTCCACTCCTTGTTCTTTTAATTCTAGTCTTGTTTTCAATTCGCCCTTCTTGTTTAGTATATCCTTATATGTAACATATGTACTGTATATATATAGGAACACGGTGGCTCAGTGGCTAAGATGCTGAGCTCGTCGATCAAAAGGTCGGTAGTTCAGCGGTTCGAATCCCTAGTGCCATGTAATGGGGTAAGCTCCCATTACTTGTCCCAGCTTCTGCCAACGTAACAGTTAGAAAGCACATAAAAAATGCAAGTAGAAAAATAGGGACCATCTTTGGTTGGAAGGTAACAGTGTTCCGTGCCCCTTTGGCATTTAGTAATGCCTGCCACATGATCACGTAGATGTCTTCGGACAGTGCTGGCTCTTTGGCTTTGAAATGGAGATGAGCACTGCCTACTAGAGTCAAGAACGACTAGCACATATGTGCAAGGGGAACCTTTACCTTTATATGTAACAATTTTTCCCATATTTATAAGATTTGGGTGTATCAATGCTTCTTAGGTGGAGAGCCAGACTGGTATTTTAATATAATTTTGTTGTGTTCCTCTTGATTTCAGTCAGTGTTTACTTTATGCCAGAAATCAAGTCTTATCTAAATGAAATGAGAAATTTAACTGGATTGCATCCATTCACCACCACATATATAGTTACCTGAGGAAACTTGTAGATATGCAGAATGGTGACCACGTGAAGACATACCTCAGTGTCAGGTCCGCCGATTATTGCTACTGGATATTTCTGAATGTCACAGTTGTAATTAGGGATTAATCTGCCTTTAGAGGAAAGGAGTTCCATTGAGGCATGGTACATCCATTTTGAAGTAAAATGGCTGTTGTAGATTTGAAAGCCCAAGGTAACATTGGGTAAAATATGGGGATTACTATTGATTTCCTTAACAGCAAATACTAAAGCCAGGATATGTTGGTAAATCTGTGTTATGACCCTGAAGAGAGAGGAACACGATCTGCTGTAACTCATTTCTTGCAGAATATGATATCTATTTTGCCTCTCCTTTCAAATATACTGTAATATAAGGAGTTGATCCAGTCTATATATGTAAGAAGCAATAAGTTTCATTCATTGCACTTATTTAAGCTAATAAAATAATCAAAGCACTTTTTTTGAAATATATAAGTGGGAATCAGATTTACCTCTTTGGCCAGGTTTCTCAATTTTTTTATTCTAGGACAGTATTATTAACATGTCAGTGATGCTTTCACTATTGACCCAGGAAGCAACAGTGAACATCAATTTCTTGGGCATTTTTTAAAATGAGTGTTCCTGATGGAATCTATAATGGAGTTCTTTTTCCACATGTTCTTCAATTCCATCTTTTCTCTGGAAATACTTACATGGCAAGACTAGGACAGTTCTACTTGTGAGATTAGGTTAGGATGCTCATCAAAAGAAGTTACCAGGGAAGGAACCTTGGATCTCAACACACCCCATGCAGCTTTGTCATTGTGAAAGAAGCAGCACCATTTGCATAAATATGAACATTTAAAAATATAATTAAATAAAGTATATTGTACATTATCTCCAAAGAAATGAACATGGGTTCCACAGACCAAACCTAATTTTGGTTAAATATAGGTGGGTGGGAGGAATGACTTAACTGGACAGAAATACACATCCATTCTCTAACATTCTTTGCTTGGTATCAACGTCAATCAATCATTTTGCATATGCAGGGACACTTTAAATATACAGATATAAGACATATAACCAGCAATTATTTCATCCTCTACAGATGACTCAAGACTACATAGTGAATTTGATGCAAACTATCAGCACACATGTAACTATATCATATGCATAATACAATTCATAAAATGCCCTTTCACTCACTTACCTTCAAGTCTATTTTACATCTGTCTCTCTCTCTCGCCATAACTGAATACTTACATGAATTTAATGCAAAACATCAGCATATATGTAAGTATATTACAAGCATAACACAATTCAAATAATGCACTTTTAGTCACCCATTTCACTCATTCATCTTCCGATCTATTTGTCATATATCTCTCTGGCCATAACTCAATACTTACATACTTTCCTCAAAGAGGTTGCTAGAAGGAGGTGTCTTAAAGTCCATCATCACATAAAACAGAAAGATCTGAGAAATGATGCTAGCAAAGTGGATGTCCCCTGACTGGTATTGCTTGTGGAGAATAGGAAGAGGATTTGTAGTGCTGCATTTACTATGAGAAAGGTGACCCATTCCTTGTGGACAAAGCATTGTTAGGAATGTTATGGACATAATACATAGAAGAAAACAAATCATTTTTGAATGCATATCACCTTTCTCCACCTTTTCTTGTCCTTCTAGATTCTTAACTTATGTCCAAAAGAAAGACTTGCTGTATGTTTCTGTATTTGTTGTTGTGTTTTGTTTCTGTTTATATAGAGAAATTGGAAAACTCAGAGTTTGAGATAAAAACCATGTGTGGTCAAGTAATGGCTAACTGGAATTGCAGATGGGGATGTTCAAGGGGAAGGTATTAACAGATTTTGATCTATTTAGGTTTCTCCCTATTTTCTAATTATAGGTTTTTCCATGTCTTCATGCTTATACTGGTTATTACTTTTGAGATAACCACCAACACCCAGGCCCTGAGGGACCTTGAACAAGAAGGAACAGTTAGTTTGTCATGTCTCAAAAAAAAAATCTCTACTTGACACCAAGCAATAATGGGATTTGACAGCAAGCTCAAAGCAGCAAGGATGAAAAAGATAAATTAATGCAGGCATGAAAATCCAAGTTATTTGCAATATTGTATTTATAACATTGAAGGGGGTGTTCCTGTGAAGACCATATAAAATAAATGCTACACGTGAATGCATGGATGGATGGATGGATGGATGGATTAATAACGTCCCAGCAAAGTGATATCATTTGTGCTATCTCCATAACTGACCCCATGGTATTGTTCCTTGAAACTGGGTTTACATAATTTGTTTTTTAATAGTTTGACTTATTGATTTTGCAAAGTTCATATACAATGATCACCTCCTGATTTCATACAGTGATCAAAGACTGATTTCAGGAGCCACTTCCTTTCCACAAAACAAGAACACAACAAGAAGAAAAAACACCACACCTCTCTGTTGTTTTGCTCATCCCTAGGACAAACCCCATTGAATCCAAGCTCTTCACATCTACCCCCACCATCACTCATTGTAGACTATCCATTGTGATTTCCTATCTTTCAAATAAATTCCAGCCTTCTTAGTGGAAATCAGGCACATTCTTAAAATGGAAAAGAATGCTATGTAAAATATATATATATGAAAAAAAAATGAAAATAAACATTTAAAATGTGGCTTCCCATCTTCATTCCAGTAGCTATTCATTTTGCAGCAATATCTCCCCAATAGTGACAATTTTAATTCCTCCCATTGTAACATCATGTTCTTAATGTGTTTATTCTTTCAATAAGAAATCATATATATTTGTATGGAATTTCTGTCAGAAAATGTAGTAATAAAGGTTATAATAGAGAGGACATCAAAACAACATATGGGCAAAAATGGTGCATGAACTGTAAGGGCGTGAAAGTGAAAGTTATAGTGAAAGTGATAGTTAACATCGTTAGTGCTTCTAAGGCTGTTTAAGATTACTGGATTCTACACCAAAGAAAGACAGATTTAAAGTGGAAAGACTACAGTTTGGACTGAAATTAAAGAAGTCATACAAATTCGGAATAAGGAAATAAGAGAAGATATAGTAATGGCATTTCAGGGTCTGGCAAAACACATTGAATTGTTGGATGAAAGAGTAGAAGAAATTAATCAGTCTAATCTGAATTTGGAAAATAAAATGGATGAAGTTCAGACCAAGGTGGATAGGGCAGACAATGAAGTGGTGATGCTACAATATAGAGCAATGGAATTTGCCCTGAGAGTAAGAGGTCTGAGAGAACACAATCGAGAGAACTTGAGAGAGATCTTTGCAGAGGCTTTTGCAAACATAACTGGGGAGCAACAAGCAGATCTCTCATTGCAAATTGACAAAATATATCGTGTTAATTCCTGGTTTGCCAGACAGAATCAACTGCCAAGAGATATTGTGATTTACTTTACAATGAGGAGGACCCGAAATGAAATTTTACAAGCTTTCTATAAAAATAAACTTCAAATTGCAGGACAAGAGGTTTTAGTGCTGAAAGAAATTCCCCTAAAAATGTTGGGAAGCAGAAAGGAGTTTGCTTTTTTGGTGGATGAACTTAGAAATCGATAGATTCAGTTTAGATGGGATGTTCCAGCTGGACTGGTGGTGAATTATATGGGAGAAAGGTATCGTCTTAACACAATTTGGAAGGTAAGAGATTTTTATACTAATGTATTAAAGGCTGGATGCCCACCATCTCAGGAAATGAGGAGAAAAAAAGAAGAGCTGGCAATACAGGGACAGAAGGAAAGTAAACAGCCACAAGCTGCAGGAGAGATCTCGCTTATTGAAGAAGATTTATTGCAATGTTTTGGTACTGATCAAGCTTTGGAAGTAGCAGAAAAAAGAGAAGAACCAAATGATCAAAGGCAGACTCGCACTGCAGCAAAGCGAAAAGAACAAGATTTAAAGATACAGCAAACCCAAATGAAAGCTCAAGAAGCTACAAAAACCGAAGCAGTGGGAGGAGCAAGGCCGAAGAGAAAGGTGCAGGAGGATCTTCAGCTGGCGCTCTTAAAGCTTCAAGGTGCCAAGAATGGTAACTAAATTTTTGACTTGGAATGTCAATGGTTTAAATTCACCACAAAAGAAAAAGAAATATTTCATTATTTGAAACAGTTTAAAAATGATGGAATTTGCCTACAAGAAACACATATTAGAGTGACAGATCAAAAATATTTGATAAATTCAAGATTGGGGACACATTTTGTTGCATCTGCTTCAGAGAAGAAAAATGGTATAGTTATATACCTAAGGACAGATTTAACAGCCAAATTAATTGAGGCAGATGATCAAGGAAGATATACTGCAATTGAATTCCTAATAGAAGGGAAGAAAACACTTTTAATTGGAGTATATGCTCCTAACCAACAACAAGAAAAAAATTATTTTTATTTTTTTTTTCATTTTATTAAATTTGTATACCGCCCTACTCCCGAAGGACTCAGGGCGGTAAACGGCCATAAAAAAAAACATATAAATACAAAATTTAAAATGGAGATAAAACAAATTAAATAAATTTGGCTGAACCATTTTAAAACCCCAATAATTTAAAACCAAATTTAAAATTCCCATTTAAAAAGAGGAAAAGTTTAGGTCAGGCCAGCTTGATGGAATAGGAACGTCTTAAGCGCACGACGGAAGGTACGCAGATCCGGAATCCTCCGTATCTCGGGGGGGGGATCTCGTTCCAGATAGTAGGTGCCCCCACATAGAAGGCTCTCCCCCTGGGGGCCGCCAGTCGACATTGTTTGGCCGACGGCACCCGGAGGAGCCCCTCTCTATGGGAGCGTACTGGTCGGTGGGAGGCTATTGGTGGTAGCAGGCGGTCCCGCAAATAGCCAGGTCCTAAGCCATGGAGCGCTCTGAAGGTGATAACCAAAACCTTGAAGCGCACTCGGAAGACCACCGGGAGCCGGTGGTGGATCAGGCGAACCTGATGAAAAATCCTCCTGGTCACGGCCGTCAAGTGCTCTTCTAAAGACAATCGTGAATCCAGGAGGACACCCAAGTTGCGAGCCCTTTCCGTGGGGGCCAATGCTTCGCCCCCAATAGTCAGCGATGGCACCAGCTGACTATATCGGGACGTCGGAAACCACAGCCACTCGGTCTTGGATGGGTTGAGCCTGAGCCTGTTTCTCCCCATCGAGATCCGTACGGCCTCCAGGCACTGGGACATCACTTCAAGGGCATCGTTGGGGTGGTCTGGGTTGGAGATGTAGAGCTGGGTGTCGTCAGCGTACTGATGGTACTCCAACCCCAAAACCACCCAGCAGCTTCACATAAATGTTGAACAAAAGGGGCGAGAGGACTGATCCTTGTGGCACCCCACATATAAGGGGCCTCGGGGTCGACCTCTGCCCCCCTGCCAATACAGACTGCAACCAGCCGGAGAGAAAGGAGGAGAACCACCGTAATATGGTGCCTCCCACCCCCAACTCTTCCAACCGGTGCAGCATGATACCAT
This sequence comes from Pantherophis guttatus, assembly GCF_059756535.1. Lineage (NCBI taxonomy): Eukaryota > Metazoa > Chordata > Lepidosauria > Squamata > Colubridae > Pantherophis > Pantherophis guttatus. Next base: position 17,668,522 of record NC_142066.1, read on the forward strand.
GGTCGATGGTATCAAAAGCCGCTGAGAGATCTAATAGGACCAGGACAGAGGAACAACCTCTGTCCCGAGCCCTCCAGAGATCATCCACCAATGCGACCAATGCCGTTTCCATGCTGTACCGAGGCCTGAAACCCAACTGGAACGGATATAGATACGTCGTTTCATCCAGGTACTGGGGAAACTGTCATGCAACCACACTCTCAACAACCTTCGCCACAAAGCGAAGGTTGGAGACTGGACGATAGTTAGCCAATATTGCCGGGTCCAGGGAAGGCTTCTTGAGGAGAGGTCTCACCACTTCCTCTTTCAAGGCGGCGGGAAAGACACCCTCGCCCAATGAAGCATTTATAATCCCCTGGAGCCAGCCTCGCGTCACCTCCCGGGAAGCCAGCACTAACCAGGAGGGGCACGGGTCCAACAAACATGTGGTCGCATTCAGTCTATTTACAGGAGGAGAATATCCCTGTAATTACACCAGAGCAAAGGGTAGGACTGAACCAACCAATAACTTCAGAAGAAATTATTTTAGCAATTAAACAGTTAAAGGGGGGTAAAGCTCCAGGCACAGATGGACTGACAGCTGTTTATTATAAAAATTTGCAGTTAGAAATGGTAGAACCGCTTAAGGAACTATTTTGTAAGATTCAAGCCGGAGGAGATGTACCCCCTTCCTGGAGAACAGCTTTTATTTCATTGATTCCAAAGGAGGATCAAGACCATAGTCAACCTAAGAATTATAGGCCAATATCGCTTTTAAATACTGACTATAAGATTTTTGCTAAAATATTAGCAAATAGGTTAATGGTAATTATGCAACAAATGATTCATAATGACCAATCTGGATTTATAAGTGGGAGACAAATGAAATGTAATGTAAGACAAATTGTAAATTTATTGGAATATTTGGAAAGGAACAATCAAGTCCCTGCAGCGCTTATCTTTTTGGATGCAGAGAAGGCATTTGAATTTTTATTTTATTTTTTTTATTTTACTTCAAATTTATATATTGGCAATTTTTATTGAAAATAATAGAAAAGATGCAATTTGGAGAATACTTTACACAATCTATTAGAGCAATATATCAGAGACAAACAGCAGAAATAATAATTAATGGTGGTTTAACAGAAACTTTTAAAATTGAAAAAGGAACAAGACAGGGATGCCCTTTATCACCATTATTGTTTATTTTAACTTTGGAACTTTTATTGAATAAAATACGAGGGTCAAATAAAATAAAGGGAATTAAAATTAGACATAATGATTATAGATTAAGAGCATTTGCAGATGACTTGGTTGTTACTTTAACTCAACCAGTACAATCAGCTACAGGTTTAATGGATATAATTAGCCAATATGGACAAATGTCTGGATTTAAAATAAATAAACAAAAAACAAAGATAATAACTAAAAACATGACGGTAAAGCAAAAAGAAGAACTAGAAAGACTAACAGGATTTGAAATAGTAAAAAAGGTTAAATATCTAGGGGTATATATTACAGCCTCAAATGTAAAATTATATAAAAATAATTATGAATTGTTATGGCAAAAAATACAGAAAGAGATGGAGAATTGGGGAAAACTACAATTACCTCTGTTGGGAAGAATAGCAGCAATAAAAATGAATGTTTTACCTAGGTTTCTATTTTTGTTTCAAATGATACCAATACTCAAGAAAGATGAAAATTTGAGGGAATGGCAGAAGGGCATTAATAATTTTGTTTGGGCAGGGAAAAGACCGAGAATAAAGTTAAAAATAATGCAAGATATACGTGAAAGAGGAGGTCTTAAAATGCCTAATCTAAGATTATACTATGAAGCAGCTGTCCTAACAATAATTAGTGATTGGATCAATTCAACAGAAGAAAGAATATTGAACATTGAAGGATATGATTTGTTATATGGCTGGCATGCTTATTTATTATATGATAAAAAGGTGGATAAGACCTTTAAAAGCCATATATTAAGGAATGCCTTGTTACGAGTTTGGAAAAAGTATCAATATAAGTTAAATGATAAGATATCTATATGGGCAATACCCAGACATGTGATAGAGAATATAAGTGTAGAACAAAAGCAAGAGGTGATTACCTATAAAGAGCTTCTTAAAATGGAAGGGGGTGTATTGCAGTTAAAATCTTTAAATGCATTAAAAGAAGAAAGAATAATTCAATCTTGGTTTCAGTATGGTCAGTTGCAAGCTAGATGGAAAGAAGATCAGAGAACTGGTATCATGCAAAACAAGGAAAATTTGGTAAAACAAATTAGAGACCAAGGTCAAATGCATATAAAAAGATTATATAATATATTGATAGAAATAGATTCAGAAACGGAATTAGTTAAGGATTGTATGATAAAATGGGCACAAAACATTCAGGAACCAATAATGATGGAAACTTGGGAAAAAATATGGGTTAGAAATGTAAAATTTACGCAAGCACAAAATTTAAGAGAAAATTTTTATAAAATGTTCTATAGTTGGCATTTAGATCCTATAAAATTGGCTTGTATGTATCCAAATTTGCAATCTAAGTGTTGGAGATGTGATTGTGATAATGCCACTTATTATCATATATGGTGGACTTTTAAAAAAGTTAAAGCATTTTGGATTAAAATATGGTGGATTATCCAAAATATTCTTAAAAAGAAGATAAAGTTTACTCCACAATAGTTTTTGCTGGGTATAATTACAGATTGTATGATTATAGAGACTAAATTGATTTTAAATTTAATAACTGCAGCTAGACTTTTGGTGGCGCAATATTGTAAGAAGGAAGATTTGCCTACTATTGAAGGATGGACATTAAAAGTAGCGAATCTGGCAGAAATGGCGAAGATTTCAGCATATTCGAAAGATCATTCACAAGAAAGATATATATCGAAATGGAGAAGATGGATTGATTATATTCAAAACAAATGTCAGACTAAAAAATATCAAATATCTTATGAATGAATAGAAAAATTAAGAGTATGTATATTTAGTTAAGTAAAAGGGGAGTTAAAGTGTGAAGGGAGGGATAGGAATCCTTAGTTAATTAGCTTAGTTTAGCATATGATTGTTAATTGTTATACCCTGTATTTTGTTCTTGGAAGTTCGGGGGGGTGGGGGGGTAAGGAAGGGACGGGGATGGGGAAATACTTGTAAAAAAATTTTTTTTTCTCTTTTTGTAAAACTCTTTAATAAAAAACAACAACAACATATGGGCTGGAATCTCTGGTTGTTTCAAAACACCAAGACAGGTTTGATCTGCAACAGCTGTATATTTCCTTTCCAACATTGCAGATGGCATGGCATTAAAGCAGGTCAAAGAGAGAGGTCTGCATGGTGTTCCACAGGTGGAGAATTTCAGGAAGAGTTTGCAATGAAGATGGTGTAGGAAATTCTTGTAGGGAGTTGTTTTCTCCTGTCATTTGAAAATACAGCACTGTTTTGGCATTTTTTGATCAGCAGAAGGCCAAAGGAGTCTTCATTCTGTATTCCATTTATTCTTCATATTTTAATTTTTAAATAATCAGTAATATTCTGGCAATGTCTTAGAATACTAAAAGACAACAACAGAAAAGTCCTGAAATCTTTTGCTTCTTTAGCATCATACGAGGGAAGATGCATTCAATTCTTATTTCCTATCATCACCTGCTATTCCAGGTTTACACAAGCCAAGAAAAAGCACACCTTTCCACTTTTCATTAATTGAAAAACGGGAGGTCATCTGATAAATCCCTTTGCTGAAATATAACTTTGAGACATTAGGTAAAGGTAAAGGTTCCCCTCGCACATATGTGCTAGTCGTTCCCGACTATAGGGGGCGGTGCTCATCTCCATTTCAAAGACGAAGAGCCACCAACTCAGCTGGGAGCGCTGTCCGAAGATGTCTCCGTGGTCATGTGGCTGGCTTGACTAAACACCAAAGGCGCACAGAATACTGTTGCCACCAAATGTGGTCCCTATTTTTTGACTTGCATTTTTTAAGTGCTTTCGAGCTGCTTACTTGTCCCAGCTTCTCCAATGGCAGAAGCAGGGATAAGTAACGGGAGCTCAACCCGTTATGCGGCATAAGGGATTTGAACCGATGAACTGTCGACCTTTCGATTGACAAGCTCAGTGTCTTAGCCACTGAGCTATATCGTCTCATTTGAATATATAACAACATAAATTGTTGATGTTAAGTCCTCTGTCCTTTTATCTCTTTGCTACTCTTCAGTTTTCCCTCTTGTTTCCCCCTAGTTTTTGTCCTAATTTTGGCATCACATGTTTCTGATGATTGTTTCTGAAGATGTTTAATAAAGGTTTGTTCATTCAAATGATTGGCAATCTCAGTGTCATAGCCACGGAGCCACCACATCCCTCTTTTGAGACATTAGACCTGGGCTAATTTCAACTCTTTCAAAAACAAGTTGTTTCACAGACAAAGAAAACTATATAACAGGCTGATAAAAATGTTGTTAAGAATTTTAAAACATTCTTAAAAGAAGGAAGTTAAAGCTAAGAAAAATATAGGCTTTAACACAGTACATTTACCCCCAAAATAGTAAGTAGGCTCACTTAAGATGATTATTGTTCCTCAGGTAAATTTAATTAATTTAATTTAATTAATTTAATTTATATGCTGCCCTCTCCAAAGACTCAGGGTGGCATATAAATTGGGAATTGGTTGTATATCTTCACTCTGGGGCCTTACTTCTTTTGTATTGCTATATTAAAAACAGGAAATAGAGTTGTTTAATTATTTTTTTTGTCTTAGATGTTGCTTGCTATTCAACTCAGGCCTCAGTATGATGATATAGCATTTAGGGAAAAAGATGCACACAAGGAGCCCCCCACTGGATGCTATAATGGAGAAGATCTCCACAGCCACCATATGTTTTCCCCCTGTAGTCAGATAACTAGGAACAAAGGAGAGCCAAACACTGCAGAAAATCAACATGCTGAAGGTGATAAATTTGGCTTCGTTAAAAGAGTCTGGTAATTTCCTGGCAAAGAAAGCTACAGTAAAGCTGACAAGGGCTAAGAGGAACATGAAGCCCAAGACACAGTAGAACATGACAAAAGAATTTTCATTACATTCCAGAACAATGTCTTCTGCCATTAAGTGCATGTTGAAATCAGGGAATGGAGGAAAAATCAAAAGCCAAACAGTACAAAGAACTACTTGAATGAAAGAGCAGAAAAATACAATGGAAATGGCTAATCTTTTCCCCACCCATTTCCTCATTGTAGACTTTGGTTGGGTGGCCATGAAAGCTAAAATCACCACAATTGTTTTTGCTAACACGCATGATACAGCCACAGTAAAAATGACGCCAAAAGCACTTTGTCGAAGGAGACAGGTTACTTTATGAGGTTTGCCAATAAATAGTAAAACACAAAGAAATGAAAACAGGAGAGAAATGAGAAGGATGTAGGTGAGGTTTCGGTTGTTGGCCTTGACAATGGGTGTATTTTGGTACTTAATGAAGATACCCAGCACCAACACTATGATAAAAGAGGAAGAAAGAGAACAAATGGCCGAAATGGACCCCAAAGTTTCCTCATATGTCAGAAATGTTACAGTTTTTGGAAGACATGAATTCTGTTCCTTGTTTGGATACTGATCTTCTGGGCATGGAAAACAGTCATCCATATCTAGGAAAAAAATCAGGTTAGAAACATAATTGTTCTAAAATTAAAGAATGAAAGAATATGAATGCACTGTTCTGAGGATAACCTGAAGTCTTGTTATCTTAGTCTGATCTCGTGAACCCTGTAACTGCTGGCACAATAAACATATGAGCTTTTCTTTTAGGTTAAATTTTACTAGTTGTAAAACTGGAAAACAGATTTTAATGATAAGACCAGCATTAGAAAACATTGTTGAAATATTTAAACATATTTGTTTTTAAGTCAGACTTTGGAAATCAATGAAGCTTCTTGAAATTTCTTTCTTTCTTTCTTTCTTTTTTTTTCTTTTTTTTTTTTTTTGCAAATTGTTTACTATGATCATTTTATTAAATCTCAGAAGGTCACCAGGATCTGCCAAGACAAGTCTGGAACTTAGGTTTGCCACTCCAACTTCCATAACTTAACTAGTATACCAAATTGTTTTTCATGACTGAGGCAACATGAAATAAAAATGTGGGTAATGAAGAAATGAATAAATGCATCAAAGAGTCAGAGCATCTTTATTTGTCTCATTAAGTGTGAAATAGACAAGTTGTGCATTGGAAGTATGGTAAGAAAGTTTACAGCGGTTTGAAAAGCCAGCTGTTCTCTTTCAGGGCTCCATCTACATTGTAGGAAGTAGATCCTTCCAATGGCATTGCAAATACAAAGGGAAAGGATGCATGAAAAAGGAAGGCTTGTTCATGACCCTGTTTTTCCTCCACAGAAAAAGTTATCAAAGAGCTCTGAGAAATAAGGATTATTTCCCTCTGATTTATTGCCATGTCCTTGTATCATAAACATTACTTATTGATTATGTGCAGTCAAGCTGGTGTCTATTCTTAGGGACCCATAAATAGATATTCTCCATTGAACATGTCCCTAATCTGGTCTTTCAGTTTTCCAACAGTGCACTCATTACCACTCTAAATGCAGTTACTCACTTTGCTAGTTCTCCAGATCTCCTCTACCCTTCTTCCTCTACCCACATTAGAAAGCTTTCCATAAATATTTCTTTCTAATTCCATTGTTCCCCTTTTTTTTTTTTTACAATCAATCAGATTGTTTAATTCAACATAGAAATGCCAAATAAAGCTGTGGAAAGCATAGGATTGTATCTCCAAAAGCAACTTGTGGTTTGTAGAAGCACAAAATTATATCCTCTCTACATCCTGAAAACACACAGCTTTTTCATGGAATGACACGACAGTTTGAACTGCTGAAGATGGTTTTTATGCTGATGGTCTTCTGAAGCTGTTAATATAGAGTTGAACTCATCTCTGCACAGAATATCAACTGTTGCAGCATCCCACCACTGCCATTGTGTGAGCTACCCAGAGAAAAGAAATAGAGATCTGTCCACTAGATGACAAAATAGTGTTAAGATATGTATTCAGCTCATAATATCACTTACACTACATCTATAAACTGTGAGAAAGTTTTGACTGCATAGAAGTAAATATCTACTGTACTTAATATCAATGCATTGTCCAAATCTGCATCGCTTATCTTTCGTCACTCACCTATCAGATTGGAAATCTTCCTTTCTGGACAGTGAAGACATTCGTAACAGCAAAATGGCCTCCCTTCTATTTTGGTCTTAGCATAACCCACAGGGCAATAGTTATTACACAGAGAAAGTGGCCGGATCTGTTCATAAAGGATAGAAGAGAATGCTTTGAATTTTTCAAGTTTGTGCAGTATTTGTATTATCTACAAAGATCCTACTTTGTATCAGGTTTGTGGGGGGAGCCTTGTGAGTGATGTCAATGAAAAGAAACAAGAGGAGGAAAATACCATGGAATTTACAGAGCTGTCACACATAATCTTTACTGTGTATTTTTATTGATGCTAAAGTAAAAACCTCCTTGAGTCAAGGTCATCTTCTACAGACATAAAAATACATCCATATAGCTCCCTTGACCATGGAACACAGGTAATTTATCTTGTCTTCTTTGTGTTTTTTTCAACTTTCTAGGGCCTTGGAATTTTCTAGTGTTCTGGTTAATAACTACAAAGACAAATCACATTATTTAGCTTCTATCACCATCAACAAGATCTATTAGATCAGGGGTATCAAATTTGCGTTGTCATGGCATCGTCACGTGACATATCGTGACTTTTTTCCCTTCACTGAATTGGGTGTAGGCATGGCCAGAGCATGACACATCTGGCCCATGAGCTGCGAGTTTCAAAGTCCTGTGTTAGATGCTGATTCATGCTGTGATTTAAGATTATATATATTATATAATAATATGGGTTATATAATTCAGAGGGTTTTACGGAATAGATTCAGAGAGTTATACTAATTTTTGGAATTATTTTGGTTAGAATTCAATTATTCCACTTTTCAATACTGTGAGTCTGTCAGTGTGTGTGTGTGTGTGTATACACACACAAAGGTTTATTTACATATTTATATTATTGCATCTCTTCTGAATGTGTTTTTCTTTTTCTTTTTTAATGTGGTGGGAGTATTGTCAATTAAACAACCCTTCCGTTAAAATTCATTATTTCAAGTATTATTCCCTGCCATATCTTTTAGTATTTCAATCAAGAGAAAGCAAGAAAAAAAATCACTGGAACAGGTCATGTATATTCAGTCAAACATTGATAACCTCATTCCGGATTATCCAAACCTGGTTGAACCTGCTTGGCCAAACGATGGCTTCTTCGTCAATTTTTAATATATCCTCTTGGGAAGTCACAGATCCTATTCCACCAACTTTGACTTTCAAGAAGGATTTGTTTGGGAATGTGACCCAATTGATGACATCAAATCCAGCCTCTAGTTCTCCATTTTGATTGAAAGACAGTGCTTCTCCTGCAGTATTATTGAATGAGATGCTTCTTACAAATTGATTGAACTACAAAACAAAAAAACAGAGACTAAAGGGAGGTGACAAACCATTCATCAGGATCTGTAAAGTGATGAAATATGGGAAAGAAAATATATTTTTACATGTAAGCTATATTTTAATGGAAGGGACAGTGTCTACCATCCTATGACATGTTCTCAATATATACAGTACAAGCATCCTTAAATTTTATAATCTGTGTCTTGGAAACCACTAGAAGGAAGAATTTTTCTCTCACACAGTTTGTGAGACATTCATTGGAGTTGTGGTGTGGAAGAAAGCAGCCAAGACAAATAGAACAGAACAGAACAGAACAGAACAGAACAGAACAGAACAGAATAGAATAGAATAGAATAGAATAGAATAGAATAGAATAACAGAGTTGGAAATGACCTTGGAGGTTTTCTAGTCCAACCTCCATTTTAGGCAGAAAACCCTCTACCACTTCAGACAAATGGTTATCTAATCTCTTCTTAAAAATGTCAGATGTTCAGGAGAAATTCAGGAGTGTTGATTTTCTTTAGAAGTATGTTGTTTGGAAAACTTTTTAGCTGAAAGAGTCAAATAAATGTACAAACCAGGGATTCTGCAATTAATTAAATGTTACAGCCAAATGCAGAAGAACAAAATTTAATTGATTCACCATATTGTATTTGCATGCTGTCATTCAACGAATTTAGGAAATTCCCACTAGTCTCATAACAAACTTAAAAGAAAGATAATAAGTAGTATTTAAATATTTTTAGGTACAATTTTTTTAACAATGATGATTATCACTCTACTTAAATTTACAGGAAAATCTCATCTAATAATTAAATTCAGTTAATTATTCTGAAACATATAATAAAAAATAGAAGCAGTAAAAAAAAGCAGGGTCTTTAATGCATTGCAATACTTGAATATTGTTTTTGTTTGTCTAAGATATATTAACATAAATAGAAAGCAGACAGGAATATAGCTAAAGGTACTCAGTATGAATTCTGTGTGTTCATGGAAAGGCATTTTGCTTCTTTTCCTGACCCTATCTGTTTTTTAGAATCTTATTTTATTGGAGGGGAAATAAACTGTAACCAAAGGAAAGTGGTTTTTTTTTTTTTGATTAGATTTATATGCCGCCCTTCTCCGGAGACTCAGGGCGGCTTACAATACGTAAGCAATAGCCTTCATACTTTTGTATATTTTATACAAAGTCAGTTTATTGCCCCCACAATCCGGGTCCTCATTTTACCTACCTTAGAAAGGATGGAATGCTGAATCAACCTTGAGCCTGGTGAGATTTGAACTTGCAGTAATTGCAGGCAGCTGATGTTAATAACAGTGCTTTAGACTGCTGTGCCACCAGGGCTCCTTTTTATTGAAGCAGATATTTAATATGGCCATTGTATGATGTAGATACAAATGTACACATTTGTGTGTCTGTGATATATGAAGAAAATGGAGAGAAAAAAGCCCTATGACTTGAGACATTACCTTCCATGGATGTAGTTTGAGAAGTTCAATAAGTCTTACATTGCCTATTCTTGCTCTATTTTTGAAGGTTGTTGAAGAAGCAACATGTAATGCTTGTGCCAAAATATAGACTGCATTGTAGATGCTATAGCTGTGGCCAGTCATCTCTGTTTCAAAAACGGATACAGGGAGGGTCTCTACCTTCTCATCACCAGTGCAAATTGGTTGACTGTCTATCCTGGAGTTGGTTTTCTCATCAACTAAGGTGCCTGAGAACACACATCCAAATGCCTCTTCCCAAAAAACCCTAATAAAATCATCTTCTTGTTTGAGGTTTGGTTTTATTGTCCGAAGAAATTCCTGAAACCCTAGGACATCTCTTGAATGAACTGCAAAGGATAGAGCACCATGGAGAAAATCTAGGTCTTCCCATCTCTGGAAGGGAAGAGACGTGAAATCCATCTGAGCTGTCATAATCCAGATTTTACTCTTTAGTTGTAATGGTATCTCTTCAAATTTGGACATAGAGGGAAACATTCTCAAAATTATCATTATTTCAATTTCACCTTGAATTAAAACTGCATTGACAGTGCTGTTCATGACAATGCTGTACATTTCTATCCCTTCTTTCACCGTATCGACAATGTCAGTAGAGTAAGAAGCAAATGGGAATCTTTCAATGAAGTCAAAGCAGATTCCATTTTGGGCAAGTATTGGTATCACATTTTGTACAAATTTCTCCCCGTTCTCATTAATCACAGATACGACCCCAATCCATGTCCATTTAAAATGCTGCAGTAGCTGAAGAATTCCCTTATACTGAAGGTCCATATTTGGAAACATTTGGTGATAGAAACCAGCCTGTTTGTCCTTATTTGTTACTGGAGCAGAGCCATACATAAACTATAGAAAAAAACAGAAGAATTAAGAAAGGAAACAATAGGCTTTGATTTTTTAAAAGTGTGTCAATAGATTTTTTCTCTCTTTATAATAGACAAGGAAAAAGTATGCATCTTAATAGTTTTAGATTTGGCAGTTGTGTTCTTCCAACACTTTCAAGCACAAAATTTTAAGACTAGTTGTGCACAATCTATCAATCTTTGTTTATCTTAATCTTGCTTTGATTACTTTGTGGCTTCCTTTCCTGTATAAACCAGGACACTTAGTGTAATCAATTGTTTAAACTCAGAATAGGAGCTGATTTATTTATTAAGAATGTTCTGTGAATGCAGCAAGTAACATTTGGTGCACCAGGAATTTTCTACTCCATTTAATTTGAATATGATTCTCCATCCTTACCTTAATAACCATGCAATTGAAGAAGGAGCGAGTGCTAACTTATGTTTCTTAGATTTCAAAATAAAGTTGAAAGAAAACTGTTCTTCTTGACTTCAGTCAGTGTTTACTGTATGCCAGCGATCAAGTCTTATTTAAATAAATTGAGAAATTTAACTGGATTGCATCCACACACCACATACATGGTTACCTGAGGAAATTTGTAGATGTGTAGAATGATGGCCACATGAAGACATATGTCAGTGTCAGGTCCTCCAATTATTGCTACTGGATACTTCTGGATATCACAGTTGTAATTAGGAATTAATCTGTCTTTAGAGGAAAGGAGTTCCATTGAGGCATGGTACATCCATTTTGGAGTAAAATGGCTGTTATAGATTTGAAAGCCCAGGGTAACATTGGGTAAAATATGGGGATTAGTATTGATCTCCCAAACAGCAAATACTAAAGCCAGAATATGTTGGTAAATCTGGGTTATGACCCTGAAGAGAGAGGTACATTATCTGCTGTAACTAATTTCTTGCAGAATATGATATCGATGAGCTGGATGCCCATGCTTCACTACAAAACTATGTGCTCAGACTTGATAATTTGACACTTACAGCCTGAAACTTTATGTACAATTTGTAACTCATAGCATCAGAATGGATTAATATAATGCAACTGGCAGTTGGAACAGAGAGGGTGCAGGACTGGAATGTCCAGGCCATAGCATCAATCGGTATTTTTCTGGCTAGCATCCTGTCAGTGTGTGAGAGAGTGGAGGGGTGTTTGGAAATTTCTTTTCGGGTGGGGAGGGGGAGTAGAACTCCTTAGCATCAGAGCATGTTAATAATAATATAGAAAATACTAACGCTCTGATGGTCATTTTGAAAAATGCTTTCCTAGTGAGCACCTAGAAGCCAAGAGGAACATACATGACAAATATCAAGTTTGTAGGGTTTACGGTTCTGGAGTTTTTGTGATTATGGCATGAGTGGTTTTCACTTATATATATACAGATTTTGCCTCTAATTTCAAATATAACATAAGGAGTTTATCCAGTCTATATATGTAAGAAGCAATAAGTTTCATTCATTGCACTTATTTAAGCTAATAAAATAATCAAAGCACTTTATTTGAAATATATAGTGGCCATCAGATTTACCAAGTTACTTCCTCTTTGGCCAGGTATCTCAAGATTTTTATTCTAGGACAGTATTATTAGCATGTCTGTGGTGCCTTCACTATTGACCAAGGAAGCAACAGTGAACATCAATCTCTTGAGCTTTTATTTAATGAGTGTTGCTGATGAGATCTATAATGGAATTTTTTTTTTGAAATGAACCTGGGTTCCACAGACCAAACCTAATCTTGGTGAAATTTAGGGGAGTAAGGGGAACTACAAAGACTTAACTGGAAAGAAATAAATGTACATCCTCTAACATTCTTTGCTTGGCATCAACATCAATCCAACAGATAAAGTCACCAAATATAGAGAAAATGCAAAGTCCATAAAATCATTATTCATATGTAGGTACACTGTAAAAATACAACTAACATATATAACCGGCAATTATTTCATGCTGTACACATGACTCAAGACTACATGGTGAATTTGAAGCAAACTATCAGCACACATGTAACTATATCATATGCACAATATAATTCATACAATGCCCTTTCACTTACTCACCTTCAGGTCTATTTGAAATATATCTCTCTGGCCATAACTGAATACTTACATGAATTTGATACAAGAGATCAGCATATATGTAAGTATATTATATTCATAACACAATTCAACTCACTCATTTCACTGATTCATCTTCTGGTCTATTTGACATATATCTCTCTGGCCATAACTCAATACTTACATACTTTCCTCAAAGAGGTTGCTAGAAGGAGGTGTCTTAAAGTCCATCATCACATAAAACAGAAAGATCTGAGAAATGATGCTAGCAAAGTGGATGTCCCCTGACTGGTATTGCTTGTGGAGAATAGGAAGAGGATTTGTAGTGCTGCATTTACTATGAGAAAGGTGACCCATTCCTTGTGGACAAAGCATTGTTAGGAATGTTATGGACATAATACATAGAAGAAAACAAATCATTTTTGAATGCATATCACCTTTCTCCACCTTTTCTTGTCCTTCTAGTTAATTTATGTCCAAAAGAAAGACTTGCTGTATGTTTCTGTATTTGTCTTTGTATTTTGTTTCTGTTTATATAGAGAAGTTGGAAAGCTCAGACTTTGAGATAAAAACCATGTGTGGTCAAGCAATGGCTAACTGGAATTGCAGATGAGAATGTTCCAGGGACAGGAATTAACAGATTTTGATCTATTTGAGGTTTCTCCCTGTCTTCTGATTATAAGTCTTTTCAGGTCTTCATGTTTATACTGGTTATTACGTTTGAGATAACCATCAACTCCCAGGCCCTGAGGGACTTTGAACAAGAAGGAACAGTTAGTTTGTCATGTCTGAAAACAAAATCTCTACTTGACATAAAGCGATAATGGGATTTTAAAGCAAGCCTCAAAGCAGCAAGGATGAGAAATATAAATTAATGCAGGCATGAATGTCCAAGTTATTTGCAATATTGTATTTATAACAGTGAAGGGGAGTCCCGGAGATGGATGAATGGATGAATGAATGAATGAATTTATTAATTTAAAAAATCCTGGCAAATTGCTATCATTTATACTACCTCCATAATTGATCAAATGGTATTGTTCCTAGAAACTGGGTTTACATGATTTGTTTTTTAATAGTTTGACTTATTGATTTTGCAAAGTTCATATACAATGATCAACTCCTGATTTCATACGGTGACCAAACATTGATTTCAGAAGCCACTTCCCTTCCATAAAACAAGAAGAAAAAAGACCACACCTCTCAGTTGTTTTGCTCATCCCTAGGACAAACCCCATTGAAGCCAAGCTGTTCACAACTGCCTCCCCCAATTGGAGATTCTCCAGTGTGATTTCCTATCTTTCAAATGAATTCCAGCCTTCTTAGTGGAAATCAGGCACATTCTTAAAATGCAAAAGAAGCCTATGTTAAAAAAATATATATAAAAAATATGAAAATAAACGTTCAAAAGGTGGCTTCCCATCTTCATTTCAGTAGTTATTCATTTTGCAGCAATATCTCCCCAATAGTGACAATTTTAATTCCTCCCATTTTAATATCACCTTCTTAATATGTTTATTCTTTCAATAAGAAATCATATATATTTGTATGCATGTAGATATGTGTGTGTATGAAAGAGATAATGTGGAGTTTCTGTCAGAAAATGGAGTTATAAAGGTTATAATAGAAAGGACTGGAATCTTGGCTGGAATCTTTGGTTCTTTCAAATCACCGAGACAACTTTGCTCTGCAACAGCTGTATTATATTTGCTTTCCATCATTGCAGATGGCATGGCATTAAAGCAGGTCAAAGAGAGAGGTCTGCATGGTGTTCCACAGGTGGAGAATTTCAGGAAGATTTTGCAATGAAGATGGTCTAGGACATTCTTGTAGGAAGTTGTTTTCTCCTGTTAGTCATTTGAAAATACAGCACTGTCATGTTTTGGCATTTTTTGATCAACAGAAGACCAAAAGAGTCTTCATTCTGTCTTTTATTTATTCTACATAGTTTAATTTGTAAATAATCAATAATATTCTAGCATTGCCTTTTTATTTGTCTCAGAATACTAAAAGACAACAACCTCATCCCATATGAATGTATAACAATGTAAATTGTTGATATTAAATCCTCTGTCCTTTTATCTCTTTGCTACTCTTCATTTTTCTTCCTTGTTTCCCTCTATTTTTTGTCCTAATTTGGCCGTCACCTGTTTCTGATGAATGTTTCTGAGGATGTTTAATAAAGGTATGCTGTATTGTTTGTTAGTTCATATGATTGGCAAGGTCAGTGTCTAATCACTGAGCCACCGTGCCATGTGTCCCTCTTTTGAGACATTAGACAAGGGCTAATTCCAACTCTTTCAAGAAACAAGTTGTTTCACAGACAAGGAAAACTATATAACATGCTGATAAAAGTGTTGTTAAGAATGTTAAAACATTCTTAAAAGAAGGAAGTTAAAGCTAAGGAAAATCTAGGTTTTAAGACAGTACGTTTACCCCCAAAATAGTAAGTAGGCTCAGTTAAGATGATTATTGTTCCTCAGGTAAAAATGGGAAAGGGTTTAATTATTTCTTTGTCTTAGATGTTGCTTGCTATTCAATTCAGGCTTCAGTGTGATGATATCCCATTTAGGGAAAAAGATGCACACAAGGAGCCCCCCCTGCATGTTATAATGCATTATATTTGAAGTTTTGTATAATGTCACAATACCCAAAATCTTCATTTCAAACCCTTGGTGGAAAATATGTGGCACACACTATTATGCAGAACAATATGCATGGCTTAGGCCCGGGGTACTTGCAGGAGCATCTTCTGCCATCCTCCCATAGTTCCGTACACTCTCACAGAACGGGCCTCCTCCGGCTAGACAATGTCGGCAGGCAGCCCCCAGGGGGAGAGCGTTCTCTGTGGGAGTGCTGACCCTCTGGAATAGTTTGCCCACCGGGCTTAGGACAGATCCCGACCTCCTTTCCTTCCGCCACGAACTGAAGACGTAGCTCTTTCTTCAAATGGACTGACCCCTCTAGGGGCTTTTACATTGTAATAATTTTAATTAATTTTAACTGGATTTTAATTTACATTTAAATTTAAATTGTTGAATTTTATTCTTTGTAAGCTGCCCTGAGTCCTTCGGGAGAAGGACGGCATATAAATTGCATAAATAAATAAATAAATAAATAATATATCTCCCATCGTTTTTCAAAATCAGTTATCCCCAGCAACATCTCAATAAATCATTTTGTGAAATCATATTTAAGGTGATATAGTAAGAAACTTCTAATGTCCTGTCATTCTTTAATAATGCAATAAATAAACAGAAGATATGGATATGGGAGAGGAATCAAAATGGCCTCTGTACACAAGAAGAAGGGCAAAATGGGAAGATGTGGAGAAATCTGTCCCATAGAATAACCAAGACTCAGATACAACTGAATGGATAACAACATCATCATCAAATGGCAAAAGGTTACAGGTCTTCACTTTGAGGTCTTACTGATTTCTCATGGGTAAAATAATAGAAGGTAATACAGTCATAGATCTCTCAGTTATTTCTCTGTTTTATATACTGCTTGCTGTTCAGTTCTGGCCTCAGTATGATGATAAAGCATTTAGGGAAAAAGATGCATACCAGGAGCCCCGCACTGGATGTTATAATGGAGAAGATCTCCACAGCCACCATATGTTTGCCCCCTGTAGTCAGATAACTAGGAACAAAGGAGAGCCAAACGCAGCAGAAAATCAACATGCTGAAGGTGATAAATTTGGCTTCATTAAAAGAATCTGGTAATTTCCTGGCAAAGAAAGCTACCGTAAAGCTGACAAGGGCTAAGAGGAACATGAAGCCCAAGACACAGTAGAACATGACAAAGGAGTTTTCATTACATTCCAGAACAATTTCTTCCGCCATTAATTGCATGTTAAAATCAGGGAATGGAGGAAAGGTCAACAGCCAGACAGTACAAAGAACTACTTGAATGAAAGAGCAGAAACATACAATGGAAACCGCCAATCTTTTCCCCACCCATTTCCTCATTGTAGACTTTGGTTGGGTGGCCATGAAAGCTAAAACCACCACAATAGTTTTTGCTAACACGCATGATACAGCTACAGTAAAAATGACACCAAAAGCACTTTGTCGAAGGAGACAGGTCACTTTGTGAGGTTTGCCAATAAATAGTAAAGCACAAAGGAATGAAAACAGGAGAGAAATGAGAAGGATGTAGGTGAGGTTTCGGTTGTTGGCCTTGACGATGGGGGTATGCTGGTACTTAATGAAGATACCCAGAACCAACACTATGATAAAAGAGGAAGAAAGAGAACAAATGGCCAAGATGGACCCCAAAGTTTCCTCATATGCCAGGAATGTTAAAGTTTTTGAAAGACATGAATTCTGTTCCTTGTTTGGATACTGATCTTCTGGACATGGAAAACAGTCATCCATATCTAGGAAAAAAATCAGGTTAGAAACATAATTGTTTTAAAATTAAACTCAAAGAATATGAATGCACTGCTCTGAGGATAGCCTGAAGTTTTGTTATCTCAGCCTGAGCTCTTCACCCCTTTAACTGCTGGCACAATAAGCATATGAGCTTTTCTTTTAAGTTAAATTTTATTAGGAGTAAAACTGGAAAAAAGATTCTAATGATAAGACCAGCATTAGAAAACATTATTGAAATATTTACATGTATTTGTTTTTAAGTCAGACTTTAGAAATCTACCAGGGGTGAAATCCAAAATTTTTCCCTACCAGTTCTGTGGGTGTGGCGTGGTGGGTGTGGCAGGGGAAGGATATTGCAAAATCTCCATTCCCACCCCACTCCAGAGGAAGGATACTGTAAAATCCCCATTCTCACCCCACTTCTGGGGAAAGGATATAGCAAAATCTCCATTCCCACCGCACTCTGGGACCAGCCAGAGGTGGTATTTGCCGGTTCTCTGAACTACTCAAAATTTCTGCTACCGGTTCTCCAGAACCTGTCAGAACCTGCCGGATTTCACCCCTGAAATCTACCCATATTAGAAGTATTTCCATAAATATTTCTTTCTAATTCCATTGTAATTATATAATTTTATCTCCAAAAGTGGCTTCTGGTTTGCAGAAGCACAAAATTATATCCCCTCTACATCATCCAAACAAGCATAGCCTTTTCATGGAATGACATGACAGCTTGAACTGTTTTTTTTTTATATAATTTTTAAATTTTTTTTAAAAACATAAACATAAAATACATCTTTTAGAATGAAGCATTGATCCGGTTATAAATTGGTACAATCAGTAATTCATCTTTAACAATATTTCATCTCCACTAATTATCATCTTGTAAAAATAATCATAATAAAAAGAAATAAAACAGAGAAAAAACCAGCTCACAGTTCACTTAAAAATAACTACCCTTCTATTTTTCCACCTCAAATCTTAATTTCCAAATAACACAACTTAATGTTTTAAACAATTGTTTCCCTAAATTTTATCTATTTTATAATCCCATTATCCAAAAACCTGTTACTTAAATCTTTAAATCCTAACTCAATATATTTTCATTATCTTTTTATTTTACTATTATCTTAAACAGTATCTTAACAATTACTCACAACAAATCATCTTCATTATTATTTATCTCAATATAATCAATTTAATTTAACCAATAATCCCAACATATTTGTCTTTAATTATTTATCCCAGCACATCATCTTGATTTTAGATCATTTATTTTTACTGTAATTTCCAGCAAAATCATCCTTATTTTTACTATTAAACCCAGTATAATCATATTTATTTTTCTGTTACTCCCAACTTCAGCATCTGAGTCTTACTATCACACCCAGTATGGTCATTCTTGTTTTTGCTGTCAAACCCAGCATAATCCTCTGAATTTTACTGTTAAACCCAGTAGTATCACTTTATTTTTTGCTGTCAATCCCAGCATAATCTTCAAAGTTTTACTGTTAAACCCAGTATAATCATTTTTGTTTTGCTGTCAATCCCAGCATAATCCTCTGAATTTTACTGTTAAACCCAGTAGAATCATTTTATTTTTTTCTGTCAATCCTAGCAGAATCATCAAAGTTTTACTGTTAAACCCAGTATAATCGTTCTTGTTTTGCTGTACATCCCAGCATAATCTTCTGAATTTAACTGTTAAACCCAGTGTGGTCATTTTTAATATCAACATAAGTTTCTTTAATTTTACTGTTATACCCAATATAATCACTTTATTTTGTAAACCTTACTTATTCATATTCATTCACATTCTCTAATTCAGTATATCTAAACTTGTTTTCATTCTCAGCTTTGTTTACAATTTAACATTGAGGCTTAATTCTTACCTCTAGCATATCCACATATAAAGTCAATAAAGTTTCTTGGATTCTTCTCATAATCATATATTTTCTTATTCATCTATAGAAAGCTCCTTTTTATCAAAACTATCCATCTTTACTTCATTTTTTATTTTAGTCACATTATTTTATTTCCCATACAAACACCTCTTTTTTAATGTACATCTAAACAATACAATTTCGTTTTTTAATCAGACTATATTTTATTATTTTATTTTATTTTATTTTATTTTATTTTATTTTATTATTTTATTTTATTTTATTTTATTTTATTTTATTTTATTTTATTTTATTTTATTTTATTTTATTTTATTTTATTTTATTTTATTTTATTTTATTTTATTTTATTTTATTTTATTTATATACCGCCCTTGTCCCGAAGGACTCAGGGCAGTAAACAGCCATATTAAAACAATGTACAAAATAGAATTTAAAAGCAGATTAAAATAATTAAATCATGGGTTCAATTTAAAACTCTCATTTTAAAACCAATTTTAAAACCCCATTAAAACCAAATTAAAATCATTTATCCCATCAGAGTGGCTTGCTGGAACAACAAGGTCTTCACTACACGATGGAAGGCGCGGAGGTCGGGGATCCTTCGTATGTCTGGGGGTAATTCATTCCAGAGGGCAGGGGCCCCCACAGAGAAGGCTCTCCCCCTGGGGGTCGCCAGTCTACATTGTTTGGCTGATGGCACCCTGAGGAGGCCCTCTCTGTGTGAGCGTACAAGTCGGTGGGTGGGAGGCAATCGGTGGCAGAATGAGGTCTTGTAGATAGCCAGGTCTTAAGCCATGGAGCACTTTAAAGATGGTCACCAACACCTTGAAGCGCACCCAGAAGACCACTGGGAGCCAGTGCAGCTCGCGCAAGAGGGGTGTTACATGGGAGTGACGGGTCGCCCCCATTATTACTCACACGGCTGCATTCTGGACCAGTTGGAGCCTCCGGGTGCTCCTCAAGGGGAGCCCCATGTAGAGAGTGTTACAATAGTCCAGACAGGAAGTGACGAGGGCGTGAGTGACTGTGCGCAAAGCGTCCCAATCCAGAAAGGGGCGCAACTGGGAAATCAGACGAACCTTATAAAAAGCCCCCCTGGCCATGGCTGTCATATGATCATCCAAAGACAGCCGTGAGTCCAGGAGGATGCCCAAGTTGCGAGCCCTCTCTGAGGGGGGTAAGATCTCATCCCCAATATTTATTTATTTATTTATTTATTTTATTAGATTTCTATACCGCCCTACTCCCGAAGGACTCAGGGCGGTGCACAGCCAAACAATAAAAACACATACAATACAAAATTTAAAAATAGAATAAAATCAAATTAAATAATTTTGGCCCCGACAAATTTAAAACCCCAAACTTTTAAAACCAATTTAAAATTGAATATATAAAATACTAAAAGATATTTAAAATTTTAAAAATCTTTTATGAAAGAGGGGGAAAATTAGGCCAGGCCGGCCTGGTGAAATAGTAAGGTCTTTAAGGCGCGGCGGAAGGTGCGCAGATCTGGGATCCTCCGTATCTCTGGGGGGAGCTCATTCCAGATAGTAGGTTCCCCCACAGAGAAGGCTCTCCCCCTTGGGGCCGCCAGTCGGCATTGTTTGGCTGATGGCACCCGGAGGAGCCCCTCTCTATGGGAGCGTACCGGCCGGTGGGAGGCTATTGGTGGTAGTAGGCGGTCCCGCAAGTACCCGGGTCCTAAGCCATGGAGCGCTTTAAAGGTGGTAACCAGAACCTTGAAGCGCACCCGGAAGACCACCGGGAGCCAGTGCAGCTCGCGCAGGAGAGGTGTTACATGGGAACGCCATGTCGCTCCCATTACCATCCGCGCGGCCGCACTCTGCGCCAGTTGGAGCCTCCGGGTGCTCCTCAAGGGGAGCCCCATGTAGAGAGCATTGCAATAGTCCAGGCGGGAGGTGACAAGGGCATGAGTGACCGTGCGTAACGAGTCCCGATCCAGAAAGGGACGCAACTGGCGAATCAGGCGAACCTGATGAAAAATCCTCCCGGTCACAGCCATCAAGTGCTCTTCTAAAGACAGCCGTGAATCCAGGAGGACGCCCAAGTTGCGAGCCCTCTCCGTGAGGGCCAATGATTCGCCCCCAATAGTCAGTGATGGCGTCAACTGACTATAACGGGACGTCGGAAACCACAGCCACTCAGTCTTGGATGGGTTGAGCCTGAGCCTGTTCCTCCCCATCCAGATCCATATGGCCTCCAGGCACCGGGACATCACTTCAAGGGCATCGTTGGGGTGATCCGGGGTGGAGATGTACAGCTGGGTGTCGTCAGCATACTGATGGTACTCCACCCCGAAACCATGGATGATCTCGCCCAGCGGCTTCACATAAATGTTGAACAGGAGAGGCGAGAGGACCGACCCTTGCGGCACCCCACATATGAGGGGCCTCGGGGTCGACCTCTGTCCCCCTGTCAACACAGACTGCGACCGGTCAGAGAGAAAGGAGGAGAACCACCGCAACACAGTGCCTCCCACCCCTAACTCTTCCAACTGGTGCAGCATGATACCATGGTCGATGGTATCAAAAGCCGCTGAGAGATCTAACAGGACCAGGACAGAGGAGCACCCCCTGTCCCGAGCCCTCCAGAGATCATCAACCAACGCGACCAATGCCGTTTCCATGCTGTACCCGGGCCTGAAGCCCGACTGGAACGGATACAGATACGTCGTTTCATCCAGGTGCTGGGGGAGCTGTTGCGCGACCACACTCTCAACAACCTTCGCAACAAAGCGAAGGTTGGAGACCAGACGATAATTTACCAACATTGCCGGATCCAGGGAAGGCTTCTTGAGGAGAGGCCTCACCACCGCCTCTTTCAAGGTGGCGGGAAAGTCACCCTCACTCAGCGAAGTGTTTATAATCCCCTGGAGCCAGCCTCGTGTCACTTCCCGGGAAGCCAGTACTAACCAGGAAGGACACGGGTCCAATAAACAAGTGGTCGTGTTCAGTCTACCCAGAATCCTCTCCACGTCCTCAGGGGTCACAGGATCAAACTCATCCCAGATAACATTCTCAAGACCTGCCCCTGTCTCTCCCGCTGAGACTACCCAGTCGGAGTCCAAATCTTCCCGAATCTGAGTGATTTTGTCATACAGATACTGAACAAAATCCTCCGCTCTACCCTCCAAGGGGTCCTCCCACGCTTCCTGGTGGAGCAGGGAGCGGGTCACCCTAAAGAGGGCGGCCGGGCGATTATCTGATGATGCAATAAGAGCAACAAAATAACTACATTTCGCTGCTTTTATTGCCACTAAGTAATTCCTAATGTGGGATCTTACTAGTGTCCGGTCAGATTCAGAAAGACTGGCCCTCCAACTACTCTCTAGGCATCTTTTCCTGCGCTTCAACTCCCTCAGCTCCTCGGTAAACCAAGGAGCCAATTGAGATCAGCACCGGGTCAGAGGCCGCAAAGGCACGACCCGATCCAGAGCACCAGCAGCCACCCTATCCCAGGCGGCCACCAGGTCTCCAGTCGAGGCGTGTGCCAGAACCTCAGGAAATGGCCCAAGCTCCATCTGGAATCTGTCAGGTTCCATCAGGCGCCTGGGGCGGAACCATCTTACCGGCTCCGCCTCCCTGCGGCGGGGTGCAGCGGTTCGAAAGTCAAGACAAAGGAGAGAGTGATCTGACCATGACAAGGGTTCAGTAACTACATCCCCTATATCAAGATCCCTTAACCACTGTCCAGAGACAAAAACCAGATCCAGCGTGTTTCCCCCTGTGTGGGTAGGGCCATGAATTAACTGGGTCAGGTCCATAGCTGTCATGGAAGCCATGAACTCCCGAGCCATCTCTGACGTCTCACCCACAGACGGCAGGTTGAAATCCCCCATGACCATAAGCTTAGGGGAATCAACCGCCACCGCGGCGATGATGTTGAGTAGCTCGGGCAGGGCTGTTGCCACGTGGCAGGGAGCCAGGTACATGATCTGCAAACCCATCTGAGCCCCATGACCCCATTTCACAAAAAGGGATTCACAGCCGGCCGTCTGAGGAACAGTGGCCTCCCTCGGTCTCAGACCTTCTTTAATGATAACCGCTACCCCCCCCGCCCCTCCCCTGTGACCTTGGCTGATGGAATGCTTGGAAACCTGGCAGGCACATTTCAACGAGGGGAACCCCCCCTCCTGGCCCAACCAGGTCTCCATAATAGTCAATAGTCAGAGATGGTGTGAGCTGGCTATATCGGGACGCTGGAAACCACAGCCACTCAGTCTTGGAGGGGTTGAGTCTGAGCCTGTTCCTCCCCATCCAGATCCGCATGGCCTCCAGGCAACGGGACATCACGTCAAGGGCATCATTGGGATGGCCTGGGGTTGAAATGTACAACTGTGTGTCAAAGCCATGGATGATCTCGCCCAGCGGCTTCACATAAATGTTAAACAGGAGGGGTGAGAGAACCGATCCCTGCGGCACCCCACAAGTGAGGAACCTCGAGGTCGACACAGAATGCGTACGGTCAGAGAGGAAGGAGGAGAACCACCATAAAATGGTGCCCCCCACTCCCAACCCCTCTAGCCAACACAGCATGATACCATGATCGATGGTATCAAAAGCCGCTGAAAGGTCTCGGAGTACCAGAACAGAGGAGCAACCCCTGTCCCGAGCCCTCCAGAGATCATCAACCAATGCAATCAATGCCATTTCCGTGCTGTAACCCACCCTAAAGCCCGACTGGCACGGATCTTCTTTCCAGCCATGGATATTTTATTTCTTCATTTCTTTGTCTATCAAATTATAATCCATTTCGAATTCAGTGTTTCCAATATTAATCCTTCATGTATCATTTTAATTTTTTTTTGTTCCTTATATTTCCTGCAAAGTACATCGTCTTCCTTCTTTATTTCTACGCCATCTTGCTTCTTTTGTTCCTACGCCAAATAATACCAATTATAAAGTTTCCATTGTATTTCCTCTTTTTTTTCCATCAAAAAAGCCATCTGTAGACAAAGAGAAAACTTCTAGTCCCAACCACTCACGACTGTTTCTCCGTAGTTTCACCATGCTCCAAGACAAACGGCATGTTACAATGTTTCTTTTTAAAATAGAAGGTGTTACTCTGCAATCCGTATTTCCCTTTCATCAGATCCATCTCCATTTTATTGTAGTTATATAACAGTCCAATTCAGTCCATTTCTTCTTTTAAATTTTAAAAGTATTGAGTCTCTTCTTTTTTCCAAATCCAAATGTAATTTACACAAATTCTTTCCAGGATTTACAATATGCCCCAATGTTTATTTATTCTAATTAGTTCTAAACCAAAGTAGTTTGCCTCCGAGTCTTTTCCTTCTAAAGTCACTTTTCAAAATCTTCTATGCCCCTGTAATCCACAACCACTCTTTTTAGGCTAGGGGTCTTTCAAATGTGAATTATTGCTCTGGCGTTGTTTCAAGCCTAGGTTGGTGTCACTCACCCGGCTTCAAAGAGCTCCGTTCTTTTCACTTTCCTCCTGCACGTCTCTTGTTTTGGTTTGTCCCAGCTTCATGGCAGCTGCCATGGCTGCCGCCCCCACTGCCGATGCAGAGAGTTCCCTCCGAACTCCGAGGAACTTGCCTGTTCTTCTTGGTCGTCTGAGGCTCCTCTCTTTCACACCCATCCCTGCAGGACAGTTTGGGTCCAAAGACCCACTAGCCGGGGTTTTCATGGGACTCATCAGAGCCCGCTATTTCCCCAACTGATGACAGCTTGAACTGTTGAAGACGGTCTTCTGAATTAGTTAATATGGATTTGATCTCAATCTTTGCACAGCCTGAATGTCAACTATCACAGTATCCCACCATTGCCAATATGTGAGCTGCCAAGAGAGAATAGGGATTTTTCCACTGTGTGACAAAATGGTGTTAAAATCTTTATTCATATCATATTATACACTTACACTTTATCTATAAACTTCTCTGCATCTCGAAAGAATGCAGAGAAGAGCAACAAAGATGATTAGGGGACTGGAGACTAAAACATATGAAGAACAGTTGCAGGAAATGGGTATGTCTAGTTTAATGAACAGAAGGACTAGGGGAGGCATGATAGCAGTATTCCAATATCTCAGGGGTTGCCACAAAGAAGAGGGAGTCAAGCTATTCTCCAAAGCACCTGAGGGTAGAACAAGAAGCAATGGGTGGAAACTAATCAAGGAGAGAAACAACTTAGAACTAAAGAGAAATTTCTTGACAGTTAGAACAATTAATCAGCGGAACAACTTGCTAGCAAAAGTTGTGAATGCTCCAACACTGGAAATTTTTAAGAAGATGTTAGATAACCATTTGTCTGAAGTGGTGTAGGATTTCGTGCCTGGGCAGGGGATTGGACTAGAAGACCTCCAAGGCCCCTTGCAACACTGTTATTGTATTGTATTGTATTGTATTGTATTGGATTGGATTGTATTGGATTGGATTGTATTGGATTGTATTGGATTGTATTGGATTGGATTGGATTGGATTGGATTGGATTGGATTGGATTGGATTGGATTGGATTGGATTCGAAACTGTGAGAATGTTTCATCTGCACAAAAATGAATATTTACGGTACCTAATATCAATACATATGTAAAATCTGCATCACTCATTGTTCATCACTCACCTATTACATTTGAAATCTTCCCTTCTGGACAGTGAAGACAGTCGTAACAACAAAATGGCTTCCCTTCTATTCTCTTCTTAGCATAACCCAAAAGGCAATAGTTATTACATAGAGAAAGTGGCCGGACCTGTTCATAAAGGATAGAAAAGAATGCTTTGCATTTTTCAAGACTGTGTAATAATAGTTTTGGTCTACAAAGCTCCCACTTTGTATCAGGTTTGGTGGAAAGGCGTGTGAGTGATGTCAGTGAAAAAAAATAAAAGGAAGAAAATGCCATGGGATTTACAGAGCTTCCACAAATAGTCTTTGTTGTGGCTCTGTGATTAGAATGTAGTGTTGCAGGCTAACTCTACCCATACCCTGATGGATTCAGGGTTGACTCAGCCTTTCATCTTTCCATGTTCGGTAAAATGAGGGCACAGATTGCTGGGAGCAATATGCTGAAATTGTACAGAGAGTGCTGCAAAGTAATATGGAGCAGTCCTATTGCTAATATAGCCATATAGTTTACCTTGTCTTTTTTGTATTTTGTCAGCTTCCTACAACCTTTTCTAGTATTCTGATAAATTACTGCTAAAAGAAATCACATGATTTAGTTTCTATACCATCAACCAAGAACTATTCAATGCCAATTCCTCCTGTGATTTAAGATGATATATTTTGCATAATGATATGGATTACGTATGTAGAAAGTTAGCACCCACCCATCTCCTAGAAGAATAAAATATTTTGAGGAATATTTAAAAAGCCAGGATAAAATATATCTCCTAAGAGAGAAATAGAAATCTTAAAGGAGACAGAAACTCAGCCCAAACTCCCTTCCCCCAGCAGATACTTTGTGCCCATTAAGAGAGACTGGGCCATCCTATCTACAAAACAAAAGACTTTCAGCTTCAGGGTGAGGGGATTAAGACATGACCCTCCAGGACATAATAGGATTAACCCACTAGCAGCACCACATTGCAGACTCTCCTAAGGACTTTATATCACCCAGAAAACTTCAAGAAAACCTGAGACGACCTACAGAGCTATGTCCCCTACAACAGCCAATAGAATGCATGTTCTTGCACAGGAACAGGAAGTTCAAGTTCAAAGCCCAAGAGAAGGTATAAATACCCCTCACTCTCAACTCCATGTGTTCAGCTGCACCAGAGAACCATGTGCTTGGTGGTTCTGCTTCATCATTAAACCATCTTGCCAATCAGCCTCCATGTTTCCAGTGACTTTCTCTCAGCTTGGAACGGAAACAAATGGATATTTCTTCGAACACATAATTAAGAGGTTCTTATGGAATAAATTGGAATATTTCTCCTATTTTGGGAGGATTTGTTTTGGTTACAATTAAAATATTCACCTTTTCTGCTCTGTCTAAATGTGTAAAAGCTTTGTTCACCTGTTTATTACATCACTTCTAAAGGCATTTTTTCTTCTTCTAACTTGCAGGAGTACTGTATGGCAATTAAACCTCCCTTCCTATAACATCAATCCTTATAAGTTTTCCCAGGCACATCTTTTAGTATTTCAGACATAGGAATCACAGGAATTATCCCACAGGTGACATCTATTCAGTTAAAACATTAGTAACCTCATCCTATATTATCCAAACCTGGTTAAACCTGCTTGGCCAAATGATCAATTTTTCATCCATTTTTAACCTGTCCTCTTGGGAAGTCACAGAACCTATTCCACCAACTTTGACTTTCAAAAAGGATTTATTTGGGAATGTAACCCAATTGATGACATCAAACCCAGCCTTTAGTTCTCCATTTTGGTTGAAAGATAGTGTTTCTCCTGCAGTATTATTGAATGAGATGCTTCTTACTATTTGATTGAGCTGCAAACAAAGAATAAAGGGAGGGGAGAAACAATTCATCAGAATCTGTAAAATGATGAAAGCCTACCTCCATTTCACAAAGTATATTTCCAAAGTATGGAAAAGAAAGGATAGTTTTTACATGTAGGTTATATCTTAATGGAAGGGACTTGTCTCCATTTTGTGATAAGTTCTCAAAGTCATGCAAGCATATTTGAACCTCATAATCTGAGCCAGAGAAAGTGCTTTAAGAAATTTGTTTATTTTTCCACACAAAATTTGTTAACCTTTTATTGGGATTTGCAGTGAGGAAGCAAGTAGCTATTAGAAGTTGCCAGGTTAGCTTAATTGAACCCCTTGATATATTGAGTTAATATAAATTTTAAGATGCATATGTACAATAGGTTACATTACGATGAAATGTAAAAGAAGAATCAATCTAACCTGTGTAGAAAAATAACACTGTCTGACTGATTATATTGTATTGTATTATAATAAATTTCAATAAAAAATTAAAAAAAGAATTGAATTGATTCACCATATAGTACTTGCATGCTGTCATTTGATCAATTCAGCAAATTCCCACTTTCCTCATAACAAAGTTAAAAGAGAGATGATAATAATAAGTGTTAAATGCTTTTAAGTATAGTCCTTTTCAGAATGGTAGTAATCATTCAAGTTAAATTTAAGGGTTAATGTTTTCTGGTATGGTTGAAAGATTGGATAACTTAAAAAAGTTCAAGGTTGTTAGACCTTGAAGGTTTTGATTTGGGTGGTATGCCTATCTGTGGTCTGACAAAGTAAAAGTTAATCCTGGTTTTAGGATTCATGCTATTAGATAATTGATTGCATGTGGAAGTATAAAAAAAGATTAGCTGAAAAAGTGCCACTGTGGCTATCGCCTTATTTATTTATTTTTATTTTATTTAGAATTTGTCAAACAAAGATGAGAGCAAGAATAAAAGAATAAAAATACAATGACAGGAATGATAGGCATGTTAGTGCACTTAAGCACACCCTCTCTACTGACCACTTAAGTATGATTAAGTGGTCATACTTAATACAGAAGTCAATTTGTGACTGAAACTATGGAAATCTGTAACTGAAACAATTGAATCAGGTAGAGCATTCCAGACTTATCATATTTTTTACAGTCAAGTTTAGAACGATTTACATTGAGTTTAAAGCTATTGTTAGCACGGATATAATTGCAATTAAAACAGAAAAAATCATTTGCAGGTAAAACATTACTACGTATAATTTTGTATGCAATACCTAGGTCTGACCGCAAGCGACACAGTTCTAAGTTATCCAAACCAAGAATTCTGAGCCTAGTAGCATAGGGAATTCTGTTGTATACCGAAGAGTGCAAATTTTTTCTTGTGAAATACATCTGAACTCGCTCAATTGTGCTGATGTCAGATATATGGTGGGGATTCCAAACAGTTGAATAATGCTCTAAGATTGGTCTAGAATAAATTTTATAAGCTCTAATTAGCAATACAATGTTTCCAGAAAAAAACTGCTCAAAATTACATTTACAACATTTAATCCTTTTGTAGTGATGCTGTTACAGTGGACTTTAAAGCGTAGATCATCAGAGATAAGTACATCTAGGTCCTTGACATGTGGCCCATGTGGCTACAGGATGCTACATTAACCATAAATGCAGGCTGATTGTTGAGCACCTGATATGCTGTGAGAATGGGGAGTGGCCCGCAGAGCTTTGGAAGTGTTCATGAAGCACTACATAGAACAGAGATGATATTGGAATGTAAATGGATGACTTATCGGGATTTCTTGAGGGATTTAAGATAAAGAGAACAATTGGTAAGTGAAGGATTTGCTTGTGATTGGTTTAATTATTATAGAATTTTTGAAAGATTTAGATTTGTTTTAAACAAAATGTTCACAGGAACTAAATCTGAATTGGACATTAATTTATGTTCACTTAATTTCTAAAGTATATCAAATGTTACTGCAGATGATCCTAGAAGATGAATATGTTAAAGAGTGTAAGGTAAAATGAACAAAAAAATGGGTATACTATCATGCTAGATAAATAGGAGAATGTATGGACGAATGGTCTAAAATTTACATTAAGTTAACTGCTTTGGTTAGAGATAATGGACTAGGCAGTTTTATAAGAGACTGGAAACCATTTGTGGACTTTTTGCATGTTAAATATAATAACAGATGTTAACAGAGGGATTTGAAGGTTAGTGTAACGATTAGTTCAACCTGTTGACTGCTTTTTCTTCTTTCTTCTTATATTTGTAAGGGGGGAGATTTACTGCTTTTTCTTTTCTCCACCAAGCCAGGGTGGATCCTACATGTTACATAAGTGATGTGATTCAAGTAATTTAACAACTGGTTCTCCCTAATGACGGGATGGGTAGGCATGCTGGAGGGGGGGGTCATGTGACTGAGTGGGTGCAGCCAACTTGACATCACAGCAAGTTGGGACAGCGCATGTAGGTCAAAGTGGCAGTGGTGATGGCCGGAGCCTTAGTGCGGGAGTGAAGCACCCCAGTACTTGCCTTTGCACAGCAACACCATTCCACCTTCATTGGGGTACATTTGCACTCAAGGTGGGTCTCACCTCCTGCTGGTTTGGGCTCGGAGCTGTAAGCCATATCTGGGAAGCACTGCAGCAGAGAGAAGCAGCTGGGTCTGATTCTCTGGCACCTCATCTCTTGCTGGGTCTCAC
The DNA here is from genome assembly GCF_059756535.1 of Pantherophis guttatus. NCBI lineage: Eukaryota > Metazoa > Chordata > Lepidosauria > Squamata > Colubridae > Pantherophis > Pantherophis guttatus. The sequence continues at coordinate 17,698,839 of NC_142066.1, forward strand.
TGCCTGACAGTCATGTTGTTTTTTAAAAAAAATTGCAGCAGGGAACAATGGGCCTTCTGGCCTTTGTTGGTGCAGCTGGGCATACCTCGGTCGCTCGGGGAGATGTGCAACCTGCTCCCCATCCCGAGACACTGGCCTGCTGCATTTGCCACTGCCGCCTCATGGCCTGCCCACTGACCCGAACTGTGCCACTGCCGCTGTTGACACCGCCGCTGTTGCCAACTCATGGCTGAAGTGGCCTGTCCACTGCTCTTGCAGCGCCTTGTGCAGCACAATGAAATTTAGCGCGCTTCACAATAGGACAGATCAGGTCATCTTCTCCTCCTGGAGCCCATTATGATACAGAACCACAATGCGACCCTGCCCCACTCATTCATGGGAGCAGCAGTGGCAGCTGTCTCTTTGAGCGTTGGGTCGCTCTCCTTTTTTTTTTACCCTATTCTTTTTTTCTTTTTTTTAAATCTTATTTCATTGGATAGGAAATGTACTATAACCAAAAGCAACATGATATTGAACAAGATATTTATCTGGCCATTCGATGATAGGGAGACAAATTTATACAATTGTATGTCAGAGATATGTTAACATAATGGAGAGAAGAAACCAGTGGTGGGTTTCAACATATTTTACTACCAGTTCTGTGGGTGTGGCTTGGTGGGCATGGCAGGGGAAGGATACTTTAAAATCTCCATTTCCTCCCCACTCCAGGGGAAGGATACTGCAAAATCCCCATTTCCTCCCGAGCAGCTGGGACTTGGGAGGCAGAGAATAGATGGAGGCAGGGCCAGTCAGAATTTTTACTACCAGTTCTCCAAACCACTCAAAATTTCTGCTACCTGTTCTCCAGAACTGGTCAGAACCTGCTGAAACCCACCTCTGTAAGAAACCCCTATGATGGGAGACATTACCTTCCATGGATGAAGTTGGAGAAGTTCAATAAGTCCTACTTTGCTTATTTTTGCTCTATTTTTGAAGTTTGTTGAAGAAGCAACATTTAATGCTTGTGCCAAAATGTAGACTGTATTGTAGATGCTATAGCTGTGGCCAGTCATGTCCATTTCAAAAACAGATACAGGGAGGGTCCCTATCTTCTCCTCCCCAGTGCATATCAATGGACTGTCCATTATGGAGTTGCTCTTCTCACCAACCATGGAGCCTGAGAACACACATCCAAATGCCTCCTTCCAAAAAACCCTAATAAAGTCATCTTCTTCATTAATGTTTGGTTTTCTTGTCTGAAGAAATTCGTGAAATCCTACGACCTCTCTTGAATGAACTGCAAAGGATAGAGCACCATGGAGAAAATCTAGGTCTTCCCATCTCTGAAAAGGAAGAGATGTGAAATCCATTTGGGCTGTCATAATCCAGATTTTACTATTTCCTTGTAATGGTATCTCTTCAAATTTTAATATTGTGGGAAAAATTCTCAAAATTATCATTATTTCAATTTCACCTTGAATTAACACTGAACTGACAGTGCTATTCAGGACAACACTGAATATTTGCATCCCTTCTTTCACCATATCAACAATGTTACTAGAATAAGAAACAAATGGGAATCTTTCAATGAAATCAAAGCAGATCCCATTTCGGGCAAATATGGGTATCACATTTTGTACAAATTTCTCCCCATTCTCATTATTCACAGATAGTACCCCAATCCATGTCCATTTAAAATGCTGCAGTAGTAGAAGAATTCCCTTATACTGAAGGTCCATATTTGGAAACATTTGGTGATAGAAACCAGCCTGTTTGTCCTTATTTGTCACTGGAGCAGAGCCATACATCAACTATAGAAAAAGCAGAAGAATTAAGAAAAGAAACAATAGGCTTTGATTTTTTACAAGTGTGTCAATATATTTTTTTTCTCTTTATAGTAGACAAAGCAAAATTTACCTCCATTGCATCTTAATAGTTTTAGATTTGGCAGTTGTGTTCCTCCAACACTTTCAAGCACAAAATTTTAGGAGTAATTGCACACAATCTATCAATCTTTGTTTGTCTTAATCTTGCTTTGATTACTCTGTGGCATCCTTTCCTGTATAAACCAGGACATTTACCACAATCTATTGTTTAAACTCAGAATAGGAGCTGATTTATTTATTAAGAATGTTTTGTGAATTCAGCAAGTAATATTTGGTGCACCCGGAATTTTCGAGTCCATTTAATTTGAATATGGTTCTCCATCCTCATAACCATGCAATTGAAGAAGGAGTGACTGTTAATATATGTTTCTTTGATTTCTAAATAAAGTTGAAAGAAAAGTGTTCCTCTTTTTTTCCCCCTGAATTTTTTTTTTTTAAATATTATATATTATTTATATATACTTATACTGAACACAGTGTGACTATCCTGGTGACTCATCTGCCATAAAAAACAAGGTGAAAGACAAATAACGTATATATGACTTACACAGTGCTAGTTTTGTACAATTATTTTTGACCCGCTTAGTCATGCTGGTACATATATAATTTCTCATTCTGGGTCTACTTAACATAATTGTTTCGTATTCCAACTACCACCTTGTGTTTCCAGCTATTGATCAAATCTGTTCCATGAGTCCTAATATTCTGTCTCTCCTTCGTTTTTTAATTCTAATGTGAATCTATCAATTTCTGTGCATATTAATATCTTCCTTATTATCTTCTTTTCCCAAGGGGTGTTTTTACTTTTCCATTGCTGAGCATATACCATTCTCGCTGCCGTCAGGATGTGTAGTATTAGATATATTGACCTTTTACTATAGCCATTTATTGTAGTGCCTAATAGAAATAGTTCTGGTTTGAATTCTATACATTGTCCAACCATTCTTTCTAGCCACATCTCAATTTTTAACCAAAATTTACTAGCTTTTTTACAGGACCACCACATGAGATAGCATGTACCAGGTGATTGTTTACATTTCCAACATTTCAGGGATGTGTTGCTAAACATTTTAGCCAATCTTGCCGGGGGGAGATGCCACCCGTAGAACATTTTACAAAGATTCTCTTTATATGATGTGGCCAATGTCAGTTTCCAGTTCCTTTCCCAAAGTTTTTGCCACTTATCCAAATCAATGTTATATCCAATATTTTAGCCCATACAACCATTGTCTCTTTAAATTGTTCTTCCTCCCTTTTATAGTCTAATAAATATTTATATGTTGTCTTTATCAATCAATGTTATATTTTGACAATTGATGTTGTCATCAATCCCCACTAATAGTTTATCTAATATCGTTAATTCTCTATAAATACCCCATGCTTTCACATCCTTCATGTAGCATGACTGTATTTGCATATATGACCACCACTCCAGTTCCACCCCTTGTTCTTTTAATTCTAGTCTTGTTTTCAATTCACCCTTCTCGTTTAGTATATCCTTATATGTAACATATATATAGAATGTGGTGGCTCAATGGCTAAGATATTGAGCTTGTCGATCGAAAGATCGGCAGTTCAGCGGTTCGAATCCCTAGTGCCGCATAATGCGGTGAGCTCCTGTTTCATGTGCCAACTTCTGCCAACCTAGCAGTTAGAAAGCACGTAAAAAATGCAAGTAGAAAAATAGGGACCATCTTTGGTGGGAAGGTGACAGTGTTCCGTCCGCCTTGCATCCATACACCACATACATAGTTACCTGAGGAAACTTGTAGATATGCAGAATGGTGACCACATGAAGACATACATCACTGTCAGGTCCTCCAATGATTGCTACTGGATATTTCTGAATGTCACAGTTGTAATTAGGAATTAATCTGCCTTTAAAGGAAAGGAGTTCCATTGAGGCATGGTACATCCATTTTGGATTAAAATGGCTGTTATAGATTTGAAAACCCAGGGTAACATTGGGTAAAATATGGGGATTAGTATTGATCTCCTTAACAGCAAATACTAAAGCCAGGATATGTTGGTAAATCTGTGTTATGACCCTGAAGAGAAAGGAACACGATCTACTGTAACTCATTTCTTGCAGAATATGATATCTATTTTGCCTCTCCTTTCAAATATACTGTAATATAAGGAGTTGACCCAGTCTATATATGTAAGAAGCAATAAGTTTCATTCATTGCACTTATTTAAGCCAATAAAATAATGAAAGCACTTTATTTGAAATATATAATGGCCATCAGATTTACCTCTTTGGCCAGGTATCTCAAGATTTTTATTCTAGGAGAGTATTATTAGCATGTCAGTGATGCTTTCACTATTGACCCAGGAAGCAACAGTGAACATCTTGGGCATTTTTTTAATGAGTGTTGCTGATGATATTTATAATGGAGTTCTTTTTCCACCTTTTCTTCAATTCCATCTTTTCTCTGGAAATACTTACATGGCAAGACTAGGACAGTGATACTTCTTAGATTAGGTTAGGATGCTCATCAAAAGACGTGACTAGGGAAGGAACCTTGGGTCTCAACTCCCCCCATGGAGGTTTGTCGTTTTGAAAGAAGAAGTACCATTTGCATAAATATGAACATTCAAAAGTATATTGTACATTATCTCCAAAGAAAAGACCCTGGGTTCCACAGATAAAACCTAATCTTGGTGAAATTTAGGGGAGGAGGGAACAACAAAGACTTAACTGGGCAGAAATAAACATCCATTCTCTAACATTCTTTACTTGGCATCAACATCTATTAAGCAGATAAAGGCACCAAATATAGAGAAAGTGCAAAGTCCATGAAATCATTTTGCATATGCAGGGACACTGTAAATATACAAATATAACACATATAGCTAGCAATTATTTCATGCTCTACAGATGACTCAAGACTAAATGGTGAATTGAATGCAAACTATCAGCACACATGTAACTATATCATATGCATAATACAATTCATACAATGCCCTTTCACTCACTTACCTTCAAGTCTACATATCTCTCCCTCTCTCGCCATAATTGAATACTTACATGAATTTGATGCAAGACATCAGCAATTATGTAAGTACAAGTGAAGCTCGAAAAATTAGAATATCGTGCAAAAGTTCATTTATTTCAGTAATGCAACTTAAAAGGTGAAACTAATATATGAGATAGACTCATTACATGCAAAGCGAGATAGTTCAAGCCTTGATTTGTCATAATTTTGATGATTATGGCTTACAGCTCATGAAAACCCCAAATTCACAATCTGAAAAAATTAGAATATTACATGAAATCAATAAAACAAGGATTGTACATAGAACAATATTGGACCCCTGAAAAGTATAAGCATCCATATGTACTCAGTACTTGGTTTGAGCCCCTTTAGCATCAATTACTGCCTCAATGCGGCGTGGCATGGATGCTATCAGCCTGTGGCACTGCTGAGGTGTTATGGAAGACCAGGATGCTTCAATAGCGGCCTTCAGCTCTTTTGCATTATTCGGTCTCATGTCTCTCATCTTTCTCTTGCAATGTCCCATAGATTCTCTATGGGGTTCAGGTCAGGTAAGTTTGCTGGCCAATCAAGCACAGTAATCCCATGGTCATTTAACCAGGTTATGGTACTTTTGGTAGTGTGGACAAGTGCAAAGTCCTGCTGGAAAATGAAGTCAGCATCCCCATAAAGCTCATCTGCGGAAGGAAGCATGAAGTGCTCCATAATCTCCTGGTAGACAGCTGCATTGACCCTGGACTTAATGAAGCACAGTGGACCAACACCAGTAGATAACCTGGCTCCCTAAATCAACACAGACTGTGGAAACTTCACACTGGACTTCAAGCATCTTGCAGTGTGTGCCTCTCCATTCTTCCTCCAGACTCTGGGTCCTTGGTTTCCAAATGAGATGCTAAAGTTGCTCTCATCAGAAAAGAGGACTTTGGACCACTGAGCAACAGACCAGTTCTTTTTTTCTTTAGCCCAGATAAGACACTTCTGATGTTGTTTGTTGTTCAAGAGCAGCTTGACAAGAGGAATACAACATTTGAAGCCCATGTCCAGGATCCGGACATGGATCTGTGAATGGTGGCTCTTGATGCACTGACTCCAGCCTCAGTCCACTCCTTCTGAAAGTCTCAACACTTTTGAATGGCCTTTTCCTGACAATTCTCTCCAGGCTGCAGTCATCCCTGCTGTATGTGCACCTTTTTCTTCCACACTTTTCTCTTCCACATAACTTTCTATCAATGCGCTTTGATACAGCATTATGGCTTAATTAGCTGATTAGAGTGGGACACTTTGAGCCTAGTATATTGAATCTTTTAACAATATTCTAATTTTCTGAGATTGTGAATTTGGGGTTTACATGAGCTGTAAGTCACAATCATCAAAAGTATGACAAATCAAGGCTTGAACTATCTCGCTTTGCATGTAATGAGTCTATCTCATATATTAGTTTCACCTTTTAAGTTGCATTACTGAAATAAATGAACTTTTGCACGATATTCTAATTTTTCGAGTTTCACCTAAATATTACAAGCAAAACACAATTCAAATAATGCACTTTCAGTCACTCATTTCACTCATTCATCTTCTGGTCTATTTGACATATATCTCTCAATATATAACTCAATACTTACATACTTTCCTCAAAGAGGTTGCTAGAAGGAGGTGTCTTAAAGTCCATCATCACATAAAAGAGAAAGATCTGAGAAATGATGCTAGCAAAGTGGATGTCCCCTGACTGGTATTGCTTGTGGAGAATAGGAAGAGGATTTCTAGTGCTGCATTTACTATGAGAAAGGTGACACATTCCTTGTGGACAAAGCATTGTTAGGAATGTTATGGACATAATGCATAGAAGAAAACAAATCATTTTTGAGTGCATGTCACCTTTCTCCACCTTTTCTTGTCCTTCTAGATTCTTAATTTATGTCCAAAACATAGATTGTCCCAAATAGATTTTGATCTATTTGAGGTTTCTCCCTATCTTCTGATTATAGGTTTTTCCATGTCTTCATGCTTATACTGGTAATTACTTTTGAGGAAACCACAAACTCCCAGGCCCTGAGGGACCTTGAACAAGAAGGAACAGTTAATTTGTCATGTCTCCAAAAAAATATCTCTACCTGATACCAAGCAATAATGGGATTTGATAGCAAGCCTCAAAGCTGCAAGGATGAAAAAGACAAATTAATGCAGGCATGAAAGTCCAAGTTATTTGCAATATTGTATTTATAACATTGAAGGGGGAGTTCCTATGAAGTCCATAGAAAATAAATGTTACCCATTAATGGATGGATGGATGGATGGATGAATTTAAAAAGTCCAGGCAAAGTGATATAATTTGTGCTACCTCCATAATTGATCCCATGGTATTGTTCCTTGAAACTGGGTTTACATGATTTTTTTTTAACAGTTTGACTTATTGATTTTGCAAAGTTCATATACAATGATCAATTCCTGATCAGTGAAATCAGACACATTCTTAAAATGCAAAAGAACACTATGTTAAAAAAATATTAAAAAATATGAAAATAAACTTTTAAAAGGTGGCTTCCCATCTTCATTTCAGTAGTTATTCATTTTGCAGCAATACCTCCTTAATAGTGACAATTTTATTTTTTAATTTTTTTTATTAAAAAAATTATTAGAAAGTACAAACAAACAAACAACAAAACATACGAATACAAACAAGTAAAGAAAAATTCTCTTTTCAAATTTGTCACATCAGTAATCTATATTTTTGTTTATACCTTTACTTTTTCTTATTTTAACCTATTTCTTATATCTATATTCCTAATACATCATTTCATATCTTCTCTTAATCAATATTTTTAATTAACTATTAACCTAAATTGGTACTTAATGTTCATATCTATAATTTATATCTTCTCGTTTATTTCTTTATCTTTTTTCTTTTCTTTCCTCCAACCACCATTTCTCCCATACTAAATAATAATCATTTTCCTCTTTCTCCCTTGAGGGTGGAGACAGCAGCCAGACGTGCGTTGTGCTCATTGGTCAGAGGATGGACTGAGCCTGGAATTCTTTTAAATCCGCCCCCTGTTGCTAGGGCTCCCAGCTTTTTGCTCAGTCATCAGACTGGACAGTTGTGTGGACTGGAGCTCTAGTAGTCTTGTGTATTAGAGCTAAATTCTTTCTGCTGGATTATTTGGTTGACATTGGACTGTTTGACAATTCTATTCTAATCTGATTTGGAACCTTCCCTAGCAGGGGATTCCTTGAATCCCTGCGGTTTATTTCTCCTTGCCTCCATTCCTCCCCTTTGTCATCTTCATTAGAAGGTCAGTGTTTTAACCTGGTCAGTGGAGTTTTAGCGCTCCCCTGGGGAGGGTGGTCCCACTGGCTATCACCTTCTGGTGTAGCCGTTCGCCTCAGGCCGTTCAGTGGAGTCTACGCTCCCTTTTTTCGGGCTGGCAGCCATTTTGTCCCTCGTGGCCTCGCTGTTGTTGCTGCCTTTAGTTTGGGGCCTTGCGCTCTCTGAGCTTAGCCGCTTGTCGGCTGCATAATTCTCCCGGCTCTTACTCACCCGATAGTGCCGAGGGTCTTGTTAGCGGCTTGGATAGCCCCTGCCTCTAATTCGGCGCCTGGCTTCTTAGTAAGCCATCCAGAGCGGTGTGATTGCCTTGCGCTAGTGGAGCATCGCGCTCCCCGCCTTCTGCCTGCTTTGCCTGTCCCTTTGTTTTGCGCCCGGCGTTAATTGCTTTCAGCTGACTAGCGCTTTCGCCGGCGCTTCGGAGGAGCGTGCTGCCTGTGAGCGCTCGCCCTTCTAGGCAGAGACCTGTACCTTTTGGGCGAATTAGGCTCTGCTGTGTGGCGTTGCAGCCCCCAACATAAGAGAGCTCTTAGCGCTCCTGTCTGTCTTCGCGCCCGCGCCATTTTGTGGCGCCCTAAAACGGCCCTAGCCTCTCTGCTGAGAGTCCCCTGTCCTTCTGACGGAGCCTCTCCTTTCTAACAGCAGTGCCTATCTGAGGCTAATTGGGGGTTCTTAGGCTGCTGGGTCTTGCTTAATTTCATTAGTTGTATGATTTTGAGTACTAGCCAAAATTTCCTCCCTGCCACTATCTTATACTGGTCATCAAGGCTTATCATGCCTAAATCAATATCTAAATCAAAACATGGCCGAAAGGCCACAGTTCAAGCCCAGTCAGTGGCCTCAAGCAGGGAGGTGCAGACCCAAGGGCATAATGAGGGACCTCTATTGAGCCCTTCCCGCACAGGCGCAAAACGTTCTGCCAAGGCTCCCACCTCACAGATAGGTCATGATAACTCTGGCAGGAACCAAGATAGAGCAGCTCCTAACCTTGACCTGGCTCATCCCAAGAGACTCAGGGCTAGCTCTAATGTCCCTGGACACACAGCTTCTGTGTCTTCTGATCAGGTGTCTCTTCAGGATTATCAGTTGTCAGCTGGATCAGCTGATGTATGGGGGTCCCCTTCTGCCAGGGGTAGGGTTTCTACTGTGGAGTCTAACGCTCCCGTCCCTTCGGGACCCCAACCCTCTTCCCTTTCTGTTCCGGAACGAACCTCTACTGAGGTCGGTCCGGCTCCTGGTCAAACTCAGGTTAGTTGGCGACCTGAGGATATTCAGCGCATGATCACTGTGGCGGTGCAGCAATCCTTGGCAGAGCGTGGTTTTCCTGCTAAGACACCAACTCCCCTCCAGCCTGCGCCTTCTGTATCTGAGGAGCCTATGGAGGATTTTAATATGGAAGATGCAATTTCTCTGGCGGGTTCAGATTCCCCAGCAATTTCCTGTGTCAGCGATCATTTCATCCAGGCTGACACTGAAGCTCCTGAACCAGAGTTATCTGAGGATGAGGGGTTGCCCGCTGATCAACCTGCCTTTACTGGTCTGTTTCCCCAGGCCCTTTTTAAGTCGCTATTATTTAAAGCGGTAAATGCAGCCCAGCTGGGTCCATCTCCCACTCCAGAACCTGCAACTATGGCAGGTTCCTTGAACCCGTTGTTTGCAGAACAACCTAAATCGATAACAACGATCCCAACGCCTCCTCTCTTTTTAGAGGTCATACACAAGCAATGGTCCGCCCCATCTTCGGTACCGATACCGTCCTCCACGGACAAAAAGAATTTTGTTGTGTCCCCAGACCTTGATTCCCTGCTGCAGACACCTACGGTTGACGCCCTGGTGGCAGCTTTACTTTCAGCGTCATCTCTGCCAGGGGATCCGGAGGAAGGTCTAAGGCCGGAAGAACGCAGGGCTGAGCAGGTCCTGCAGAGGGCTCACCTAGGGGCAGCATGGGCCATTAAATCGGCAGCCACGGCTTCCTTCTTCAATCGAACCACGCTTCTCTGGCTTCGCCAGCTGCAAGACAAGATGGCTTCGGAGGACTCAAGGTTGAAGCAAGACCTCAACAAGATTGTTGCTGCAGTGCAATTTTCCGCGGATGCCACCTTGAACGCTACGCGGTTTGCGGCAAAATCCATGGCCTCCGCTGTTGCGGCTCGTCGCTTGGTCTGGCTTCGTCACTGGCAGGCGGATGCCAGACACAAGTGGCGCCTAGCCTCTGTCCCCTTTTCGGGCACGAAGTTGTTCGGTGATGCCTTGGACAAGTTTCTTATCGAAACCAAGGACAAACGAAAGATCTTACCTGCTGTTTTTCGACGAGGGGAACCCCGTCTTCTTCCTTATGGTCCTCGCCCCCCGATGAGATCTTCGGAGGGCGGTTTGGGCTCCTCTCGTTCCATGGGTAACTTCCATACGGGGTATTTAGGCCCTAGACAGAGGAATTTCCAAGACAGACCTCCCAGGGTGAGGGGTTTCGGTTCCCGGCGGCCCTTTCGAGGGGGAGGGGGTCGCTCCATCCGTCGCCGTCGTTAGTCGTCCATGCGGTCCTCCCATTGGTGGAAGATTGGGCCTCTTCACCAAAGCTTGGGAGAATACTACTTCGGATTGCTGGGTCCTGGCCTCCATTTCATCGGGATTGGCCATCGAATTCGTTTCCACCCCCCCTTTGTCCTTCCTTCGCTGCCCTCTGTCCCACATAGCCGAGCGTAGATTTCTCATGGAGGCGGCTATCAGCCATCTGCTGGCCATCAAGGCCATCCAACATGTGCCTCGTGATCAGGCGGGACAGGGGTTTTACTCTCGGGTCTTCTTGGTCCCTAAATCATTGGGTGGGTGGAGACCCATTCTGGACCTTAAACGTTTGAACCAGTTTGTAATCTATAGAAGGTTCAAAATGCAATCCTTACGTTCTATCCTAGACGGTGTTCGGAGGGGCGATCTCCTCTGCTCAATAGACCTCATGGAGGCTTACCTCCATATCCCCATTCGCCCTTCCCATAGGAAGTTCCTCCGTTTTTGTTATGCTGGGGTTCACTACCAGTACACGGCCTTACCTTTTGGCCTTTCCTCTGCTCCCCGTAGCTTCACAAAAATTTTGGCGGCCTTGGCGGCTCACCTCAGGCTTCAGGCCGTTCGTCTCCAGTGTTACCTGGATGACATCCTCCTTATGTCATCTTCATATCAGCAGGCCATGTCTGATCTCCGTCTTACAATTCAGACACTGGCGTCGCACGGCTTCTCTGTTAATGTGGAGAAAAGTCACCTAACTCCCTCGACTAGGATACTTCATTTGGGTGCAATTATTGATTCGGAGCAGGGGAGGGTTTTTCTCTCCCCGGATCGTCAGGCTGGGTTGAGGTCCATGGTAACTAAGGTCCTGAAGGATAGAAGGGCTTCCCCTTTATTTCTTTCAAAACTCCTAGGCAAGATGGTCTCGGCCATCTCGATTGTTCCCTGGGCCAGGTTACACCTTAGAGACCTCCAATGGTTCCTCTTGCCTTTTCAGAGAACGGGCAGGGGATCCTCTCTCGCCAAGGTGGCAGTTCCAAGGGAGGTGCTCTCCTCCCTTCGCTGGTGGCTCTCTCCAACGCTCTCCAAGGGCTGTCTGTTCCTGGACCCCCAGTGGGTAACAGTGACCACCGATGCCAGCATGTTCGGATGGGGAGCCCACTGTGGAAATCAGATGGCGCAAGGTACGTGGTCCACGGTGGAAACTACCCGCAGCATCAATTGGCTGGAGCTGCGAGCAATTTACCTGGCGCTTCGATCATTCCATCTTCTGGTTTCCGGCGAGCACGTGTTGATCCTCACCGACAACACCTCTGCCAAGGCACATGTCAATTGCCAAGGGGGCACCAGGTCCCTTTCACTGATGCGGGAAGCAAAAAGACTAGGCCTTTGGGCGGAGAAACATCTGGCATCCTTGAAGGCGGACCATATCTCGGGGGTCTCGAACGTGACAGCAGACTGGTTGAGCCGCCAACAGATAGACCATGGAGAATGGAGCCTACATCCTCTCCTTTTCCAGGGTATAACTGCTCGCTTCGGGAGTCCGAAGATAGATCTGTTTGCATCCCACCAGAACAACAAGTTACCTCGCTTCTTTTCCCGTTTTCCATCCAATCAAGCGGAAGCGGTGGATGCCCTGCGCACTCCTTGGCCACAGTACCTTCTTTACGCCTTTCCTCCTTTTCCCCTCATCCCGAGGGTAATTCGGAAACTGCTGCTGGAACAGGCAGAGATCATCCTGGTGGCTCCACACTGGCCAAGGAGGTCGTGGTTTGCGGACCTCATGCATCTCTCTGTGTCCCCGCCTTGGAGGATTCCTTGTACTCCAGATTGCCTCAGCCAAGGGTCGATTCTACATCCGGACCCCCAGTGGCTTCAGATGACCGCTTGGCGGTTGAGTGGGAAACTCTACACCGGGACCTCATCCCGTCTGACATAATTCATACCATCCAGGCATCTCAGAGGTCATCTACCCAACGGATTTATTCCGCTACTTGGCGTGCCTTTGCTTCTTGGTGTAAGACTCAGGGATTTCCCCCCCTCCAGGCTTCCATCTTACAGGTCCTGCGCTTCCTACAGTCGGGGTTGGACAAAGGGCTATCTCCAAACACCCTCCGGAGACATGTGGCTGCTATTTCTTCCGTTTTGACATATAATTCGGTTCATTCGTTGTCCCAGCAGCCTCTGATCCGACGATTTCTCCGTGGGGCAACCAACCTCTGTCCTCCCGTACTACATCGATATCCTTCATGGGATCTTGCCCTGGTGCTGGATTCCCTTATGGACTCACCATACGAACCTCTTGCTTCTGTCAGCTTACGTCTGTTATCCGGCAAAGTAGCCTTTTTAGTGGCTATCACTTCAGCGCGCAGAATTTCCGAACTAGCAGCGCTCTCCACTAAGGAGGATTTATGTGTTTTCCATGGGGATCGTGTGGTCCTCAGATTGGATCCTACATTTGTGACTAAGATTAACTCTCCTTTTCATCGTTCGCAGGAACTGGTTCTTCCAGATTTCTATCCATGCCCTTCCAACCCACTGGAAAGCCGGTTGCACACCTTGGATGTCCGCCGGGCGCTCGAACTCTACATCCAGAGGACTGCGACTATTCGACGAACAGAATCTCTGTTTGTTTCATTTCTACCGTCTTCTTTAGGTCAACGGGTTACTTCTTCCACGGTGGGGCGTTGGATCAGAACAATGATTGCGACTGCATACGAACTTCGGTCTTTGCCTCTGCCTTCCAGGGTCACAGCCCATTCTACCAGGAGTGCGGCGAACACGGCGGCTTGGTCTTTGAACGCCTCTTTGGACGAGATCTGCAGAGCGGCGACTTGGTCATCTCCTTCCCCGTTTATCAGACACTATAAACTGGATAAGTTCGCCTTGGCGGAGGCTGATTTTGGGAGGAGAGTGTTACACCGTGTTGAGGCCCGGGAAGGGTGTTCTGCCCAGACTGTTCCCGCCCGTGATTTGGGACAGTGATCTTTGGTATGTCCCACGTCTGGCTGCTGTCTCCACCCTCAAGGGAGAAGGGGCGTTGGTCCTACCTGATACGCCCCTTCTCGTTGAGTGGAGACAGCAGCCAGCCCCACCCTGAACTCAGTCTGGTCATCTATGTTTATTTGTATTATTGATTTATTGTTGACTGTCTTTTTCTTTCCACACACCGAGTCTGGATTTCCTTCGACAAAAGCTGGGAGCCCTAGCAACAGGGGGCGGATTTAAAAGAATTCCAGGCTCAGTCCATCCTCTGACCAATGAGCACAACGCACGTCTGGCTGCTGTCTCCACTCAACGAGAAGGGGCGTATCAGGTAGGACCAACGCCCCTTTTTCCTTGTATTTCCTTTGTGAGTTTGTCCATTTCTGCACATTCCATAATTTTACTGATTACTCTGTCTTCTGTTGGTATATTATTATTCTTCCAATTTTGGGCATAGATTATTCGTGCTGCTGTTAAAATGTGGATGATTAAATATTTTATTTCCTTTTCATATTGTCTTATAATTATTCCTAATAAAAAAGTTTCTGGCCTTATTTCTATTTTTTGGTGTATGATTCCTTCTATTTGTTTTGTAATCATTTGCCAATATTCTTTTGCTTTCTGACAGGACCACCACATATGGTAATAGGTTCCTTTTTGGAGCTTGCATTTCCAGCATGTTGGGGAGGTATTCGGGAACATCCTTGCCAATCTTCCCGGTGGGAGGTGCCACCTATAGAACATTTTGTACATGTTTTCTTTATAGGGTGTAGACATTGTTAATTTATAATTTATTGTCCATAATTTTCCCATTTTTCCAATTCAATGTTCTATCCAAAATTTCTCGCCCAAATTTTCATATTTTCTTTAACCACTTCTTCTTCTAATTTGTATCTTAATTGTAAGGTGTTTTTTTTTATCAATTTATCATCTGTCCCTTGTAAAATTTTATCTAATTCATATTGACCTTTTTGGGTCCAAATTGTGCTGAATCTGTCTTATATCTAGATTTTATTTTCAAGTATGGCCACCAATCAATGTCTGTACCCATTTCTTTCAGTTCTTGTCTCGATCTTAATTCCCCTTGGTAATTTAGCAGTTTTTCGTAGGTTTTCATTTTGGCAGTGTCCATGGCATTAGGGTAAATCTGTGCCTCCATAGTCGATAGCCATTTCGTAATTTTATCATAGTGTGTCTACGATAAAAGACAATGCTTGTCTAATGATGTGTTTTTGAAAATATCCATGTTGCTTGTCTTTTCCCTCCCACAAGAATATGTGCCATCCTCTTTGTAGATCAAATCCTTCTAGCGTCAGTATTCTTTTATTTTTGAGTTTTATCCAGTCTTTAATCCAAATCAGTGATGATGCTTTATAGTATGTCTCCCAGTCCGGTAGTGCTAGTCCTCCTCTCTCCCTTATGTTTTATTTTAATCCTTGCTTTCTTTCCCCGCCAGATGTAGTTTGCAATTAATTTATTGAAATATTTAAAGAAATTCTTCCCTGGTTTTATTGGAATCACTTGGAATAGATATAAGATTCTGGGTAGTATGTTCATTTTAATTGAAGCAATCTTTCCAAGGAATGATAGTTGTAGTTTATTCCAAATTTCTAAATCTTTTTTTATTTGTCTTGTCAATTTATTGTAGTTATCTTCCCTAATCGATGATCCTTTGTTGGTAAGCCATATTCCTAGATATTTTACCTTTTTTGTCGTCTGAATACCCATTTTGTCTTCTAATTCCTTCTCTTGTTGATTAGTAAGTTACTGCCTTTGTTTTTTGCTTGTTTATTTTAAGTCCGGCTACCCTCCCATATTCTTCTATTTTTGCTAATAGTTTAGATCCTGTTACTATTGGTTGTTCTACTATAAAAACCATGTCATCAGCGAAGGCTTGAAGTTTGTACTCCTCCTTTTTGACTCTCAGACCTTTTATTTCTTTATCTCTTCTAATTTCATTTAATAATGTTTCTAGGGATAATAAATTAAATTTAAAGGTGGCTTATTTATTTATTAGTTTAATTTATATGCCGCCTTTCTCCGGAGATTCAGGGCGGCTTACAATACATTTAAAAAAAAACCATTAAAATAAAATATTAAATAAATTAATTAAAATATTAAAACCCATTCATACCATTTATGGCCAAATCTACAAGATCGCAACAGAGAGATCAATGGCCCCAGGCCTGCCGGAAAAGCCAGGTCTTCACCGCTTTTCGGAAGGCCAATAGGGTGGGGGTGGTCTGGACCTCAGGAGGTAACTGGTTCCAGAGAGCTGGGGCAGCCACAGAGAAGGTCCTCCCCCACAGGCCCACCAGCCGGCATTGTTTAGCTGACGGGACCCAGAGGAGACCAACTCTGTGGGATCTTACCAGTCACTGGGAGCTATGTGGTAGAAAGCGGTCTCGAAGATAACCTGGCCCTAAGCCATGTAGGGCTTTAAAGGTAATAACCAACACCTTGAATTGTGCCTGGAGACCAATAGGGAGCCAGTGCAGCTCGCAGAGAATTGGTGTAATGTGGGTGTATCTAGATGCGGCTGCATTCTGGACCAACTGTAGTCTCCGAACACTTTTCAAGGGTAGCCCCATGTAGAGTGCATAGCAATAATCTAATTGTGAGGTGACAAGGGCATGAGTGACTGTGAGGAGAGCCTCCCAATCCAAGTAGGGTTGCAATTGGTACACCAGGAGAACTTGTGCACCACTAGCTACAGGTGTCAGATGTTGCTCTAATCTTAGCTGTGAGTCTAGGAGGACACCCAAATTGCGAGCCCGTTCTGAGGGGGACAATTTCTCCCCCCCCCCAGAACCAAGGATGGACAATCAACATAGTCTTTAGGAGGCAATACCCACAGCCGCTCGGTTTTGTCTGGGTTAAGTCTGAGCCTGTTGACTCCCATCCAGACCCTCACAGCCTCCAGGCAGTGGCACATCACATCAACTGCATCACTGAATTGACGCAGGGTAGAGATATACAGCTGGGTATCACCAGCATACTGCTGATATCTCACCCGTATCATCGGATGATCTCACCCAGCAGCTTCATGTAGATTTTGAATAGGACGGGAGAGAGGACCGAGCCCTGAGGCACCCCAGAAATGAGGGGCCTAGAGGTTGACCTCTGTCCTCCTACCAACACCGACTGTGACCGACCAGAGAGATAGGAGGAGAACCACCGTAACACAGTGCCTCCCACTCATAACTCCCTTAGTTGTCCCAGAAGGATACCATGGTCAATGGTATCGAAAGCTGCTGAGAGGTCAAGTAGCACCAAGATGGAGGAATGATCCCCATCTAGGGCTCACCAGATATCATCCATCAGTATGACCAAAGCAGTTTCCATGCTGTAGACAGGCCTGAAGCCAGACTGAAAAGGGTCCAGATAATCCATTTCATCCAATGACCACAGGAGCTGAAGTGTCACCACTTTCTCTACAACCTTTCCCACAAAGGGTAGGTTGGAGACTGGACAAAAGCTCTTCAATTCTGCTGGATCCAGGGAAGGCTTCTTGAGGAGGATCCTTACGACCACTTCCTTCAATGGTTGCGGGAAGGACCCCTCCCTCAGGATGTGTTAACTAAAGCCTGGAGCCAGCCTCATGTCACCTCCCTGCTGGCTGAGACCAGCCAGGAGGGGCACGGGTGCAACGAACAAGTGGAGGAACTCATTGCCCCTGCAGCCTGTCCACTTCCTCAGGAATCACAGGCTCAAACTCATCCCACACAATAGGACTAGGACCTGCCCCCAATCAGAGGAATGGGGTATAAAAACAGAATTAACAGAACTGGACAAAATTCTACTAGGTACGGGGGAGAAGGCCATAAGGAAGCTATATCACTATTTATTAGAACAGGAAATGTTAAAAGAGCAAGTGAAGGACACCATGATAATTTGGAGCAAATATTTCAGCTATAGTATTGATTTGGAAGATTGGCAGAACTTATGGGGAAAAAAACCATAAAAATTACTTTAGCAACATCATACAAAGAAAAGTTATATAAGATGTTTTACAGGTGGCATTTCCAATCTAAAGATTAGCAAGAATAAATAAAAAATACTCTTCAATGTGTTGGAAATGTGAGGTAGTCCCAGGAACCTTTTACCATATGTGGTGGGAATGCCCAAAGGCCAAAAATTTTTGGCATCAAATAAGGTGTTGGTTAGAAGAGATCTTAACATTAAAAATAGAAGTTAAACTGGAATTTTTCTTGTTAGGCATTATAGAGAGCAAATATAATAAGAATACAACTTATTTAATATTACATATTAAATACATATATTAACAGCAGAAAGAATAGTTTTTGCCCAATAATGGAAGAGCAAAGAAACCCCCTTGGAAGATGAAGTGCTAACTAAAATCTTTAATTGTGTAGAAATGGAGAGACTTGGAGCTCAAGGATAAAACTGAATCAGTGTATTATGAAATCTGGATTAAGTTTTATGAATGGTTGGACAGGAAGAGGAATGCTAAGATGAAGTAATGAATGTTTAGAAGTGGATAGGTCAATGTATGTTAAACTTATATGAGGGATATGATTATACTGAATATGGATGTAGGAATCAACTACTAAGAGGAATCAACCTACATACTAGACATGTAAGAAGTAATGAAAATTTGTACAAAGATAAAGAAATATATCATTTATTAGCTTAAATTTGACAACAATGTTTAAAACCAGTGACGTTAAACCATGTCCATTGTTTTTAATTTGAATTATTAATAAAAAACTTTTTAAAAAAATAAAATAAAAATAAAAATGCTGCTTATTTCTACAGGATCTTGAGAAAAAGAGATAGCAGAAGGAGCACTCAGAAAATGCTCATCTACTTTTTCAGGAACCATACGTCTGCCATAAAAGGCTCAACTCCCATCCCAGAGCCTCATTTCTGATGGACTACATCTTTCACAGTCCAAGATGATGTCTTTTTAGAGCCTGAATAATGATTATAGTACACTTTTTCAAGGTAGATCATATATTTATTTATTTATTTATTTATTTATTTATTTATTTATTTATTTATTCATTCATTCATTTATTCATTTATTCATTTATTCATTAATTTCACATTTCTTTACTTCCTATCACCTTCAGAGAGCACTTCTGAGCAGTGTACAGTTTCATCAATAAAATGAAGCTTTAAAACCAGAACAATTTAAGATTGTTTTTTAAAAACCAAAGTGTTGTACTCAGCAAAGTATTAATATCAAAATTATTGAGAAAAATGACCCAAACAGAATTATTTCCATTATTTTCTTTTCTATAGTTCTATTTTGTTTTCTTCTCAGCACTTGAACTCTCATACCCCCATTTTTATTTCACGTCTTCCAAAAGTTCATAGCAGTGCGGGAGTTTCTAATGAGATATGATAAATATGTTTCTTTCTGATATTTCTCAAAACACCATTGCAAAGAATGGTAGCGATTAGAAATTAAGCATAATTATTGTCCCTTCTTCTCCAACTCTTAAGGGAACTCCAGCAAACACTGTAAAAACTAGGATTAAGATATTGCATTCTATTAATATCTGCTTAGAAATACAGACATGTATGTAGGGAAAAAAGGATTTGTTTTTCATCTGGGATATTTCAGTAGAAGATCTTCCAGCTCTGTTATTCTGTTAACTTTAGATAAAGTTCATTATCTTAACTTTAGATACAGTTAATGAGTTAGTTGAATGGTAACATAGGAGATACTGTTTGATGTGTACAATGACTACATATTACAAAGAATTTATATAAATTTGTATATTTTGAACATTAATTTTACTTTTTTCCCCAACTATGATAACCATTTCTCCACCCTACACCTGCAAACTTAGTAGTCCTTCTCCAATTGTTCATAAATATTATCAGTCTGGAGATTTAATCATTGCTGCTATTATTTTTCAGGTGTTCTTTCTTACAAATGAGATCACTTTTCAAAGCCTTCCTTCTTGTGATGTCCTTGATCAATACCTGTAAGTATCCTACTACTTCTCCTCCTACTTATAACGCATCTCCTCTTCCCCCACATTGCCACCTGAAGCTGCATTTTCTTTCACTTTTATGCTTAATGCTATTGGTTGCTAGTCAGTTGTTATGACCTGTTCCAGTGATTGTATTTAGTCCTTTTTTAACTCTAGACCTACCCTAATACTGATGTTGAAATTGAGATGAATATTATTATTTTAACCATAAAGTATATGAATTTCATTCCCTTCAGGAAACTTCATTCATTCAACAAAGTCCCTTGTTGAAAGTAAAAATTTTGACTAATCAAAATATTGCAGAAGCTATCTAGTTAATCTTGAGCTTTTTTGCCTTTCATTTCATCCAGATATAAAATAGAAACCCTCTAGGGCATATTTTAGGCTATTATATATCTAGGGTGTGAAAAGAGAACTGGCTTAATTCTCTCAGAAAATATAGATAAGATGGAGATAATGCTGAAATCAAATAGAGACATAGGAAACTGATGACAGAATCTTTTTGTCTGGTGTCATATATTTCTCCTCAGCAAGTTTTAACTCACTTATTGATGACTGAACCACTAGCTCCTCTGGAAGTTTGTTATGGTTCCACTACTCTTTCTGTGAAATAATAAAATTAGTTCTGAACTTCCCTCCTGTCACTGTGAGATTATGCCCCCATGTTCTTATGTTGTAATTAATATTGAGAATACTGCCTTCTAGAACCTTATTCACACGCTCTAATTCATTTAAAGGTTTCAGTCATGTACCCCATTTCCTTCTGCCCTCTAGGATTAATATATTCGCTTCCTCTAATATTTTCTAATATATTTTCTCTCTGCTCTTGTACCATTTTTGTTGCCCATCTCTGGACTCACTCAATCTTATCGATACATTTTTTAAAGTGACGTCTCCAGAAGTGAACACAGTATTTCAAATATGGTCTGACTAAATGCTACCTTAGCTCAACATCAAGTAGTCACAACTGGGTCAGTGTTTCCTAGTTGATACAATTTAAGGCTATTTCTTAGTAAGCAAATTGCAGTTGTCCAGAAGAAACAATAAGCACTAATTTATATTTTTATGTACGTATTGCTCTGTAGGGCAACCCGGGGGTCAGTAACTGAGGCGAAACCAGGTAAAGTCAAACAGGAACGTTTATTACTAACAGAACAGCTAGAGAGAAACAGAGCAAAGAGCTAGGCATTTAACAGCTATTTATACCATAGCTGTCAAACCAACAACCAATAAGGATTTAGTATTCTCCCGCCGGCTGGATGGTGCGTCTTAGCCAATCAGGGCCGCATGTCGTAAGTGCGAGGACCTCATTGTAAGTGCGAGGACCTCATCGTATGTGCGAGGACCTCATCGTAAGAGCGAGGACTCAACACCCCTTCCCCCTTGGATGGAGCAGGCGTAGTCGGCCAGGTAGGCAGGGTGCCTGCACGGCCGGGTAGATCTGCGCAGTTCGGGTTCGGTGGCGGCAGGAGCTGGAGGCGTCTCTGCTATCGGTGGAACTCCCTGCGACTCGTCTGGCACCCTGACGTCAACTTCTTCAGTGGGCGGCTGGAATGGTAAGACTGGTTCCGGAGGCGGGTTTGAGTCAGGGAATGTGGGTAAGTAGTCAGGGACTGGACTTGTTGTGCTGTCTTCCAGGTCGGCTGGGTTTTCCGGCCTGGGCATTAAGCAAGCTCTTAGTTGGTTAATATGGCGATGCCATAGCCGGCCATCGGGCAGCTGGACCTGGTAAGAGTAGGGGCCAGTGACTTGTTCGATGGTCCCGGAGAGCCACCTTGGCTCGCCCCCAAAGTTCTGGGCATAGACAGGGTCGCCCACGACGAAGCTGCGGTGCCGGCCAGTGGAGTCTGGGGGCTTTTCTGGGGCGTAGGAAGGGTGAAGGCGGTCGAGGTCAGTGCGGAGGCATCGGCCCATCAAAAGTTGCGCGGGGCTCCTGTTGATCGAGGGGCATGGAGTTACATGTTGTGCCAACAGGTAGCGGGTCAGTTTCTCTTGCCATTCCCCATGGCCGTAACATGACAGGGTTTCTTTGGCGGACCTCACGGCCCTCTCTGCCAGCCCATTACTGGCAGGGCAAAAGGGTGCAACCCTGGCATGGTGAATCCCGTGGCTTGCCAAGTACACTTGGAAGGCTGCAGAGGATAGCTGGGGGCCATTGTCCAAGACAATGACATCTGGCAGCCCATGGGTGGCAAAGAGTCTTTGTAGGGCTCTTATGAGTGCAGCAGACATGGTAGATGCCATGGTGACTATCTCTACCCACTTAGTATAGGCATCTACCACCACTAGAAACGTTTGCCCATGGAAGGGCCCAGCAAAATCCACATGGATCCTTGACCAGGGCGACTTGGGCATTTCCCATTCTTTAACAGGGACAGTGGGGGCCACTGGTCTAGAGAGTTGGCAGGGTTGGCACTCCACAACCCACTGGGTGGCTGCGTGGTTGAAGTTCGGCCACCAGACGTAGCTGCGTCCTAGGGACTTCATTCTCCCTATGCCCGGGTGTCTTTTGTGCAGGGCTTCTAGGACTGGCTGTTGTAGTTTGGCCAGCACTACAACCCTATTGCCCCATAGGAGGCACTCTTGCAGCACAGATAGCTCATGCTGCCTAATATGGTAGGGTTTGAACTCAGGTCCCACATTCCCAGGTGGCCATCCCCCGTGCACCCAGTCTAAAACTCTGTGGACAGTGGGGTCCTTGGCAGAGTGGGCTGCGATGTTGGCAGCGGTGATTGGCAGGTGTAAAGAGTCAATGAGAAGGACAGGAGAGATAGGAGAGGGGTCATATACAGAGATGGGAAGGGGGCAGCGGCTGAGAGCATCAGCATGGGCAAGGTGCTTGCCAGGGCCATATATGAGGGTGTAAGAATAGGCAGCCAGGAATTCAACCCAGCGTGACATGCGGGGGGAGATAACCTGGAGTGTTGCAATGTTGCCAGCTAGTATGCCTAGGAGGGGCTTGTGATCCATCACAAGAGTGAACGGATGGCCATATAAGTATTCATGGAAGCGCTTGACAGCCGCCACGGCGGCCAGCACTTCCTTATCAATTTGCCCGTAATTGCACTCCATGGAGGAGAGAGTGCATGAATAAAAAGCAGTAGGGCTTCAGTGCCATCATGAAGGACGTGGCTGAGGATTGCCCCAATACCAAAGGGGGAGGCGTCGGCTACTAAGATTAAGGGGAGGCTGTCCGTGTACTGGACAAGAACTGCCTCAGATGTCAAAAGAGATTTGACTGCTGAGAAGGACGTGGCTTCTCGGGTGCCCCAATGCCAAGGGGTCTTCTTGTGTAAGAGGCGGTGAAGGGGTTCAGCTACAGTGGCCTTGTGAGGGAGGAAAGAGCTATAGAAATTTAAGAGGCCAAGGAAGGCTTGTAGGTCCGTTTTATTAATGGGTGTGGGGGCCCTTCTGATGGCAGCTACCTTAGATGGTGTGGGGTGTATGCCGGAGGCATCAATTAGATAGCCTAGAAATTCTAACTGGGATACCCCAATCCTGCATTTCTCTTTCTTGAGCCTGAGTCCAGCCATTTGGAAACGGCGCAGGATGGTCCTTAGCTTCCCCTTAAGGTCTGCTGTGCTAGAAGCTGCGATGATGACATCATCGAAGTATGGAATGACTCCAGGCAGCCCCTGCAGGAGTTGCTCCATAATACCCTGAAAGATGCCCGGGGCAACGCTTATGCCAAACTGGAGATGATGGCAAAGGAATGCTCCCCTCTGTGTAACAATTGTTTGGGCTGCAGCCATGGCCGAATCAACGGGGAGCTGTTGGTAAGCCTGTGCCATGTCCAGTTTGGCAAAAATGGAGCCCTTGCCCAGGGAGTGCAACAAGTGTTGCACCACGGGCACTGGATATGGGTTGGCCTGGAGCGCCTTATTGACGGAATTTTTGTAATCCGTGCAGATGCGGATTGACCAGTCAGGTTTGATGGGTATGACAATAGGGGTCTCCCAGGGGGCGTGGTCTGTGGGCTCTAGGATGCCCTGGGCTATGAGTTTGTCTAACTCCTTGTCAACGAGAGGCTTGAGTGCAAAAGGCACTTGTCGAGGTTTAAGCCTAATAGGGGCAATTTTAGGATCGAGATTGAGGGTGATGGGTGAACGCTTATATTTACCCAACTCTTCGTTAAAGATGTCTACGAATTCTGCCAAGATGCCTTCAAAATCATGCGGGGTGGTGGAATGGATGCCTGTGATGCCTAGCCCCAGAGCGCCAAACCAGTCAAGTCCAAGCAGGCTGGGCAGAGGGTCTCTCACGATGAGCAGGGGTAGCTTGCCTATGAAGGTTCTGACCTAGAATGAGAATGTTGTTGCCTTGGTAGTCTCTGAGGTGAACTTGGCTTGGCAGGAGAGCGCTTTTGCGTATCTTTGGGGCCAGCCGCTACAGGGTGTCCCAGGAGATTAGAGATTTGGATGACCCTGTGTCCAGCTCCATCCGGCAAGGGGTTCCTTCAATGGTCACCGTGAGGTAGATTTTTTTGTTGGGACTGATTTTAGCTTTGCGAGGACCAACCTCGCAGGGGCATTGTTGGCCCTGGAAATGGCAAAACAGTCACCGCCCGGCTTCGGCCCTTTCTGGAACGGTCTGCTAGTGGGCTTGGATGATGTGCCAGGTAGAATGGCCCGGCAGACCCATGCCAAGTGTCCTTTTTTACCACATCTGTGGCGGATGGTGGTCTTAAAGCGACAAGCCATTCTAGGGTGCAATTCTCCGCACCCTTGACAGGGAGACCTCGTGAAGGCTTTGTTTGGGGGGTTTCCCTGTCCTTTGACAGTTCTGAGGTGGCTAACTTCGTCGTCCTCTTCTTCAGCTACCTCAGGGTCTAGTTCTTCTGAGTGGACGGTGCTGGGCTTGTGGATAGGGGCGCTGGTGTGCAATTTGCGGATCTCTAAAGTGGACTTGCTTGATAATTCGCAAGCCTGCGCCTCTTCAATGGCAGTTGTGAGGGTGATCTCTTTTCTCTCGAGCAAGTGACGTTGCACCCTCAGGTCCCTCACATCGCACACGAACTGCTCCAGTAGAGAGTCTTCTAGGTCAGCAAATTCACAATTTAAGGCAGCAGTTCTGAAGGAGGCGATGTAATGGTTAATGGACTATCCCTCTGCTTGCAAAATTTGCCTGAAAGCATACCGGTGGGCGATGCGCGATGGGGTGGGCTCATAGTGGTGCTTGAGCTTTTCCCTCAGGACCTCCCATGGCACCGACTGTACTGGAACCGGGGCTAGCAGGGCCATGGTGACAGAGAACATCTCAGGACCACAGGCATTTAAGAAGTGCACCCTTTTCCGGCTGCTGGTCAGCCCCATGTAGTCAGTTGCCTCCAAGAAACATTCAAACCGTGCCTCATACAATTTCCAGGTTTCTGTAGCCTGGTTGAAGGGGGTGAATGTTGGAGGTGCCATCCTTTAGATGGATGAGCTCTGTTTCTGAGGGAATTTTTCTCTAACACGACGTCTCATCATTTAGTGACTCAGCTGAGTGCTTTGGCTTAGCGCTAGTGATTTCAGCTGTTGACCACCTGTCTCTGTCCTCAGGATCCCACCTTCGTCACCAGAGCTCTGTAGGGCAACCCGGGGGTCAGTAACTGAGGCGAAACCAGGTAAAGTCAAACAGGAACGTTTATTACTAACAGAACAGCTAGAGAGAAACAGAGCAAAGAGCTAGGCATTTAACAGCTATTTATACCATAGCTGTCAAACCAACAACCAATAAGGATTTAGTATTCTCCCGCCGGCTGGATGGTGCATCTTAGCCAATCAGGGCTGTGCATCATAAGTGCGAGGACCTCGTATTAAGTGCGAGGACCTCATCGTAAGTGCGAGGACCTCATTGTAAGAGCGAGGACTCAACATGTATAATATGTATATGTATACATTAAAACAGCTGTCAAATTATGAAACAGAAATATATTGACAGATTCTAACTCTCGCTGAAGGTTTGTCACTCAAAATTACCAGCACACTTTGGCTCTGGCATTTGCTGTAAAGGAGATCAATGAAGATTCTGGGATTTTACCCAATGTTAGCCTTGGTTTCCATATCGCTACTCACTATACTGTGGAAAGTACAACTTATCATTTGACAATGGAATTTCTATCTACAAAGGATAAATTTATACCCAACTACAAATGCAATGAGCAGACCAACACAGTAGCTGTCATTGGAGGACCCCATATTAGCAACTGTCTCAACATGGCAATCACTCTATGCAACTACAAATTTCCCCAGGTGAGACAAAAAATGGATCAATATGAGTTGCTCACCAGCTATTTATTATATTCAAAAGGTGGGTCATTGAAATGGAAATTTGAGCAAAACCATGAATAAGAACATCTTGAAAGGACTGTCCCTTTTTGCTTGATGAGCAATATTGCAGATATCATGTAAAACTAATTTTTAAGTGTAGAGATTTGTTTAAGAGATTTGTGTATCTCACTCAAACCCAGAAATTGGATTAAATAAATACACATGCATTAGTTTTTATTTTTATTTTTATTTTGGAAGAGATCCTTCATTCCTATGTTCTTCTGACTTTCTCCATTTAGATCTCATATGGATCCGCTCCTTTGGTAAATACTGAAACAGCAATGTTTGTCAAATGGATGTTCCCAGAGGAAACCCATCAATTTAAAGCAATACTTCACTTATTGTTACATTTTGGATGGACCTGGGTTGGGTTTCTTTCTCTACTTGAGGAAGAAAGAGAAAGATTCATTCAGAAGAGACTTTCCATGTTTTCAGAGAGAGGAATCTGCTTTCACTTTATAGAATGTATTCCCCAGATTATATATGGTAATGCAGCTGCTGAGTGGATAGAAAATGCAGGTAAAATATTCAAAGTGATCATGGATAGTACAGCCATTGCAGTTGCCTTGAGTGCTGAAATTGCAGGCTTGGTGCCTTTGAGAGTAATGATGTATTTTTTCAATTATGATAATAATCCAAAGGAGAGAAAGGACAAAGTTTGGATCATGACAGCCCAGATGGAGTTCACATCCATTCTAATGCAAAGACCGTTGCCCATTGATTTTCTCCACGGTGCACTTTCTTTTGCCATTCACTCAAAGGAGCTGATCGGATTCCAACAATTTATGCAGAAGAGAAACCCAAACTTAGAAAAAGACGATGGGTTTATTAGGGATTTCTGGAAAGATGCATTTGAATGCTCCTTCTCCAGGGATATTACAGATGGGAATGCTGAAAGGATCTGCACTGGAGAAGAGAAGCTGGAGACTCTTCCTAATTCTGTCTTTGAGACCACCATGAATGGACATAGTTACAGCGTCTACAATGCAGTCTATACTGTAGCACATGCTCTGAAGGCCATGCGCTCTTCCAAACTCCAAGGGGGTCGAAAACTGAATGAGAGGAGATGGAAGCTTTTCCTCCGAGTACCGTGGCAAGTAATGTTGTATAATGAAAAATTTGGGGAAAAACAATTATAATATGAAATTTGGGTTTTTTTGTTTTGTCATGTTTTTTGCTTTAACAATTATAATGCTTTACAGATATTTTTGAAACCTATATACAAGTACTTGATATTTTTGTATCAAAGAAAGTAAAAAAATAGATATAAATCTAATTATCAAGTAAAAGTTGTCAATGGATCACATGAAGAAAATTTCAAGTTTAGTTTGTTTTATTATTTTTTTCAAAAGTAACATCGTGAATCATCCCTGTATGGAATTAAAAGACATCTTGTCCAAGAATTGTTTATCTCAGTGAATTATATCTTGCTTATTCTTTATGGCAGAAAACTGATTTCACAATTTCTGAAATGCTCAATCAAAGCAAAATGATTTCTCAGATATATCACTTTCTTCATTTTTCTCTTGGAATTCTCATCTGACAGTTTTTCATTTCTAAATAGAAAATACATTTCATGAAAAATATTTTTTTGGAGGTGGAAATTTTGTGGACTGATGCAAAATTGAACAGCTTAATTTTCATTAAGCCTAGGGCAAATTGAAGGAAACAAATTGAAATTTTCACATTCCCTTCAAAGAATCCTGATAACTTTTCTGTTTTTTTCTCCTTCCATTAGCTCCACCATTTTTTGCAACAAGTCTCCTTTAACAACAGTGCTGGAGAACAGGTTTCATTTGGCCCGAATGGGGAATTAGAAACTGGATTTGATATTTTCAATTGGGTCACATTTCCAAACAAGTCCTTTCTGAAAGTCCAAATTGGAAAGATCGACCCTCAGGCTCCCCCAGAAAAGCTACTCACCATTTCTGCCAAGGAAGCTGTTTGGCCTCTCATGTTTAACCAGGTATGTCTCATTTTTCCCTTTTCATGGCCTACTAATTTTGCTATGTTAAACTATCCATTTTCAACCACTCTCTTTTTTCTAATCAAGCCTGTTCAAAGACCATAATATAGATATTTGATTTGATTTGACACCACAACAAAATGGGACCTCAAGGAGGGCATACTCAGAGGGGAGCCAGATTTAAAGATTTTCCCAAATCAGCTTCTGGTATATTGCCCCAAACTGATGTTTAGAATACAATTATTGGGAATGATTAATCAATTGGTTAATGTAATAGGTTTGAAATAAGCAGTTAAAGATACAGCAGGGAGTTTACCTCAGGGAGAAAACTGCAAATTGCCACATGGATGTTTGGATTAAATAGGAAGAGTTTGTGTGTGAAAAGAACAATCACAAAAAATAAATTCTGTGTAAATTCTGGTTTTATTTGTGAGCAGGCATTACCTCTTTCCATCTGTAACAAGGAATGTCCTCTTGGCCATAGCAAGATAAAAGTGGAAGGAAAATTATCCTGCTGCTATGACTGTAAACCATGTCCAGAAGGGAAGATAGCTGACCAATTGGGTAAGCAAAGAAATCCTAGAGTTATGACTACAATTGATATCAAAACATCTGTTGCTAAATGAGATGTTTGCTAAGTGAGTTTTGCCCTATTTTAAAACCTCTCTTGCCAAAGCTGTTAAGAAAATCACTGCAGTTGTTAAATTTGTAACCAGTTGTTAAGTGAATCTGGATTGACTTTGTTTGCCAGGAGGTCTCACAAAGTGATCACATGATCCCAGGACACTGTAAATATAAAAAAACAAGTCAGTTCTGAATTTTGACATGTGATTATGGGGCTGCTGCAATGATCGTGTGAAAAATGGTCATAAGTCACTTTTTTTTAGAGCCATTGTAATGTCCAACAGTTACTAAATAAACTGAAACGTTTGAAATTCTTTCCATATTTCAATGAGCTACTTAATGATAAAACGAATCACTTCATTCTAACTTGGAGTATTGGTAGATGTCTCAGATTTCAATTATTCCTTGTTACATTTTACTCAAAAATTAAAAACAGTTTTTTCCAGAAACCTTTGTTCCTTATTATTGGAAATAGAGGTAATTTTGAATTGGTAGGTTTTTTCAATGTTTTCTATTAGTTTTTACCTCCTATTCTACCCAGATTATTCATTAATTTACTGATTGACTTCTGCAATGTATATGGTTGCCTATCTCACATAATAAACCTATGTGGCTTACCACAATAGTTAGAAACACAATCATTTAAAAAACCACTCTTGCCACCAGGTATCAGACAAATCAGACTCCTGAGTCAACCCCCATTATAGTCTAATACTTTAGGGGTACAATAAGGTTTTCCAAATCTGCTATGAGGATAAAAGGTTAGGGATAATTTAGATGGAAAATTATTGGAAAAGGCTGGATACTAAAGACCAGATACAACACTGAACTCTCAGATGACAACATTTAACACAAAAGATCTGGAGCATACATACCTATCAAACTTATTGAGAAAGCCAGATCTCACCTCTAATTTGGCCCAGTGACATTCAGGGATTTAATGGTGATAATCAGAAAATTGAATTGTATAGAGGCGTGATGGTGAACCTATGGCACGTGTGCCACAGGTGGCACGCAGAGCCCACTCTGTGGGCACGCCAGCTGTCACCCCAGCCCAGCTCCAGCTGATCTTTGGGTCTCTGCCGCACATGCAGGGAGGTGCAGGTTGGTGCAGGAAGCTTTCCAAGCCCAAAATGGGCCTCTTGCACCAACCTGGAAGCCAAAACGGGGTTCAGCTGGGGCTCATGCGCAGGGGACACATATATGCGTGGGGGCAGGGCACATGCATGGATGGGGCGCTTGTGCAGGGGGGGTGCTCACATTACATTTTGTGGGTTTGGGCACATGCTCATGCATTAAACACATGTGTGTGTGCACTTTGGGCACTCGGCACCAAAAAGGTTAACCATCACTGGTATAGAGTAAGCAACTAGGAGCCAGTATAGCTCAAGCAGAGTAATTGAACTAGGTGAGTTGAGTGCATATCCACTGCATTGCAAACCACTTATGCTTTTGAAATGGTCTTCAAGGGCAGCACCACATAAAGGGCATACCAGTAATCACATTGGGATCACATTAAGTCTACATAATACTGTAAAATTGGAGCACCCTGAAAATGAAATGATGACATAATGTTTCTATGAATGGTTTCTTTTTCAGACTTGGATGACTGTTTCCCTTGTCCAGAGGATCAATATCCAAACAAGGATAAGGATAGTTGCCTTCCAAAACGTACAATTTATTTAACTTATCAAGAACCTTTGGGGATTTCTTTGGTGGTGATTGCAATCTCCTTTTCTGTCATCTCAGCTGTGGTGCTCGGGATATTCCTTAAACATCAGGACACACCTATTGTGAAAGCCAATAATAGGAACCTCACTTATAGCCTTCTTGCTGCTCTCCTGCTCTCTTTCCTTTGCAGTTTGCTCTTCATTGGGCAACCTGACCAAGTCAAATGTCTCTTGAGACAAACTGCTTTTGGCATCATCTTCTCTGTAGCTCTTTCTTGTATATTGGGGAAAACAATCACAGTGGTCCTTGCTTTCATGGCCACCAAACCCGGATCCAAAATGAGAAAATGGGTGGGGAAAAGGCTGGCTATCTCTATTGTCCTATCTTGCTCCCTGACACAATTCTGCATTTGTGTGGTGTGGCTCACAATTTTTCCTCCCTTCCCAGATTCTGACATGCACTCCATGGCTGAAGAAATTGTTTTACAATGCAATGAAGGTTCAACCACCATGTTTTATACAGTGCTTGGCTTTCTGGGGTTCTTGACTGCTGTCAGTTTCACTGTGGCCTTCCTAGCCAGGAATTTGCCTGACACCTTTAATGAAGCCAAATTTATCACCTTCAGCATGTTGGTCTTTTGCAGTGTCTGGGTGTCGTTTGTTCCCACCTATTTGAGTACCAAGGGAAAATACATGGTGGCTGTAGAGATCTTCTCCATTTTGGCTTCAGCAGCTGGATTACTGGGGTGCATATTTTCCCCCAAATGCTTTATCATTGTTCTGAGACCTAATCTGAATAAGAAGGAGCAACTAATGAAAAAATGAAACTGATTATAACACCATGTCCCTTGAATGAAACCTAATTGATACATACAAAGCAATAATTGTAAATTCACTTCAGAACCTAAAAATGTTCCCTTAATCTATTTTTTAATGCTAGATAATGATTCTGAGCCCTAATCAGAATAGTAGGCAATAACTAATCAAGAGCAAGATAAAATATGCATGAATTGATTTAAATCCTGCAGCCTGTGAGCTTTTGTTGCCATTCCTTTTAAAAGTTCAAAAGACAGTTTTTTATATTTATTTGTTGAGGTCTAATCTTTATCTACTCCCACCATGATCCACACTTGACGTTTATCATTATGGCTAAAATAATTTTAAATTGCAGCAACAGACATGAAAAATTCTTGAACTCCTGGAATGCTCTACCCAACTCCGTTGTTACATCCTCAAACCCTCACAGCTTCAACCTTAAAGTGTCTACCATGGACCTCACCCCATTCCTAAGAGGTCCGTAAGGGGGGTTTGCATAAGCCCACCAATGTGCCTACCATCCCTGTCCTACTGTCCCCATTTATTTGTATTCATTTCCTTCGTTCATGTCCATGTTCATATTTATACCTTTTTTAAAAATATCAACTTTTTTATTTTTAAAACAAAAACAAAACAAAAAAACATTATCATTTCAAACAATTATAGACAGTATGTCGATTGGTGACATTTTTGTGCTCCTCCTCTTTTCACAGTATCACTAAACATCTCAACTTATTTCCATATACCTTTTTTCACTTATTTTATCTCAGCTTCCACTTATTTAAAATTATTAATAATTTCATAATTATCTCCAAGTTCTGTTGTCCATCCATTGATAAAATAAGTCCCATATCAAATAGTATTGCTTAACTTCCTGTTCTCTTATTTCTAATGTCAATTTGCTCATTTCAGCACATTCCATCATTTTCTTAATAATTTCTTCATCAATAGGTATCTTTTCTCCTTTCCAATTTTTGGCAAATACAATTCTAGCCGCTGTTAAAAGGTTCACAATTAAATATTGCAAGTCTTTGTTATATGTCTCTGGTAAGATCCCTAATAAAAATATCTTTGGTTTCAAGTCAATATGTCTCTTTATCATTTTTTCCAACCACGTGTGTATCTTAGTCCAATATCTCTTTGCTTCTGGGCATGTCCACCTCATGTGGTAATAGGATCCTGGAGTCTGGTGACTGTCAGCATTTCAATGCTGGCATAGACAGAGAGAGCAGAGGACAGTGAAAGATAAACTCTGAAACTTTTGCCTGCAAAATCCCTTTGAAGCCTGGTTGTCGTGGAGATTAATGGGGGGGGCACATTCCTGAGAAATGATGGGGAAAAGAAGTCTGAAGAATGACTTGGAAGACAGCCAATGAGAAGCAGAGACTTGGGGGTCGGAAAGGGAGGGATTGGGATGCAAAAGGTCAGTCTTGTCCGCGTGGAGTCATGATCCGGTGGCTGAGGTCAATTAAAGAAAGATTTCCTTAAAGATTGGCAGTTTGGAGATTCCTTTAATCTTGAGACAGTACCGCAGTCTGACAGAGACATTTCCAACACTTCTCCAATTTATTCTGGAACATCCTGGCTATCCTCGTCGGGGGTAGATGCCACCTGTAAAATATCTTATACAAATTCTCCTTATAGGCGGCAGACATTATCATTTTATAGTTATGTGACCACAATTTTTTCCATTTCTCTAAATCAATACCAAAGCCAAAATTGTTCCTCCAAGCTATCATTGATTCTTTAACTTGTTCATCTTCCAATTTTACCTCCAACAAGTATCCATACAACTTTTTAATTACATGGTCATCAGAACCAAATAAGATCTTATCCAAATTAGTCAAAGCATTATAAAAACCTTCTTGTTTGAGATCTTCTCGATATCTAGAAAATATTTGTATATATGAAAACCAATCCATCTTACATCCTTGTTCTTCTATTTCCTGCTTTAATTTGAGTTCACCCTTTTCATCCAATAATTCCCTATATCTAATAATTTGTTCCCTTCTAAATGTCACTGGATATGAAAAAGCTTCAATTGTAGATACCCAGACTGGAATCTTCAAATAGTGATATTTTTTGATCTTCTCCCAATTCAACGACAAGGCTTCCCGTAACTGTTATCTTCGAAAATATCCCTTTGCTTTAGTTCCTTTATACCATAAAAAGGCATGCCATCCCAACAATAAATTATGCCCCTCCAAGTTCAATAGTCTAGTATTTTTCAAAGATATCCATTCTTTAATCTACATTAAACTAGCTGCTTGATAATAAAGTTCAAAATTAGGTAGGCCAAAACCACCTCTCATTTTAGCATCTTTTAGCAGCTTAAATTTTATTCTAGCTTTCTTTCCCTGCCAAATGTATTTCAAAATCATTTTATTCAAATCTGCAAAAAAAACTTATCCAATTTAACTGGAATTGTCTGAAATAAACGCAGAATTCTAGGCAAAATATTCATCTTGATAGTTTCAATGCTACCAATCAAAGATAACTGCATATTTCCCCATTTCACCAAATCCTCTCCTATCTGTTGCTTAAGCTTATTATAATAATTTTCTTTAAGTGAGCTACACCTTGCTCTCAATTGTATCCCCAAATATTTTACCTTGTTTCTGACCTGCAACTTTGAGATCTCCATCAATTCTTCTTTCTGCTTTTTCAGCATATTTTTAGTCATTAACTTTGTCTTATCTTTATTAATTTTCAAATCAGCTATCTTCCCAAACTCTCCAATAATTTCTATCAGCTTACTTATCGATAGTAGTGGTTCTTCAATAATAAAGACCAGGTTATCTGAAAAAGCTTGCAATTTATATTCTTCTTTTCATATTTTCATACCTTTTATCTCTTTATCTTCTCTAATATTTCTATTTAAAATTCCAGCGTTAATATAAACGACAAAGGGGATAGTGGGCAGCCTTGTCTAGTGCCTTTTTCTATCTCAATAAGGTCAGTCAATTCTCCATTAATCATTACCTTTGCCATCTGTTTAGAATATATGGCTTCAATTGCCTGAAGAAATCTCTTCCATTTGAAGCATCATAAATCACCAGTTCACATTGTTGAAGGCTTTTTGTGCGTCTAGGAATACCAGGGCCATCTGTTTTTCAGGGTGTGCTTCATAATATTCTAAAGTATCCAAAATTGTTCTTATATTGTCTCTAATTTGTCTTTTTGACAGGAATCCATTTTGATCTGAGTGCATAAAATTATTCAAATATCTCTTGAGTCTTTCTGCTAGTATTGAAGCAAAAATTTTATAGTCTGAATTAATGATATAGGCCTATAATTTTTTATTTGTTGTGGGTCTGTGTCTTCTTTGTGAATCAGTGTAATATAAGCCTCAGTCCATGATTTAGGTATTTCCTTTTTTGTCATTACTTCATTCGTAACGTCCAGTAGCAGGAGACTTAGGGATTCTTGTAGCGTCCCATAGTATTCGACCAGCAGAATCCTGGTGCCTTCCCATTTTTCTGCTTCTTTTTTTTTATTATTGAAAAAGTTTTTCAAATACAAATTTTCCCCCCTCCTCCCTAACCCCCCTCCCCTCCCCCTGTGACTTCTTCATAATAAAACCCAAATTCATAACAGATTATATAATACTTTACCATCCCCTTACTCCATCCCCATATACTGACCCTTTATTTCTAATAAAATTATCATATCCCCCTTATACTATACATTTCAAAATGACATTCTACTATAACATTATATAATAACTCCTAATTTAGCATAATAATAAATCAAATCTTTTATGTATATTAATCTAACATTTCAAAACAACCTTCCGCTATAAAACTATATAATAAATCCTAATTTAACATTTATTTATTTTTTATTTTATATTGGATTTCTATACCGCCCTTCTCCCTAAGGACTCAGGGCGGTGTACAGCCAGATTAAAAAACATGCAGAACAAATATTAAAAACAATTAAAAGATATATAAATTTGGCCCAATTAAAACTCATTTACCAATTAAAAACGTTTAAAACATTTAAAAACAGTTAAAAATTTCATCTTAAGCCAGCCCGGCTTGTTTAAATAAATGGGTTTTAAGGGCGCGACGGAAGGCACTGAGGTCTTGGATTCTCCTTATCTCTGGGGGGAGCTGATTCCAGAGGGTAGGTGCCCCCACAGAGAAGGCCCTCCCCCTGGGGGTCACCAGCCTGCATTGTTTGGCTGATGGCACCCCGAGGAGGCCCTCTCTGTGGGAGCGCACGGGTCGCTGGGAGGTCGTCGGTAGCAGCAGGCGGTCTCGCAGATAGCTAGGCCCTATGCCATGGAGCGCTTTAAAGGTGATAACCAACACCTTGAAGCGCACCCGGAAGACAACTGGGAGCCAGTGCAGCTCGCGCAGGAGCGGTGTTACATGGGAGCGCCATGCTGCTCCCGTCACTACCCGCGCTGCTGCGTTCTGGACCAGCTGGAGCCTCCGGGTGCTCCTCAAGGGGAGCCCCATGTAGAGAGCGTTGCAGTAGTCAAGGCGAGAGGTGACGAGGGCATGAGTGACTGTGCACAGGGAATCCCGATCAAGAAAGGGCCGCAACTGGCGAATCAGGCGAACCTGACAAAAGGTCCCCCTGGTTACAGCCGTCAGATGTTCCTCCAAGGACAGCTGCATATCCAGGAGGACTCCCAGATTGCGAGCCCTCTCTGTGGGGGCCAATGACTCGCCCCCAATAGTCAGTGATGGAGTCAACTGACTATATCGGGATGCCGGGAGCCACAGCCACTCAGTCTTGGAAGGGTTGAGCTTGAGCCTGTTCCTCCCCATCCAGACCCGTACAGCCTCCAGGCACTGGGACATCACTTCAAGGGCATCGTTGGGGTGGCCTGGGGTGGAGATGTACAGCTGGGTGTCATCAGCGTACTGGTGGTATCTCACCCCAAAGCCACGGATGATCTCACCCAGCGGCTTCACATAAATGTTGAACAGAAGGGGCGAGAGGACCGATCCCTGCGGCACTCCACAAATGAGAGGCCTCGAGGTCGACCTCTGCCCCCCTGCCAACACAAACTGCGACCGGTCGGAGAGAAAGGAGGAGAACCACCGCAACACGGTGCCTCCCACCCCCAACTCTTCCAGCCGGTGCAGCATGATACCATGGTCGATGGTATCAAAAGCCGCTGAGAGGTCTAACAGGACCAGAACAGAGGAACAACCCCTGTCCCGAGCCCTCCAGAGATCATCAACCAACGCGACCAATGCCATTTCTGTGCTGTGCCCAGACCTGAAACCTGACTGGAACGGATCTAGATAAGATGTTTCCTCCAGGAATTGCGGAAACTGTCGTGCGACCACACTCTCAACAACCTTCGCCATAAAGCGAAGGTTGGAGACAGGACGATAGTTGGCCAATATTGCCGGATCCAGGGACGGCTTCTTGAGGAGAGGCCTCACCACCGCCTCTTTCAAGGCGGTGGGGAAGTAACCCTCACTCAACGAAGCGTTGATAACACCCTGGAGCCAGCCTCGTGTAACCTCCCGGGAAGCCAGTACCAACCAGGAGGGACACGGGTCCAGTAAACATGTGGCCGCACTAAGTCTCCCCAAAATCCTGTCCACATCATCAGGAGTCACAGCATCAAACTCCTCCCAGATAACATTCTCAAGACTATTCCTCGTCACCCTGCCCTGATCTACCCAGTCAGAGTCCAAATCCCCCCGGATCTGGGCGATTTTGTCATACAGGTATTGTCCGAAATCCTCCGCCCTGCCTTCTAAGGGATCCTCCCGCACTCCTGGATGGAGCAGGGCGCGGGTCACCCTAAACAGGGCAGCCGGACGATTCCCTGATGACGCAATAGAGGCGGAAAAGTAGTTAGACTTTGCCGTCTCTATCGCCACTAGGTAGGCCTTAATATGCGACCTTACCAGTGTTCGATCAGATTCAGCGAGACTGGCCCTCCAACCGCTCTCCAGGCGTCTTTTCCGGCGCTTCATTTCCCTCAGCTCCTCAGTAAACCAAGGAGCCGCACGGGATCGGCATCGGGTCAGAGGCCGCAAAGGCACAACTCGGTCCAAGGCCCCACCAGCCGCCCGATCCCAGGCGGCTACCAGGTCCTCGGCCGAGTCATGTGCTAGATCCTCAGGAAATGGCCCAAGCTCCGTCTGGAACCTATCAGGATCCATCAGGCGCCTGGGGCGGATCCATCTAATTGGATCCACCTCCCTGCGGCGAGGGGTCGCGGTTCGAAGATCTAGGCGAAGGAGTGAGTGGTCAGACCATGACAAGGGTTCCATGTCTATATCCCCTATAACAAGACCACTCAACCACTGGCCAGAGACAAAAATCAGATCCAGAGTGTGACCTCCCCTGTGAGTAGGGCCATGAACTAACTGGGTCAGGTCCATGGCCGTCATGGAAGCCATGAACTCCCGAGCCACCTCAGACGTTTCACCGACGGATGGCAAGTTGAAATCACCCATGACTAAAAGCCTGGGTGTATCTACTGCCACCGTGGCTATCACGTCGAGTAGCTCAGGTAGGGCTGTTGCCACGCGGCAGGGAGCCAGGTACGTAAGCAACAAGCCCATCTGAACCCCACGGCCCCACCTCACAAGGAGGGACTCACATCCGGCTATCTGAGGCACAGTGGTCTCCCTCGGACCCAGATCCTCGTTAATAATAACCGCCACCCCCCCGCCCCTCCCCTGAGCCCTCGGCTGATGGAATGCTCTGAAGCCTGGTGGGCACATTTCAACCAGAGGGACGCCACCCTCCGGGCCCAACCAGGTCTCCGTAATACCCGCCAGGTCCGCTCCTCCCTCTTGTATAAGATCGTGAATGAGGGGGGCCTTATTGACCACGGACCTGGCATTGCACAGCATCAGCCGAAGGCCCAGCTCCTGAGTATCTAAGCCACCTAGTATCCGAGCAGAGCCTTGGGGACCGGGGCAAGCAATTGCTCTCAGACAGCAAGTGCGAGCCCCCAGCACCTGATGTGGTCCCCTGCTCCCGCCATATCTGCCCCTCCCATTCACCGTGCCGATGGTACAGCCCTCATAGATATCGTCCCCCATCCCTTTCCCAATCCCTCGTCCGGTGCCCCCCGGATCGTTACCCTGTGCCGGGCACGGCTCTGACCCTGGTGGATTTCCCCCCCAATCCGCCTTAGTCGTCTTCCCAATATCTTTAAAAGAATAATTACAACCCCCTCCCCCAGAACCCCTTAAAATCTTTAAAAATTTCCCTAAAAAGCCCCATAAATTCTTCCTTGCTCCATGCCATCTCTCCGGACTCCAAAGTCCGTCATCGAGATAGGCCCTCGATAATGTGGGGGGCCAAATCTGCGAGAGGGGAGAATCTCGCAGGGCGAGGAGTTCCGACACCGAATACATATAGCTATCAAGGGGAAACAGTCCAAGGGTGGGGGACCACTGATGTTATAAGCGTAGGGAAAATTCCAGTCCATGGTTAGGCTGCCAAGCTCCACTGTCCTCTCACGACAGTGGCTAAGGAGGTGCATATCATTCGACCCCGAAAGTTTCCAGGGTGGCCGTCTCTCACCAGGCCAATCCATGGGGACTTTGATAGAAAGCTCAAGGGTGAGGATAGCCATATTCCGCCTCCTCAGCCCCATGTCCATAGAACCAGTATCCCTCCTGGGATTAGCAGCATCAGGGAATCCAATATCCAGCTCAAAGGAGGTTTAAGTTCGTAAATGTTCGTCAGAAAAGTTCTACATGGTAGGGAATCCAGACAGGCCAGATGGAAATGGGAAAAAATTAGGAGTAGTTCAGCAGGCCAAGATGGATGGGAAGCTATGATCGTCGTAGGCCAGTAGGCCAAAGCTCAGTCTGAAGGAAGGAGGGGGGGGATTCAAACCGCATAAGTTTGTAGTCATTTTCCAGCCCCAATAACCCTCAACCTTCCATTCTAGAGGGTAAAGCTCCCCAATTTCGTCCCCCCCCATCCAGCTCACCCTGGGGGGGGGGCTCTGGGTCTCCCTGGGGGTAACCCTTCCCTCAAGGGTCATATACTTTCCAGTCACCCCAAAATCAGACCTAAAACCGCTGCTGAAGAGTCCTGGGCCGTCTGTTTGGAAGTCTTTAGGCCCTTGGGAGCCGCCCCAACCTTAGGCGCCCCCGTCACGACCACCGCCGCGGCCTCCGCAGTCCCCATCGCCATCGTCGCCATCGGCCCCCCCACGGACGTCCCCAGCCGCCCCCTGCCTCCAAAGATCCACCTCGAGGCATCCAGGGGCGTGGGGAACCTCCGTAGGGGCCTCACAACGCCGACATGTATTCAGTTCATAGTCTACCCATTTCCTTCACCCTCATCGTTATATCTCTTAACTCAAATCTTTTACATATATTCATATCTAAACATAATATTCCTTTTCTTAAACTAAACAATCAATAAACTAACCTGTCTCCACCCACTTTCCTACAAGACTACCATACTTAATAAATCTTAATATCTTTATTCTTCTGCCCACTCCCCTAAAAAATATTCCCTTATGTAAATAAAATCCTCTTAAAAAGACTTTAGGCTTGTAATCCATATAATATCTTCTGTAATGTCTTTCAGCTGGATTGTAAACTCCATCACCCATGTTAGGGTAACATCACATCCTAATTCCAACAGTATGTTCGGTATCTTCAATTACCATCTGCCTCCATCAATAGCAAATATCTTCATAAAAAAAAAAAAAAAACAACCACCCGAGTGACTTTATATTTGTATTCCATATAGTGTCTGTAGAGGTGTCTTTTATCCAAATTATTAATTCCAACCACCGTAATAGGGTAACATTTTTCTGCTTCTTGATTGCCTCTGTTAGTTCCATCATCATTAAAGGCCCTTCCAACATTCCCCAACATCTTTGGAAATCTGTGGCAATTTTGCATTATGTAGATACTTTGCCACTTTTTCCTCCTCTATTATCTCTTTCTTATAAAGTTGTGTATAATATTCTTGTATTATTTTCTCCATCTCTTTATTTCCAAATTTACTTTGTCCTTGATCATCAATCAGTTGTATTATTTTTCTTGACTCTCTTTCCTTTTTCAGTTTATATACTAACCATCTTCCTGGTTTATTTGCATTTTCGAAGTAATTCTGTTTGACGTTTCTTATTTTTTGGGCTAATTCTTCCTTCTCCAGTAGGTCCATTTTATGCTTTATTATATCCATTTTAATTTTTACATCTTTCTTATTTGGATCTTTCTGGAGTTCCTTTTCATGTCCTTTTTAATCATCAGTTAATATTTTAAAGGCTTGTCGCTTCTTCACATTTCTTTTCCTTGTATAATCTATGATTAATCCTCTGGCATAGGCCTTCATTGTATCCCAACAATTTTGTGTCGATGTTTCTTCTTTCTTATTTTCTTTAAAGAAAAAGTCCAACTCTCTTTCCATTTTCTGTACAAAGTCTTTCTCTTTTAATATTGTATTATTTAAGGTCCATCTAGATCTTACTTTCCACCCTTTCCAAATGGCAGTCACGGGATTATGGTCCGCCCATAGATTTGTTTCTATTTTCGTTTGTTCTATATTCAAAGTCAAGTCCATTGTTGTCCATATCATATCTAATCTCGACCAAGATGAATGTCTATCGGAATAAAAAGTATATTGTCTATTTTTCCCAATTCTCTCCCTCCAAATATCTTTTAAGTTTATTTCTTCTATCATTTTGAAAAAGAATCTCGGTAATATCTTTCTATTATGTTTTGTTGTTTTGTACGTTTTGTAATCCAAATTTTCATCCACAATTCCATTAAAATCTCCCCTCATACAAATATTGTCGAGGGCCATTTCAATTATTTTTGTTATGTAGTTTTCTATAAAAGTCATGTTGATGGTTATTTGGAGCATATATTGCTACCAAGAGTAATTTTGTATTATTATCAATTATTTCCACCATCAAAATTCTACCTTCTGGATCTACATATTTCTGCTTTGCTGCTATTACATTTTTAATATATAAAGTGACTCCTCTTTTTTTATTTTGTGACAAGGATAAAAAAGTTTCCCTGAGTTTTGGTTGAATCAATAATTGCTCATGTGGTTTTTTTAATATTTACTTCCTGTAAACAAATTATATCAAATTTTAATTTTTCTAGTTTATGAAATACTTTCTTTCTTTTATTGGCCGAATTAAGTCCATTTACATTTATTGAAATTAATTTTCTTTCTTCCATATTCATACTTTATACGTAGGCTTTGTTGTTCTAATTGATCTAACTTCACGCTGTTCCTTATATTCCACAACCCCGCAAACAGCACCTTCTGTTGATTTAAGCATTGCCAATTCTTCTTCTGTAAATTTTATTGGAGCTACTGTAGGTTGAGTTTCTACTTCCATTTCTGCTTCTTTCCCTTTAAGGAATTCATCATAAAAAGCTCTCGCTTTATCAATCGTGTTCAGCCTATATCTTTGAAGTTGCCATGTTAAACCTAATCCTTCTGGAATTAACCATCTACAGTTAACTCCTTTTTGCCTCAAGTTTTTAGTCAGGAATTGATAACCTCTTCTCAAATCTCTCACTTTTCTTGGAATTTGTTTCAGAACTGTCACTTCTTTCCCCTATATTTCAGAGTCTTTTCTCGGGCTGCCTGGAGAATTTGTGCTTTAATCAATTTCTTAGTAAATCTTATATGTACTTCTCTTGGCAGTTTATTATGCACTGCGTATCTTGTGTAGACTCAATAAAACTCATTGACCCCCTCCATCATCTTCTCTTTAGTGACTTCTAATGCCTCAGCCAAAATTCCATTCATAATATCCACTAGATTTTCCCCTTTTTCTTCTTCAACATTTTGGAATCTTAAATAAAATTCTGCTTTGTCCATTTCCCATCCAATTAAGCCAGTTGTTTCTAGTTCAACCTCTCCCAGTCTATTCTCTATTTCCTTCATTTTTTCTTCTTTTTGGTCATCTTTTTCTTCTAATTTTGCCAATCTTTCTTCATATTTTGACATTGTTGTTGAATATTAACCACCTTTTCATCTGTCTTGAGCAGTTGTTGTTCCATTCTCTGAACTTTTTCATCTGTCTTCAATAATTGTTGTTCCATCCTTTGAAGCGTTCGTATGATCGTTTGTGTCAATGATTATTTCTCTTTCTCTTGCTGTTTCATTGCCTGGATAGTACGTTGGCCTCCAGATGGTGAAGAAGATGGTGTAGTTGCTGCAGCTCCCACTGTCGCTACTTTTCTGCTCATTTTGTTCAATTTTCAACCAAAACCACTTTCAAAAGACAAAAAAAGGTATAAATTTAAAAAGTCCAAGTAGAAAAAGGGAGATAATCCAAGATGGGTAAAAATAAAAGGAAAAAAAAATAAAAGTAACAAGTAAAAAAAGAAATATATTTCTTCAGGTTCTTCCAAAACCCTAAGTCTTAGGATATTAACAAAAGGGAAAATATAAAAAAACAAAACAAAACAAAAACAAAAACAAAAGAGAAGTCTTCAGGCTCTTGAGTGCCTTAATCCAATGGTATTATGTAAAATTCTGAAATCTAAAATGTTAAATTAAAAGGAAAATGCAAGGGAAAAAAGAAAAAGAAAGAAAAAATATAAGTAATCCTTCAAACTCCTTTAAATCCAGAGAGCATACAGAGAGTGATTTTTTCCTTTATTCAAACCATAAACAACAACAAAAAGAGAAAAGAAATGGCTGCTCAAAAGAGATCAAAAGCCTTCTAGTATATTTCCTGGCTCCTTCTTCAATTGAATCTAACGAGAGCACCTGTGTAAACAACTTCAGTTGCTCTCC
This sequence comes from Pantherophis guttatus, assembly GCF_059756535.1. Taxonomy (NCBI): domain Eukaryota; kingdom Metazoa; phylum Chordata; class Lepidosauria; order Squamata; family Colubridae; genus Pantherophis; species Pantherophis guttatus. The sequence goes on from NC_142066.1 coordinate 17,741,598, forward strand.
ACTCTTATCACTCAATCCAGACCCTCTTTGTTTATTATAGCTACAAGTCTCTTTTTTCTGCTACTTAAATATAGAAACAAAGTTTCTTCTCCAGCAGATGGCAGCAAATGTTAGCAATACACACTCTCCTGTCTCTCTTATTCTTTTAAAAATTCTTTTCATTTAAAATTAATCAAAAATTGCCTAAAAAAGAAAGGCTCCAGTCCAGATAGTCCAATCAATATCAATCTTAAAAAAGACAAATTTTAAACAGTTCCATGTTCTCTTTTCTTCTTCGGTCCAGTTTAAATCAGTAATAAAAGTAAAGCAATTTCCAAGCTTTTAAATTATATATTTGGGTAAAAAAAATTAATCCCACTTAAAGTTCGCCGCTTCTCATCATTTGCTCTCAATCTCCATATCATTTATCACTTAGGGTGCTCTTTGTATTGTTTTTAAAAAAAGTAAGATCTCTCACCGATCTGTTCTTGTCATTCCTCTTTCCTCCTTCCTGAAACTGTCACAGCCTCAGCAGTTTAATGGCTGCTGCCCCATCACTGGAAAAAGGGCTTTCCTGGATCGACCAGGGATTTTGCGGTGTCCCTGGGATTGACAGGATGTGCCCTCCACTACCAAGTCAAAACAAGACTGTGGGGTCTGGGATGGACCGTCCAATGGGGGGGGGGCTTTTGGCGGAATTTCTGGAGCACCAGAAATTCTTGCTCGTATCGCTGCGACATCAGTTTCCGGTTCCCTACCTGTTATCTTGTACATGTTTGACAAACTAATAAAATAGTTATTGTTACTATTGAAAAAAATATATCCCAAGAACCATTTCTTATATTAATCAGATAGTATTACAAGAGGAAACAGCATCCGAACTTCAAAGGTCTATGGGAACAGCCAAGAATTCATGGCTTTCCTGAATTCCAAAAGGGTTGGGGCCATAAAATCTCCAGGCAATGTTGTTCCATACATGGAAGAAAATATTTGGAAAAGCCTATCCTTTGCATCCTGGTTAATACATTCCCTAAGAAAAGGTGCACACAAGAAACATATTCCTCCAGATCTCATAGGCAAGGCAGACATAATTAGAAAAAGGGGGTCCATAGTTACCATATTCTGTGCCCTGCTTAGCTTGAAGGGCATGTTCTGTCCCTGTCCCCACACACACACAAACAGCCAGCCAGGGGTTAAAGAAGTACTCACACAAGGTTCGTTATCAGGAATTTGACAGCAATATGATAACCGTCTGCCAAGTGCTTTACTACAAGAAGAGGGAGTGTTCCTCCACCAGATAACACTAACGAATACACACAGTTTTCAAAACAGTCCAGCTCAAACATGAAACCTTCAGCAGATCAGGCGTTGTACAAAGTGACTAGCCAGAAGTTAGCTTTGTCCGTCACAGAGTCTAAATGGCCACCACACTCTCTTATATAGCCTGTGGGGTGTGGTCCAGTGACTCAGCTTAATCCCTGGCATGCCTCCTCATCTGCTACAAACGTTTATCTCGCCTTCGTTGGCGTGGATCCAGGAACGACTTATCACCCCCATCGCTGTCATCAGAGACACCTGGCTCCTGGTCAATCTCCTCTCCCTCAGCAGACACCTGAGGCATTGCCAGAGAGGAGGAGCCTGGAGAGGGAGGCCTGGCCGGCTCCTCTCCTTCATGTTCGGAGCCTTCTTCCTCCGATAAGATAGGCTTGGAGGACGGAGCCACAACAGAGCGACATCCAACTTGAATTACAACTATTGTATTAGACATAACCCATGTACCATACTTTTCAGAGTATAAGACACACTCCCCCCCCCAAAATAGGGTGGAAATATTGGTGCATCTTATACACCGAATACAGCCAATTTTGGTCTCCCAAAACCCTGCCCCGCGTGTCCCGTTTTAGCCAAAAAAGGCTCATTTTTTCCCCAAAAAATAGGGCCTGCAGAGGGTTTGGGAGACCTGCAGAGTGCTCACGGGGGCTGGGAAGGGCACAAACACAACACGAGGTTTTGGGAGGTTAAAAACGGGTCAGTTTTTTAAAAAAATTGGGCATTTTTGCTCTCCCCAGTCCCCAGGAGAACTCTGCAGGCCTCCCAAAGCCTCCACAGGCCCCATTTTTGTGAAAAACTGGGATGCACAGAAGGTTTGGAGAGGCCTGCAGAGTGCTCCTGGGGCCGAAGAGAGCAAAAACTTTTTTTTTTCTTGTTTACCTCTTCAAAATCATGATGTGTCTTATACTCTGATGCATCTTATAGTGCGAAAAATATGGTAGCTCTTGAAATAGTTCTGTTATATTAATTAAAAACATGAGATTGTTTAGCAATTCTGTATTTCTGTATCTTTATTTCTTCTCTTTTTACCCTAATCCAAATGGACAATGATACCTTATTAAGGACATGCAACTGTTCATGTAATTTTTACCTCAATAGTTGTTACCTCACATCTCTCTCTGTCTCTGTCTCTCTCTCTCTCTGTCTGTCTCTCTCTCTCTCACACACACACACACATTTTTTTGAAAGAAGACACAACAATCCTTCGGTCCTATACAAATAGATACTTGGAGGGAAGGAACAATCCCTATGATATCATATGGCCATTGGGTATGTCATGACATCATTCTGCAAATACTGCAAACTTTGGCAAGTTTGATTTATGATATGATGGACAATGATTCTGGTGCATAATTTACTCTTGCTTTATGACACCATAGCAGATAAAGTGGTATATCTCTTTTGCTTTGCACAAAGATTCCCTTGAAAGGAAGACAAGTCAGGAAGCTAGACAGTACTGAGAAAGTAAATAATAATAATAATAATAATAATAATAATAATAATAATAATAATAATAATAATACAGACAAACCTTGTGGCTGAAGGGTGGTTTCAATGTCCAGGAAATTTTATTCTCCATAAACTTTCCTTTCTTGATGATCACAACATATAGATAGTTTTTTTTTTCCCATGTCAGAAGCACTGAAGTGCTTCCATGGTGAAAGGATCAGCCGGCAATATCGCCATTGTCTGGGGAACACTCAGTTGGGGGCCCCTTTCAAGTCCTCAATAGGTTTCCCACTGAAATGGTACTCATCTATCTATTCATGGCCATCTGCTTTCAAACTGTTGTGTCAGCAGGAGATGGAAGAAGTGATGAGACCCCATCTCCTCTGCAACATGTGGCAGTAACCTGATCTTGAATGTGAGTTTGCTGATCATCAAACTAGCACCCTAACCAAGCTCAATGGTGATCGAAGATTTAGATGATTAGATTAGATTAGATTAGATTAGATTAGATTAGATTAGATTAGATTAGATTAGATTCCTGCTCTTTTTGGAAAGCCTAAATACATCTTAACTCATTGACTAATATAATCACTTCAGCTTTTACTACCTTCTTTCAAGCTCTTGGGGCAGCTGTGTACTGGAGTGATATTTTTCAAATGAGTAGTCAGCAAACATATTTTAGTTTCTTTATGACAAATGTAAGAGATTCAAGTACTTGGGATGTATTATCTTGAGCTATGAATTTTGGGATAAAGAAATTGAGTCCAGGATTAGCAAGACTAGCTAAACTCTGGGCCAGCTGTGTACCATAGTGATACAATAACCATATTTTCACAAAACTGAAAAAGATTTGTGGTTATCCCTTCTCTCTTGTAATGATGTGAGTCCCAGGCTCTATATTAAAAACCAATCAAACAATTAGAAAGAAAAAGAAAGAAGAGAGAAGAGAAGAGAAGAGAAGAGAAGAGAAGAGAAGAGAAGAGAAAAAGAAAACTCCCAAAAGTTATTTTGATATTTGGATGTTCTCAAAAATGCTGCTGATTGCTTTATCCATAGTGACCAAAAAGGTTTCTTGCCCAGAAGGCATATAAGGAATAATATTAGAACTATATTAGATATTATAGAATATTATGAGATACATAACGAGAAACAGATGGTATTAATATTTGCCTATGCGCAGAAAACCTTTGATAATGTTAAATGGGAATTTATTCTAAATCAATTAATTTATATGGAATTTGGGGAAAAAATTATAGGGATGTGAGGAGCAATTTATTCCAAACAAGAGGCAAAAGTTGTAATTAATGGGGAAACAACAAAAAATTTTCAGATCCAAAAAGGTACAAGATAAGGTTGTCCACTATCACTGCTACTGTTATATTATCATTAGAGGTCTTGACTAGAATAATACGAGAAGATAAACAAATTAGAGGCTTAAAAATTAGGAAAGAAACTTTTAAGGTACAGGCTTTTGTGGACGATCTTGTCTTTATCATTGAAGAGCCTGTGCAATTTGGTGTAAGGCTGATGGAAGTACTGGAAGATATGGAGAAGTAGTTGGCCTAAAGATAAATAAAGACAAAACGAAAATGTTAGTTAAAAATATGACCAAAGTGCAAAAAAAAAAAAAAAAATGGATGGGAAAATAAACATTCAGATAACAGAAAAAAAAAGATATTTAGGAGTTCAATTGACTTCAAGATGCATTACACTTAAAGGAGATAATTACAATAAATTAATTGAACAAATTAAAACCGATTTAGAAACGTGGAAAAAGTTACAACTCTCCTTCATGGGTCCAACAAACACATGGAGGAACTCATTGCCCCTGCAGCCTGTCCACTTCCTCAGGAGTCACAGGCTCAAACTCATCCCATACAATAGGACTAGGACCTGCCCCCAATCAGAGTCCAGGTCCATCCAAATCTGAGCGACTTTATCTGAGAGAAACTGCACAAACTCCTCAGCTCTACCCTGCAAGGGCTCTTCCACATCAAGGAGGGAGCGTGTCACCCTAAATAGGGTGGCTGGGCGCAAATCAGCGGATACAATAAGTGCGGAAAAATGCGAAAATTTTGCCAGCTGTATTGCCACAAAATAAGTCCTAATATAGGCTCTTAAGAGTGTTCGGTCAGATTTGGAGTTACTGGTCCTCCATCGTCGCTCTAGACGTCTCTTCTGGTGCTTCATCTCCTGGAGCTCCTCAGTAAACCAGGGAGCTTTCCTGGATCCACCGGCATGGAGAGGTCACAAAGGCACAATCCGGTCCAGTGCCCTGGATATGGACAAGGGCTTCCCATCTTCATTTCAGTAGTTATTCATTTTGCAGCAATACTTCCTTAATAGTGACAATTTTAATTCCTCCCATTTTAGCATCACCTTCTTAATATGTTTATTCTTTCAATAAGAAATCATATATATTTCTATGCATTTGCGTATGGGTATGTGTGAAAGAGAAAATGTGGAATTTCTGCCAGAAAATGGAGTTATAAAGTTTGCAATAGAAAGGACTGGAATCTTGGCTGGAATCTTGGGTTCTTTCAAATCACCGAGACAACTTTGCTCTGCAACAGCTGTATTATATTTCCTTTCCATCATGGCAGATGGCATGGCATTAAAGCAGGTCAAAGATAGAGGTCTGCATTGTGTTCCACAGGTGGAGAATTTCAGGAAGATTTTGCAATGAAGATGATCTAGGAGATTCTTGTAGGAAGTTATTTTCTCCTGTTAGTCATTTGAAAATACAGCACTACCCCATTTTGGCATTTTTTGATCAACAGAAGACCAAAAGAGTCTTCATTCTGTTTTTTATTCATTCTACTTAGTTTCATTTTTAACTAATCAGTAATATTCTATCATTGCCCTTGTTATTTCTCTCAGAATACTAAAAGTTGAACAAATACTGTTGTTGAACAGAAAAGTCCTGAAATCTTTTGCATCTTTACCATCAAACGAGGGAAAATGAATTCAATTGTTATTTCCTATCATCCCCTGCTATTCCAGGTTTACACAAGCCAAGACAAAGAAAAAGCACTCCTTTCCATGTTGATTAAATGAAAAACAGAAGGACATCTGATAAATCCCTTTTCCAAAAATATAACTTTGAGACATTAGGTAAAGGTAAAGGTTCTCCTTGCACATATGTGCTACACGTTCCCGACTCTAGGGGGCAGTGCTCATCTCCATTTCAAAGCTGAAGAGCCAGCGCTATCCGAAGATGTTTCCATGGTCATGTGGCCGGCACGACTAAACACAAAAGGAGCACAGAACGCTGCTCCCTTCCCACCAAAGGTGGTCCCTATTTTTCTACTTGCATTTTTTAAGTGCTTTCGAACTGCTAGGTTGGCCAAATCTGGGACAAGTAATGGGAGCTCACCCCATTATGTGGCACTAGAGATTTGAACCGCTGAACTGCTGACCTTTCAATCGACAAGCTCAGAGTCTTAGCCAGTGAGCCACCCCATCACATATGAATATATAACAATGTAAATAGTTGATATTAAGTCCTCTGTCCTTTTACCTCTTTGCTACACTTCATTTTTCCCTCTTGTTTCCCCCTATTTTTTGTCCTAATTTGGCCGACCCCTGTTTCTGATGATGTTTAATAAAGGTATGCTGTATTGTTTGTTAGTTCAAATGATTGGCAAGCTCAGCGTCTTAGCCACTGAGCCATCGAGTCATGCGTCCCTCTTTTGGGACGTTAGACAAGGGCTAATTCCAACTCTTTCAAGAAAAAAGTTGTTTCACAGACAAGGAAAACTATATAACATGCTGATAAAAATGTTGTTAAGAATGTTAAAACATTCTTAAAAGAAGGAAGTTAAAGCTAAGGAAAATATAGGCTTTAAGACAGTACATTTACCCCCCAAATAGTAAGTAGGCTCAGTTAAGATGATTATTGTTCCTCAGGTAAAAATGGGAAAGGGTTGTATTTCTTCACTTTGGGGCCTTCCTGCTTTTGTATTGCTTTATTAAAAACAGGAAATAGAGTTGTTTAATTATTTTTTTTGTCTTAGATGTTGCTTGCTATTCAATTCAGGCCTCAGTATGATGATATAGCATTTAGGGAAAAAGATGCACACGGAGCCCCACACTGGATGTTATAATGCATTATATTTGAAGTTTTGTACAATGTCACAATATCCAAAATCTTCATTTCAAACCCTTGGTGGAGAATATGTGGCACACACTATTCTGCAGAACAATATCTCCCATCGTTTTTCAAAATCATTTATCCCCAGCAACATCTCAATAAATCATTTTGTGAAATCATATTTAAGGTGATATAGTAAGAAACTTCTAATGTCCTGTCATTCTTTAATAATGCAATAAATAAACAGAAGATATGGATATGGGAGAGGAATCAAAATGGCCTCTTTACACAAGAAGAAGGGCAAAATGGGAAGATGTGAAGAAATCTGTCCCATAGAATCACCAAGACTCAGATATAACTGAATGGATAACAACATCATCATCAAATGGCAAAAGGTTACAGGTCTTCACTTTGAGGTCTTACTGATTTCTCATGGGTAAAATAATAGAAGGTAATACAGTTGTAGATCTCTCAGTTATTTCTCTGTTTTATATACTGCTTGCTATTCAGTTCTGGCCTCAGTATGATGATAAAGCATTTAGGGAAAAAGATGCATACCAGGAGCCCTGCACTGGATGTTATAATGGAGAAGATCTCCACAGCCACCATATGTTTGCCCCCTGTAGTCAGATAACTAGGAACAAAGGAGAGCCAAACACTGCAGAAAATCAACATGCTGAAGGTGATAAATTTGGCTTCGTTAAAAGAATCTGGTAATTTCCTGGCAAAGAAAGCTACAGTAAAGCTGACAAAGGCTAAGAGGAACATGAAGCCCAAGACACAGTAGAACATGACAAAGGAGTTTTCATTACATTCCAGAACAATTTCTTCTGCCATTAAGTGCATGTTCAAATCAGAGAATGGAGGAAAAGTCAACAGCCAGACAGTACAAAGAACTACTTGAATGAAAGAGCAGAAACATACAATAGAAATGGCCAATCTTTTCCCCACCCATTTCCTCATTGTAGACTTTGGTTGGGTGGCCATGAAAGCTAAAACCACCACAATAGTTTTTGCTAACACGCAGGATACAGCTACAGTAAAAATGACACCAAAAGCACTTTGTCGAAGGAGACAGGTCGCTTTATGAGGTTTGCCAATGAATAGTAAAGCACAAAGGAATGAAAACAGGAGAGAAATGAGAAGGATGTAGGTGAGGTTTCGGTTATTGGCCTTGACGATGGGGGTATCCTGGTACTTAATAAAGATACCCAAAACCAACACTATGATAAAAGAGGAAGAAAGAGAACAAATGGCCAAGATGGACCCCAAAGTTTCCTCATATGTCAGAAATGTTACAGTTTTTGGAAGACATGAATTCTGTTCCTTGTTTGGATACTGATCTTCTGGACATGGAAAACAATCGTCCATATCTAGGAAAAAAATCAGGTAGAAGCATTGTCCTTATACAATGAACTGACATTAATTATTGATTATGTGCATTAAGCTGGTGTCTACTCTTAGGGGCCCATAAATAAATATTCTCCTTTGAACTCATTACTACTCTAAATGCAGCTTCACTTTGCTGATGTTCTGCAGTTCTCCTCTGTCCTTCTTCATCTACCCACATTAGAAGGACTTCCGTAAATATTTCTTTCTAATTCCATTGTCCCATTTTTTACAATCAATCAGATTGTTTAATTCAACATAGAAATGCCAAATAGAGCTGTGGAAAGCATAGGATTTTATCTCCAAATGTGGCTTCTGGTTTGCAGAAGCACAAAATTATATCCTCTCTACATCATTCAAACACACATAGCGTTTCCATGGAATTACATGATAGCTTGAAATGTTGAAGGTGGTCTTCTGAAGTGATTAATATGGATTTGATCTCAATCTCTGCACAGTCTGAATATCAACTATATCAGTATCCCACCACTGCTGTTATGTGAGCTGCCCAGAGAAAATAGGGATTTTTCCTCAGTGTGACAAAATGGAGTTAAGATCTGTATTCTTATCATATTATACAGTTACACTGCATCTATAAACTGTGAGAATGTTTTGTCTGCATAGAAATGAATATTTATGGTATCTAATATCAATACAAAAAGAGTAGTTTTACAAGAAGTAAAAGAGTTCTCAACTCCTCTCTAGGAGAATTTCTTATACTACCAGGCTTGAAATTTTAGGCCTGGATAACCTTGAACTACGCTGCCTACGTTACGACCTAAGCTTAGTACATAATATTATCTACCATAATGTCCTACCTGCTAATAACTACTTTAACTTCAACCTCAATAACACAAGGGCTATCAATAGATACAAACTAAATGCAATCCGCTCTAATCTCGATTGTTGAAAATACGAGTTCATCAATAGAGTAGTAAATGTCTGGAACAGTCTACCTGATCCTGTTGTTAGTTTATCTAACCCCCATCCCTTTTCCTTTAAACTGTCTACAGTGGATCTTACACATTTCTTAAGAGGTCCCTAAGGGGGCGTGCATAAGTGCACCAGCATGCCTACAATCCCTGTTGTAATGTCCCCATTTACATGTAATCATTTCATGTGTTTATGGCTATGTTATTTATATCCATTTATTTGTGCGATTTTTTGATGTGTCCATGTCTATGTCTATACTGATACTGTTTCCTTGTACTTGTTGACAAATATTTAAATGAATAAATAAATAAATACATCTGTAAAATCTGCATCACTCATTGTTCATCACTCACCTATTCTATTTGAAATCTTCCCTTCTGGACAGTGAAGACAGTCATAACAACAAAATGGCTTCCCTTCTATTCTCTTCTTAGCATAACCCAAAGGGCAATAGTTATTACATAGAGAAAGTGGCTGGACCTGTTCATAAAGGATAGAAGAGAATGCTTTGCATTTTTCAAGACTTTGTAATAATAGTTTTGGTCTACAAAGCTTCCACTTTGTATCAGGTTTGGTGGAAAGGCTTGTGAGTGATGTCAGTGAAAAAAAATAAAAGGGAGAAAATGCCATGGGATTTACAGAGCTTCCACAAATAGTCTTTGTTATGGCTCTGTGATTAGAATGTAGTCTTACAGGTTAACTCTATCCATACCCTGATGGATTCAAGGTTGACTCAGCCTTCCATCTTTCCATGTTCGGTAAAATGAGGGCCCAGATTGCTGGGAGTAATATGCTGAAATTGTACAGAGAGTGCTGTAAAGTAATATGGAGCAGTCCTATTGGTAATATAGTCATATAGTTTACCTATTGCTAATATAGTTTACTTTGTCTTCTATGTATTTTTTCAGCTTCCTATAGCCTTTTCTAGTATTCTGGTAAATAACTACTAAAAGAAATCAATGGTTTAGTTTCTATACCATCAACCTGTTGTAGAATGAAGGGACCAAACAACATTCCTGGGTCAGCCAGAGACAGTTTTATTGGGCAAGGTTCAGAGCCAGATTTGTACCTGCAGCTTTGAACAACCCAAGAGCTGTGATATCTCTGTTTTTATACATTTCTAAAACAAAGGATTCAGTGAGATCATACATTTTCCATATATGGTTAACATGAGATCATACATTCTCCATATATGGCTAACACACACCTGTCATATGATAATTGACACATTTCCTCATTAGTAAACCTTTAGTAAACCATTATTTTTAGTTTATAAGATTATCTTTAGCTAGACAACCTTTCTTAAATGCTGTGGTTGTTAATGGGAAATGTACTGCTGTCCTTAGGTAAATTTATTGGATTAAGTAACTCTTTGTAACATATATGTCTTTGTGTCATTCACAGTGAGGTCAGTCAGATGTTTTCCATATGGCTGTCCTTCCGTGACATCTAGGTCTCATCAGAAGATATATTACCACTTAATGGGGTTTAGCTGCTTTTAATGTAATCTCCAAGCAAGCACTTTTCTCTCTTATAATAATGTGAATAGAGAGGGTCTCTCAGAGTTCATGTTCTAAGCACGTCTTCCCCTTATAATAATGTGAATAGAGAGGGTCCTTTAGAGCTCATGTATCTGACTCTGTATGATTCCTTTCTTTTATCCACATTAAACCAAGAACTATTCAATGGCAATTCCTGCTGTGAGTTAAGATGATATATTTTGCATAATGATATGGATTACATATGTAGAAAATTAGTACCCACCCATCTCCTAGAAGAATGAAATATTTTGAGGAATACTTAAAAAGACAGGGTAAAATATTTCCCCTAAGAGAGAAATAGAAATCTTAAGGGAGACAGAAACTCAACCCAAACTCTCTCCCCCCAGCAGATATTTTGTGCCCATTAAGAGAGATTGGGCCATCCTATCTACAAAACAAAAGACTTTCGGCTCCAGGATGATGGGATTAAGACATAACCGTCCAGGACAAAATAGGATTAACCCACTGGCAGCACCACATTGCAGAATCTCTTAAGGACTTTGTATCACTCAGAAAACTTCAACGAAACCTGAGACAACCTACAGAGCTATGTCCCCTACACAGAAAATAGAATGAATGTTCTTGCACAGGAACAGAAAGTTCAAGTTCAAAGCCCAAGAGTAGGTATAAATACCCGTCACTCTCAACTCCATGTGTTCAGCTGCACCAGAGAACCATTTTTTAAGGGACTTTAAGGGGCAGGAGGGTTGTGTGGATTTGGGGGTTAACCTGCAGGGGGAGGGGTCCGGCCCAGCTGTCAATGGGGCCATGGAGGGTGCGGATTCCGGGGGTAAGGGGGACATTAGAATCCATTCTGTTGAGGGCTTTTCCATTAATACGTTGAGTGGGAGGGGCAGATATGGCGGGAGCAGGGGGCCGTATCATGTGGTGGGGGCACGCACTCGCTATCTTCAAGCGGTGGCGTGCCCCAGTCCCCATAGCCCTTCTCGCACTCCAGGCTGTTCAGTCTCTCAGGGCCCGAGCCTTCGGCTGCTGTTGTGCAATGCCAGGTCCATGGTAAATAAAGCCCCCCTCATTTGTGATCTTATTCAAGAGGGGGGAGCGGACCTGGCAGGTATTTGGAGACCTGGTTGGGCCAGGAGGGGGGAGTCCCCCTTGTAGAGATGTGCCCATCAGGCTTCCATGCATTCCATCAGCCGAGAGCCCAGGGCAGGGGCGGTTATTATAAAGGAAGGTCTTGATCCGAGGGAGAGCACTGTTCCATAGATAGCTGGATGTGAGTCCCTTTTTGTGAAGTGGGGCCGTGGAGTACAGATGGGCTTGTTGATCGTGTACCTGGCTCCCTGCCACGTGCCAACGGCCCTGCCCGAGCTGCTCAACATTATTGCCGAGGTGGCGGTTGGTACCCCCAGATTTTTAGTCATGGGGGATTTCAACCTGCCATCTATCGGTGAAGCGTCTGAGGTGGCTCGAGAGTTCATGGCTTCCATGACGGCCATGGACCTTACTCAGTTAATTCATGACCCTACACACATAGGTGGACACACTCTGGACTTGATTTTTGTCTCTGGTCAGTGGTCAAGTGGCCTCAATACAGGGGATATAGTCATCGAACCCTTGTCATGGTCTGACCACTCGCTCCTTCGACTGGACTTTCTAACTGCTGCACCTTGCTGCAGGGAGGCGGGACCGACCAGGTGGTTGCGCCCCAGGCGCCTGATGGATCTTAATAGGTTCCAGATGGAGCTTGGGCCATTTCCTGAGACTCTGGCTCATGACTTGGCTGAAGACCTGGTGGCCGCCTGGGATAGTGCGGCCGCCGGGGCTTTGGACCATGTCGTGCCTTTGTGGCCTCTGACCCGGCACCGAACTCACCTAGCTCCTTGGTTCTCCGAGGAGCTGAGGGAGATGAAGTACTGGAAAAGACGCCTGGAGAGTAGTTGGAGGACCAGCCGCTCCGAATCTGACCGAACACTGGTGAGGTCTCATATTAAGACCTACCTAGTGGTGATAAAAGCGGTGAAATCTAGCTATTTTGCTGCTCTTATCACGTCATCAGATAATCACCCAGCCGCCCTGTTTAGGGTGACCCGCTCCCTCCTCCATCTGGAAGCGCGGGATGATCCCTTGCAGGGTCGAGCTGAGGACTTTGTACAGTATCTGTACGACAAGATTGCTCAGATTCGGGAGGGCCTGGCCTCTGACTGGGTAAGTCCAGATGGGATGACTGAGGCAGGTCTTGAGAGTGTTATCTGGGAGGAGTTTGATCCTGTTGCTCCTGAGGACGTGGATAGGATCCTGGGACGGCTGAACGACCACATGTTTATTGGACCCGTGCCCCTCCTGGTTGGTACTGGCTTCCTGGGAGGTTACACGAGGCTGGCTCCAGGGGATTGTTAACGCTTCTCTGAGTGAGGGGGTCCTGCTGGCCGCTTTGAAAGAAGCGGTGGTGAGGCCCCTCCTCAAGAAGCCTTCCCTGGATCCAGCTATTTTGGCTAACTATCGTCCAGTCTCCAACTTTTGCTTCGTTGCGAAGGTTGTTGAGAGTGTGGTGGCGTGGCAGCTTCCCCAGTACCTGGATGAAGCTGTCTATCTGGACCCGCTCCAGTCCGGTTTCCGGCCTGGGCACAGCACGGAAACGGCATTGGTCGCATTGGTGGATGATCTCTGGAGGGCTCAGGATAGGGGTTGCTCCTCTATCCTGGTCCTGTTAGATCTCTCAGCGGTTTTTGATACCATCGACCATGGTATCATGTTTCACCGGTTGAAGGAGCTGGGGGTGGGGGGCACCGTTCTGCAGTGGTTCTCCTCCTACCTCTCTGACCGGTCACAATCCATGTTGACAGGGGGGCAGCGGTCGACCCCGAGGCGCCTTGTTTGTTGGGTGCCACAAGGGTCGGTCCTCTCGCCCCTTCTGTTCAACATTTATGTGAAGCCGCTGGGCGAGATCATCCGCGGCTTTGGGGTGGAGTTCCATCAGTACGCTGGCGACACTCGGCTGTACATTTCCACCCCAGGCCACCCCAACGATGCCCTTAAAGTGATGTCCCAGTGCCTGGAGGCCGTGCGGGTCTGGATGGGGAGAAACAGGCACTGACTCAACCCTTCCAAGACCGAGTGGCTGTGGATTCCGGCGTCCCGATATAGCCAGCTGGTGCCATCGCTGGCTATTGGGGGTGAATCACTGGCCCCCATGGAGAGGGCTCGCAATTTAGGCATCCTCCTGGATGCACAGCTGTTTTTAGAAGAGCATATGACAGCTGTGGCCAGGGGGACTTTTTATCAAGTTCGCCTGATATGCCAGTTGCATCACTTTCTGGATCGGGACTCCCTGTGCACAGTCACTCAAGCACTCGTCACTTCTCGCCTGGACTACTGCAATGCTCTCTACATGGGGCTCCCCTTGGGGTGCACCCGGAGGCTGCAGTTGGTCCAGAACGTGGCCGCTCGGGGGATTATGGGACCGACGGGGCGCTCACATATAACACCTCTCCTGCGTGAGCTGCACTGGCTTCCTGTGGTCTTCCGGGTGTGCTTCAAGGTGTTGGTAACCACCTTGAAAGCACTCCATGGCTTAGGGCTGGGGTATTTGTGAGACCGCCTTCTGCCTCCAATAGCCTCCCACCGACCGGTTCGCTCACACAGACAGGGCCTCCTCAGGGTGTCGTCGGCCAGCCAGTGCCAGCTGGCGACCCACAGGGGGAGAGCCTTCTCTGTGGCAGCACCTGCCCTCTGGAATAACCTGCCCCCTGAGATACGCATGATATCTGACCTCCGGACTTTTCGTCGGGCCCTGAAGACACACTTGTTCCATCTAGCTGGGCTGGCTTGATCCGATCCTCTCAGTTTTTTAATTGAATTTCGGTTTTAATTGGGTTATTTTAAATTCGGGCCAAAATTATTTAATTGTTTTTTAAAATGTTTTTAAATTTTATATGCTATGTTTTATCCTGGCTGACACCGCCCTAAGTCCCGCAGGAGAAGGGCGGTATAGAAATATAATACTATAAATAAATAAATAAATAAATAAATAAATAAATAAATAAATAAATAAATAAATATGCTTGGTGGTTCTGCTTCATCATTAAACCATCTTTCCAATCAGCTCCCATGTTTCCAGTTTCTTTCTCCCACCATGGAACTGAACCAGGTGGATATTTCTTCCAGCACATAATTAAGAGGTTCTTATGAAATAAATTGGGTTATTTCTACTAATTTTTGGGATTTATTTTGGTTACAATTAAATTGTTACCTTTTCAGCACTGTCTAAATGTGTAAAAGCTTTGTTGACATGGTTATTACATCACTTCTAAAGGCATTTTTTCTTCTTCTAACTTGCAGGAGTACTATATGGCAATTAAACGTTCCTTTCTATAACATCAATCATTATAGGTTTCCCCAGGCATATCTTTTAGTATTTCAGACATAGGAATCACAGGAATTGTCCCACAGCTCACATCTATTCAGTTAAAGCAGTAACTGAATTCCGGATTATCCAAACCTGGTTAAACCTGCTTGGCCAAATGATGGCTTCATCCATTTTTAACCTGTCCTCTTGGGAAGTCACAGATCCTATTCCACCAACTTTGACTTTCAAAAAGGATTTATTTGGGAATGTAACCCAATTGATGACATCAAACCCAGCCTTTAGTTCTCCGTTTTGGTTGAAAGATAGTGTTTCTCCTGCAGTATTATTGAATGAGATGCTTCTTACTATTTGATTGAGCTGCAAACAAAGAATAAAGGGAGGGGACAAACAATTCATCAGGATCTGTTAAATGATGAAAGCCTACCTCCATTTCACAAAGTATATTTCCAAAGTATAGAAAAGAAAGGATAGTTTTTACATGTAGGTTATATCTTAATGGAAGGGACTTGTCTCCATTTTGTGATAAATTCTCAATGGCATACTAGCATATTTAACTGGCCATCCAATGATATGGAGACAAATTTATACAATTGTTTGTCAGACAACACCTTGCCAACAAAAGTGTGTATAGTCAAGGCTATGGTTTTCCAGTTGCAATGCATGGCTGTGAAATTTGGACCATAAGGAAGGCTGAGCATCAAAGAATTGAGGCCTTTGAACTATGGTGCTGGAGAAGACTCCTGTGAGTCCCTTGGACTGCAAGGCAATCAAGCTGGTCAGTACTAGAGGAGATCAACCCTGACTGCTCTTTATAAGGCCAGATCCTGAAGATGAAATTGAAATAGTTTGGCTACCTAATTAGAAGAAAGGACCTACTGGAGAAGAGTCTAATGCTGGGAAAGATTGAGGGCAAAAGAAGAAGGTGACGACAGAGAATGAGGTCGCTGGATGGAGTCACTGAAGCAGTAGGTATGAGCTTAAATGGATTCCAGAGGACAGTAGAGGACAGGAAGGAATGTGGTCCATGGGGTCGCAATGGGTCGGACATCACTTTGCAACTAGCAACAACAATGTCAGACATAACATAACATTATGTTAACATAATGGAGAGTAGAAACCCCTATGACGTGAGACATTACCTTCCATGGATGAAGTTGGAGAAGTTCAATAACTCCTACTTTGCCTACTCTTGCTCTGTTTCTGAAGGTAGTTGAATAAGCAACATGTAATGCTTGTGCCAAAATGTAGACTGCATTGTAGATGCTATAGCTGTGGCCAGTCATGTCCATTTCAAAAACAGATACAGGGAGGGTCTCTATCTTCTCATCACCAGTGCATATCAATGGACTGTCCATTATGGAGTTACTCTTCTCACCAACTATGGAGCCTGAGAACACGCATCCAAATGCCTCCTTCCAAAAAACCCTAATAAAGTCATCTTCTTCATTAAAGTTTGGTTTTCTTGTCTGAAGAAATTCCTGAAATCCTACGACCTCTCTTGAATGAACTGCAAAGGATAGAGCACCATGGAGAAAATCTAGGTCTTCCCATCTCTGAAAAGGAAGAGATGTGAAATCCATCTGGGCTGTCATAATCCAGATTTTACTATTTCCTTGTATTGGTATATCTTCAAATTTTAACATTGAGGGAAACATTCTCAAAATTATCATTATGTCAATTTCGCCTTGAAGTAACACCGAATTGACGGTGCTTTTCATGATAGTGCGGTATATTTTCATCCCTCTTTCCACCATATTGACAATATCAGTCAAATAAGAAGCAAATGGGAATCTTTCAATGAAGTCAAAACAGATCCCATTTTGGGCAAACATGGGAACCACATTTTGTGCAAACTTCTCCCCATTCTCATTATTCACAGTTACAACCCCAATCCATGTCCATTTAAAATTCTGCAGTAGCTGAAGAATTCCCTCATACTGAAGGTCCGTATTTGGAAACATTTGGTGATAGAAACCTGCCTGTTTGTCCTTATTTGTCACTGGAGCAGACCCATACATAAACTATAGAAAATGCAGAAGGATTCAGAAAGGAGACAATAGGCTTTGATTTTTTAAAAAGTGCATTAATGTATATTTTTCATTATAGTACACAAAGCAAAAGTTTAGTTCCATTACATATTAACAGGTTTAGATTTGGCATTTATCACACACACACACACACACACACACACACACACACACACACACACACACACATATATATATATATATATATATATATATATATATATATATATATATATATATATATATATATATATATAGCCTCAATTTTGCTTTGATTTCTTTGGGACTTCCTTTCCTGTATAAACCTTCACGTTTAGTTCAATCTATTGTTTAAGCTCTGGATATTAAATTACTTTGTGAATTCAGTCAATAACATTTGGTGCACCAGAAACTTTCTCGTCCAGTTAACATGGAACATCCAACTATTAACAAGAGTGTTTCTTAGATTTGAAAAGAAGTTTGAAAGAAAAATGTTCCTCTTGATTTCAGTCAATGTTTACTGTATGCCAGCGATCAAGTCTTATTTAAATAAATGGAAAAATTTAACTGGATTGTATCCATACTCCACATATATGGTTACCTGAGGAAATTTGTAGATGTGTAGAATGATGGCCACATGAAGACATACGTCAGTGTCAGGTCCTCCAATCATTGCTACTGGATATTTCTGAATGTCACAGTTGTAATTAGGGATTAATCTGCCTTTAGAGGAAAGGAGTTCCATTGTAGCATGGTACATCCATTTTGGATTAAAATGGCTGTTATAGATTTGAAAGCCCAGGGTAACATTGGGTAAAATATGGGGATTAGTATTGATCTCCTTAACAGCAAATACTAAAGCCAGGATATGTTGGTAAATCTGGGTTATGACCCTGAAGAGAGAGGTACATTATTTGCTATAACTCATTTCTTGCAGAATATGATATCTATTTAGCCTCTCCTTTCAAATATATTATAATATAAGGAGTTGATCCAGTCAATATATGTAACAAGCAATAAGTTTCATTCATTGCCGTACCATCTATTCCATGCCGTGTAGTATTTTGAGTCTACCTTATCTTTTAACTCAAATGTTAATTTATCCATTTCCGCACAATTGTAAAATTTTTGGATTATTAGTTGATCAGTTGGCAATTGATGGTACGACTGGATAAATTAAAAAAAAGGAGAGTTAAAGTAAAATTCTGTAAGAGAATAAAATTAACAAATAGGCACCCTCAACAAGATAAAGGATGTGATAAAGTGACAAAGTCACTTTCTACATTTTTTTTCTCTTTTTCGTTTTGTTTGATTTTCTTTTTCTACTTTTGTTGTGAGTAAGTAATGATGTTCGGATTAATATAAATGTATTCTGTATATACTCGATATGGTATTTTATCTTTTTATGTTTAATAAAGTTTGTTTTTTAATAAAAAAAGTTTCATTCATTGCACTTATTTAAGCTAATAAAATAATCAAAGCACTTTATTGGAAATATATAGTGGCCATCAGATTTAGCTCTTTGGCCAAGTATCTCAATTTTTTTATTCTAGCACAGTATTATTGGCATATCAGTGATGCCTTCACTATTGACCCAGGAAGCAACAGTGAACATCAATCTCTTGGGTATCTTTTTTTATGAGAGTTGCTGATGGGATCTATAATGGAGTTCTTTTTCCACCTTTTCTTCAATTCCATCTTTTCTCTGGAAATACTTACATGGCAAGACTAGGACAGTGCTACTTGTTAGATTAGGCTAGGATGCTCATCCAAAGAAGTTACTAAGGAAGGAACCTTGGGTCTCAACTCCCCCCATGGAGCTTTGTCATTGTGAAAGAAGCAGCACCATTTGTATAAATATGAATATTCAAAAATATAATTAAAGAAAGTATATTGTACATTATCTCCAAAGAGAAGGCCCTGGGTTCCATAGACCAAACCTAATTTTGGTGAAATATAAGGGTGGGGAACAATGACAAAGACATAACTGGACAGAAAGAAACATCAATTCTCTAACATTCTTTGCTTGGCATTTGATGATCCAACATCAATCAAGCAGATAAAGGCACCAAATATGCAAAGTACATAAAATGTTTATGCATATGCAGAGATACTGTAAATACACTGATATAACACATATAGCCAGCAATTATTTCATGCTCTATGTATGACTCAAAACTACATGGTGAATTGGATGCAAACTATCAGCAGACATGTAACTATATCATTTACATAATACAATTCATACAATGCCCTTTCACGTAGTCACCTTCAGGTCTATTTGACATATATCTCTCTGATCATAACTGAATACTTACATGAATTTGATGCAAGACATCAGCATAACAGTTGTTGTGTTATACGAATAATACAATTCAAATAATGAATTTTCACTCACTTATTTCACTCATTCATCTTCAGGTCTATTTGACATATATCTCTCTGGCCATAACTCAATACTTACATACTTTCCTCAAAGAGGTTTCTAGAAGGAGGTGCCTTAAAGTCCATCATCGTATAAAACAGGAAGATCTGAGAAATGATGCTAGCAAAGTGGATGTCCCCTGACTGGTATTGCTTGTGGAGAAGAGGCAGAGGATCTGCAGTGCTGCATTTACTATGAGAAAGGTGACACATTCCTTGTGGACAAAGCATTGATAGGAATGTTATGGACATAATACATAGAAGAAAACAATTCATTCTTCAATGTGTGTCACCTTTCTCCAGCTCGTCTTGTCCTTCTAGATTTTTAACTTATGTCCAAAAGAAATAGTTGCTGCCTGTTTCTGTACTTGTTTTTATATTTAATTTCTGTGCTTATGGAGAAATTGGAAAGCTGAGACATTGAGATAAAAATCACATGCGGTCAAGCAGTAGCTAACTGGAATTGCAGATGGGGATGTTCCAGGGGCAGTTATTAACAGATTTTGATCTATTTGAGGTTTCTCCCTGTCTTCTGATTATAGGTTTTGTCACGTCTTCATGTTTATACTTGTTATTACTATTGAGATAACCACCAACTCCCAGGCCCTGAGGGACCTTGAACAAGAAGGAACAGTTTGTTTGTCATGTCTCCCCAAAAAAAAGAAAAAAAAACCCTCTACTTGACACCAAGCAATAATGGGATTTGAGAGCAAGCCTCAAAGCAGCAAGGATGAACAAGATAATTAAATGCAGGCATGAAAGTCCCAGTTATTTGCAATATTGTATTGCAGTGAAGGGGGAGTACCTATGAAGTCCATAGAAAATAAATGCTACACATAGATGGATGGATGGATGGATGGATGGATGGATGGATGGATGGATGAATGAATGAATGAATGAATGAATGAATGAATGAATGAATGAAAAATCTTGGCAAAGTGATATCATTTGTACTACCTCCATAATTGATCCCATGTTATTTTTCCTTGAAACTGGGTTTACATTTTTGACTTATTGATTTTGCAAAGTTCATATACAATGATCAACTCCTGATTTCATACAGTAACAATACACTGATTTCAGGAGCCACTTCCCCTCCACAAAACAAGAAAACAACAAGAAGAAAAAACACCACACCTCTCAGTTGTTTTGCTCATCCCTAGGACAAACCCCATTGAAGCCAAGCTGGTCACATCTGCCCCCACCCTCATTGGAGACTATCCAGTGTGATGTCTTATCTTTCAAATGAATTCCAGCCTTCTTATTAGAAATCAGGCACATTCTAAAAATGCAAAAGAACACTCTTTTGCATTTTTCTTCATTTCAGTAGTTATTCATTTTTCAACAGTACCTCCTTAATAGTGACAATTTTAATTCTTCCCATTCTTTCTACAAATCTTTCTAAATTTGTAACCAAAATTTACCTGCTTTTTTATATGTCCACCACCTGTGATTATATGTCCAATACCTGGTGATTGTTTACATTTCCAACATTTCAGGAATGTGTTCTAAACATTTTAGCCAATCTTGCCAGGGGGAGATGCCACCTGTAGATCATTTTATAATGATTCTCTTTATATGATGTGGCCAATGTCAGTTTCCAGTTCCTTTCTCAAAGTTTTTGCCAATTATCCAAATGTTATATCCAAAAATTGTAGCCCATACCACCATTGTCTCTTTAACTTGTTCTTCCTACATTTTATACTCTAGTAAATATTTATATGTTGTCTTTATCAGTTTGTCATCAATAATAGTTTATCTAATATCATTAATTCTCTACAAATAACCCATATTTTCACATCCTTCATGTAGCGTGATTGTATTTGCATGTATGACCACCACTCCAGTTCCACTCCTTGTTCTTTTAATTCTAGTCTTGTTTTCAATTCACCCTTCTTGTTTAGTATATCCTTATATGTAACATATGTACTGTATATATATAGGGACACGGTGGCTCAGTGGCTAAGATGCTGAGCTCGTCGATCAAAAGGTCGGTAGTTCAGCGGTTCGAATCTCTAGTGCCATGTAATGGGGTAAGCTCCCATTACTTGTCCCAGCTTCTGCCAACCTAACAGTTAGAAAGCATGTAAAAAATGCAAGTAGAAAAATAGGGACCATCTTTGATTGGAAGGTAACAGTGTTCCGTGCCCCTTTGGCATTTAGTAATGTCTGCCACATGATCACGTAGATGTCTTCGGACAGTGCTGGCTCTTTGGCTTTGAAATGGAGATGAGCACTGCCTACTAGAGTCAAGAACGACTAGCACATATGTGCGAGGGGAACCTTTACCTTTATATGTAACAATTTTTCCCATATTTATAAGATTTGGGTGTATCAATGCTTCTTAGGTGGAGAGCCAGACTGGTATTTTAATATAATTTTGTTGTGTTCCTCTTGATTTCAGTCAGTGTTTACTTTATGCCAGAAATCAAGTCTTATCTAAATGAAATGAGAAATGTAACTGGATTGCATCCATTCACCACCACATATAAAGTTACCTGAGGAAACTTGTAGATATGCAGAATGGTGACCACGTGAAGACATACCTCAATGTCAGGTCCTCCGATTATTGCTACTGGATATTTCTGAATGTCACAGTTGTAATTAGGGATTAATCTGCCTTTAGAGGAAAGGAGTTCCATTGAGGCATGGTACATCCATTTTGAAGTAAAATGGCTGTTGTAGATTTGAAAGCCCAAGGTAACATTGGGTAAAATATGGGGATTAGTATTGATTTCCTTAACAGCAAATACTAAAGCCAGGATATGTTGGTAAATCTGTGTTATGACCTTGAAGAGAGAGGAACACGATCTGCTGTAACTCATTTCTTGCAGAATATGATATCTATTTTGCCTCTCCTTTCAAATATACTGTAATATAAGGAGTTGATCCAGTCTATATATGTAAGAAGCAATAAGTTTCATTCATTGCACTTATTTAAGCTAATAAAATAATCAAAGCACTTTTTTTGAAATATATAAGTAGCCATCAGATTAACCAGTTTCTTCCTCTTTGGCCTGGTATCTCAAGATTTTTATTCTAGGAGAGTATTATTAGATGTCAGTGATGCCTTCACTATTGATCTGGGAAGCTACAGTGAACATCAATCTCTTGTGCATTTTTTTAATGAGTGTTGCTGATGGGATCTATAATGGAGTTCTTTTTCCACCTTTTCTTCAATTCCACCTTTTCTCTGGAAATACTTACATGATACTTACAAGACTAGGATAGTGCTACTTGTCAGATTAGGTTAGGATGTTCATCAAAAGAAGTAACTAGGGAAAGTATCTTGGCTCTCAACTTCCTCCATGGACCTTTGTCGTTGTGAAAGAAGCAGTACCATTTGCATAAATATGAATATTCAAAAATATAATTAAATAAAGTATATTGTGAATTATCTCCAAAGAGAAGGCCCTGGGTTCCACATTCCAAACCTAATGTTGGTGAAATTTAGGGGAGGTGACAACGACAAAGATTTAACTGGACAGAACCAAATATCTATTCTCATCCATTCTTTGCTTGGCATTTGATGACCCAACGTCAATCAAGCAGATAAAGGCACCAAATATGCAAAGTACATAAAATGATTATGCATATGCAGGGACACTGTAAATATACAGATATATCATATATAGCCAGCAATTATTTCATGCTCTACAGATGACTCAAGATTCATGGTAAATTTGATGCAAACTATCAGCACACATGTAACTATATCATATGCATAATACAATTCATACAATGCCCTTTCACCTATTCACCTTCAGGTTTATTTGACATGTATCTTTCTGGGCACAACTGAATACTTACATGAATTTGATGTAAGACATCAGCAGAAATGTAAGTATATTATATGCATAGCATATAACATAACATGTTATATGCATAACACAATTCAAATAATACACTTTCACTCACTCATTTCACTCATTCATCGTCAGGTCTATTTGACATATATCTCTCTGGCCATAAGTCAATACTTACATACTTTCCTCAAAGAGATTGCTAGAAGGAGGTGCCTTAAAGTCCATCATCCTATAAAACAGGAAGATCTGAGAAATGATGCTAGCAAAGTGGATGTCCCCTGACTGGTATTGCTTGTGGAGAATAGGCAGAGTATCTGCCGTGCTGCATTTACTATCAGAAAGGTGATACATTCCTTGTAGACAAAGCATTGATAGGAATATTATGGACATAATACATAGAAGAAAACAATTCATTCTTCAGTGCATGTCACCTTGTTCCACCTCGTCTTGTCCTTCTAGATTCTCTATTATGTCCAAAAGAAAGAATTCCTGTATGTCTTTGTATTTTGTTTCTGTGTGTATGGAGAAATGGGAAAGCTCAGACTTTGAGATAAAAATCACATGTGGTCAAGCACTGGCTAACTGGAATTGAAGAAGGGGATATTCCAGGGGCAAGAATTAACAGATTTTGATCTATTTAAGGTTTTTCCCTGTCTTCTGATTATAAGTTTTTTCATGTCTTCATGCTTATACTGGTTATTACGTTTGAGATAACCACCAACTCCCAGGCCCTGAGGGACCTTGAACAAGAAGGAATAGTTTGTTTGTCATGTCTGAAAACAAAATCTTTACCTGACACCAAGTGATAATGGGATTTTACAGCAAGCCTCAAAGCAGCAAGGATGAAAAAGATAATTAAATGCAGGCATGAAAGTCAAAGTTATTTGCAATGTTGTATTTATAACAATGAAGGGGGAATCCCTATGAAGTCCATAGAAAATAAATGCTACACGTGAATGGATGGATGGATGGATGGATGGATTAATTGATTGATTAATTAATTAAAATATCCTGGCAAAGTGGTATCATTTGTACTACCTCCATAATTGATCCCGTGGTATTGTTCCTAGAAACTGGGTTTACATGATTTGTTTTTTAATAGTTTGACTTATTGATTTTGCAAAGTCTATATACAATGATCAACTTCTGATTTCATACGGTGATCAAACACTGATTTCAGGAGCCACTTCCCTTCCACAAAGCAAGAAAACAACAAGAAGAAAAAACACCACACCTCTCAGTTGTATTGCTAATCCAAACCCCATTGAAGCCAGGCTGTTCACATCTGCCCCCACCCCATTAAAGACTATCTAGTGTGATTTCCTATCTTTCAAATGAATTCCAGCCTTCTTAGTGGAAATCAGGTATGTTCTTAAAATGCAAAAGAACACTATGTTAAAATATATGAAAAAAAAAAGAAAGAAAATAAACTTTTAAAAGGTGGCTTCCAATCTTCCTTTCAGCAGTTATTTATTTTTCAGCAATATCTCCCCAATTGTAACAATTTTAATTCCTCCCATTTTAATATCACCTTCTTAATATGTTTCTTAATAAGAAATCATATATATTTGTATACATGGATATATGTGTGTTCCTTTAGGAACTAAAGAGCCTCTTGAGGAACTAAAGAGCCTCTTGATGCGGGTTAATTAGGAGAGTGCAAAAGTTGGCTTCAAACTCAACATTAAGAAAACTAAGATCATGGCATCCGGCCCTCTCAATTCCTGGGGAATAGATGGGGAAGAAATGGAGAAAGTGACAGATTTTATATTCCTGGGCTCCAAGATCACTGCAGATCGGGACTGCAGATCGGGACTGCAGCCAAGAAAATAAAAGACTCTTCCTCCTGGGGAGGAAAGCTATGGCAAATCTAGACAGCATTCTAAAAAGCAGAGACATTACCCTGCCAACAAAAGTACTTATAGTCAAGGCTATGGTTTTCCTATGTGAAATGAATGGCTGTGAAAGTTGGACCATAAGAAAGGCTGAGCACCAAACCGGTCAGTCCTAGACGAGATCAACCCTGACTATTCTTTAGAAGACCAGATCCTGAAGATGAAACTCAAATACTTTGGCCACCTAATGAGAAGGAAGGACTCACTGGAGAAGAGCCTAATGCTGGGAAAGATTGAGGGCAAAAGAGGGGGACAACAGAGGTGGCTGGATGAAGTAGTAGGCGTGAGCTTAAATGGACTCTGGAGGGATGATAGAGGGCAAGAAGGACTGGAGGAATGTTGTCCATATGGTTGCAATGGGCTGGACACAACTTCACAACTAACAACAACAACATATGTGTGTGTGTGTATGTATGTGTATGAAAGGAAAATGTGGAATTTTTGTCAGAAAATGGAGTTATAAAGATTGCAATAGAGAGGACATCAAAAGAACATATGGGCTGGAATCTTTGGTTGTTTCAAATCGCCAGACAACTCTGCTCTGCAACAGCTGTATTATATTTTCTTTCCAACATTGCAGATGGCATGACATTAAAGCAGGTCAAAGAGAGTGGTCTGCATGGTGTTCCACAGGTGAAGAATTTCAGGAAGATTTTGCAATGACGATGGGGTACGAGATTCTTGTAAGGAGTTGTTTTCTCCTGTTAGTCATTTGAAAATACAGCAGTGTCATGTTTTGGCATTTTTTGATCAACATAAGGCCAAAGGAGTCTTCATTCTATATGCCATTCATTATACATACAGTAGAACTTCTGGTCACGAACGCTTTTGACCACAAATCTGGTTCCGACCAAAAAATTCACAATTTTTTTTCCACAGCCGATTTCCCCTTCCGTGCCATTTTTTTGGGTAAGTGCCAAATTTCCAAAATTTTCCAAAATTATGACCAAATCTGTTTGCGACCAAAGTTATGGAATGAATTATGGTTGCGACCAGAGGTTCTACTGTAGTTTAATCTTTAAATAATCAATAATATTCTAGCACTTGCCCTTGCTATTTGTCTCAGAATACTAAAAGACAACAACAGCAATGTCCTGAAATCATTTGCTTCTTTAGCATCATGCGTGGGAAGATGCCTTCAATACATATTTCCTATCATCACCTGCTATTCCAGGTTTACACAAGCCAAGACCAAGACCACGTTCATTAATTGAAAAACAGAAGGACATCTGATAAATCCCTTTGCCGAACTTTGAGACATTATGCTAATACCAACCCTTTCAAGTTGTTTCACAGACAAAGAAAACTATATAACAGGCTGATTAAAGTGTTGTTAAGAATTTTAAAGCATTCTTTAAAAAAGGAAGTTAACGCTAAGGAAAATATAGGTTTTAAGACAATACATTTACCCCCAAAATAGTAAGTAGGCTCCTTTAAGATGATTATTGTTCCTCAGTAAAAATGGGAAAGGTTTGTATATCTTCACTCTGGGGCCTTATTGCTTTTGTATGCTAAATTAAAAACAGGAAATAGAGTTGTTTAATTATTTTTTTTGTCTTAGATGTTGCTTGCTATTCAGTTCAGGCTTCAGTGTGATGATATAGCATTTAGGGAAAAATATGCACACAAGGAGTCCCCCACTGGATGTTATAATGGAGAAGATCTCCACAGCCACCATATTTTTGCCCCCTGTAGTCAGATAACTAGGAACAAAGGAGAGCCAAACACTGCAGAAAATCAACATGCTGAAGGTGATAAATTTGGCTTCATTAAAAGAGTCTGGTAATTTCCTGGCAAAGAAAGCTACCGTAAAGCTGACAAGGGCTAAGAGGAACATGAAGCCCAAGACACAGTAGAACATGACAAAGGAGTTTTCATTACATTCCAGAACAATTTCTTCCGCCATTAAGTGCATATTGAAATCAGGGAATGGAGGAAAAGTCAACAGCCAGACAGTACAAAGAACTACTTGAATGAAAGAGCAGAAAAATACAATGGAAATGGCCAATCTTTTCCCCACCCATTTCCTCATTGTAGACTTTGGTTGGGTGGCCATGAAAGCTAAAATGACCACAATTGTTTTTGCTAACACGCATGATACAGCTACAGTAAAAATGACACCAAAAGCACTTTGTCTAAGGAGACAGGTCACTTTATGAGATTTGCCAATAAATAGTAAAGCACAAAGGAACGAAAACAGTAGAGAAATGAGAAGGATGTAGGTGAGGTTTCGGTTGTTGGCCTTGACGATGGGCGTATCCTGGTACTTAATGAAGATACCCAGAACCAACACTGTGATAAAAGAGGAAGAAAGAGAAAAAATGGCCAAGATGGACCCCAAAGTTTCCTCATATGTCAGGGATGTTACAGTTTTTGGAAGACATGAATTCTGTTCCTTGTTTGGATACTGATCTTCTGGACATGGAAAACAGTCGTCCATATCTAGGAAAAAAATCAGGTTAGAAACATAATTGTTCTAAAATTAAACTGAAAGGATATGAATGCACTGCTCTGAGGATACCATGAAGTTTTGTTATCTCAGTCTGAGGTCTTCAGCCCTGTAACTGCTGGCACAATAAGCATATGAGCTTTTCTTTTAAGTTAAATTTTATTAGGAGTAAAAACTGGAAAACTGATTCTAACTATAAAACCAGGATTAGAAAACATTATTGAAGTATTTACACGTATTTGTTTTTAAGTCAGACTTTAGAAATCGATGAAGCTTCTTGATTTTTTTTTTTGTGAATTGTTTACTATAACTATTTTATT
This sequence comes from Pantherophis guttatus, assembly GCF_059756535.1. NCBI lineage: Eukaryota > Metazoa > Chordata > Lepidosauria > Squamata > Colubridae > Pantherophis > Pantherophis guttatus. Next base: position 17,769,544 of record NC_142066.1, read on the forward strand.
AAATCTCAGAAGGATTGACCACTGAAAGGTCACCTGGATCTGCCAAGACAAGTCTGGAACTTAGGTTTTCCACTCCATCTTCCATAACTTAACTACTATACCAAATTTTATTTTTATGACTGAGACGACATGAAGTAAAAAATGTGGGTGATGACACTATGAAGAAAATAAATGGATGTAAGAGTCAGAGTGTCATTAAGTATGAAATAGACAAGTTGTGCAGTGTAAGTATGGTAAGAAAGTTTACAGCAGACTGAAGGGCCACCTTTTTTTCTTTGAGGCTCCACCTACATTGTAGGAAGTAGATCCTTCCAATGGCATTGCAAATACAAAGTGGAAAGATGCATGAAAAACAAAGGCTTGTTTATAACAATGTTTCCCCCCCACAGAAAAAGTTATCAACTATATCTGAGAAATAAGGATTCCCTCTGATTTATTGCATTGTCCTTGTACAATGAAGTGACATTAATTATTGATTATGTGCAGTCAACCTGGTATCAACCCTTAGGGGTCCATAAATAGACATTCTCCATGGAACATGTACCTAATCTGGCCTTTTTGTCTTCCATCAGTGCACTCATCACCACTCTAAATGTAGCTATTCACTTTACTACTAGTTCTGCAGTTCTCCTCTGCCGGTTCAAACCGGTTCTCCAGAATCGGTTGTTCCGATTCTGCGTGGTTCAGAGAACTGGCAAATCGGACCATTGACTGGCCCCGCCATGCCCATTTTTCGGACTGTTTTCAGGGCATTTTTTGGGGCATTTTCCTGCCCAAAATTGGCACAAAAAATGGCCTGAAAATGGAATGGCCCAAGAAACTGCCTGAAAATGGTCCATGAAATGGCCCAAAAAGCTGGTTGTGAGATGAAGAGAAGCCAGGTGAGCCAAACCCAGACAGATCCCAGGTCCCCTCGTCCCAGAAGCAGCAACCTCAGACTCTTCCCCCCTGTACTAGCCCCCTTCTTTGCACGGGATCACCCAGCAACAGAGACAGAGAGGGAGAAGGGGGCGGCATTTCTGTGTGCTTCAGTTTCTGTGTGGCACTCTCCCCTCAATGCTAGTGGCTGCCGCTCCCCTCTTCTCTCTCTCTGTCTCTGCTGCTGGGCAATCCCATGTGAAGAATGGGGCTAGCAGAGAGTATTGGTGGTATTCAGCTGATTCAGACTGGTTCAGGCGAACCGGTAGTGGCCACTTGCAGGTGGGCTTGCCCACCTGCCCCAGCACTATGCCATCCTATTTAGCCATGTTTTCTAAGCTGCGTGCATGCATGTAAGCAGGAGGCGAGCAAACAAATGCACAGAAGGCCGGGCGCATGTGTGGAAGGCACATACACGATGACATTTTTGTTGTGCACTGAAATGTTGGTCAAATTATGTGAAACCCACCTCTGAGTTTGAGGAGATGAGGGGATCCGGGAAATGTCTGGATCCAGCTTACCCATCTTCTCTCGCAGCCAGCTTTCCCAGTCTAACTTGACGCAGTCTCTCTCTCTCTCACACACACACACATGCATGTGCACAGACACACAGACACACACACACAGGTTGGATGTTTCCTTCCTTCCCCCCTGGAGACCCCTGGAGACCCTCCCCATCCCTGATTGTCCCACACAGGTATCACCCACACAAGTGAATTGGCCATGCCCAATTACTCCCATGACCCCCCACCAGCCATGCCCACCAGCCACTTATTAGGGCAGAGAACCAGTTGTTAAAAAATTTGGAGCCCACCACTGAGTGTATTCATATCATAATATACACTTAACACTACATCTATAAACTGTGAGAAAGTTTTGGCTGTATAGAAGTAAATATCCCTTGTACTTTATAACAATACATTGTTCAAATGTGCATCGTTTATCTTTTGTCACTCACCTATCAGATTGGAAAATTTCCCTTCTGGACAGTGAAGACAATCGTAACAACAAAATGGCTTCCCTTCTATTTTGGTCTTAGCATAACCCAAAGAGCAATAGTTATTACATAGAGAAAGTGGTCGGATCTGTTAATAAAGGATAGAAGAGAATGCTTTGCATTTTCCACTCCATTGTGCAGTATTTGTATTATCTACAAAGCTCCCACTTTGTATCAGGTTTGGGGAGAAGCCTTGTGAGTGATGTCAATGCAAAGAAACAAAGGGAGGAAAATACCATGGCATTTACAGAGTTCCCACACATAAACTTTACTGTGTATTTTTATTGATGCTAGGTAAAAACATCCTTGAGTCAAGGTCATCTTCTACAGACATAAAAATACATCCGTATAGCTCTCTTGACCATGGAACAAAGGCAATTTACCTTGTCTTCTTTGTGTTTTTTTCCCCTGAACTTTCTAGGGCCTTGCAATTTTCTAGTATTCTGGTTAATAGCTACCAAGATAAATCACATCATTTAGATTTTATTACCATTAACGAAGTCTGTTAGATGCTGATTACTGTTGTGATTTAAGATTATATATGTGTGTGTTTGTGTATATTATATAATGATATGGGTTATATAATTCAGAAGATTTTATGGAATAGATTCAGATAGTTATACTAAATTTGGGAAATATTTTGGTTACAAATCAATTGTTCCACTTTTCAACACTGTATCTCTCTCTCTCTCTCTCTCTCTCTCTCTCTCTCTCTCTCTCTCTCTCTGTGTGTGTGTGTGTGTGTGTGTGTAAAACATTTGTTTACACGTTTGCATTATTACATAAATTCTGAAGGTTTTTTTTTACGTTGTTGAGAGTTTTGTCAATTTGTCCCACCCCCTAAAATTAATAATTTCAAATATTCCCTGCCATATCTTTTAGTATTTCAGAGAAGAGAAATACTGGAACTATCCCACAGTTCACCCCTCATTCTGGATTATCCAAACCTGGTTGAACCTTCTTGGCCAAATGATGGCTTCTTCATCAATTTTTAATATATCCTCTTGGGAAGTCACAGATCCTATTCCACCAACTTTGACTTTCAAGAAGGATTTGTTTGGGAATGTGACCCAATTGATGACATCAAATCCAGCCTCTAGTTCTCCATTTTGATTGAAAGACAGTGCTTCTCCTGCAGTATTATTGAATGAGATGCTTCTTACAAATTGATTGAACTACAAAACAAAAAACAGAGACTAAAGGGAGGCGACAAACCATTCATCAGGATCTGTAAAGTGCTGAAATATGGGAAAGAAAATATATTTTTATATGTAAGCTATATTTTAATGGAAGGGACAAACAGTGTCTACCATCCTATGACAAGTTCTCAATATATACACTACAAGCATCCTTAAATCTTATAATCTGAGTCTTGGAAAACACTAGAGGGAAGGGTTTTTTGTGAGACTTTGATTGGAGTGGAAGAAAGCAGCCAAGACAAATAGAATAGAATAGAATAGAATAGAATAGAATAGAATAGAATAGAATAGAATAGAATAGAATAGAATAGAATAACAGAGTTGGAAAGGAGCTTGGAGGTTTTCTACTCCGACCCCCAGTTTAGGCAGGAAACCCTACACCACTTCAGACAAATGGTTATCTAATCTCTTCTTAAAAACATCCAGTGTTAGAGCATTTACAATTTCTGGAGGCAAGTTGTTCTGCTGATTAATTGTTCTAACTGTCAGGAAATTTCTCCTTAGTTCTAAGCTGCTTCTCTCCTTGATTAGCCTAGTAAAGCAATTTATACAATACGTTCATATCCATTCTATTCTAAATTCAGATGTTCAGGATAAATTCAGAAGGAGTATTGATTTTCTTTAGAAGTATGTTGTTGGAAAACCTTTTAGCTGAAAGAGTAAAACAAATGTGTAAACCAGGGATTCTGCAATTAATTAAATGTTACAGCCAAACGCAGAAGAAAGAAATTTAATTGATTGATTATATTGTATTTGCATGCTGTCATTCAACCAATTCAGGAAATTCCCACTAGTCTCATAACTAAGTTAAAAAGGAGATAATAATAATATTTAAATGCTTTTAGGTATAATATTGAAGAAAATATCATCTAATAATTAAATTCAGTTAGAAAACTTCCTGAAACATATAAAAAAGAAATAGAAACAGTAAGAAAAAAAATCAGGGTATTTAATGCGTAGCAATACTCAAATATGGTTTTTGTTTGTCTAAGAGATATTAACATAAATGCAAAGCAGAAAGGAATATATCTAAAGGTATTCAGTATGAATCCTTGGATGTTCATGGAAAGGCATTTTGCTTTTTTCCTGACCCCATCTGTTTTTTTGGAATCTTATTTTATTGGGGAGAAAATAAACTGTAACCAAAGCAAAATGATATTGAAGTAGATATTTAATATGGCCATTGTAGGATGTAGAGACAAATGTACATATTTGTGTGTCTGTGATATATGAAGAAAATAGAGAGAAGAAAGCCCTATGACTTGAGACATTACCTTCCATGGATGAAGTTTGAGAAGTTCAATAAGTCCTACTTTGCTTATTCTTGCTCTATTTTTGAAGGTTGTTGAATAAGCAACATGTAATGCTTGTGCCAAAATATAGACTGCATTGTAGATGCTATAGCTGTGGCCAGTCATGTCTGTTTCAAAAACGGATACAGGGAGGGTCTCTATCTTCTCATCACCAGTGCAAATCGGTTGACTGTCCATCCTGGAATTGGTCTTCTCATCAATTAAGGTGCCTGAGAACACACATCCAAATGCCTCTTCCCAGAAAACCCTAATAAAATCATCTTCTTGTTTGAAGTTTGGTTTTATCATCCGAAGAAATTCCCGAAACCCTAGGACTTCTTTTGAATGAACCGCAAAGGATAGAGCCCCATGGAGAAAATCTAGATCTTCCCATCTCTGGAAGGGAAGAGACGTGAAATCCATCTGAGCTGTCATAATCCAGATTTTACTCTTTAGTTGTAATGGTATCTCTTCAAATTTGGACATAGAGTGAAACATTCTCAAAATTATCATTATTTCAATTTCACCTTGAATTAAAACTGCATTGACGGTGCTGTTCATGACAATGCTGTGTATTTGCATCCCTTCTTTCACTGTACTGGCAATGTCAGTAGAATAAGAAGCAAATGGGAATCTTTCAATGAAGTCAAAACAGATCCCACTTTGGGCAAATATGGGTATCACATTTTGTACAAATTTCTCCCCATTCTCATTATTCACCAATAGTACCCCAATCCACGTCCATTTAAAATGCTGCAGTAGCTGAAGAATTCCCTTATACTGAAGGTCCGTATTTGGAAACATTTGGTGATAGAAACCTGCCTGTTTGTCCTTATTTGTCACTGGAGCAGAGCCATACATCAACTATAGAAAAAGCAGAAGAATTAAGAAAGGAAACTATATGCTTTTAATTTTTTACAAGTGTGTCAAAAGAATTTTTTCTCTCACTATAATACACAAAACAAAACTTTACCTCCATTGCATCTTAATTTTAGTTTATTTTTTTAATTTGATTTATATGCCGCCCTTCTCCGGAGACTCAGGGCGGCTTACAATGTGCTAAGCAACAGCCTTCATCCTTTTGTATATTTATACAAAGTCAGCTTATTGCCCCCACACAACTGGGTCCTCAATTTACCTACCTTAGAAAGGATGGAAGGCTGAGTCAGCCTTGAGCCTGGCGAGATTCGAACCTGCAGTAATTGCAGGCAGCTGGTCTTAATAACAGGGTGCTTTAGACCACTGTACTGCCAAGGCTCTTTTGTTTTAGATTTGGCAGTTGTGTTCCTCCAACACTTTCATGAATAAAAATTTAAGAGAAGTTGTGCAAAATCTATCAATCTTTGTTTGTCTTAATCATCCCTTAATTACTTTGTGGCTTCCTTTCCTTTATGAATTAGGACATTTTATGCAATCTATTATTTTAAATTCAGAATAGGAACTGATTTATATATTAAGAATGTTCTGTGAATTCAGCAAGTAATATTTGGTGCACCCGGAATTTTCTAGTCCATTTAATTTGAATATGGTTCTCCATCCTCATAACCATGCAATTGAAGAAGGAGTGACTGTTAATATATGTTTCTTTGATTTCAAAATAAAGTTGAAAGAAAAATGTTCCTCTTTTTTTTTCTCCCTGGATTTTTTTTTATTTTTTATTTTATTATTTACATATACTTATATTGAATACAGTGTGACCATCCTGGCGATTCATCCACCATAAAAAAACAAGGTGAAAGACAAATAACATATATACGACTTACACAGTGTTAGTATTGTACAATTATTATTTTTTTTTATTGAAAAAGTTTTCAAATACAAATTTTCCCCCTTTTTTTCCCTCCCCTCCCCCTCCCTAACCCCCCCTCCCCACCCATCCCCCCCTGTGACTTCTTCGTAACAAAAAACCTAATTCATAACAGATTACTTACTCCCTCCTCTAAATACTGACCTTTACTTACTAAAAATATTATTAATATTATAACATCCCCCTTTATCCATACATTTCAGAAAAGAAAAAAAAAAGAAAAAAACATTATACTATAACATTGTAGAATAACTTCTAATTTAACATAATAGTATTATAACTCCCAATTTGGCAATAATCTGCCTTTTTTCTCCTCTCCCAAACTTATATCTATATATTATTACAACAATTCAAAACCACCTTCCACTTTAAGACTATACGATAAGTCCTACTTTAACATTTAATCTTCTATATATATTGCATGGATGGATTGATGGATGGATGGATGGATGGATTAAAAACATCCCGGCAAAGTGATATCATTTGTGCTATCTCCATAACTGACCCCATGGTATTGTTCCTTGAAACTGGGTTTACATAATTTGTTTTTTAATAGTTTGACTTATTGATTTTGCAAAGTTCATATACAATGATCACCTCCTGCTTTCATACAGTGATCAAACACTGATTTGAGAAGCCACTTCCTTTCCACAAAACAAGAACACAACAAGAAGAAAAAACACCACACCTCTCTGTTGTTTTGCTCATCCCTAGGACAAACCCCACTGAAACCAAGCTGTTCACATCTACCTCCATCATCACTCATTGTAGACTATCCATTGTGATTTCCTATCTTTCAAATAAATTCCAGCCTTCTTAGTGGAAATCAGGCACATTCTTAAAATGCAAAAGAACACTATGTTGAAAAAATATATATGAAAAAAATATGAAAATAAACATAGAAAAGGTGGCTTCCCATCTTCAATTCAGTAGTTATTCATTTTGCAGCAATATCTCCCCAATAGTGACAATTTTAATTCCTCCCATTTTAACATCATGTTCTTAATGTGTTTATTCTTTCAATAAGAAATCATATATATTTGTATGGAATTTCTGTCAGAAAATGTAGTAATAAAGGTTATAATAGAGAGCACATCAAAACAACATATGGGCAAAAATGGTGCATGAACTGTAACAGGGCGTGAAAGTGAAAGTTATAGTGAAAGTGATAGTTAACATCATTAGCGCTTCTAAGGCTGTTTAAGATTACTGGATTCTACACCAAAGAAAGAAAGATTTAAAGTGGAAAAACTGCAGTTTGGACTGAAATTAAAGAAGTCATACAAATTCGGAATAAGGAAATAAGAGAAGATATAGTAATGGCATTTCAGGGTCTGGCAAAACACATTGAATTGTTGGATGAAAGAGTAGAAGAAATTAATCAGTCTAATCTGAATTTGGAAAATAAAATGGATGAAGTTCAGACCAAGGTGGATAGGGCAGACGATGAAGTGGTGATGCTACAATATAGAGTGATGGAATTTGCCCTGAGAGTAAGAGGTCTGAGAGAACACAATGGAGAGAACCTGAGAGAGATCTTTGCAGAGGCTTTTGCAAAGATAACTGGGGAGCAACAAGCAGATCTCTCATTGCAAATTGACAAAATATATCGTGTTAATTCCTTGTTTGTCAGACAGAATCAACTGCCAAGAGATATGGTGATTTACTTTACAATGAGGAGGACCCGAAATGAAATTTTACAAGCTTTCTATAAAAATAAACTTCAAATTGCAGGACAAGAGGTTTTAGTGCTGAAAGAAATTCCCCCCAAAATGTTGAGAAGCAGAAAGGAGTTTGCTTTTTTGGTGGATGAACTTAGAAATTGACAGATTCAGTTTAGATGGGATGTTCCAGCTGGACTGGATATGGGAGAAAGGTATTGTCTTAACACAATTTGGAAGGCAAGAGATTTTTATACTAATGTATTAAAGGCTGGATGCCCACCATCTCAGGAAATGAGGAGGAAAAAAGAAGAGCTGGCAATACAGGGACAGAAGGAAAGTAAACAGCCACAAGCTGCAGGAGAGACATCGCTTATTGAAGAAGATTTATTGCAATTTTTTGGTACTGATCAAGCTTTGGAAGTAGCAGAAAAAAGAGAAGAACCAAAAGATCAAAGGCAGACTCGCGCTGCAGCAAAGCGAAAAGAACAAGATTTAAAGATACAGCAAACCCAAATGAAAGCTCAAGAAGCTACAAAAACCGAAGCAGTGGGAGGAGCAAGGCCGAAGAGAAAGGTGCAGGAGGATCTTCAGCTGGCGCTCTTAAAGCTTCAAGGTGCCAAGAATGGTAACTAAATTTTTGACTTGGAATGTCAATGGTTTAAATTCACCACAAAAGAAAAAGAAAATATTTCATTATTTGAAACAGTTTAAAAATGATGGAATTTGCCTACAAGAAACACATATTAGAGTGACAGATCAAAAATATTTGATAAATTCTAGATTGGGGACACATTTTGTTGCATCTGCTTCAGAGAAGAAAAATGGTATAGTTATATACCTAAGGACAGATTTAACAGCCAAATTAATTGAGGCAGATGCTCAAGGAAGATATACTGCAATTGAATTCCTAATAGAAGGGAAGAAAACACTTTTAATTGGAGTATATGCTCCTAACCAACAGCAAGAAAAAATTTATAAGCTTTTGCATACCAAAATAATACAATGGGATTATAAATCGTGTATATTAATGGGTGATTGGAATGGAGTATTGGATACCCAAAAAAGGATTACTTCAAAATACCCAAAATCTTGCAAGATTGCCCAAATCTTTTTTTTGATATAATGGATGATATGGAGCTGAGAGATATCTGGCGGGAACGAAATGTTGAAGAAAAGGATTTTACTTTTTTTTTTCTGATAGACATCAATCCTTTTCTAGGATTGATTTTATATTAATCACTAATGATTTCTTCTCTAGGCTAAAGAAGATGAAGATATGTTCAAGAATTTTATCTGATCAAAGTCCAGTGTGGATGGAATTAGAGCAGGAAAATGGAGCTAGAAGGTCTGGAGGCTAAATGAAAATTTGTTTAGATATGAGGAAAATGTGAAAGAATGTAAAAAACAAATGAAAGAATTTTTTGCTATGAATATGCACAAGGGTACGCCTATGGAAATGGTTTGGGATGCAAGTAAAGCATATGTGAGAGGAACCTTAATACATTTGAATAATAAATATAGACGTAGACAAGAAAAGAAATGGAGGGACTTAGAAGAGGAAATAAAAAAGAAAGAGCAGGCACTTATATTAAATCCAACAGATAAGAAAATAAAGGAAACAATAAATTTGTTGCAAGGGCAGTTTAATATGTTGATGGCAGACCAAGTGGCAACTAACTTACAATATGCTTAACATAACACTTTTTGTAATGCAAATAAATCAGGTAGATGGTTAGCCTACTTGTTAAGGAAAAAACAAAAGCTATGTACTATAGAAAAAATAGAATACAAAGGTAAAGAGGTATATCAACAAAATATGATTAAAAAAGCTTTTTTAGAATTCTATACAAAGTTATATGCTAGTGATACAATTCAAGGCAAAGACATAGACAGATATTTACAGGAGGAGAATATCCCTGTAATTACACCAGAGCAAAGGGTAGGACTGAACCAACCAATAACTTCGGAAGAAATTATTTTAGCAATTAAACAGTTAAAGGGGGGTAAAGCTCCAGGCACAGATGGACTGACAGCTGTTTATTATAAAAATTTGCAGTTAGAAATGGTAGAACCGCTTAAGGAACTATTTTGTAAGATTCAAGCCGGAGGAGATGTATCCCCTTCCTGGAGAACAGCTTTTATTTCATTGATTCCAAAGGAGGATCAAGACCATAGTCAACCTAAGAATTATAGGCCAATATCGCTTTTAAATACTGACTATAAGATTTTTGCTAAAATATTAGCAAATAGGTTAATGGTAATTATGCAACAAATAATTCATAATGACCAATCTGGATTTATAAGTGGGAGACAAATGAAATGTAATGTAAGACAAATTGTAAATTTATTGGAATATTTGGAAAGGAACAATCAAGTCCCTGCAGTGCTTATCTTTTTGTATGCAGAGAAGGCATTTGAATTTTTATTTTATTTTTTTTATTTTACTTCAAATTTATATATTGGCAATTTTTATTGAAAATAATAGAAAAGATGCAATTTGGAGAATACTTTACACAATCTATTAGAGCAATATATCAGAGACAAACAGCAGAAATAATAATTAATGGTGGTTTAACAGAAATTTTTAAAATTGAAAAAGGAACAAGCCAGGGATGCCCTTTATCACCATTATTGTTTATTTTAACTTTGGAACCTTTATTGAATAAAATACGAGGGTCAAATAAAATAAAGGGAATTAAAATTAGACATAATGATTATAGATTAAGATCATTTGCAGATAACTTGGTTGTTACTTTAACTCAACCAGTACAATCAGCTACAGGTTTAATGGATATAATTAGCCAATATGGACAAATGTCTGGATTTAAAATAAATAAACAAAAAAACAAAGATAATAACTAAAAACATGATGGTAAAGCAAAAAGAAGAACTAGAAAGACTAACAGGATTTGAAATAGTAAAAAAGGTTTAATATCTAGGGGTATATATTACAGCCTCAAATGTAAAATTATATAAAAATAATTATGAATTGTTATGGCAAAAAATACAGAAAGAGATGGAGAATTGGGGAAAACTACAATTACCTCTGTTGGGAAGAATAGCAGCAATAAAAATGAATGTTTTACCTAGGTTTCTATTTTTGTTTCAAATGATACCAATACTCAAGAAAGACAAAAATTTGAGGGAATGGCAGAAGGGCATTAATAATTTTGTTTGAGCAGGGAAAAGACCGAGAATAAAGTTAAAAATAATGCAAGATATACGTGAAAGAGGAGGTCTTAAAATGCCTAATCTAAGATTATACTATGAAGCAGCTGTCCTAACAATAATTAGTGATTGGATCAATTCAACAGAAGAAAGAATATTGAACATTGAAGGATATGATTTGTTATATGGCTGGCATGCTTATTTATTATATGATAAAAAGGTGGATAAGACCTTTAAAAGCCATATATTAAGGAATGCCTTGTTACGAGTTTGGAAAAAGTATCAATATAAGTTAAATGATAAGATATCTATATGGGCAATACCCAGACATGTGATAGAGAATATAAGTGTAGAACAAAAGCAAGAGGTGATTACCTATAAAGAGCTTCTTAAAATGGAAGGGGGTGTATTGCAGTTAAAATCTTTAAATGCATTAAAAGAAGAAAGAATAATTCAAACTTGGTTTTAGTATGGTCAGTTGCAAGCTAGATGGAAAGAAGATCAGAGAACTGTTATCATGCAAAACAAGGAAAATTTGGTAAAACAAATTAAAGACCAAGGTCAAATGCATATAAAAGGATTATATAATATATTGATAGAAATAGATTCAGAAACGGAATTAGTTAAGGATTGTATGATAAAATGGGCACAAAACATTCAGGAACCAATAATGATGGAAACTTGGGAAAAAATATAGGTTAGCAATGTAAAATTTACGCAAGCACAAAATTTAAGAGAAAATTTTTATAAAATGTTCTATAGATGGCATTTAGATCCTAAAAAGTTGGCTGGTATGTATCCGAATTTGCAATCTAAGTGTTGGAGATGTGATTGTGATAATGCCACTTATTATCATATATGGTGGACTTGTAAAAAAGTTAAAGCATTTTGGATTAAAATATGGTGGATTATCCAAAATATTCTTAAAAAGAAGATAAAGTTTACTCCACAATAGTTTTTGCTGGGTATAATTACAGATTGTATGGTTATAGAGACTAAATTGATTTTAAATTTAATAACTGCAGCTAGACTTTTGGTGACGCAATATTGTAAGAAGGAAGATTTGCCTACTATTGAAGAATGGACATTAAAAGTAGCGAATCTGGCAGAAATGGCGAAGATTTCAGCATATTTGAAAGATCATTCACAAGAAAGAAATATATCGAAATGGAGAAGATGGATTGATTATATTCAAAACAAATGTCGGACTAAAAAATATCAAATAGCTTATGAATGAATAGAAAAATTAAGTGTATGTATATTTAATTAAGTAAAAGGGGAGTTAAAGTGTGAAGGGAGGGATAGGAATCCTTAGTTAATTAGCTTAGTTTAGCATATGATTGTTAATTGTTATACCCTGTATTTTGTTCTTGGAAGTTCGGGGGGGTGGGGGGGTAAGGAAGGGACAGGGGGATGGGGAAATACTTGTAAAAATTTTTTTTCTCTCTTTTTGTAAAACTCTTTAATAAAAAACAACAACAACATATGGGCTGGAATCTCTGGTTGTTTCAAATCACCAAGACAGGTTTGATCTGCAACAGCTGTATTATATTTCCTTTCCAACATTGCAGATGACATGGCATTAAAGCAGGTCAAAGAGAGAGGTCTGCATGATGTTCCACAGGTGGAGAATTTCAGGAAGAGTTTGCAATGAAGATGGTGAAGGAAATTCTTGTAGGGAGTTGTTTTCTCCTGTCATTTGAAAATACAGCACTGTCACGTTTTGACATTTTTTGATCAGCAGAAGGCCAAAGGAGTCTTCATTCTGTATTCCATTTATTCTTCATATTTTAATTTTTAAATAATCAGTAATATTCTGGCAATGTCTTAGAATACTAAAAGACAACAACAGAAAAGTCCTGAAATCTTTTGCTTCTTTAGCATCATACGAGGGAAGATGCATTCAATTCTTATTTCCTATCATCACCTGCTATTCCAGGTTTACACAAGCCAAGACCAAGAAAAAACACACCTTTCCACGTTTCATTAATTGAAAAACGGGAGGTCATCTGATAAATCACTTTGCTGAAATATAACTTTGAGACATTAGGTAAAGGTTCCCCTCGCACATATGTGCTAGTCGTTCCCGACTATAGGGGGCGGTGCTCATTTCCATTTCAAAGACGAAGAGCCACCAACTCAGCTGGGAGCGCTGTCCGAAGATGTCTCCGTGGTCATGTGGCTGGCATGACTAAACACCAAAGGCGCACAGAATACTGTTCCCACCAAATGTGGTCCCTATTTTTTGACTTGCATTTTTTAAGTGCTTTCGAGCTGCTTACTTGTCCCAGCTTCTCCAATGGCAGAAGCAGGGATAAGTAACGGGAGCTCAACCCGTTATGCGGCACAAGGGATTTGAACCGATGAACTGTCGACCTTTCGATTGACAAGCTCAGTGTCTTAGCCACTGAGCTATATCGTCTCATATGAATATATAACAACATAAATCGTTGATGTTAAGTCCTCTGTCCTTTTATCTCTTTGCTACTCTTCAGTTTTCCCTCTTGTTTCCCCCTAGTTTTTGTCCTAATTTTGGCATTACCTGTTTCTGATGATTGTTTCTGAAGATGTTTAATAAAGGTTTGTTCATTCAAACGATTGGCAATCTCAGTGTCATAGCCACTGAGCCACCACATCCCTCTTTTGAGACATTAGACCTGGGCTAATTTCAACTCTTTCAAAGACAAGTTGTTTCACAGACAAAGAAAACTATATAACAGGCTGATAAAAATGTTGTTAAGAATTTTAAAACATTCTTAAAAGAAGGAAGTTAAAGCTAAGAAAAATATAGGCTTTAACACAGTACATTTACCCCCAAAATAGTAAGTAGGCTCACTTAAGATGATTATTGTTCCTCAGGTAAATTTAATTAATTTAATTTAATTAATTTAATTTATATGCCGCCCTCTCCAAAGACTCAGGCTGGCATATAAATTGGGAATTGGTTGTATATCTTCACTCTGGGGCCTTACTTCTTTTGTATTGCTATATTAAAAACAGGAAATAGAGTTGTTTAATTATTTTTTTTGTCTTAGATGTTGCTTGCTATTCAACTCAGGCCTCAGTATGATGATATAGCATTTAGGGAAAAAGATGCACACAAGGAGCCCCCCACTGGATGCTATAATGGAGAAGATCTCCACAGCCACCATATGTTTTCCCCCTGTAGTCAGATAACTAGGAACAAAGGAGAGCCAAACACTGCAGAAAATCAACATGCTGAAGGTGATAAATTTGGCTTCGTTAAAAGAGTCTGGTAATTTCCTGGCAAAGAAAGCTACCGTAAAGCTGACAAGGGCTAAGAGGAACATGAAGCCCAAGACACAGTAGAACATGACAAAAGAATTTTCATTACATTCCAGAACAATGTTTTCTGCCATTAAGTGCATGTTGAAATCAGGGAATGGAGGAAAAGTCAAAAGCCAAACAGTACAAAGAACTACTTGAATGAAAGAGCAGAAAAATATAATGGAAATGGCCAATCTTTTCCCCGCCCATTTCCTCATTGTAGACTTTGGTTGGGTGGCCATGAAAGCTAAAATCACCACAATTGTTTTTGCTAACACGCATGATACAGCCACAGTAAAAATGACACCAAAAGCACTTTGTCGAAGGAGACAGGTTACTTTATGAGGTTTGCCAATAAATAGTAAAACACAAAGAAATGAAAACAGGAGAGAAATGAGAAGGATGTAGGTGAGGTTTCGGTTGTTGGCCTTGACGATGGGTGTATCCTGGTACTTAATGAAGATACCCAGCACCAACACTATGATAAAAGAGGAAGAAAGAGAACAAATGGCCGAAATGGACCCCAAAGTTTCCTCATATGTCAGAAATGTTACAGTTTTTGGAAGACATGAATTCTGTTCCTTGTTTGGATACTGATCTTCTGGGCATGGAAAACAGTCATCCATATCTAGGAAAAAAATCAGGTTAGAAACATAATTGTTCTAAAATTAAAGAATGAAAGAATATGAATGCACTGTTCTGAGGATAACCTGAAGTCTTGTTATCTTAGTCTGATCTCTTGAACCCTGTAACTGCTGGCATAATAAACATATGAGCTTTTCTTTTAGGTTAAATTTTACTAGTTGTAAAACTGAAAAACAGATTTTAATGATAAGACCAGCATTAGAAAACATTGTTGAAATATTTACACATATTTGTTTTTAACTCAGACTTTGGAAATCAATGAAGCTTCTTGAAATTTCTTTCTTTCTTTCTTTCTTTCTTTCTTTCTTTCTTTCTTTCTTTCTTTCTTTCTTTCTTTCTTTTTTTTGCAAATTGTTTACTATGATCATTTTATTTAATCTCAGAAGATCACCAGGATCTGCCAAGACAAGTCTGGAACTTAGATTTGCCACTCCAACTTCCATAACTTAACTAGCATACCAAATTGTTTTTCATGACTGAGGCAACATGAAATAAAAATGTGGGTAATGAAGAAATGAATAAATGGATCAAAGAGTCAGAGCATCTTTATTTGTCTCATTAAGTATGAAATTGACAAGTTTTGCATTGAAAGTATGGTAAAGTTTACAGAGGATTGAAAAGCCAGCTGTTCTCTTTCAGGGCTCCATCTACATTGTAGGAAGTAGAACCTTCCAATGGCATTGCAAATACAAAGGGAAAGGATGCATGAAAAAGGAAGGCTTGTTCATGACCCTGGTTTTCCTCCACAGAAAAAGTTATCAAAGAGCTCTGAGAAATAAGGATTATTTCCCTCTGATTTATTGCCATGTCCTTGTATAATAAACATTACTTATTGATTATGTGCAGTCAAGCTGGTGTCTATTCTTAGGGACCCATAAATAGATATTCTCCATTGAACATCTCCCTAATCTGGTCTTTCAGTTTTCCAACAGTGCACTCATTACCATTCTAAATGCAGCTACTCACTTTGCTAGTTCTCCAGATCTCCTCTACCCACATTAGAAAGCTTTCCATAAATATTTCTTTCTAATTCCATTGTTCCTTTTCTTTTTTTTTACAATCAATCAGATTGTTTAATTCAACATAGAAATGCCAAATAAAGCTGTGGAGAGCATAGGATTGTATCTCCAAAAGCGACTTGTGGTTTGCAGAAGCACAAAATTATATCCTCTCTACATCATAAAAACACACAGCTTTTTCATGGAATGACACGACAGTTTGAACTGCTGAAGATGGTTTTTATGCTGATGGTCTTCTGAAGCTGTTAATATAGAGTTGAACTCATCTCTGCACAGAATATCAACTGTTGCAGCATCCCACCACTGCCATTGTGTGAGTTACCCAGAGAAAAGAAATAGAGATCTTTCCACTGGGTGACAAAATAGTGTTAAGATGTGTATTCAGCTCATAGTATACACTTACACTACATCTATAAACTGTGAGAAAGTTTTGACTGCATAGAAGTAAATATCTACTGTACTTAATATCAATGCATTGTCCAAATTTGCATCACTTATCTTTCGTCACTCACCTATCAGATTGGAAATCTTCCTTTCTGGACAGTGAAGACATTCGTAACAGCAAAATGGCCTCCCTTCTATTTTGGTCTTAGCATAACCCACAGGGCAATAGTTATTACACAGAGAAAGTGGCCGGATCTGTTCATAAAGGATAGAAGAGAATGCTTTGCATTTTTCAAGTTTGTGCAGTATTTGTATTATCTACAAAGATCCTACTTTGTATCAGGTTTGGCGGGGAAACCTTGTGAGTGATGTCAATGAAAGGAAACAAGGGGAGGAAAATACCATGGTATTTACAGAGCTTGAGTTTACAGAACTGAGTTTTGCTGGGTATTTTTATTGATGCTAAGGTAAAAACATCCTTGAGTCAAGGTCATCTTCTACAGACATAAAAATACATCCATATAGCTCTCTTGACCATGGAACACAGGTAATTTACCTTGTCTTCTTTGTGTTCTTTTCAACTTTCTAGGGCCTTGGAATTTTCTAGTGTTCTGGTTAATAACTACCAACACAAATCACATTATTTAGTTTCTATCACCATCAACAAGATTTGTTAGATCAGGAGTATCAAATTTGTGTTGTTTCACAGCCCTGTGTTAGATGCTGATTCCTGCTGTGATATAAGATTATATATATTATATAATAATATGGGTTATATAATTCAGAGGGTTTTACGGAATAGATTCAAAGAGTTATACTAATTTTTGGAATTATTTTGGTTAGAATTCAATTATTCCACTTTTCAACACTATGAGTCTGTCAGTGTTTGTGTGTACACACAAAAGGTTTGTTTACATATTTATATTATTACATCACTTCTGAAGGTTTTTTTCTTTTTCTTTTTTAATGTGGTGGGAGTATTGTCAATTAAACAACCCATCCATTAAAATTCATTATTTCAAGTATTATTCCCTGCCATATCTTTTAGTATTTCAGTCAAGAGAAAGTAAGAAAAAAATCACTGGAACAAGTCATGTATATTGAGTCAAACTTTGATAACCTCATTCCGGATTATCCAAACCTGGTTGAACCTGCTTGGCCAAATGATAGTGTCTTCATCAATTTTTAATATATCCTCTTGGGAAGTCACAGATCCTATTCCACCAACTTTGACTTTCAAGAAGGATTTGTTTGGGAATGTGACCCAATTGATGACATCAAATCCAGCCTCTAGTTCTCCATTTTGATTGAAAGACAGTGCTTCTCCTGCAGTATTATTGAATGAGATGCTTCTTACAATTTGATTGAACTACAAAACAAAAAACAGAGACTAAAGGGAGGTGACAAACCATTCATCAGGATCTGTAAAGTGATGAAATATGGGAAAGAAAATATATTTTTTCATGCAAGCTATATTTAATGGAAGGGACAAACAGTGTCTACCATCCTATGTCATGTTCTCAATATATACAGTACAAGCATCCTTAAATCTTATAATCTGTGTTTTGGAAAACACTGGAAGGAAGGGGTTTTTTCCTCAGTTTGTGAGACATTCATTGGATTTCATTGGTGTGGAAGAAAGCAGCCAAGACAAATAGAATAGAATAGAATAGAATAACAGAGTTGGAAGAGAACTTGAGGGTTTTCTAGTCGAACCCCCAGCTTAGGCAGGAAACCCTACACCACTTCAGACAAATGGTTATCTAATCTCTTCTTAAAAACATCCAGTGTGGTAGCATTTACAACTTCTGGAGGCAACTTGATCGACTCATTAATTGTTCTTACTGTCAGGAAATCTCTCCTTAGTTCTAAGTTGCTTCTCTCCTTGATTAGCTTAGTAACACAATTTATACAATACATTCATAACCATTCTATTCTAAATTCAGACGTTCGGGAGAAATTCAGAAGGAGTATTGATTTTCTTTGGAAGTATGTTGTTTGGAAAACTTTTTAACTGAAAGAGTCAAACAAATGTAGAAACTCGGGATTCTACAATTAATTAAATGTTACAGCCAAATGCAGAAGAAAGAAATTTAATTGACTCACCATATTGTATTTCCATGCTGTCATTCAACCAATTCAGGAAATTCCCACTAGTCTCATAACAAAGTTAAAAGGGAGATAACCATAACTATTTAAATGCTTTTAGGTATAATATTGAAGAAAATGTCATCTAATAATTAAATTCAGTTACAAAACATCTTGAAAGATATAAAAAAGAAATAGAAACAGTAAAAAAAAATCAGGGTATTTAATGCATTGCAATACTGGAATATGGTTTTTGTTTGTTTAAGAGATATTAACATAAATGCAAAGCAGAAAGGAATATATCTAAAGGTATTCAGTATGAATCCTTGTGTGTTCATGAAAGGCATTTTGCTATCTTCCTGACCCCATCTGTTTTTTAGAATCTTATTTTATTGGGAGGAAATAAACTGTAACCAAAGCAAAATGATATTGAAGTAGATATTTTATATGGCCATTGTAGGATGTACAGACAAATGTACATATATGTGTGTGTGTGATATATGAAGAAATTGAGAAAAGAAAGGTTGACTGAAGGTTGACTCAGCCTTCCATCCTTTCTAAGGTAGGTAAATTGAGGACCCAGTTTGTGAGTGCAATAAGCTGACTTTGTATAAGTATACAAAAGTATGAAGGCTATTGCTTAACGCACTGTAAGCCGCCCTGAGTCTCCGGAGAAGGGCAGCATATAAATCAAATTAAAAAAAAAAAGCCCTATGATTTGAGACATTACCTTCCATGGATGTAGTTTGAGAAGTTCAGTAAGTCCTACAATGCCTATTCTTGCTCTATTTTTGAAGGTTGTTGAATAAGCAACATGTAATGCTTGTGCCAAAATGTAGACTGCATTGTAGATGCTATAGCTGTGGCCAGTCATGTCTGTTTCAAAAACGGATACAGGGAGGGTCTCTATCTTCTCATCACCAGTACAAATCGATTGACTGTCCATCCTGGAGTTGGTCTTCTCATCAACTAAAGTGCCTGAGAACACACATCCAAATGCCTCTTCCCAGAAAACCCTAATAAAATCATCTTCTTGTTTGAAGTTCGGTTTTATCATCTGAAGAAATTCCCGAAACCCTAGGACTTCTCTTGAATGAACTGCAAAGGATAGAGCCCCATGGAGAAAATCTAGGTCTTCCCACCTCTGGAAGGGAAGAGACGTGAAATCCATCTGAGCTGTCATAATCCAGATTTTACTCTTTAGTTGTAATGGTATCTCTTCAAATTTGGACATAGAGGGAAACATTCTCAAAATTATCATTATATCAATTTCACCTTGAATTAAAACTGCATTGACTGTGCTGTTCATGACTATGCTGTACATTTGCATCCCTTCTTTCACCATAGTAAGAATGTCAGTAGAATAAGAAATTTTGGGAAATCTTTCAATGAAATCAAAGCAAATCCCATTTTGGGCAAATATTGGTATCACGTTTTGTACAAACTTCTCCCCGTTGTGATTATTCACAGATAGTACCCCAATCCACGTCCATTTAAAATGCTGCAGTAGCTGAAGGATTCCCTCATAATGAAGGTCCATATTTGGAAACATTTGGTGATAGAAACCAGCCTGTTTCTCCTTATTTGTCACTGGAGCAGAGCCATACATAAACTATAGAAAATATAGAAGGATTCAGAAAGGAGACAATAGGCTTTGATTTTTTTTTAAGTGCATTAATGTATTTTTTTCTCATTATAGTTCACAAAACAAAAGTTTAGTTCCATTACATATTAACAGGCTTATATTTGGCATTTGAGTCTTCTAACACTTTCAAGCATAATCCATAATCTTTTAAGACTAGTTGTACCCAATTTATCTTTTCTTTTCTTTTCTTTTCTTTTTTTTGCCTCAATTTTGCTTTGATTTCTTTGGGGCTTCCTTTCCTGTATAAACCTTCATGTTAAGTGCAGTCTATTGTTTAAGCCCTGATTAGAAATAGATGAGGTTTGCCATCCTCACATGCATCATCCAACTATTAACAAGAAAATGTTCCTCTTGATTTCAGTAAGTGTTTATTTATGTCAGCAATCAATTTGTACCAAAATGAAATGAGAAATTTAACTGGATTGTATCCATACTCCACATACATGGTTACCTGAGAAAATTTGTAGATGTGTAGAATGATGGCCATATGAAGACATACGTCAGTGTCAGGTCCTCCAATCATTGCTACTGGATATTTCTGAATGTCACAGTTGTAATTAGGAATTAATCTGCCTTTAGAAGAAAGGAGTTCCATTGAGGCATGGTACATCCACTTTGGAGTAAAATGGCTGTTATAGATTTGAAAGCCCAGGGTAACATTGGGTAAAATATAGGGATTAGTATTGATCTCCTTAACAGCAAATATTAAAGCCAGGATATGTTGGTAAATCTGTGTTATGACCCTGAAGGGAGAGGTACATGATATGCTGTAACTCGTTTCTTGTAGAATATGATATCTATTTTGCCTCTCCTTTCAAATATACTGTAATATAAGGAGTTGATCCAATTTATATATGTAAGAAGCAATAATTCAAACATAATGTGAGGAGGTGGTTCAATCCACGTATGAAAGAAGCAATCAGGAGGGGAACAATGACAAAACCTAACTGGACAGAAAGAAACATCCATTCTCTAACATTCTTTGCTTGGAATTTGATGATCGAACATCAATCAAGCAGATAAAGGCACCAAATATGGAAAGTACATAAAATGATTATGCATATGTAGGGGTACTGTAAATATACAGATATATCATATATAGCCAGCAATTATTTCATGCTCTACCGATGACTCAAGACTACATGGTGAATTTGATGCAACCTGTCAGCATACATGTAACTATATCATATGCATAATATAATTCATAAAATGCCCTTTCACTTAGTCACCTTCAGGTCTATTTGACATATATCTCTCTGACCATAACTGAATATTTACACGAATTTGATGCAAGACATCAGCATACATGTTGTTGTGTTATATGCACAATACAATTCAAATAATGCACTTTCACTCACTCATTTCACTCAATCATCTTCAGGTCTATTTGACATATCTCTCTCTGGCCATAACTCAATACTTACATACTTTCCTCAAAGAGGTTGCTAGAAGGAGGTGCCTTAAAGTCCATCATTGTATAAAACAGGAAGATCTGAGAAATGATGCTAGCAAAGTGGATGTCCCCTGACTGGTATTGCTTGTGGAGAAGAGGCAGAGGATCTGTAGTGCTGCATTTACTATGAGAATGGTGACACATTCCTTGTAGACAAAGCATTGATAGGAATGCTATGGACATAATACATAGAAGAAAACAATTCATTCTTCAATGCATGTCACCTTTCTCCAGCTCGTTTTCTCCTTCGAGATATTTAATTTATGTTGAAAAGAAAAGTTGCTGCCTGTTTCTTTGCTTGTCTATATACTTTATTTCTGTGTTTATGGAGAAATTGGAAAGCTCAGACTTTGAGATAAAAATCACATGTGGTCAAGCAGTAGCTAACTGGAATTGCAGATGGGGATGTTTCAGGGGCAGGTATTAACAGATTTTGATCTATTTGAGGTTTCTGCCTGTCTTCTGATTATATTTTTCCCTGTCTTTTTGTTTATACTTGTTATTACTTTTGAGATAACCATCAACTCCCAAGTCCTGAGGGACCTTGAACAAGAAGGAACAGTTTGTTTGTCATGTCTCAAAAAACAAAACAAAAAACCCTCTACTTGACACCAAGCAATAATGGGATTTGACAGCAAACCTCAAAGCAGCAAGGATGAAAAAGATAATTAAATGTAGGCATGAAAGTCTAAGTTATTTGCAATGTTGTATTTATAACAGTGAAGGGGGAGTCTCTGTGAAGTCCATAGAAAATAAATGTCACACATTGATGGATGGATGGATGGATGGATGGATGGATGGATGGATGGATGGATGAGTGAATGATTTTTTTTAAAATGAGAAATCCTGGCAAAGTAATAGCATTTGTACTACCTCCATAACTGATCCCATGGTATTGTTCCTTGAAACTGGGTTTACATGATTTGTTTTTTAATAGTTTGACTTAATTGATTTTACAAAGTTCATATACAATGATCAACTCCTGATTTCATATGGTGATCAAACACTGATTTCAGGAGCCACTTCCCTTCCACAAAGCAAGAAAACAACAAGAAGAAAAAAACACCACACCTCTCTGTTGTTTTGCTCATCCCTAGGACAAACCCCATTGAAGCCAAGCTGGTCACATCTGCCCCTCCCCCCCCGTTGGAGACTCTCCAGTGTGATTTCCTATCTTTCAAATGAATACCAGACTTCTTAGTGGAAATCAGACACATTCTTAAAATGCAAAAGAACACTATGTTAAAAAAATATTTAAAAATATGAAAATAAACTTTTAAAAGGTGGTTTCCCATCTTCATTTCAGTAGTTATTCATTTTGGAGCAATACCTCCTTAATAGTGACAATTATATTTTTTTTATTTTTTATAAAAAACATTATTAGAAAGTACAAACAAACAACAACAAAACATACGAATACAAACAAGTAAACAAAAATCAGGTATACATTCTCTTTTCAAATTTGTCACATTGGTAATCGATATTTTTGTTTATACCTTTACTTTTTCTTATTTTAACCTATTTCTTATATCTATATTCCTAATACATCATTTCATATCTTCTCTTAATCAATATTTTTAATTAACTATTAACCTAAATTGGTACTTAATGTTCATATCTATAATTTATATCTTCTCGTTTATTTCTTTATCTTTTTTCTTTTCTTTCCTCCAACCACCATTTCTCCCATACTAAATAATAATCATTTTCCTCTTTTCCTTGTATTTCCTTTGTGAGTTTGTCCATTTCTGCACATTCCATAATTTTACTGATCACTCTGTCTTCTGTTGGTATATCATTATTCTTCCAATTTTGGGCATAGATTATTCGTGCTGCTGTTAAAATATGGATGATTAAATATTTTATTTCCTTTTCATATTGTCCTATAATTATTCCTAATAAAAAAGTTTCTGGCCTCAATTCTATTTTTTGGTGTATGATTCCTTTTAATTGTTTTCTAATCATTTGCCAATATTCTTTTGCTTTCTGACAGGACCACCACATATGGTAATAGGTTCCTTTTTAGAGCTTGCATTTCCAGCATTTTGGGGAGATATTCGGGAACATCCTTGCCAGTCTGACCAGTGGGAGGTGCCACCTATAGAACATTTTGTATATGTTTTCTTTATAGGGTACAGACATTGTTAGTTTATAATTTATTGTCCATAATTTTCCCATTTTTCCAATTCAATATTATATATGAAATTTCTCGCCCAAATTATCATATTTTTGTTAACCACTTCTTCTTCTAATTTGTATCTTAATAGGTAATTGTAAGGTTTTTTTTATCAATTTATCATCTGTCCCTTGTAAAATTTTATCTAATTCATATTGACCTTTTTGGAATCCAAATTGTGCCGAATCTGTCTTATATCTAGATTTTATTTTCAAGTATGATTTTGTTTGAAATGTAATTTATTTGAGATGACCTCGAAACCTGACATGGCCACCAATCAATGTCTGTACCCATTTCTTTCAGTTCTTGTCTCGATCTTAATTCCCCTTGGTAGTTTAGCAGTTCTTTGTAGGTTTTCATTTTGGCAGTGTCCATGGCATTAGGGTAAATCTGTGCCTCCATAGTCGATAGCCATTCCGGAATTTTATCGTAGTATGTCTTTTTTATCCCCTGCCATGTCTGGAACAATGCTTGTCTAATGATGTGTTTTTGAAAATATCCATGTTGCTTGTCTTTTCCCTCCCACAAGAATGTGTGCCATCCTCTTTGGAGATGAAATCCTTCTACTGTCAGTATTCTTTTATTTTTGAGTTCTATCCAGTCTTTAATCCAAATCAGTGATGATGCTTTATAGTATGTCTCCCAGTCTGGTAGTGCTAGTCTTTAATCCAAATCAGTGATGATGCTTTAGAGTATGTCTCCCAGTCCGGTAGTGCTAGTCCTCCTCTCTCCCTTGTGTTTTATTTTAATGCTTGCTTTCTTCCCCCACCAGATATAGTTTGCAATTAATTTATTGAAATAGTTAAAGAAATTCTTCCCCGGTTTTATTGGAATCACTTGGAATAGATATAAGATTCTGGGTAGTATGTTCATTTTAATTGAAGCAATCTTTCCAAGGAATGATAGTTGTAGTTTATTCCAAATTTCTAAATCTTTTTTTTATTTGTCTTGTCAATTTATTGTAGTTATCTTCCCTAATCGATGATCCTTTGTTGGTAAGCCATATTCCTAGATATTTTACCTTTTTTGTTGTCTGAATACCCATTTTGTCTTCTAATTCCTTCTCTTGTTGATTAGTAAGGTTTTTCGTTACTGCCTTTGTTTTTTTGCTTGTTTATTTTAAGTCTGGCTACCCTCCCATATTCTTCTATTTTTGCTAATAGTTTAGTTCCTGTTACTATTGGTTGTTCTACTATAAAAACCATGTCATCGGCGAAGAATTGAAGTTTGTACTCCTCCTTTTTGACTCTCAGACCTTTTATGTCTTTATCTCTTCTAATTTCATTTAATAATGTTTCTAGGGATAGTAAATTAAATTTAAAAGGTGGCATCCCATCTTCATTTCAGTAGTTGTTCATTTGCAGCAATGCCTCCTTAATAGTGACAATTTTAATTCCTCCCATTTTAATATCACCTTCTTAATATGTTTATTCTTTCAATAAGAAATCATATATATTTGTATGCATGTGCGTATGTGTATGTGTGAAACAGAAAATGTGGAATTTCTGTCAGAAAATGAAGTTATAAAGGTTGCAATAGAAAGGACTGGAATCTTGGCTGGAATCTTTGGTTGTTTCAAATCACCGAGACAACTTTGCTCCGCAACAGCTGTATTATATTTCCTTTCCAACATTGCAGATGGCATGGCATTAAAGCAGGTCAAAGAGAGAGGTCTGCATTGTGTTCCACAGGTGGAGAATTTCAGGAAGATTTTGCAATGAAGATGGTCTAGGAGATTCTTGTAGGGAGTTGTTTTCTCCTGTTAGTCATTTGAAAATACAGCATTACCATGTTCCGGAATTTTTTGATCAGCAGAAGGCCAAAGGAGTCTTCGTTCTGTATTCCATTTATTCTTCATATTTTAATTTTTAAATAATTAGTTATATTCTGGCAATATATAACTTTGAGATATTAAATAAAGGTAAAAGTTCCCTTCGCACATATGTGTTAGTTGTTCCCAACTATAGGGGGCAGTGCTCATTTCCATTTCAAAGCCGAAGAGCCAACACTGTTTTGTATTCCATTTATTCTTCATATTTTAATTTTTAAATAATCAGTAAAATTCTGGCATTGTCTTAGAATACTAAAAGACAACAACAGACAAGTCCTGAAATCTTTTGCTTCTTTAGCAACATACGAGGGAAGATGCATTCAATTCTTATTTCCTATCATCACCTTCTATTCCAGGTTTACACAAGCCAAGACCAAGAAAAAGCACACCTTTCCACGTTCATTAATTGAAAAACGGAAGGTCATCTGATAAATCCCTTTGCTGAAATATAACTTTGAGACATTAGGTAAAGGTAAAGGTTCCCCTCGCACATATGTGCTAGTCGTTCCCGACTCTAGGGGGTGGTGCTCATCTCCATTTCAAAGACAAAGAGCCACCAACTCAGCTGGGAGCGCTGTCTGAAGATGTCTCCGTGGTCATGTGGCTGGCATGAGTAAACACCAAAGGCACACAGAATGCTCCTATCTTACCACCAAATGTGGTCCCTATTTTTCTACTTGCATTTTTTAAGTGTTTCAAACTGCTAGGTTGGCAGAAGCTGGGACAAGTAACAGGAGATCAACCCATTATGAAGCACTAGGGATTCAAACTGCTGAACTGCTGACCTTTTGATTGACAAGTTCAGCATCCTAGCCACTGAGCCTCCTTGTCCCATATAAATATATAACAATGTAAATTGTTGATATTAAGTCCTCTGTCCTTTTATCTCTTTGCTACTCTTCAGTTTTCCCTCTTGTTTCCCCCTAGTTTTTGTCCTAAATTGGCCATCACCTGTTTCTGATGATTGTTTCTGATGATGTTTAATAAAGGTATGCTGTATTGTTTGTTAGTTCAAATGATTGGCAAGCTCAGTGTCTTAGCCACTGAGCCACCGCGTTCTTCTTTTGAGACATTAGACAAGGGCTAATTCCAACTCTTTCAAGAAACAAGTTGTTTCACAGACAAAGAAAACGAATATAACATGCTGATAAAAGTGTTGTTAAGAATTTTAAAACATTCTTAAAAGAAGAAAGTTAAAGCTAAGGAAAATATAGGCTTTAAGACAGTACATTTACCCACAAAATAGTAAGTAGGCTCAGTTAAGATGATTATTGTTCCTCAGGTAAAAATGGGAAAGGGTTGTATATCTTCACTTTGGGGGCTTACTGCTTTTATATTGCTATATTAAAAACAGGAAATAGAGTTGTTTAATTATTTTTTTGTCTTAGATGTTGCTTGCTATTCAATTCAGGCCTCAGTATGATGATATAGCATTTAGGGAAAAAGATGCACACAAGGAGCCCCCCACTGGATGTTATAATGGAGAAAATCTCCACAGCCACCATATATTTGCCCCCTGTAGTCAGATAACTAGGAACAAAGGAGAGCCAAACGCTGCAGAAAATCAACATGCTGAAGGTGATAAATTTGGCTTCGTTAAAAGAGTCTGGTAATTTCCTGGCAAAGAAAGCTACAGTAAAGCTGACAAGGGCTAAAAGGAACATGAAGCCCAAGACAAAATAGAACATGAGAAAAGAGTTTTCATTACATTCCAGAATAATTTCTTCTGCCATTAAGTGCATGTTGAAATCAGGGAATGGAGGAAAAGTCAACAGCCAGACAGTACAAAGAACTACTTGAATGAAAGAGCAGAAAAATACAATGGAAATGGCCAATCTTTTCCCCACCCATTTCCTCATAGTAGACTTTGGTTGGGTGGCCATGAAAGCTAAAATCACCACAATAGTTTTTGCTAACACACAGGATACAGCTACAGTAAAAATGACACCAAAAGCACTTTGTCGAAGGAGACATGTTACTTTATGAGGTTTGCCAATAAATAGTAAAGCGCAAAGAAATGAAAACAGGAGAGAAATGAGAAGGATGTAGGTGAGGTTTCGGTTGTTGGCCTTGACGATGGGCGTATCCTGGTACTTAATGAAGATACCCAGCACCAACACTATGATAAAAGAGGAAGAAAGAGAACAAATGGCCGAAATGGACCCCAACGTTTCCTCATATGTCAGAAATGTTACAGTTTTTGGAAGACATGAATTCTGTTCCTTGTTTGGATACTGATCTTCTGGGCATGGAAAACAGTCATCCATATCTAGGAAAAAAATCAGGTTAGAAACATAATTGTTTTAAAATTAAACTGAAAGAATATGAATGCACTACTCTGAGGATAGCTCAGTTTTGTTATCTCAGTCTGAGCTCTTGAACCCTGTAACTGCTGGCATAATAAGCATATGAGCTTTTCTTTTAAGTTAAATTTTATTAGGAGTAAAACTGGAAAACAGATTCTAACTATAAGACCAGCATTAGAAAACATTATTGAAACATTTACATGTATTTGTTTTTAAGTCAGACTTTAAAAATCGATGAAGCTTCTTGATTTATTATTATTATTTTTTTGCAAATTTTTATTATGACCATTTTATTAAATCTCAGAAGGCTTGACCAGTAAAAGGTCACCAGGATCTGCCAAGACAAGACAGGAACTTAGGTTTGCTTCCAGCTTCCATAACTTAACCACTATACCAAATTGTTTTCAATGACTAAGTCGACATGAAGTAAAAATGTGGGTGATGAAGAAATGAAGAAATGGATAAAAGAGTCAGAGCGCCTTTATTTGTGTCATTATGTATGAAATAGACAAGTTGTGCATTGGAAGTATGGTAAGAAAGTTTACAGAGGATTGAAAAGCCACCTGTTCTCTTTCAGGACTTCACCTACATTCTATGAAGTAGATCCTTCCAATGGCATTGCAAATACAAAGGGAAAGGATGCATGAAAAAGGAAGGCTTGTTCATGACCCTGGTTTTCCTCCACAGAAAAAGTTATCAAAGAGTTCTGAGAAATAAGGATTATTTCCCTCTGATTTATTGCCATGTCCTTGTATAATAAATATTACTTATTGATTATGTGCAGTCAAGCTGGTGTCTATTCTTAGGGATCCATAAATAGATATTCTCCATTGAACATGCCCCTAATCTGGTCTTTCAGTTTTCCAACAGTGCACTCATTACCACTCTAAATGCAGCTACTCACTTTGCTAGTTCTCCAGATCTCCTCTACCCTTCTTCCTCTACCCACATTAGAAAGATTTCCATAAATATTTCTTTCTAATTCCATTGTTCCTTTTTTTTCTTTTTTTTTACAATCAATCAGATTGTTTAATTCAACATAGAAATGCCAAATAAAGCTGTGGAAAGCATAGGATTGTATCTCCAAAAGCGACTTGTGGTTTGCAGAAGCACAAAATTATGTCCTCTCTACATCCTGAAAACACACAGCTTTTTCATGGAATGACATGACAGTTTGAACTGCTGAAGATAGTTTTTATGCTGATGGTCTTCTGAAGCTGTTAATATAGATTTGAACTCATCTCTGCGCAGAATATCAACTGTTGCAGCATCCCACCACTGCCATTGTGTGAGCTACCCAGAGAAAACAAATAGAGATCTTTCCACTAGGCAACAAAATAGTGTTAAGATGTGTATTCACATCATAATATACACTTACACTACATCAGGGGTGAAATCTAAATTTTTTTGCTACCGGTTCTGTGGGCGTGGCTTAATTAGTGGGCGGGGCTTGGTGGTAAGGTGACTGGGAGCATGTGGCTTGTTGGTCAGGTGGGCATGGCCAAGTCAATGTCACTTCTTTGCCCTTTTTTAACCTACAAAACACAACACAACACAACTGGCTCACCCACAATGTAAAAGCAGCTGTGCTAGACCCAAAATGGTGCCTGCAACAAGGAGGAACCTCACACAGCCACAAAAAGCCCCAAAAAACAACTTTCACACTTTACACACACACAACACAACACAACACAACACAACTGGCTCACCCACAATGTAAAAGCAGCTGTGCTAGACCCAAAATGGCGCCTGCAACAAGCAGGAACCTCACAGAGCCACAAAAAGCCCAAAAAACCAACTTTCACACTTCACACATACAAAATTCCTCATACAGCTTTGTGAGATTTTGTGTGTTTGTGTAGTTAGAGTGAAACACTACAGAAACACACTAAATCTCAGAAAGCTGCACAAATATTATTTTATTTTATTTTTATTTTTATATAAAAGCAGCTAAATTTAAAACTCCCTAAACTTTAAATGGCTAGGTCTAAAAAAAGAACAACTAAAAAAAAAAAACTCAATTAACTATTTTTTTAAAGCTCCCAAAGGGGAAAAAAAACTTATCCAATAGAACAGGGGTCTCCAACCTTGGCAACTTGAAAACTTGTAGACTTAAACTCCCAGAATTCCTCAGCCAGCTTTGCTTTGCTGGCTGAGGAATTCTGGGAGTTGAAATCCACAACTGCCTGCCTGCTTGATTGCAGGCAGGGAGATTCAGTTGCTTGCTGATGCAATGGATTTGCAGGGATTACAGCAAGGCATTGTGACCAGCAGCTAAAGTAAGCAAGCTGAGGGGGTCAGAGCCATTTAAAAGAAAAAAAGTTTTTTTTCTTTTACATGGCTCTGGTGATCCAAGCTGAGTTGCCTGATTAGCAGGCAACTCAGCTGGGATCGTGAGAGCTTGGCTGGTCAGAGCCATTTAAAAGAAAAAAAAGGCTCTGATGATCACGCAGCTCAGTTGGGCATGGGAGGCGGTGGCAGGGATTTTTCCTACCAGTTCTCTGAACTGCCCGCCGCCATCGCTACCTACTCGCCCGAGCCAGTCCGAACCAGGAGCATTTCACCACTGTACTACATCTATAAACTGTGAGAAAGTTTTGGCTGCATAGAAGTAAATACTGTATTTAATATCAATACATTGTCCAAATCTGCATCGCTTATATTTCGTCACTCACCTATCAGACTGGAAATCTTCCCTTCTGGACAGTGAAGACAATCGTAACAGCAAAATTGCCTCCCTTCTATTTTGGTCTTAGCGTAACCCATAGGGCAATAGTTATTACACAGAGAAAGTGGCCGGATCTGTTCATCAAAGATAGAAGAGAATGGTTTGCATTTTTCAAGTTTGTGCAGTATTTGTATTATCTACAAAGCTCCCACTTTGTATCAGATTTGGGGGGAAAGCCTTGTGAGTGATGTCAATAAAAAGAAACAAGGGGATGAAAATACCATGGCATTGATAGAGCTCCCACACAGAATTTTGCTGTGTACTTTTATTGATGCTAAGGTAAAAATGTCCTTGAGTCAAGGTCCTTTACAGACAAAAAAAATACATCCACATCGGATTTGGGTTTCAGAAGGTTCTGACCAGTTCTGGTGAACCTGTAGCAGGAATTTTGAGTAGTTCGGAAAACTGGTAGTAAAAATTCTGACTGCCCCTGCCCCCATCTATTCTCTGCCTCCCAAGTCCCAGCTGATTGGGAGGGAATTGGGATTTTGCAATAATCTTCCCCTGGAGCGGGGTGGGAATGGAGATTTTATAGTATCCTTTGCCTGCCACGGCCAAGCCACGCCCACCAAGCCATGCCATGGCCATCCTGCCACACCGACAGAACCGGTAGTAAAAAATTTTGAACCCACCCCTGATCCACATAGCTCTCTTGACCATGGAACACAGGTTATTTACCTTGTCTTCTTTGTGTTTTTTCCCCCAACGTTCTAGGGCCTTGGAATTTTCTAGTCTTCTGGTTAATAATTACCAAGACAAATCACATCATTTAGATTCTATCACTATCAACAAGATCTGTTAGATCAGGTGTGTAACTTGCATCATCACGGCATCATCACGTGACATATTGTGACTTTTTTCCCCTTCACTGAACTGGG
Source organism: Pantherophis guttatus (assembly GCF_059756535.1). NCBI lineage: Eukaryota > Metazoa > Chordata > Lepidosauria > Squamata > Colubridae > Pantherophis > Pantherophis guttatus. Next base: position 17,801,030 of record NC_142066.1, read on the forward strand.
TTTAGGCATGGCCAGAGCATGACGCATCCGACCCATTAGCTGCAAATTTCACAGCCCTGTGTTAAATGCTGGTTCCTGCTGTGATTTAAGATTATATATATTATATAATAATATGGGTAATATAATTCAGAGGGTTTTACGGAATAGATTCAGATAGTTATACTAATTTTTGGAATTATTTTGATTAGAATTCAATTATTTTTGATATGGATTTTAAATTGATAAATTTTAAACTATGGGCCAAATTTAATTATTTTAAATCTATTTTTAATCGTATTTATGTATAAATGTTTTTGTTTTGGCTGTTCACCGCCCTGAGTCCGAAAGGAGAAGGGCGGTATAGAAATTCGAATAATAAAATAAAATAAATAAAATAAATTATTCCACTTTTCAACACTGTGTGTGTGTGTGTGTGTGTGTGTGTGTGTACACACAAAAGGTTTGTTTACATATTTATATTATTACATCACTTCTGAAGGTTTTTTCCCTTTTCTTTTTTAATGTGGTGGGAGTATTGTCAATTAAACAACCCATCCGTTAAAATTCATCATTTCAAATATTATTCCCTGCCATATCTTTTAGTATTTCAGTCAAGAGAAAGCAAGAAAAAAATCACTGGAACAGGTCATGTTTATTCAGTTAAACACTGATAACCTCATTCCGGATTACCCAAATCTGGTTAAACCTGCTTGGTTTACACATAATTAAGAGGTTCTCATGGAATAAATTGGGATAATTCTCCCAATTACAGTACCTGTGCAGCACCTTTTCTGCCCTGTCTAACTGTGTAAAAGCTTTGTTCACATGGTTATTACATCACTTCTAAAGGCATTTTTTCTTCTTCTAACTTGCAGGAGTACTGTATGGCAATTAAACCTTCCTTCCTATAACATCAATCCTTATAAATTTTCCCAGGCACATCTTTTAATATTTCAGACATAGGAATCAGGAATTATCCCACAGATCACATCTATTCAATTAAAACGTTAGTAACCTCATCCTAGATTATCCAAACCTGGTTAAACCTGCTTGGCCAAACGATGGCTTCTTCGTCAATTTTTAATATATCCTCTTGGGAAGTCACAGATCCTATTCCACCAACTTTGACTTTCAAGAAGGATTTGTTTGGGAATGTGACCCAATTGATGACATCAAATCCAGCCTCTAGTTCTCCATTTTGATTGAAAGACAGTGCTTCTCCTGCAGTATTATTGAATGAGATGCTTCTTACAATTTGATTGAACTACAAAACAAAAAAACAGAAACTAAAGGGAGGCAACAAACTATTCATCAGGATCTGTAAAGCGCTGAAATATGGGAAAGAAAATATATTTTTTCATGCAAGCTATATTTAATGGAAGGGACAAACAGTGTCTACCATCCTATGACAAGTTCTCAATATATACAGTACAAGCGTCCTTAAATCTTATAATCTGAGTCTTGGAAGGAAGGGGTTTTTCTCTCACAGTTTGTGAGACATTCATTGGAGTTTATTGGTGTGGAAGAAAGCAGCCAAGACAAATAGAATAGAATAGAATAACAGAGTTGAAAGGGACCTTGGAGGTTTTCTAGTCCAGCCCCCATCTTAGGCAGGAAACCCTACACCACTTCAGACAAATGGTTATCTAATCTCTTCTTAAAAACAGCTAGTGTTGGAGCATTTACAACCTCTGGAGGCAAGTTGTTCCGCTGATTAATTGTTCTAACTGTCAGGAAATCTCTCCTTAGTTCTAAGTTGCTTCTCTTCTTGATTAGCTTAGTAACACAATTTATACAATACATTCATATCCATTCTATTCTAAATTCAGATGTTCAGGAGAAATTCAGAAGGAGTATTGATTTTCTTTAGAAGTATGTTGTTTGGAAAACTTTTTAGCTGAAAGAGTCAAACAAATGTAAAAACCCGGGATTCTACAATTAATTAAATGTTACAGCCAAATGCAGAAGAAAGAAATTTAATTGATTCACCATATTTTATTTCCATGCTGTCATTCAACCAATTCAGGAAATTCCCACTAGTCTCATAACAAACTTAAAAGAGAAATAATAAGAAGTATTTAAATATATTTAGGTACATTTTTTGTAACAATGATGGTTATCACACAACTTAAATTTACAGGAAAATGTCATTTAATAATTAAATTCAGTTACAAAACAGTCTGAAACATACAAAAAAGAAATAGAAGCATTAAAAAAAATCAGGGTTTTTAATGCATTGCAATACTGGAATATTGTGTTTGTTTGTCTAAGAGATATTAACATAAATGCAAAGCAGACAGGAATATAGCTAAAGGTACTCAGTATGAATCCTGTGTGTTCATGGAAAGGCATTTTGCTTCTTTTCCTGACCCTATCTGTTTTTTAGAATCTCTGTGTGTCTGTGATATATGAAGAAAATGGAGAGAAGAAAGCCCTATGATTTGAGACATTACCTTCCATGGATGTAGTTTGAGAAGTTCAGTAAATCCTACAATGCCTATTCTTGCTCTATTTTTGAAGGTTGTTGAATAAGCAACATGTAATGCTTGTGCCAAAATGTAGACTGCATTGTAGATGCTATAGCTGTGGCCAGTCATGTCTGTTTCAAAAACGGATACAGGGAGGGTCTCTATCTTCTCATCACCAGTACAAATCGATTGACTGTCCATCCTGGAGTTGGTCTTCTCGTCAACTAAGGTGCCTGAGAACACACATCCAAATGCCTCTTCCCAGAAAACCCTAATAAAATCATCTTCTTGTTTGAGGTTTGGTTTTATCGTCTGAAGAAATTCCCGAAACCCTAGGACCTCTCTTGAATGAACTGCAAAGGATAGAGCCCCATGGAGAAAATCTAGGTCTTCCCATCTCTGAAAAGGAAGAGATGTGAAATCCATTTGGGCTGTCATAATCCAGATTTTACTATTTCCTGGTAATGGTTTCTCTTCAAATTTTAACATTGAGGGAAACATTCTCAAAATTATCATTTTTTCAATTTCGCCTTGAACTAACACCGAATTGACGATGCTTTTCATGATAGTGTGGTATATTTTCATCCCTCTTTCTACCATATTGTCAATATCAGTCAAATACGAAGCAAATGGGAATTTTTCAATGAAGTCAAAACAGATCCCATTTTGGGCAAACATGGGAACCACATTTTGTACAAACTTCTCCCCATTGTGATTATTCATAGATAGCATCCCAATCCACGTCCATTTAAAATGCTGCAGTAGCTGAAGGATTCCCTCATAATGAAGGTCCATATTTGGAAACATTTGGTGATAGAAACCAGCCTCTTTGTCCTTATTTGTCACTGGAGCAGAGCCATACATAAACTATAGAAAATATAGAAGGATTCAGAAAGGAGACAATAGGCTTTGATTTTTTAAAAAGTGCATTAATGTATTTTTTCATTATAGTACACAAAGCAAAAGTTTAGTTCCATTACATATTAACATGCTTAGATTTGGCATTTGACTCTTCCAACACTTTCAAGCATAATCCATAATCTTTTAAGACTAAGACCCAATTTATCATATATATATTGCCACAATTTTGCTTTGATTTCTTTGGGGCTTCCTTTCCTGTATAAACCTTCACATTTAGTGCATTGTATTGTCTAAGCTCTGGATAGAAATTTATTTATTAAATTAGTTTGTGAATTTCGTCAATAACATTTGGTGTACCAGGAACTTTCTCATCCACTTAACATGGATGAGGTTTGCCATCCTCACATGGAACATCAAACTATTAACAAGAGTGTTTCTTAGATCTGAAAATAAATTTGAAAGAAAAGTGTTCCTCTTGATTTCAGTCAGTGTTTACTTTATGCCAGCGATCAAGTCTTATTTAAATAAAATGAGAAATTTAACTGGATTGCATCCATACTACACATACATGGTTACCTGAGGAAATTTGTAGATGTGTAGAATGATGGCCACATGAAGACATACATCACTGTCAGGTCCTCCAATTATTGCTACTGGATATTTCTGAATGTCACAGTTGTAATTAGGAATTAATCTGCCTTTAGAGGAAAGGAGTTCCATTGTGGCATGGTACATCCATTTTGGATTAAAATGGCTGTTATAGATTTGAAAGCCCAGGGTAACATTGGGTAAAATATGGGGATTAGTATTGATCTCCTTAACAGCAAATACTAAAGCCAGGATATGTTGGTAAATCTGTGTTATGACTCTGAAGGGAGAGGAACATGATTTGCTGTAACTTATTTCTTGCATAGTCTGATATCTATTTTGCCTTTCTTTTCAAATATACTGTAATATAAGGAGTTGATCCAGTCTATATATGTAAGAAGCAATAAGTTTCATTCATTGTACTTATTTAAGATAATAAAATAATCAAAGCACTTTATTTGAAATATATAGTGGCCATCAGATTTACCAAGTTACTTCCTCTTTGGCCAGATATCTCAATATTTTTATTCTAGGAGAGTATTATTAGCATGTCAGTGATGCCTTCACTATTGACCCAGGAAGCAACAGTGAACATCAATCTCTTGGACATTTTTTATGAGAGTTGCTGATGGGATCTATAATGGAGTTCTTTTTCCACCTTTTTCTTCAGTTCCATCTTTTCTCTGGAAATACGTGGCAAGACTAGGACAGTGCTACATGTTAGATTAGGTTAGGATGCTCATCAAATGAAGTTACTAGGGAAGGAACCTTGGCTCTCAACTCCCCCCATGGAGCTTTGTCATTGTGAAAGAAGCAGTACCATTTGAATAAATATGAATATTGAAAAATATAATTAAAGAAAGTATATTGTACATTATCTCCAAAGAAAAGAACATGGGTTCCATAAACCATAAACCAAACCAAATTTAGGGGATGGGGACAATGACAAAAACTTAACTGGACAGAAATAAACATCCATTCTCTAACATTCTTTGCTTGGAATTTGATGATCCAACATCAATCAAGCAAATAAAGGCACCAAATATGCAAAGTACATAAAATGATTATGCATATGCAGGGATACGGTAAATATACAGATATAAAACATATAGCCAGCAATTATTTCATACTCTACAGATGACTCAAGACTACATGGTGAATTTGATGCAAACTATCAGCACACACGTAACTATATCATATGCATAATACAATTCATACAATGACCTTTCACTTACTCACCTTCAAGTCTATTTGACATCTCTCTCTCTCTCTCTCTCTCTCTCTCTCTCTCTCTCTCTCTCTCTCTCTCTCTCTCTCTCTCTCTCTCACCATAGCTGAATACTTACATGAATTTGATGCAAGACATCAGCATATATGTACTGTAAGTATATTACATGCATAACAACATTCAAATTATGCACTTTCAGTCACTCATTTCACTCATTCATCTTCAGGTCTATTTGACATATATCTCTCTGACCATAACTCAATACTTACATACTTTCCTCAAAGAGGTTGCTAGAAGGAGGTGCCTTAAAGTCCATCATCGTATAAAACAGGAAGATCTGAGAAATGATGCTAGCAAAGTGGATGTTCCCTGACTGGTATTGCTTGTGGAGAAGAGGCAGAGGATCTGCAGTGCTGCATTTACTCAGAGAAAGGTGACACATTCCTTGTGGACCAAGCATTGATAGGAATGTTATGGACATAATACATAGAAGAAAACAATTCATTCTTCAATGTGTGTCACCTTTCTCCAGCTCGTCTTGTCCTTCTAGATTTTTAATTTATGTCCAAAAGAAATAGTTGCTGCCTGTTTCTGTACTTGTCTTTATATTTTATTTCTGTGCTTATGGAGAAATTGGAAAGCTCAGACTTTGAGATAAAAACCATGTGTGATCAAGCAGTAGCTAACTGAAATTGCATGTAGGGATGTTCAAGGGGCAGGAATTAACAGATTTTGACCTATTTGAGGTTTCTTCCTGTCTTCTGATTATAGGTTTTTCCATGTCTTCATGCTTACTGTATACTGGTTATTACTTTCGAGATAACCACCAACTCCCAGGCCCTGAGGGACCTTGAACAAGAAGTAACAATTTGTTTGCCATGTCTGAAAACAAAATCTCTACCTGACACCAAGGAATAATGGGATTTGACAGCAAGCCTCAAAGCAGCAAGGATGAAAAAGATAAATAAATGCAGATATGAAAATACAAGTTATTTGCAATATTGTATTTATAACAATATAGGAGGAGTGAATGAAGGGGAGTCCCTGTGAAGTCCATAGAAAATAAATGCTACAAATGGATGGATGGATGGATGGATGGATGGATGGATGGATGGATGGATGATTTTTTTAAAAAAAAATCCTGTCAAAGTGATATCATTTGTACTACCTCCATAATTGATCCCATGGTATTGTTCCTTGAAACTGGGTTTACATGATTTATTTTTTTAATAGTTTGACTTATTGATTTCACAAAGTTCAAATACAATGATCAATTCCTGATTTCAAACAGTGACCAAACACTGATTTCAGGAGCCACTTCCCTTCCTTAAAAGAAGAAAACAAAAAAAACCCCACACCTCTCAGTTGCTTTTCTCATCCCTAGGAGAAACCCACTTGAAGCCAGGTGTCAACTCGTAAAGCATTCCAGGCCTGCTCTTGAGTTCTGTCAGAACCCCTCACACCAGGCTGTTCACATCTGCCTCCTCCCATTGGGGACTATTCAGTGTGATTTCCCATTAAGAATAACCTGATGGGGTTCTTTAAGAAGTTGGTCTTACAGCATCACACCAAGGAAGTTGCTGGGACTTACAGACACTGAGTTAAACCCCTTCAGTGATGCTGATAAGATTATCCATTCAGTTGTGTCTTGGTTGTGTCTTGTGTCATTCAGTTGTTTCTACAGGCCAGGTCTGTTCACAACTTCTGATCTTGGATTATTTGTTCAAGTTTTTCTATGCTCTGGCTGATTCAGCTTTGATGGTGCGCAGTCACTATGTTCTTTGGTAGCCTGGTTTTCTTTTACTGCTAACTCTTCCAAACAAATTTGCTTTCTCTAAAATTGAATTCTCTTGCATGACATGGCCAAAGTAAGCAGACAGCCCTTCAGTATGCTGCCTTTTTTAGATTGTGCAAGTGCTTTGGGACCATAAAGCAACCTGCCTTGGTCAGATTTCATAGCTTGGGAGAGTCACCTGTTTTCAACTGATTAGCTGATCCATAAGGAGGCAACACACCAACATCTACACCTTGAACTGGTCTGAGAGCAGATTAGCAATTTCTAATTGACCTGTTACCAATACAAGCCAACTGCTGCATCAGGTTTAGGAATAGACAATGTGACTCTCTAACTGCTTCTAACTCTTTGCAAATGTACCTTCTCTCATCTTTCAAAAGATGTCATCTCTTGTAAAACAACATAAGCCCTTCCAAGTAGACAGATGATTTCTGATGCTTTCAATGAAGCCAGGTTATATTTTTTTAACCTTACTTTGTCTATGGAGATTCTCAATCATCCAAGTTATGATTGTCGCAAAAGTTAGGGTTAGACTGTCTCTTCTCCTTGCCGTGGCTGAGAGAGAAAAAGAACCCTGGGTCAGACAGGAAAGCTGTGACTCTCCTTGACCTCACATGGTGCCCCTCTTTGCTTCACCACCCCTACAAGGAAGTTTTGGCTCTTCTCGGAGCCCACCAACAAGGGCAGGTCAGCACAGGGAACACGGAGACCCGTTCCCTGTGTCTGATATTGCCGTGACATCAAGCGGTGCTTTTTCAAGAGGCAACTGGACTTTCTGATTTTTCTTCAAAGCTGTTTTGCTTCTCATCCAAGAAGCTTCTTCAGCTCTTGGATGAGAAGCGAAAAGTTTTCAAAGAAAAACCAGAACATCCAGTTGCCTCTTGAAAAAGCACCTTTGGGTTTAACCTTACCTTATTTTCCTGTTTGTTTCTTTGCTAATGGGAATTTGCAATTATAGTCCATTACTTGCTCTCTCTTCTTGGACCTTTACTTTTAGCAAAGTCATCTTGAAATTATAATTGGTTTTTTTTAAAGAATATTATGTATGAGATAATTGTAACATTTAAAGTTATTAGAACTATGTAAGCCCTTTCAATTTCTTCAATATTTAATTGTCTGCTTCAGGGGTGAAATCTACTTACCTTCCTTACTGCTTCAGAAGCGCACGCACCGTGCACATGCATGCACTCGCTTCACTCGCATGTGTGCATGCACACACCTTCTCTGCATGCAGAAAAAATTCTGCACATGCACAGAAGGTAAAAAAAAACATTACTTCCTGGTTAAAACCAGGAAGTAATGACACCCAGGCTGCAATCGCTACCAGATCACTGAACCACAAGGAAAAATCGCTACCAGATTGGGCGATCTGGTCCAATCCGGGAGCATTTCACCCCTGGTCTGCTTGTAGATAAAATAATTATTGTAATTCTGATATAATGTTTCATTTGTGTTCAAATAACCATAGCTAAATTCAATAGATTTTGCTGTGTTCTGAACTATTTTTCCATTATTGTTTTGTTTGAAATGTTAATACAATTTTAACATAGGAGTTATATATTTTGATGTCCTCAACTTGATTCATTTAGTGATCATTCAATGTTACAACTGCACTGAAAAACTTATGATCATTTTTCACTCTTACAACCATTACAGCATCCTCTTGGTCACATGATCAAAATTCAGATGCTTAGCAACTGACTCATATTTATGGCGGTTGCAATGTCCCAGGGTCATGTGATCACCTTTTGTGATCTTCTGACAAGCAATGTCAATGGGTGAACCAGAGTCACTTAACAACCATGTTACTAAATTACTACAGTGATTCACTTAACAACTGTGACAAGAAAAGTTGTAAAATGGGGCAAAATTCACGTAACAAATGTTTCACTTAGCAACAGAAATTTTGGGGTCAGTTGTCCAACAAACTATGGGAAAGTATTCTGAAGTTCTCATTTGACATTAGGATTGTTTTCTTGCTACTCATAATTGTTTCTCTTTTGCAAAGTCACTGAGGAAAACCAGTGGGCATGTCTACTCAGATGAGGAAAAACAGTAGAAGGTCTCCTGGGATTTGGATTCTGAACTGATATCTATTCCAGTCTAATTATCCATTCACACATAGTTATTTGAACTTCACCTCTTTGTTCTGGGAGCTTGTCATAGCCATAAGAACAAGCAGAAATATATTTAATGAAAGATAATATTAGCTCACAGTAAGAACATTTCCATTCAAGATGGTGATATTTAGAACCTTGGTTTTAATGCTTTTACCTCAAGTGGTGTACAATATTCCCAAAGCTAAATGTAGCATCAGTGACCCTCTACCTTTCCTTCACAAGCAATATCAGTCAGGAGACCTCATTATTGTGGATTTTCTGTCTCAGATCTACATCTTCTATACGATGATAAACTTCCAAAAATGTCCCTCCAAAGAACTCTTTGAGGACATTGTGTAAGATTTTTAAAGTCACAGACAGAAAACAGATTATTTTGAAATGTCAAGCTTGTTTTTAGATTCACATTAATCTCAGCTCCAATATCTGGTTGATGACATCACCCACATTGTCTCACATCATCCACTTCTCCTCTTGTTCTATCTTCCTCATCCTCAACCTCTCAGCTATGCTAAGACATCATTTTGTTGTTCTGAGAAGAAATATTTGAAATGTCCACTGCCCACTTTTCTCCTAATTATGTGACAATAATCAAGAATTCTACAGAAACGGATTTGCAGTAGGAAAACTAAATTAAAATAGAAAATAGGGAAGGTGACAAACTTTTCTGAGTGATGTGATTATATAGCCTAGAATAATTTTAAAGGAATGATTGAACTAGGAATATCCATAGTCTCCTCTATGCATAGCTAAAAAAGGGTCATATTCATTATTGATCTAAATGTTCATTACTTATCTAAAAGTGCATAAGGCCAATCTCTTGCCTGTGTAACAGCAGTTTTCCCTGGGAATGAATGACTTCTTCAGTATCAGCTATTGCTTATGGCAGTTGGGTTTTACAAACTCGGTATTTCAGCAAACTGCTCATTATGTTAAGCACACTCTTAAGAAAGTCTTAGAATTACCTCAGTGATTTGTGTTTCCATCTGAAATGCATATATTTCTCAAGTTTCATAGATGATGATGATAGATAGATAGATGGATAGATAGAAATAGATAGATGATAGATAGATAGATAGATAGATAGATAGATAGATAGATATAGATAGATGATAGAGAAAGATAGAGAGAAAAGATATATATAAGAGCAACATCTAGCAATACCATATTTAAAAAAAATATATATCTGGTTAACTCATAGAGGCAATTAAGCAGACCTTTGAATTTTTATTTCAAAAATGATAATTGATCCTTTATTAGTCAATACATTCAAAGTACCGGTATGTTTTTACTATGATGATAAGTCAGAGTAAATGAAACCTACTTAATACATACTAATTTTATTTTTATTTTTTTTATTTTTATTTTTTTTAATGTTTTATTATTAAGAAATTATAATAATACAATTTTTGTCCATCCGGTTACATAATATGGAAAAAGAAATAAATACAATTTACATATTGTACATATATAGATAATCTTTGCAAACCAGTTACATGGTATAAAGAATTGTGTTCTCATATCATTCTTAGTGTATATATATATATAATAGTCTTTAACGATAAATTAGTAAATACATAAGTCATGTCTTTTGCTTACCCATGTAACCTTTCCTTGCCTTATTATATTTCCTACCATCCACAGTACATCTTCTCTTTCTATTTCATTTTACTATTTCTTGTACTTGCTCTGGTCTCTTTCCTTTTTATTTCAATTTCCTCTTCTCTAACCACCCCGTACCACTTGTCCCATACGCTATAATAATCAGAATCTTCTCTGTCATTAATTTCTAATGTTAATTTATTCATTTTGGCACATTCCATTATTTTGCCAATTACTTGTTCCTTAGTTGGAATTTTTTTCTCTTTCCATTGTTGAGCGAAAGCGATTCTTGCTGCTGTTATTATGTGCACTGCCAAGTATTTCTTCTTTTTTGCCATTTCCGCCTTAAGAATTCCCAGGAGAAGTATTTTAGGGTCTAATTCAAAGGTTTCACCTATTATTTCTGAAAGCCAATTGCAAATCACCTTCCAATATTTTTTTGCTTGAGAGCAGGTCCACCAGCAGTGGTAAAAAGTACCTTGCTGGTGTCCACATTTCCAGCACTTTGGGTTTGAGTTGGGATAAATCTTGGCAATCCTAGCTGGTGCTAGGTGCCACCAATAAATCATCTTATACTGGTTCTCCTTGTAAGTGGTTGCCTTGGTAAGTTTTATATTGTTGTTCCATATTTGATCCCATTCTTCCAGATTTATATTTTTCCCAATATTTTTGGCCCATGCTAGCATTAGGTCTTTAACCACTTCTTCCATCAGGTTATATTCTACTAAATAGTTGTACAATTTAGCTAATAGTTTATTATCTGTACTCATCCAAATCTTATCAAAATCTTTGCTACCCATTTCTATACATACTAATTTTAACTGATGCAGATACAGACAGAAATTTTAAGGGAATTGAAGTTAAATTAAAGTTGCAGTAATATCCTTTTAGAAAAGAACATCAATTTCTTTATTAACTCTAATGATTTAAGGTTTTCTCACAAGAGAAAAAAATATTACACGAAGGAATATGCATTGGAAGAATGTTAAGGAAAAAATATTCTTGACACTGAAAGCTGTTCAAAGAATATAAAATCTGTCTTTCTGACAGGTTACTTAAAATAAAAAGATTATAATGATAGATTAGCATATAGACCTGAAAGGAAGCACATTATTAGATTTTGTTTTAACTAAATACACAATAATAGAATATATCATTCCCATTCCAGGGTCATGACTTCACTCTACCAGCATATCTTGGCCTTAGAATTTGCCATCAAAGAGATCAATAGAAATGATGATATTTTACTGAATCTTACACTTGGTTTGCATGTCTACAATAACTACTTCAGTCCAAGTTGGACCTATCGTGCTTCATTGGAGCTCTTCTCTACAAAGGGCCAATTTATTCCCAACTACAACTGTGATATGTGGAACAGACCAATGGCAGTCATTGGAGGACCTGCTTCAGAAGTGTGTTTACACATGGCTACTATCCTGTCCCTGTACAAGATGCCACAGGTATGATGTTTGATGCTACAGGTATGATTCTATGGAGCATAGGCCAAGGTAGGTAAAAATCTATCTCATATTTTCTTCTTTGCATGTGAGTATTCGTGCCCTGCATTTGGGCTTAAATTATTCTGGTTTTTTTCACCCAGAGAAATCAGATCTTAATGGAAATTTGCATCAGTTGTATCTAATGTAGCATAACATAAATTGTTGCCTTGTTGCAATATTTTATTTGTTTATTTGTTTGTATCATGCTTTCATTATTTTTACAAATAACTCAAGGTGGTGAACATATCTGACATACCGTCCTCCTCAGTAGTGGGTTTCACTTACCTTCACTACTGGTTCGGAACTGTGAATGTGCATGTGCACCCGCTTTGCTCATGCATGGTGCTTTTGTGCATGCACAGTATTATGTATCTACTTTTGGAGGGAAAATTAAGCGGGAAAAAGCTCGATGTTTATTGGCCAGCACCCTGGCCAAGAGACTATATAAGGAGAGCTGTCAACTCCTAAGGCTATTGCTTAGCGCATTGTAAGCCGCCCTGAGTTTCCAGAGAAGGGCGGCATATAAATCAAATTAAAAAACAACAACAAAAAACTGTGTTCTTTGCTGGATTGTCACTGTGGAATAAAGAACTGTTGTTCACATAGACCTGGTTCCTGGCTCCTCACTCGCCCAACTTAACATTGGCGATGAAGGTGGGATTGAGGTAGATAGGTAGCACAAAAAGAGCTGACAACCAACGAATCCAGCCAGGTGGAAAGTCTGCCCGAGCATGAGCATGACAACCACAATGTCCACCTTTGCACTGCCATCACCATTTGATCCCGCAAAAGAGAAGTGGGGATTGTACATGATGCGGTTCGAATGCTTCCTCGAAGCTAACAATATTCAAGGGCTGTCCAACAATCGGAAGCGTGCCCTCTTCCTAAGTCACTGTAGCCCCGAAGTATTCGACATGGCCAAATCACTGTTGGAGCCGACGCCAGTACAGTCTGCCGGTACAGAGCTGTCTCCTCACTCGCCCAACTTAACACACAGAACCTTCTGCACATGCGCAGAGCATCTTTGATGACGTCCGGGCGGGTGGGTGGAGCATCCCAACACCTTTGCTATTGGTTTGCTGAACCAGGGTGAACCAGTAGAAATCCACCACTAGTCCTCCTCCTATTTTCCCCACAACAATTACCCTGTGAGATGAGTTGGACTGAAAAAGAGTGACTGACCAAAGGTCACCCAGCTATTTTCTAAATAGCGTAAGGCAGGACTCACAGTCTCCTGGTTTCTAGCTTGGTGTCTTAACCACTACAGTGGACCATGCTGGCTCTATGTATGCTTGCTGTTTTGAGTTATTTATAAAAATAATAAAGGCAGAAGAATAATTTAAAAAATCCTTCTAATGCAGTTCAGCTTTGAGAATGATGTTGTACTAATTTTCATGTACAATTGAAGGAGAGATGTTGGGGCAATTTTTCTTAGTCTGTATCTTCATCGTATGTTGGGAATATACTGAACTTTCTGTTAGCATATCCTGTATATCAGTGGTCCCCAACCCCCGGTCCGCGGACCGGTGCCGGGCCGTGGAGTACCTGGCACCGGGCCGCGCAGCGGCCGGGGGACATGAACGCTGCAGCGCAAAGGCTCCTGGGCCGTGCGCAAAAGCTCCTGGGCCGTGCGCAATGGGCCGTGCGCAAAAGCTTCTGGGCCGTGTCCCCACCCCTGCGCGCGCTCAGCGGGCCGTGGCGATAAAAAGGTTGGGGACCACTGCTGTATATGAAAATGAAGTATAGGGGGAATTATGAAATATAGATTTGATCCTAATGTTTATTAGGAGGGCTAAAATGGAGAAATAATATAACTACAAACCAACTTTTTTTCCTGAAAATAACATTTTTTGGGTGTTATTTAGTGACCTGTTTTTATTTTTTTTATTTTTACTTAGCTAATATATGGTTCAGCTCCAGAAAGCAATACAAAAAACCAGGTGGTTTTATATCAACAGTTATTCCCAAATATGTACCATCAGTACACAGGCATTTTTCAGTTATTGATGCATTTCAGATGGACATGGATTGGGGTCTTGTCTGTGAGTAATGACAACGGTGAGAAATTTGTACAAAATATAATTCCCATGTTCGCCCAGAGAGGTATCTGTTTTGCTTTCATTGAAAGATTCCCAATAGTTAGTTACTCAAATAGCATTGCTGAGTTGGTCAAAATGGGACTTGAAATGTACAAGGTGGCTATGAGTAGCATTGTTAATGTAGTAGTAGTTTATGGTGAAATCGAGGAAATTATAGTTTTGAGACTTTCCAGCAACTTGCAGTCAGATGATGTATTGCTACAGAATAAAGATAAAGTCTGGATTATGACAGCTGAGATGGATTTCACATCACTTCCCTTTTTAAGAAATAGTGATCTAGGCTTCCTCCATGGTGCTTTATCCTTTGCAATTCACTCTGAGAAGGTGCTTGGATTCCAGAGATTTGTTCAAATGAGAAAACCTATTTTAGAAAAAGAAGACACTTTTATCAAGATCTTCTGGAAAAATGCATTTGAATGTTCCTTCCCCGCCTCTCTAATGGAGGAGGAAGATGAGGTCACTTGTACTGGAGAGGAAAAACTGGAGACTCTTCCTACATCTGTGTTTGAAATGGACATGACTAGTCACAGCTATAGTGTCTACAATGCAGTCCATGTGGCGGCACATGCTTTGCATGACTTCCATTCATCGATCATGAAATACAAAGCAGGAGAAGGCAAATTGGAACTTCTTAATCAACAGCTTTGGAAGGTAGTTAAAAACCAACTTCTGATTGCTCAATGTATCTGCAAATTAGATTCAATTGAAAATACATTCATTATTCTAAATTGGGTGTCAAACAAACGTCGTCACAGTGGTGTCACGTGACGTATCAGGACTTTTTCCCCCTTTGCTAAACTGGGTGTGGGTGTGGCCAGCACATGACTCATCCAGCCCGTGGGCCAGGAGTTTGACAGCCCTGTTCTAAATGAATAACTATGAGGTAATTTTCATAAATATTGTTTTCCAGATAACTTGGGTTGTTGTTGTTGTTGTTGTTGTTGTTTTGGTAAGTGTAGTCTTTATTTTATTTAAAAAAGTTAAAACACAAAACTGCCAAAAACAAATAAAGCAAAAAAAAAAAAAAAAAAAAAGCAAAACCCAGATAAGACATTAAACGAAACAGGTGCTTTGAAAAAAAAAGAAACACAAACACATATAGACATATAATCCCCCTAGTTGAATGCTAATACATATATTGCAACAATATTAGTTTCCCATCCCTTGTGATTTTAAACTTCTAATTCTCTTTGCAAATTATTAACTTGTCACCTATCTAGTATATTAATGACAAAATTAACGGGTAGAGCAACAAAAGAAGGCAAGGGTAACATTTCAAAACCTTCTGGTAACAACTTGTAGAAAATTTATCACTGCTTCATATCTATCCCAAATCATCCCACTAGTTAATACTAATTTGTCATGGAGCAAATATCTACATTTGTTTCTTAATACCATCTCTTATCAAGTGTTGTCTGGTTAAATATAATAAATCCATTCTCTAAACTTGACCAATCCTCCTAAAAAAATCCAGATAAAATTGTTTTACAGTTTAAATATAATATATAATATATAAATCTATTTCCCAATTTCTTTCAATCTTCTTAGGGAAAACCAATTTATCACTTATCCACTCAATCTGTTTTCTGCTATTGTAAAAGAATGCAAGGCTTGGATTTCAGGGAGTCATGTATAATCCACTCAGTCAATTTTAAGTCTGTTTTCTGGATTCCAGTATGTCTTTCAGGTGCAAGAAAGGTAGCCCTTGGAGATTCATGTCATTTCTGCAATTTGTGTTTGATGTGAATATGCATGGAGGCTAAACATGAAATAAAGTTTTTGATCTTATTTCCTTATTCAAAAGATGGAGGATGGAATTATATGATCATGTATTGAGCTATAATGGGCTTAATACTTGCTAAAAATCAAGAAATGGTTAGGAAATGGAAGTTATAAAAACCTGGGGTCAACAGGACCATATCATCCTAGAATTAACCATATTGTAGGAGGAAAGAACTGAAGGTGGCCAGATAAGTGTTCTAGGCTTCAAGAAATTACCTTCAACATGCTAAGGGAAGAAGTAGAAAGGATTCCATGGATGGAATTCAGAAGGCTTGGAAGTTTTTTAAAAATGAAATTATTAAAGCCCAAACAGAAGCAAGACAAAAGAGAAAGCCAAACGAAGGACAGTTGGTGAGGAAACATAGTAGTGTACAGAGCTTTCTGAGAAACTGGGAAACAAAAGGGACACATTTAAAATAAGGAAAGATGAATATACCATAAAAGCAGATTATCAGGAAGTAGCCCATATTTACAAGAATAGAGGGAGGAAGGCTAACATTCAAAATTTGCTGTGGCTTGTAATGGAAGTCAAAAATAATATGCAAAAAGGTTATTTGGATATGTGAGTGAAGAAAATTAATACCCACCCCTCTTAGAAGAAATGAAATATTCTAGGAAATATTAAAAAGGCAGAATATTATATTTCCCTGGATGAGAAAAGGAGAAACATGTTTTAAAGACAAAACAGCTCCCTGCAGCTCCCTGCCTCCCCCCTGCAGCTCCCTGCCATCCCCTTCAACTCCAGGGTGATGGGATTAAGACATGCCCCTCAGGACATGATAGGATTACCCCTCTACCCATCTAACAGCAGGGCTCACTGCATTGCGAAATCACCTAGGCCCACACTTCAATCTCAGACAAACTCCTAGGATTTGCACATGACCCCTACAGTAATCAATGGGATACCTGCTCTTACACAGGAACAGGAAGCTCCAAGGCAGGGTCCAAGAGAGGGTATAAATATCTCCATCCCCCCCCTCTCTCTCTTCCATATGCTCACTTGCCCAGGACCCAAAAAACCTATGTGGTCCTGTCCACCATTAAACCATCTTTCCAAACAGCCTCCATGTTCCCAGTGTCTTTCTCCCCACTTGGAACTGAACCCAAATGGACATTTCTTCCAACATGAGAAATAAAAGGAAAGTCAACAAATAGTTTCCTATAGATTCTTCTATGAGTCTACAAAACTTTCCTTATTTGAGAATTTCTTTTTCATAGGTTTTATGTGTATGTCTCTTTAGCCAGGTTCTACCTACGTAGGGCTGCATAATATCTTAGTTTACGTAGGTAAAACCTGGCTAAAGACACACACAGACACACACACACACACACAGACACACACACACACACACATATATTTGTGATTCTGAATTGCCTCTTGGTAATCAAGTAATGCTGAAAACATTAGGGAAAAACTGATACATCTCTCTTCACTTCACTTTTTCTCCCAAATTTAGCTCAACCGCTTTATGCGAATCATCTCATTCAATAATACTGCTGGGCAAAGAATTTCTTTCAACCAAATGGGAGAATTAGAGACTGGATTTGATATTATCAATTGGATCACATTTCCTAACCTCTCTTTTTTAAAAGTCAGAGTTGGAAGGATAGTCCCCATTGATTCCCAAGATGTAATGTTCACCATTGATGAGGATGCTATTACATGGCCAAGGAGATTTAATCAGGTTTGTTCCAGTTAATCTCCGGCTTTTGGACAGACATAATTTCACCGTTCTATCCAGCAGGGCTGCTAGCATTGAGGGGAGAGTGTCACACAGAAATGGGAGCACACAGAAATGCTGGCCCCTTCTCCATCTCCATCTCCATTGCTGGGCGATCCCATGCGAAGAAGCATGGGCTAGCAGAGGGGGAAGAGTGCGAGTTGCTGCTTCTGGGATGACGGGGCCCGGGACATGTCTGGGTCCAGCTCACCCAGCTTCTCTTCCTCTCACAGCCAGCTTTTTGGGGCCATTTTCCAGCCATTTTTGGCGCATTTTCAGGCCATTTTCAGGCCTTGTTTGGGGCCTATTTCAGGCCTTTTTTTGGGCCATTTCTGCTTGGTTTTTTGGGCTGCTTTTGGCTGGAAAAATGGCCTGAAAGTGGCCTAAAAACCAGCCTGAAAACAGCCAAAAAATGGCCTGAAAAACAGCCTGTTTTGGGGGCATTTTTCAGTATGTTTTTTGGGACATTTTCAGATCATTTCTTGGGCTGCTTTTGGCCAAAAAACCAGCCTGAAAACGGCCTGAAAAATGCCCCCAAACCAGGCCATTTTCAGGCTGTTTTTTGGGCCTATCTTGGCTGGAAAAATGGCCTGAAAATGGCCCCAAAAATGGCCTGAAAATGACCGAAAACAGCCCGAAAAATGGGTAGGAGTGGGGCCAGCCAATGGTCCGATTTGCCAGTTCTCCGAACCATGCAGAATCAGAACAACCAGTTTGGGCTAACCGGTCCAAACCAGCAGCAGCCCACCTCTGCTTCTATATGCTCTCTTAGATCAAAACTCCAATTCATTAATTATTTTCAGATACAGAGCACTTCGTATATCTAAAATTCCTAAAGGTTTTCCAGCCGTCTGAATAACAACTCCAATGGGTGACTCCTTGGGTGTATGGTAAGATATATTTCTGAACGGAAGGATACTGACATTTATAAAACAGATTTGGATGGATTTTTTTGGCAAATTGTCTCAGAAATAGATGAAACATTTTTGCCAACTCACCAAATAAAATAAATTGGACAAATGAAAGATCAAATCAAATATTAAAAAATGGATGCTGTAGAAATTTTCAGTGGGTAACAAAGGAAGTTTTCTTGCAGCAATTTGGATTCCATAGGTGAAACAAAAAAACCCAGAATAAACAGTTTGTAAGCACCTGCATAAATTATATTCCTTATTGAATGCTTAATGTTGGTATGTCTGAGTTCTTTTTCCATTTGAAGGCATTTTTCTATCTTGCTATTAAACAGAAACAGAAGTCAGACCACACATGATAATAAATGTGCAAACTAAAATGATTTTTCTAAATATGATGTAACTACTAAATACTGTTTTTCATAAAGAAAAGGCAATTTATTTTCTCATTTTTAAACAGGTCCATCCTCTATCTCTTTGCAATAATAAATGCCATTCAGGTTATACAAGGAACAAGATGGAAGGAAAACCATTTTGCTGCTACAATTGTCTTCAATGTCCACCTGGGAAGATTTCCAACAGGGAAGGTCGGCATTATAGTATATAGTTTCAAGAAAATAAACCTCTATAGTGGGCCAAAAAACAATACAAAATATCTTAGCAAAAGGCTCAAGGCTAACTCTTATATTTGGCAAAATGGATCTAATAAAAAAAAAAAGCTATATTGACCTTTTGAAACTCATTCATTTAATTCCATCATCTATATCCATGATGGTGAACGTGCCATAGGTGGCACACAGCACCCTCTCTGATGGCATGTGAGTTGTCACCCCAGTTCAGCTCTGCTGCACATGTGCGCGCAGCTCCCGCTGGCCAACTGGTTTTAGGGTCTCTGCCACACATGCGTGGGAGGTGGGGTGTGTGCGGGGGGTCACATGATCATGTGGGGGGGTCGCATGCACATGCATGGGGGGAATGTGTGTGGGGCCGCATGTGCATGCACGGGGGGGCGAGTGTGGGGGTGCACGCACATTGCATTTTGGGAGTTCGAGTGCACACATGTGCATTCATGCGCATGCTTGCGCGCTTTGGTCACTCAGTCCACGGAGTGCCTGGTCTATATCAAGCAATGTGTCTCGCAGCAAAGTTGATGGGACTGCCTGCTGCCGCAAACAGCCTCCCACCAGCCGTACGCTCTCACAGAGAGGGACTCCTCCGGGTGCTGGCGGCCAAACAATGTCGGCTGGCGGCCCCCAGGGGGAGAGCCTTCTCTGTGGGGGCACCTACTATCTGGAACGAGCTCCCCCCGGAGAGACGGAGGATCCCGGATCTACGCACCTTCCACCGCGCTCTTAAAATCTTTTTATTTCATCAGGCTGGTCTGGCGTAACCTTTCCCATTCTTTTTTAATGTAAATTTTAATGTAAATTTTAATTTGTTCTTAACCTGGGGTTTAAAATTTGTCTTGGGCTAAATTGATTTAATTCGATTTTACTTCTGTTCTTAATTTTTGTATTTTATGTGTTTTATTCTGTGCATGTTCACCGCCTTAAGTCCTTCGGGAGTAGGGCGGTATACAAATTAAATAAAATGAAAATGAAAATGAAATGAAATGATGGAAATGTAATTTTATTGAAAATGTAGCGATGTAGATTTAAACAGCCCTTTTTATAACATTGAGTTGTGCCGTTTGGATATCTGCAGTGTAATTTCTAATTTGCTGTTTCATTTTCTAGATATGGATGACTGTTTCCGATGTTCAGAAGATCAGTATCCAAATAAAAATCAGGATTCCTGTCTTCCAAAAGTTAAAGTATTTTTGATGTATGAAGAAACTTTGGGGACTGTTTTAGCAACTTCTGTTTTTTTCTTTTCCATAATCACATCTGTAGTCCTTTGGATTTTTATTAAGCATCAGAACACTCCCATAGTCAAAGCCAACAACCGGAATCTCACCTATGTTCTCCTTGTTGATCTCCTCTTATCTTTTCTTTGCACTTTGTTATTTCTTGGTAAATCTTCCAAGCTGACATGTGTCTTTCGTCAAATTGCCTTTGGTATCATTTTCTCCATGGCCATTTCTTGTTTGTTGGCTAAAACCATCATTGTGGTTCTGGCTTTCATGGCCACCAAGCCAAGGTCCAAGATGATCAAATGGGTTGGGAAAAGATTGGCCACGTCCATTGTGTTGTGCTGCTCATTTATTCAAGGAATTATTTGCACTATATGGCTGACAACCTCCCCCCCATTCCCAGATGCTGACATGAGTTCAATGGCAAAAGAAATAGTTCTGATATGTAATGAAGGCTCCAAGTACATGTTCTACTATGTCTTGGGTTTTCTGGGATTCCTTGCTTTTATCAGCTTCCAAGTGGCTTTCCTGGCAAGAAAATTGCCTGATGCTTTCAATGAAGCCAAATTTATCACCTTTAGCATGTTGGTCTTCTGTAGTGTGTGGTTGTCTTTTGTTCCAATATATCTGAGCACAAAGGGAAAATATACAGTTGCTGTGGAGATCTTCTGCATAATAGCCTCTAGTGGTGGGGTATTGATTTGTATGTTTTTCCCCAAATGCTATATCATTATGTTGCGGTCTGATTTGAACCAAAAAGAACACCTAAAAAGACAAAAGAATAGAATAATATAAATTATATGGTTTTTGTTCTTATTTTGTATCAGGTATAGAGAAATAATAGGAATGTTGTTTATTTTGCACATATTTATTTAGTGAATTTATAAGCTGCCTATCTCGCCTCTGCACATTGCAGCATGATAAAACAGAATAATAAATGTTAACATTCTTTTTATATTGTTATATTATGTCATTGTAAAGTGCTTAGTTAGGTGAGATGGCTGGTTTGGAAATTTAACAAACAAACAAACAAATACATTTCAGTATAAATTTATAAATGTCAAGATAATTGTTGAACCACATCTACCAGCATCCATTACCAGATTGGCTCCTGAATTTTTTACTTAGTTGGGTATCTAGAGCAGGGGTGTCAAACACGATTTCATTGAGGACCACATCATGGTTGTGTTTGACCTTGGGGGCCAGGGTGGGCATGGTCAGGTCGACGTCACTTGGGTCGGGGGAGCCTGTGGTGACCCGAGAGCTCTGCCAGTGAAAAACGGCTCATGAACTCTGTTTTTGGCCGCGACAGCCTCCTGCAACCTTCTGCCAGCAAAAATGGAGCTCAGGAGGGATGCCTGTGGCCCTCACAAGCTCCATTTTTGCTGGCAGAGGCACTGTGGGCTGGTCCTTTGCTGTTTCCAGGACAGCCCCATGGGCCAGTTCTAAGCACCCTGAGGGCCAGATCTGGTCCCTGGGCCTTGAATTTGACACCCCTGATCTAGAGGATATCTTTGACTTAAGGTGGTATTGTAAGATATTTTCATTTTCTAATAATTCTATAAACATAGGAAATAAATCAATGAAATAGACTGGACTGGAAAATGGATCTAGTTGACTCAGCAGTATTTCCCCATCCTTACACTATTCACTTTGAATTGACCAGATCAAATTCTGCTCGTTTAGGAGAGTTCATATTTTCCCTGGAAATTTCAAAATTATTCTGTTTGCCCAAAGTTATGTCTTCTGTTAAAGTTGGGCTTCAGTTACTTTTAAGGAATACATCAGTTCAACGGTGTGTAGAAATAAGTAAAACAAATACAAATACAAAAAAAAAAAAAAGAGCAGTACCTACAAGTAAAACCAAACCAAACCAATTAAACAGCGATCAGATACCAAAATCTATTGAAAACTATGTTCAACCTGTTCATTCTGATTCAAGCTTCTGAGGAAAAGTCTAGGCCTTAATAGGGGATGAGGTGTTACCCCCGGTAGACAGGGCACGCAACTTGGGTGTCCTCCTGGATTCACGGTTGAGTTTAGAAGATCATATAACAGCCGTGACCAGGGGGCATTTGCCCAGGTCTGCCCGGTGCACCAGTTGCGTCCTTATTTGGACCGGGATGCTCTACGCACAGTTACTCATGCGCTAATCACCTCCCGTATTGACTACTGCAACACTCTCTACCTAGGGCTGCCCTTGAGGACATCCGGAGGCTTCAGCTGGTACAGAATGCAGCCGCGTGGGTCGTGATACGCCCATGTTACACCTCTCCTGCGCGACTTGCATTGGTTGCCGGTTGTCCTCCGGGTGAGATTCAAGGTGCTGGTGATGACCTATAAAGCCCTACATGGCTTAAGTCCAGGATATCTGTCGGACCATCTGCAACCAGCAACAGCTCCCCATCGCCCAGTGCGTTCTCACAGGGAGGGCCTACTCAGGGTGTCATCGGCTAGACAGTGTCGACTGGTGACCCCTAGAGGTAGAGCTTTCTCTGTGGGTGCTCCCACCCTCTGGAACCAACTTCCTCTGGGGCTCCGGTTGGCTCCTGACCTCCGCACCTTCCGCCACAACTTAAAGACATGGCTGTTCAACCTGGACTGGGGGGGAGTTAAATATGTATTTTAACACATTTTTATTTGGATATTTTATTGTTGTGAGCTGCCCTGAGTCCTATGGAGATAGGGCAGCATATAAATCAAATCAAATAAATAAAATAAATAAAATAATTGCCTTTCTGAAGGCTGGCAATATCAGGGCCATCTGTATGTTGGAGATTTAGCTAGGCAATGCAAGGGTGCTGAACACTGAACTAAAATCAACAAACAGCATTCACACATGAGTATTCTTCTCCTTCAGGTGCACCAAGCTAAGATGAAGCACACAGGAAAGTGCATCATCTATAAAGCAGTTCTTCCAATAGGAAAACTAATGAGTCAAATGTAAGGGGAAGGCATGAGATCATATAGTCCTTCACCAATCTCTCAAAACACTTCATCATAATGGAAGTGGGTGCAATTGTTTGAGATTATGACCCTGTATTCATGATTTTTGATTAATATTGATATTTAAAGGTTTCAATCATGTCCCGTCTTTTCCTTCTGTCCTCCATGCTGTACTTATTCAGTTCCTCCAATGTCTCCTGATATGTTTTGTGCAGAGATGGTATTTTTCACTTACTGCTAGTCACTCAGAGATGTGTGGCTAATGGGTGGCTGTCAACTCGGGAAGCATTCCTGACTTGCTTTCGAGTTGCCATAGGGAGGGGAAATGGGGAACCGAGCCTTGCAGCTGCAGTGAGGGAATTGCACTTCAGTGAAAACAAAAGCACATTCCAGCCATCTCTATGTCAAGGCCATCTCCATGGATACCCACAGTGGCTGGAGGGAGGCACTTCTACCACCTATGAATTGCTTTGTTGGAGAATGTGACTGATGACACATCTTGGGGGGAGGAGGGAACAGAACCGGGGCATGAATTAAGTGAGGTCAGAGTTGACTTCATTTGGAACATGCCAACATGAAGCTCCTAATAAATAACTGGATTTCTTTTGAAGCTTGGCTCATGATTTAATTAGAGCATTGGTCAGAACCCTGACAGTGGCTACATAAATCAAATGGAGGAAAGAAGGACAGTAGGAAGACTAATGAAAACACCACTGTTAAAATATAATCCTTCTTATGCAGGGGAAAAGACCTCAGAGAACTGTCAAGAGAAAATATAAAGTAGTATTCTATTGATGCATTTTATTCATAAAAAGGGGACTTAATTAACAACCTCAATTACACCAAAACCTGAACTATAGTCTTGAGTATTCATGTTTCATCCCTGCTCCATTTTGTTTGCATTGAGCCATAGTCTGATATCCAACTTTTCAATGTGGATTGGAAATTTCAAAACCTAAAGCTGACATATTTAATGAATATTTAATACTTAAACATTTAATAGTTCACTCTTTATTGAGGTGGAACATCACTTGTTTTTAGCATTAGGTCAGCTAATGACATGATATAAGGTCTCCTGCTTGAGTTGGGGATTGGACTAGAAGACCTCCAAGCTCCCTTCCAACTCTGTGATTTTGTGATTCTGTTATCTCAATGGAGGATTTTTCTCTTCCTCCAATAATTATAGACTTCCAAAAGTCTCAAATTATGCCTACTGAGATGTTGAAAAAGATGTTTCCTTGTTTCAGATCTCCAAGGACAATCGACACTAAGCTAATCATTTCCTAACAGGAAATATCAGTCTCAATTCCATTATTTCAACTTCACCTAACAGTCCTAAAGAAGCTCCAGAGTCATCAGATACAGTAGAAATATGATAGCTTACATTTATTATTAACTGCATGGATTGATATTTTGGATTTGGACCAATCATTTTATTGTATAATAAAAGCTACGCTACCAACTTTCTAGGCCAGGCAACTTAAGAAAGGATCACCCTGGCTTAATTGAAATCCTTACACACACACACACCCCAAAAAATGCTTTTCTTTAAAATGGTGGTTTTTTTAACATTGCTTTTATTGTTTTTTTCTCAAACAATATTCACAGTTCCCAAAATTAAATGCAGCATCAGTGATCCTCTGCCTTTTCTCCATAAACAATATCAGTCAGGTGATCTTATTATTGTAGACATTCTCTCTCAGATCTACATTTTCTATATGATGATAAACTTCAGAAAACGTCCTGGGAAGGATCTTTTTGAAGACATTGTGTAAGGTTTTTAAAGAGAGAGGGATGGATGGATGGATGGATGGAAGGAAGGAAGGAAGGAAGGAAGGAAGGAAGGAAGGAAGGGAAGGGAAGGGAAGGGAAGGGAAGGGAAGGGAAGGGAAGGGAAGGGAAGGCTAATTTAACTGGCAGGTCTGTTTATACATTCACATTAGTTTAGGTCCATTGATTGAATGACATATAACTCACAATTCCCTTGTTGGTGAATGAAACTTTTCTTCCTCTTCCTCTATCTCCATCATCATCATCTTCCTCTTCTTTTGTTGTAACCTTCTCCTCTTGCTTATCTCATCATCGTCATCCAATGTGATGGTTACACTTTGCTGGGTTGATAGAAAAAGTCAGCTGAACAGATATTTCCCCCCCCCCACATTACGTTGTCAAAATAGTTAGAAGAACACCAAAACAAACGCAGCTTGGTGCCTTGAAAAAGCACCAAGAGTTCTCTCGGAATCTTCTTTAGTTGGGGGGTGTTACTTGGAACCCTGACATACTTGATGAAAAATGTGGAAAGGTTAAGAGGAAACTGAGAAATTAATAATAAAATATTCTTAACCTAAATTGGAATTCCTCTATGAGGAATTTGTACAATGTAAAGTTGGAGGGGCTCTAATGATTGAGTTTCCACATTCTGCTTATTGTGACAATTCGCTGTCTTGTTCAGCGTAGCCCTGGAAAAGCTTTCTCTGGGAATGAATGTATTGTGATTTTTCAGGTATATGCAAGAATAATTTGGGTTTTGCAAATTGGATAGTTTGGCAAACAGTAAGAAAGTGAAGTAGAAATTCGCAATTACTTCTGTTTTGCATGAAGAATAGAATAGAATAGAATAGAATAGAATAGAATAGAATAGAATAGAATAGAATAGAATAGAATAGAATAGAATAGAATAGAATTCTTTATTGGCCAATGTGATTGGACACACAAGGAATTTGTTTTTGGTGCATATGCTCTCATTGTACATAAAAAGAAAAGATACATTAGTCAAGAATCATAAGGTACAACTCTTAATGATAGTCATAGGGTACAAATAAGCAATCGAATCATACTAGGAAACAATCAATATAAATCATAAAGATACAGCAACAAGTTACAGTCATACAGTCATAAATGGGAGGAGATGGGTGATAGGAACAATGAGAAGATTAATAGTAATAGTAATGCAGACTTAGTAAATAGTTTGACAGTGTTAAGGAAATTATTTGTTTAGCAGAGTGATGGCATTCGGGAAAAAAATGTTCTTGTGTCTAGTTGTTCTGGTGTGCAGTGCTCTATGGTGTCGTTTTGAGGGTAGGAGTTGAAACAGTTTATGTCCAGGATGTGAGGGGTCTGTAGATATTTTCACAGCCCTCTTTTTGACTCGTGCAGTATACACGTCCTCAATGGAAGGCAGGTTGGTAGTAATTGTTTTTTCTGCAGTTCTAATTATCCTCTGAAGTCTGTGTCTGTCTTGTTGGGTTGTAGAACCAAACCAGACAGTCATAGTGGTGCAGATGACAGACTCAATAATTAGTCTATAGAACTGTATCAGCAGCTCCTTGGGCAGTATATGTACTATGTACTTCTTATATGTACAAATTATATGTTCAATAAAATAAAAAAAAATATCATTAAGTAGAAGAGTAAAGTGTTCACAAGTAACGTCTCAAAGAGACAGCAAAGTAACTTCTCAAAGAGACATAATTAATGTCTGGTTTACCTAAACAACAGCAATATTTATGAATCTGCCTCTATACATTTTCAATAAGAGGAAATGCCTGTTCTATGATGCTGAAAAGGAACAGAATAGAAGAAGAAAAGAAACAATGGGAAATATTGATATTTTGTGCATGCATATTAGTTTGTAGAAGCAATTATTTTGAAATGCAATACACAAATGTTATTCTTGCATCTTTTTGGAAGCCACCTGTAAATAAATTGAAATTCCAGAACAGGAGGAGAAAAGTTATCCATCTATTGGAACAAAAATAATAAAACTAAGCTACTTCCCTCCCCCCCCCACAAATCAATGAGTTTTAGTGAATTTAGTGGCATACTGATAATGAAATTAAATAGTGACAATAGTTTATCTTATATTTGTGCATTTGTATAAATCCTGTAATTTTTTTTTTTTAATTTGATTTATATGCCGCCCTTCTCCGAAGACTCAGGGCGGCTTACAATGTGCTCAGCAATAGCCTTCATCCTTTTTGTATATTTATACAAAGTCAGCTTATTGCCCCCATAAACTGGGTCCTCAATTTACCTACCTTAGAAAGGATGGAAGGCTGAGTCAACCTTGAGCCTTGGCGAGATTCGAACCCTGCAGTAATATGCTCTCATAGTTTGCATAGCAATAAAATATATAATGCTCATTTTAGGGTGATGACTCCAACGTATCAGCATATCCTAGCCTTTGAATTTGCAATCAATCAAATCAACAGCAATCCCCAGATTTTACCCAACCATACCCTGGGCTTCCATATCTTTAATAGCTACTTTAATCCAAGCTGGACCTACCGCGCTTCCTTGGAACTCTTCACCACAAAGAATCAATTCATCCCTAACTACAACTGTGATATGCAGAACAAACCCATAGCAGTCATCGGAGGATCTACTTCTGAAGTATGCCTGCACTTGGCTACCATTCTTTCCCTGTACAAGATGCCACAGGTAGGACAAGTTCCATAAAGCATAAGACAGCCTGGCAACTATGGTGTTGTCCATTCTTTCTGGGATTATTCCCACAGGAATGAAAAATATTGCAGTAGAGAAAGGATAATAACAACATTTATTAGTAACTGGAAATACTTATGGACTTTTTGCTGAAAAAAAGAAGAAAAAGAAATGGTGATTTGTGATTCATGTACAATGTATTTATAACTGATTTTAAGAAGACTGGAAGCTGCTTCTTTATAATTTTTTCTTTGTCTTCCTTCCTTCCTTCCTTCCTTCCTTCCTTCCTTCCTTCCTTCCTTCCTTCCTTCCTTCCTTCCTTTGTCTTTTCTGTATCTTTCTTTATATATTTTTTCTTCATTTACTCCTTTTTTATTTTCCAAACTTCCTTTAATTTTATGCATATTAAATGGGCATAAAAATAGTTATAAATGTATAGGGGGAAGTCAGCATATAAAAAGGTTAAGCTAGAACTAAAAATTCAGAGCTTTAGTGATGCAATTAATCTTGGATTGAAAAACTAAGAGTCAGGCAATTTGTTACAAGACAGCATCATGTTTATAATTTCCATGGACTAGAGACAAATGTAACTGTTTGGAAAATATGGTTTTCCATATTCCCATATTGAATTATAGAATTATAGAATATCAGAGTTGGAAGGGACCTTGGAGGTCTTCTAGTCCAACCCCCTGCTTCAGACAAATGGTTATCCAACATCTTCTTTAAAACTTCCAGTGTTGGAGCATTCACAACTTCTGGAGGCAAGTTGTTCCACTGATTAATTGTTCTGTCAGGACATTTCTCCTTAGTTCTAAGTTGCTTCTCTCCACCCATTGCTTCTTGTCCTACCCTCAGCTG
Source organism: Pantherophis guttatus (assembly GCF_059756535.1). NCBI lineage: Eukaryota > Metazoa > Chordata > Lepidosauria > Squamata > Colubridae > Pantherophis > Pantherophis guttatus. The sequence continues at coordinate 17,829,779 of NC_142066.1, forward strand.
CTTTGGAGAATAGCTTGACTCCCTCTTCTTTGTGGCAGCCCCTGAGCTATTGGAAGACGGCTATCATGTCACCCTTAGTCCTTAGTCATATCCAGATTTTGCAACCGTTCTTCATATGTTTTAGCCTCCAGTCCACTAATCATCTTTGTTGCTCTTCTCTGCACTCTTTCTAGAGTCTCCACATCTCTTTTACATTGTGGCGACCAAAACTGAATGCAGTATTCCAAGTGTGGCCTTACAAGGCATTATAAAGTGGTATTAACACTTCATGTGATCTTGATTCTATGATCTTGATTCTATATTCTGCCATTCTGATACAGCTCAGGATTGGGAATAAATAAAGGTCATCCCTAATAATTGGAATAGAAATTTGCTCATGCATTTTTTCCCATTAAGTTCCATGTAATTCATAACATTTTGGGGAAGTATTGAGCCTTTCTTGACTGTGAACAGAACCGGAATATGAATGAAATATAAGATAATTCAAAATTTGTCATACAGATTGGATCTTAAATTCTTGTTGAAGATTGAAAACATGAAAGAACCTCAACACACACCAAATTATTTTACTAAATATAAATATAGTTCTCATGATTTGTCTTTTTTTATAGCTAATATATGGCTCTCCTCCAGAAATCAGTTCAAAGGAACAGGTTGCTTTGTACCATCAGATGTTTCCAGATAGTGTCTATCAATACAATGGCATTTTTCAATTACTGCTGTATTTCAGATGGATATGGATTGGAATATTGACTGTGAATAATGACAATGGTGAAAAATTTGTTCAGCACATGGTTTCCATGTTTGCTCAGAGAAGCATCTGCTCAGCCTTCATTGAAAGATTTCCCACAATGACTTATACAAATAATGTTTTTGACTTGGTGGAAATGGGCTTTAAAATGTACAAAGTGATGATGAGAAGTACTGCAAATGCAGTGATAATTCATGGTGAAATTGATAACATGATTACTCTGAGACTTCTATCCAACGGTCTGAACTCTGAAGAGGTCCCTTTACAGACACAAAGTAAAGTCTGGATTATGACTGCGCAGATAGAATTCACATCACTTCCCTTTCAGAGAAAGGAGAACATAGACTTCCTCCATGGTGCTCTGTCTTTTGTAATTCACAAAAAAGAGGTGTTGGGATTCCACAATTATATCAATACAAGAAATCCTATTTTGGAAAAAGAAAGTAGCTTGATGAGGCTCTTCTGGAGAAATGCCTTTCAGTGTTCTTTCTCAAACTCCATAATTGATGAATATGGTGGGATTCCCTGCACCGGAGAGGAGAAACTGGAGACTCTTCCTACATCTATATTAGAATTGGACATGACTGGTCAAAGCTATAGCATCTATAATGCAGTCCATGTGGTGGCACATGCTTTGCATGAGTTCCATGCATCCAAAATGAAGTACAAAGCAGGACAAAATAAAGACCATGAGAACTTTCTGAGTCAACAGCTGTGGAAGGTAAGGTGCCAAGCAAACAATTACAGAAGGAATAACATATCTAGATTGACAAAAAAGCCAAACCCTGAGTAGGTTCTAAAAGTCATATGGTGTGGTTTTGTTAAACTTTATTTTCTCTTTCATTCTTTTCTGGTAGCCCAGGGGTTGGCAACCCCCAGCTCTGAAGCTGCATGTGGCTCTTTCATCCCTCTGCTGAAGCTCCATGTTGCCAGTCAGAGCCACAATTTTGAGAGGAGCTTCTGGTTGTGGGGGGAAGCACAGCACACCAGGAGGAGACTCTATGGCAAGGGACAGGTTTTCCGGTCAGTTCCACAATTGATAAGGCTTTTGGTTAGGACAGGTAGAGGAAAAAGGATCCTGTGCTAGGAGGAGACTCTATGTTGTGGGACTTCCGGTCAGTTCCAGAATTGAATGGGGGGCTTCTGGTTAGGACCTTTGTGGCTCTTTGAGTGTTTAAGGTTGCTGACCCCTGTGGTAGCCCATATACTATAATTTCCATTTAAAATTAGCTTTCTCAAAAATGCTTAGGAAAAATGTCTACAAATATATAATGGTGTTGCTTTGATACTACTTGATTATTCTTGGAGCCTTACATTGTTCTGTTCGGTGTTCACTGCAGCTCCATATTGCCAGAGATTTCTCAGTCCCCATTATTTTAAAATTGTTTGAGTGAACATTCATGAAGTTAGTTGAACAATGAGGTATTTAAGTACATATTTTTACCTTCGTTTGCTTTGTTTTGTTTTGAGAAATTGTGTAGCATCTCCTCACAATTTTGATGTTAATAATAATTTATGCCCTCTGTCATCTTTACATTTTTCAGGCTATGTGAATTCATTTTCATTTTTAACTTTCTGATATTTAGAAAGGTGTTTTATATTTATTATTTCAATTTGTTTCCTCTTTCCAATTCAGCTCAACTTTTTTGTGAGAAATGTTTCCTTTAACAATACTGTTGGGCAGAAGATTTCCTTCAATCCAAATGGAGAATTAGAGACTGGCTTTGATATAATGAATTGGATCACATTTCCTAATCTGTCTTTTCATAGAGTCAGAGTGGGCAGGATAGATCCAATGGCTCCCCAAGAAAAAGCATTTACCATTGATGAGGATGATATTGTGTGGCCTAGGAGATTTAATCAGGTATGGTCTAGTTATATTCTGGTTTGTGGATAATCCTCTTTTCACCATTCAAATCCAAAATGCCACACAGCAATTAGTTTCAGATCCAAAGCTCTTCATATTCTCCAATGTGCCATAACAATAACAAAGAAGTTGTACAACTGAAAGATCCAAATCAATGCTCCGTAAAGGGAAAATTATGCTAGATGGTAGTACAAGAAAAAGTACACTACAGAGAGTAAATACTGTTATAGCCGAGCAAAACTAAAATGAAATATATACCAGAGCCACTGAATGCATTCTTCTCTCTTGTTATTAAAGCAAAAAGTGGAGCACAGTGATTCATGTGTCTGTGGAGATTCTCAGTCATCCTGATCATGGTTGTCCCAAAGATGCTTTTCCAAGAGGCAACTGGACTTTCTGATTTTTTCTTTGAAGACATTTCGCTTTTCATCCAAGAGCTGAAGAAGTTTCTTGGATGAGAAGTGAAACATCGTCAAGGAAAAACCAGAAAGTCCAGTTGCCTCTTGAAAAAGCACCTTTGGGAGTGACTCCTATGGTTAGGACATTGGGCTGATGAACAATAAGCTCATGTTCAAAACCCCATTTGCCATGTGATGGGGTGACCTCCCATCATTCGCTCCAGCTCCTGTCGATCCAGCAGTTTGAAAGTGAGCAACTGCGAGTAGATAGATGGGGCAACTTAACAGAGACATGAAAGGAGCCTCCAATTAGGCATTCCCCAGAGGACAGTGATGTCACTGGCTAATCTCTCAACCAAGAAGTGCTTCAGTTCTGCTATATGATTCTAGCAAAAGAGAAGACAACCCACAAGTAATGATCGGGAAGCAAAACAGAATGACTCTCCTAAGGATTCTGAATATCAATTTGTCCAAGACCAAACATTCTCTTCTTTCATTTATGAACAGACCCGTCCTTTATCATTATGCAATAAAAACTGCCCTTCTGGTTTTAGTAAATGGAAGATAGAAGATAAGCCCTTTTGCTGTTATCAGTGCCATCAGTGTCCACAGGGAAAGATCTCCAACAAGGAGGGTAAGAGCTGTTTCCTACCATTTGTCTTTTGCAGGTTCTTTTTTGACCATCAATAAGCAGATTGAAGGAGGGATGTGGTGGCTCAATAGCTAAGGTGCTGAGCTTATTAATTGAAAGGTTGGCTGTTCAGTGGTTCGAATCCCTAGTGCCATGTAATGGGGTGATCTCCCGTTACTTGTCCCAGCTTCTGCCAACCTAGCAGTTTGAAAGCACGTAAAAAATTCAAGTAGAAAAATAGGGACCACCTTTGGTGGGAAGGTAACAGCGTTCTGTGTGCCTTTGGCATTTAGTCATGCCAGCCACATGACCACGGAGACGTCTTCGGACAGCGCTGACTCTTCAGCTTTGAAACGGAGATGAGCACTGCCCCTAGAGTCAGGAACGACTAGCACATATGTGCAAGGAGAACCTTTACCTTTAAGCAGATTGATCCAGACTCCATAGACACAAATGGAAAGTTAGTTGGGTGCTTAATACCTGTTCTGTCAAAGTCTTTTCCTTTTCTTCATTTGTTTCTGCTTGTGTATTTCTCTTTGAGCTTCTTGACCCTTCTCCTCTTCTGAATCTTCTCCCTTGTGCCAGTCTGAGAAAACAAATGTCCCCCTCTCCCAGGTTTCTCAGCTGCTGCCACCTGTCGGAGTGCGCACAATGTGACTATGTGAGACAACCCAGGAGCAAATACAGTAAACAAATGTTTGTAATTAAATAGTGGTTTTATCTACAAAGAATATATACAAACACATACTTTAGTCAGACCTCAACAAACAGCAATCAGCAATTACAGCACGGAAGCACACATGGAGAGATAGATACGCCCCAACAGGGCCTCTTCTTATTAGAGGTTCTTAAAGTGATATCAGCCCAAAAACCTTGCTGACTCATTCCCAGTATTACATCATTGTAGTCTGGTCAGATATTAAATCATCACCCTGACACCACCTTTCCAATTGCTTCTCCTCAAAAGGGCTATCTATCTTGCCTTTTTTTCTTGGACTCCTGGGCTTTGGCTCTGTTTATTCTTCAAAAGGCCTATGGCTCTAAAGTCACTAGGCTGCCATCTTGCATTCCCTCCTCCTTCCAGTCTCCTTCCCGATAGTGCTGTTAGATTGGCAGTTGCTGTTGTTTGGCAACTGGGTTGACTTAATGATGAAGGTGGGTCAAGAAGGAAGGGGGAGGAAGGAAGGAGAACAAAGCCTTTTGATCTGCTCAAGCAGTTTGTCATTCCACTGGAGGGCAAGATAAGTTTTCCATTATTTCTCTTAAAACAAATTAGATAAATCTAACAGTATCATTGAAACATTTTGAACAGCTGCATTGGCAAACTGAGGTAAGGAAATGGAGATTTTATAATTTTATTGATTGTAAACATTTCAAACATCTAAAGCTCAGTTCAAATAATTTTGAACATCCAAGTTGACAGCAACTCTATTAATATATTTGATCTCCAGATATTAAATAGAAATTCTGTACTTGAATATTGAAACATATGAAAACAATTTTCATTGCAATTTCTAGACATGGATGACTGTTTTGATTGTCCAGAAGATCAATATCCAAATGAAAATCAGGACTACTGTCTCTCCAAAGTTATAACATTTTTAACCTATGAAGAAACCTTGGGGGCTATTTTAGCCAGTTCAGCTCTTTTCTTTTCTTGGGTCACAATTGGAATCCTTTGGATCTTTATTAAGCATCAGGGCACACCCATTGTCAAAGCCAACAATCAGAACCTCACATACACGCTCCTTGTTGCTCTTCTGTTATCATTTCTTTGCATTTTGCTATTCATTGGGCAACCCAACAAGATGACATGTGTCCTTCGCCAAACTGCCTTTGATATCATTTTTTCAGTAGCCATTTCTTGTGTATTGGCCAAAACAATTACTGTGGTTCTGGCTTTCATGGCTACCAAGCCAGGGTCCAAAATGACCAAATGGGTGGGGAAAAGACTATCCATATTCATTGTATTGTATTGCTCATTTATTCAAGGAATTATTTGCACTATATGGCTAACGACTTCACCCCCATTCCCAGATACTGACATGAATTCAGTGGCAGAAGAAATAGTTCTGGTCTGTAATGAAGGATCCAATTCTATTTTCTACTGTGTCTTGGGTTTTTTGGGCTTCCTTGCCATTGTCAGCTTCATGGTAGCTTTCCTAGCAAGGAAATTGCCAGATACTTTCAATGAAGCCAAGTTCATAACCTTCAGCATGTTGGTCTTCTGCAGTGTTTGGCTATCCTTTGTTCCAACATATCTGAGTTCAAAGGGAAAATATATGGTTGCTGTGGAGATCTTCTCCATCATAGCCTCTAGTGCTGGGCTATTGATTTGCATCTTTGCCCCCAAATTTTACATCATTTTGTTGAGGCCTGATTTGAACAGAAAGGACCAGCTAAGAAGACCAAACAACAGAAAAATATAAATGATACTCTATTATTTTATTTTTTGTTGAATATGAGAAAGCAGCAGTACTCAAATCTATGTCACATACATCTTTGTGACCCACTGGTTAATTTTTTTACTGTCAGGAAGTTCCTCCTTAGTTCTGGATTGGATCTCTTGTTGATTAGTTTCCTACCATTGCTTCTTGTTCTGTCTTCTGGTGCTTTGGAGAATAAGCTGACTCCCTCTTCTTTGTGACAGTCCCAGAAAGAAAGAAAGAAGGAAAGAAAGAAAGAAAGAAAGAAAGAAAGAAAGAAAGAAAGAAAGAAAGAAAGAAAGAAAGAAAGATTTATTGGCCAAGTGTGATTGGACACACAAGGAATTTGTCTTTGGTACATATGCTCTCAGTGTAACAAAAAGAAAAGATATATTGAATATTGAAACTTCCATCATGTCATCCCTACTCCTTCTTTTTACTAGACTAGACCCAATTTCTGCAACTGTCCTTCATATGTTTTAACCTCTAGTCCCCATTGATGATAGCATTCCAGACTGCCCCCCTGTTCCTCCACTGTCTCCCAGAGTTTGCCCAAATTCATGTTCATTGCCTTCTCCTTTTGCCTTCCATCTTTCCCAACATCAGGTTTTTTTTTCTTCCAATGAAGTCACATACTACTTACTGATAAGTAATCTGTCCTGAATTTTCAAGGTTACTTCCCAGTTTACATACCCAACAACTACTACAGTTTTTTTTTTACTGAGTTCCATTTTTTATTTTTATTTTTTTTAAAAAAAACAACAAACCTGAAATTGATATCTAGCTCTGTTGCTGCTCCAATATTTATTTTAAGCAAATATATGGCAAATGTAGATAAAATTTAAATAAAGCTTATATATACTAATAATTATATTGTTATGACTTCTGTGTAAATGTAGCATTCGGGTACTTTTGAAGAAAAGAAATATCTCCTGACTAGTTGATTCAATGAAGCAAGAAGTAGGGAACAGTTTCAAATACATTCAATTATTTATAATACTTAATATTTATAATATATAATTAATAATATGTATACACTTTCCTTTGTGAAATGCTACCTATTCTGTAAGATAGAAATAAAGAAGGCAGATGAAGTGGCCACTTCAGAGTTAAAAAAAAAAATACGTGGGTTTGGAAGATAATTTGCCTTATTTTAATTGTATTTAATTATTTCTTTATTACATATAACACTGGAAGTGTACAGAAATCAGTGAAAAGAAAGAAAGAGAGAGTGAGTGTGTGTGAGAGAGAGAGAAAGAGAGAGGGAGAGAGAAGAAAACAACTAAAACAAAATAAATTAAATGGCTCCTAGTAGATAAACTCTTGAAAATTCTTTTTCTCCTTCTCCTCCTGGCCCAAACATCTGAGAAAAATGTTAGCCTGAAACTGCCTTTCTCAAGATTTGCAATGTCAGGGACAACAAAATGTTTCAAGGAAGAAACACTAAGTGAAACCTTCACATTATCCTGATATTATCCCTATCAGAGTCTGTTGAACAGGCTAATTCTCCTCCTAGTTGTCAAATGATATCTGAAGAAAAACATCAGGCCCTTTGATTTCTGTGCCAGCCATCTCACTAATACACAGTGTCAACTTTCAAAACGACTCTGGCTGAGGCATTTTCCCCATTTCTCAGTTGCCCCACAGATGGGGGGAGGAAGGGAGGTTTGCAATGCTATTATATGATCTGTGGGGGCACTCGCCCTCTGGAATGAGCTACCCCCAGGGATACGACTGATCCCGGACCTCCGTACTTTCCGCCGGGCTCTGAACACTTTTCTATTTCATCAAGCCGGGCTGGCTTAAAAATTTTAACTGGTTAATTTTATGGGTAAGGGGTTTTAAATTGGGGAAGCCAAATTAATTTAATCATGTTTTAAATTATTTTAATTTTCATACTGTATGTATTTTAATTTTGGCTGTTCACCGCCCTGAGTCCTTCGGGAGAAGGGCGGTATAATTTTTTTTAATAATAATAATAATAATAATAATAATAATAATAATAATAATATGCTAGTCATAACACAAGCAGAGGCTGCCAGAGCCAAGGTCATCTCAACCGTTGCTGAGCAAGAGAGGAGGGGAGTGCCTGAAGAGTCTGTCGTTCACCGACTTCAGGGGTCTGCAACCTTAAACACTCAAAGAGACATTTGGACCCATTTCCCACAGAAAACAAAACACCAGGAGCCACAAAACCTGGGTGGGCATGGCCAACTCGACATCACTCACTCCCACCCAGCCATGCCTATCCAGGGTTTGTGGCTGCCGGTATTTTCTTTTCTCTGGGAAACAGGTATCTCTATCTATGTGTGTGTGTATGTCTCTCTCTATCTGTCTCTCTGTCTCTCTGTTTCTCTGTCTCTCTCTCTCATCTCTCTCTCTTTCTCTCTTCCCCTCCTCTGTCTCTCTCTCTCCCATCTCTCTCTTTCACCTTCTCCATCTCTCTCTCTCTCTCTCTCTCTCTCTCTCTCTCTCTCTCTCTCTCTCTCTCTCTCTCATCTCTTTCCCTCATCTCTCTCTTTCTCTTTCTATGTCTCTCTCTCTCTCTCTTTCTCTCTCTTTCTTCCTCTTCCTCTTTCTCTTTCTCTCTCTCTCATCTCTCTCCCCCATCTCTCTCTTTCTTTCTCTATTACTTGGAAACTTGACACACAGACTCTGGGCATTTTACAATGGAATAAAAATTTAAAAGTGCAAAATCAATTAAAATAGAGTTTAAAAAAATTAAAATTACAAAATAAGATGTTGGGCAGCCTGGAGGAGAAAATCTTCTCTATCGTATCAGCCAGTCAAAAAGAGGGCTGTGTAAATATCTACAGACCCCTTGCATCTTGGACATAAACTGTTTCAACTCCAACTCGCAAAACAATGGTATAGAGCACACCACACCAGAACAACTAGACACAAGAACAGTTTTTTTCCTGAACGCCATTACTCTGCTAAAGAAATAATTCCCTCAACACTGTCAAACTATTTACTAAGTCTGCACTACTATTAAACTTCTCATCATTCCTATTACCCATCTCCTCCCACTTATGACTGTATGACTGTAACCTTGTTGCTGGTATCCTTATGATTTATATTGACTGTTTCCGAATATGATTTGATTGCTTATTTGTTCCCTATGACTATCATTAAGTGTTGTACCTTATCCTGTACAACCCAGTACCTGGATACAGGATAAACCTGTATCCAGGTACTGGGGGAGCGACAGTACCTGGATGAAATGGTTTACCTGGATCCGTTCCAGTTGGGCTTCAGGCCTGGGCACAGCATGGAAACGGCATTGGTCGCATTGGTTGATGATCTCTGAAGGGCTCAGGACAGGGGTTGCTCCTCTGTCCTGGTCCTGTTAGATCTCTCAGCGGCTTTTGATACCATCGACCATGGTATCTTGCTGCACCTGTTGGAGGAGTTGGGGGTGGGGGGGCACCATGTTACGGTGGTTCTCCTCCTTTCTCTCTGACCGGTCACAGTCTGTGTTGGTGGGGGAGCAGAGGTTGACCCCGAGGTGCCTTATATGTGGGGTGCCACAGGGGTTGGTCCTCTCGCCCCTTCTGTTCAACATTTATGTGAAGCCGCTGGGTGAGATCATCCATGGTTTCGGGGTGAAGTACCATCAGTACGCTGATGATACTCAGCTGTACATCTCCACCCCGGACCACCCCAATGATGCCCTTGAAGTGATGTCCCAGTGCCTGGAGGCCGTGCGGATCTGGATGGGGAGAAACAGGCTCAGGCTCAACCCATTCAAGACCGAGTGGCTGTGGTTTCCGGCGTCCTGATATAGTCAGTTGGCACCATCACTGACTATTGGGGGCGAGTCGTTGGCCCCCATGGAGAGGGCTCGCAACTTGGATGTCCTCCTGGACTCACAGCTGTCTTTAGAAGAACACCTGACGGCTGTGGCCAGGAGGACTTTTCGTCAGGTCCGCCTGATTTGCCAGTTGCGTCCCTTTCTGGATTGGGACTCCTTACGCACGGTCACTCAAGCCTTCGTCACTTCCCGCCTGGACTACTGCAATGCTCTCTACATGGGGCTCCCCTTGAGGAGCACCCGGAGGCTCCAACTGGTGTAGAGTGCAGCCATGCGGGTGCTTATGGGAGCGACATGGCGTTCCCATGTAACACCTCTCCTGCGCGAGCTGCACTGGCTCCCGGTGGTCTTCCGGGTGCACTTCAAGGTTTTGGTTACCACCTTTAGAGCACTCCATGGCTTAGGACCTGGATACTTATAGGACCGCCTGCTGCCACTGATAGCCTCTCACCGGCCAGTACACTCTCATAGAGAGGGGCTCCTCAGGGTGCCGTCGGGCAAACAGTATCGGCTGGTGGCCCCCAGGGTGCCTTCTGGGCTGGTGCCTTCTCTGTGGGGGCACCTGTTATTTGGAATGAGCTCCCGCCGGAGATATGGAGGATCCCAGATTTACGCGCCTTCCGCCGCACCCTCAAGACCTTTTTATTCCATCAGGCTGGCCTGGCCTAACTTTCCCTTTTAAACGGTATATGAGAAATTTTAAATTTGTTTTTAAATATGGGGATGTTTTTTAATTCGTCTTGGGCCAAATTGTTTAATACGTTTTTATACTGTTTTAAATTTTATAATCTGTGTATTTTATCTTTTTGGCTGTTCACTGCCCTCAGTCCTTCGGGAGTAGGGTGGTATATAAATCTAATAAAATAAATAAAATAAATAAATGATTCTTGACGAATGTATCTTTTATGTACACTGAGAGAGTATGCACCAAGACAAATTCCTTGTGTGTCCAATCACACTTGGCCAATAAAGAATTCTATTCTATTCTATTCTATTCTATTCTATTCTATTCTATTCTATTCTATTCTATTCTATTCTATTCTTTCTATCCCCAGTGTAGCAGACCACTGTCAGTGCCCCAGGCCATGCAGCAGACCCAGGTTTTCAGATTCCTCCAGAAGATCAGGAGCATGGGGGGAAGATCTCACCACTGATGGAAAACTAATCCATAGGGCAGGGGCCATAGGCAGAAAATATTCCTCCCCTTAACCACATTAGCTGAAATTCTTTGGCCAGTAGGATCTGAAGTAGGCCCTTTCTGTTGGAATATATTAATTCCAATGAATAGAATAGAATAGAATTTTTATTGGCCAAATTCCAAGACATGGAATTTGTCTTGGTCCACATGCTCTCAGTGTACATAAAAAAAAGATACATTCATCAAGAGTCATAAGGTTCAAGACTCAATGATAGTCATAGGGTACAAATAAGCAATCAAATCATATTAGGAAACAGTCAATATAAATCGTAAGGATACAAACAGCAAAATTACAGTCATACAGTCATAAGTGTATGGGAACGATGAGAAGATTAATAGTAGTACAGACTTAATGAATAGTTTGACAGTGTTGAGGGAAATATTTATTTAGCAGAGTGATGGTGTTTGGGAAAAAACTGTTCTTGTGTCTAGTTGTTCTGGTGTGCAGTGCTCTATAGCGTCATTTTGAGGGTAGGAGTTGAAACAGTTTATGTCCAGGATGTAAGGATGAGGTAAGATGGTTCCTTAGATACCCTGTAGTATTTCTTAATATTTATTTATTATTGTAATTTCAAATTCGACCCAATCTCACCACTCTTTTTTGGTTTAAAACATTTCTAATGGAATCTTGCAATAAGCATGACTAACAAAAATAATAAAACATCTATAACAAAAACACATTGCAAAGCCACAAAAGCATCCAATGAGTTTCTCCTGATACATGACCCTACTTTTTGTCCTGATAGCACCTGGCACAGTAGTTGCTTCAGATTCTAACAAGATGGTTAGAAGGGGTAGGATTATAAGATAATTTTTACTGTTATTTTCTCCTTAAATGCTTCCTGGAGTTTAGCTCAGGTTTCAGTACAAGAATATAAATTTTAGGGGAAAAGATGCAGAGCAATAAGCCAGCACTGGAGGCCAAGATGGAAAAAATCTCCACGGCCACCATATATTTGCCCTTTGTGCTTAGATAAGTTGGAACAAAGGATACCCAGACACTGCAGAAGACCAACATGCTGAAGGTGATAAATTTGGCTTCATTGAAACTGTCAGGCAGATTCCTGGCCAGGAAGGCCACTGTGAAGCTGATAATAGCCAAGAAGCCCAGAAAGCCCAGGACGATATAAAACATAGTGTCAGATCCTTCATTACATTCCAGGATAATTTCTTCCATCAGGGAGTGCTTGTCAACATCAGGAAAGGGAGGAGCAGTGACCAACCACACACTATAAATCAAGGCTTGACTAAAGGAGCAAGAAAGAACAATGGAGCTGGCCAGGTGTTTGCTAGACCATTTCCTCATCCCACCACCTGGTGTGGTTGCCATGAAGGCCAGGACCACAATGATGGTCTTGGCCAAAACAGAAGAAATGGCTATTGAGAAGATTATTCCAAAAGCTGTTTGTCGAAGGAGACACATAAGCTTTGTGGGCTGTCCAATGAAGAGCAAAGTGCAAAGGAAACAAAATAAAAGGGAAATAAGAAGAACGTAGCTGAGGTTCCGGTTGTTGGCTTTGACAATGGGAGTCTCCCGGTGCTTAATGAAGATATAAAGCACCAAAGCTGTGAGGAAAGAAAAGAAAAGGGCAAAAAGGGTGAGAGTGATTCCCAAAGGTTCTTCAAATGAGAGGAAGCTGGTATCTTTTGGAAGGCACCTATTCTGGCCTTTGTTGGGATACTGATCTTCTGGACACTGAAAACAGTCATCCAAGTCTGTTGAAACAAACAAGTGTACTATTTAATGCATTAGAACTATATGTATTAGAAGTGCATAATCAATGTATTACATATATAGAATAGAATAGAATAGAATAGAATAGAATAGAATAGAATAGAATAGAATAGAATAGAATAGAATAGAATAGAATAGAATAGAATAGAATAGAATAGAATAGAATAGAATTCTTTATTGGTCAAGTGTCAAAGAGCCTTGATAGTACAGTGGTATACGCACCCTGTTATTAACACAGCTGCCTGCAATTTCTGCTGGTTCGAATCTCTCCAAGGCTCAAGGTTGACTCAGCCTTCCATCCTTTCTAAGGTAGGTGAAATGAGGACCCAGTTTGTGGAGGCAATAAGCTGACTTTGTATAAAATATACAAAAGTATGAAGGCTATTGCTTAACGCATTGTAAGCCGCCCTGAGTCTCCGGAGAAGGGCGGCATATAAATCAAATTTAAAAAAAAAGTGTGATTGGACACACAAGGAATCTCAGGTGTGAAAAGAAAAAGTGTCAATAAAGAGCAATAACACAGAACAGAACAGAACAGAACAGAACAGAACATCTAATCATGTTGGTTGTCACCAAATGCTGAAGTTCTTTCTTTTTTCAATCAAGTACCTAAAAACTTTGCTTTTGTTTTGTTTTTTCATCTCATTCCAAAAAGATACAGCCAATCCATTTTACACATTTCATAGTACTTTATCTAATATTTTTGTTTTGTGCTGCAAATATTGCAGGTTTTAACTGCCAAGATGTATAGAAAATGCAGGTGCCCTTTACTTAGAATAATGACAATAGGCACTTTTCTGAAACTGTGACCTAACAGAATAACAGAATAAAAGAGATGGAAGGGACCTTGGAGGACGTCTAGTCTAATCTCCTGCTCAAGCAGAAAACCTTATATTATTTCAGACAAATGTTTCTCCAATCTCTCTCTCTCCCTCTCCCTCTCCCTCTCTCCCTCTCCCTCTCCCTCTCCCTCTCCCTCTCCCTCTCCCTCTCCCCCTCCCCCCTCTCTCTTTCTTTTTTTTAAATCCAGTGTTGGAGCATCCACAATTTCTGGAGGCAAGTTGTTTTATTGATTAATTGTTCTAATTATCAAGAAATTGTTCTAATTATCAAGAAATTCCTCCTTAGTTCTAGGTTGTTTCTCTCCTTGATTAGTTTCCATCCATTGCTTCTTATCCTATCTTCAGGTGCTTTGGAGAATAGGCTGATCCCTCTTTTTTTGTGGCAGCCCTTTAGGCATTGGAACACTACTATCATATCACTCCTAGCCCTTCTTTTCATTAAACTAGACATACAGAATTCCTGCAACTGTACTTCATATGTTTTAGCCTCCAGTCCCCTAATAATCTTTGCTGATCTTTGCAGTCTTTCTAGAATCATCTTTTTTTATAATATGGTGACCAAAACTGGATGCAGTATTCCAAGTGTGGAGTTACCAAAGCATCATAAAGTGGTATTAACACTTCATGTGACCTTGATTCTGTCCCTCTGTAATTGTAGCCTAGGACTGCATTGGCTTTTTTGGCAGCTGCAGCACACTGGTGGCTCATATTTAAATGATTGTCCACTAATACTCCAAGATCCCTCTCACAGTTACTACTATTGAGCCAGATACTACCTATTCTTGAGCCAGGTACCACCTACTGAGAGACACCTCAGGTTTGGTACTTAAGATATCAAAGATACCTTACTTCTTTGTTTCAGATCTCTGATGCAAGTATGTCTATGGAGATTCTCAATCATCCAGATCATCGTTGTCCCCAAACTGCTTCTAAGAGGCAACTGGACTTTCTTGTTTGTTTGTTTGTTTTTTCTTTTGAAATATTTCACTTCTCATCCAAGAAACTGTTTCAGTTCTAACTTCAGGATGCAAAATGAAAGTTTTTCAAAAGGAAAAGAAAATCCAAGAAAGTGCTGGTGTCTTTTCGAAAAAATGCCTTTGGGACATCTACTAAAAGAATCCAATTTTGGGTCATAACATTACTGTTTTGTGTGGGTTTTTGTCTTTTACCCTTAAGGTAAAGGTTCCCTTTTCACATATGTCCTAGTCATTCCCGACTCTAGGGGGTGGTGCTCATCTCCGTTTCAAAGCCGAAGAGCCAGCACTGTCCGAAAACATCTTTGTGGTCCTGTGGCCGGTATGACTAAATGCCAAAGGTGCACAGAACGTTGTTACCTTCCCACCAGAGGTGGTCCTTATTTTTCTACTTGAATTTTTTATGTGTTTTCAAACTGCTAGGTTGGCAGAACCTGGGACAAGTAACGGGAGCTCACCCTGTTACGTGGCACTAGGGATTCGAACCACTGAACTGCTGACCTTTCGATTAACAAGCTTGGCGTCTTAGCCACTGAGCCACCATGTCCTTTTTACCCTTTTACCCTTATCCGTACCTAAACGGATAAAAATAGTATGAGAAAAATATTAATATGGAAAAAGTGAAAAGAATGCAAGACCTATACTCAGCTGTACATCTCCACCCCGGACCACCCCAACGATGCCCTTGAAGTGATGTCCCGGTGCCTGGAGGCCGTGCGGATCTGGATAGGAAGAAACAGGCTCAGGCTCAACCCATCGAAGACCGAGTGGCTGTGGTTTACGACGTCCCGATATAGTCAGTTGGTGCCATCACTGACTATTGGGGGCGAATCGCTGGCCCCCACAGAGAGGGCTCGCAACTTGGGCGTCCTCCTGGATTCACAGCTGTCTTTAGAAGACCATCTGACGGCCGTGACCGGGAGGATTTTACATCAGGTTCGCCTGATTCGCCAGTTGCATCCCTTTCTGGATCGGGACTTGTTACGCATGGTCACTCATGCCCTCGTCACTTCCCACCTGGACTACTGCAATGCTCTCTACATGGGGCTCCCCTTGAGGAGCACCCGGAGGCTCCAACTGCGCAGAGTGCGGCCACGCAGGTGGTTATGGGAGCGACATGGCATTCCCATGTAACACCTCTCCTGCGCAAGCTGCACTGGCTCCTGGTGGTCTTCCGTGTGCGCTTCAAGGTCTTGCTTACCACCTTTAGAGCGCTCCATGGCTTAGGACCTGGTTATCTACGAGACCGCCTGCTGCCACCAGTAGCCTCCCACCAGCCGGTACGCTGTCATAGAGAGGGGCTCCTCTGGGTGCCGTCGGCCAAACAATGTTGACTGGTGGCCCCCAGGGGGAGAGCCTTCTCTGTGGGGGCACCTACTATCTGGAATGAGCTTCCCCGGAGATACAGAGGATCCCAGATCTACGCACCTTCCGCCGCGCTCTTAAAACCTTTTTATTCCATCAGGCGGGCCTGGCCTAATTTTTTCCCTTTTCCCTTTTAAAACACAAATTTTAATTTGTTTTTAATTTATTGGGGTGTTTTTAATCTGTCTTTAGCCAAATTGTTTAATTCGGTTTTATTCTGTTTTTAAATTTTGTATTTATGTGTTTTTATCTTGTGGCTGTTCACTGCCCTGAGTCCTTCGGGTGTAGGGCGGTATACAAATCAATCAATCAATCAATCAAACAAACAAACAAACAAACAAACAAACAAACAAACAAACCAACCAACCTATATATTGTTTTTCGAACTAATTCTTCCAAAGCAGTCTTAAATCATCCTTTTTAATGACTCTTCAATAAATTTGGGATAAGATTAAGCTCACAAGCAGGGTATTAATACATTTTTCTACAGTAAATCTTACTCTTTGGATGAGAAATCTTTCCTTCTGGGCATCGATGGCATTTGTAGCAGCAAAATGGTTTCCCTTCAATCCTTTTCCTGCTGTATCCAGAATTGCAATGGGAATTACACAGAGAAATGGGAAGTTCCTATCAGGAAACAAGAAATTACTTCTAAGACATGTTTACCTCTAGGTTATTCCCAGGTAGATTTTAGATGGTGTTCTTGAAAAGAGTTGTACAATTAAAGAAATTCAAACATCACACTTGTTTAAAACCCAAAAGGAAGCTAGATATTTTCCCAGAAGAAATTCATTTGCTTCAAAGAAGTACCCAGAAATGTGACACTTTGTTTTCCTTTATATCAATATATTAGCAGAAACCTCAGTTAAATAGAAAATAAAGACTGCTTTTGGTTGACATTTCACTGAATTGTGCAATAATACACTAAAGTGATTTGACAGATTTAGCAGGGAGTTGCATCTAGCTATTACTGTATTTTTCGGAGTATAACACACACCTTTTTCCCCCCTAAAAGAAGCTGAAAAATTGGGTGTGTTTTATATTCCGAATGTAGCCCTGCCCAGCCACCGGCCCCCATCCTTCGGCCTCCACACATCCTCTTCCTGGCTGCAGAGATTGCCACAGAATATGGCTTGCATTTTTGGGGTCTGCGTCTTATGTTTTAAGCCTCAAAACACTCCATTTGAGAGCTGTTCAAGGTTGAAAGGATCTCCAAAGCACATCACTGCCAATCACTGCCTCTGCACATCATGTTTTCAGCCTCTGCGCATCACTATTTAGGCCTCTGCATGCTCCATTTTTGGCCTCTGTGCAGCGTGTTTTCAGGCGGTGATCAGCGGCGATGTGCTTTAGCAATCCCCACAGTCTTGAATGGCTCTTTGATAATTTTTTCCCCTGTTTTCCTCCCCCAAAACTAGTGTGCATCTTATACTCCGGTGCGTCTTATACTCTGAAAAATATAGTAATTCTGTTCTGTCTCCAGTTCCCTAGTCATCTGTGTTGCTCTTCTCTGCACTCTCTCTACTGTATGTTGTAGGCAAGTTGTGTAATCCACAAATTGAATGAAGAACGTGAAAAGGACTTTTTTTAATGGTGGAATGGAAAGCAACGAATCATGTAACATCCATAAATTCATGGTGGGAAAATGATTTAGATAATTTAGTATGAGCTCTACCTGGTTAAATGCCTTAGGCCACTGGATCACATCTTCAGAAATGGTGAATACTTTACCAGGGACATTCTGTGGTGTCACTCTCCCAACTTTGACTCTAACAAACGATTTATTTGGAAATGTGATCCAGTTGATAATATCAAATCCTGCTATTAATTCGTCTTTAGAGCTAAAGGAAAGCATTTCGCCAACAGTGTTGTTAAATGAAACACTTCTCAAGAAATGATGAAGCTAGATGAAAATGACAGCAACAAATCATCAACCTCTTCCTTAGCATTATATTAAATAAATACAGTAATAATCAAATTGAATCTTAAAGGCATTCCTTATGTTAAAAAAAAATCTTCTGTACAAATTTTAAAAAGTCAATTTCAATTCATTTTAGCCAGGTTTCTTTTGGTGATTCAACTGCTGTTGACCTAAATAATATTATTTTTTAAAAATAGTCATTATAGCACTGGATTATATACAGGGGTGAAATTCAGCAGGTTCTGACAGGTTCTGGCGAATCAGTAGCGGAAATTTTGAGTAGTTTGGATACCACCTCTGGCTGGCCCCAGAGTGGGTTGGGAATGGAGATTTTGCAATATCCTTCCCCCAGGAGTGGGGAGGGAATATGGATTTTGCAGTATCCTTCCCCTGGAGTGGGGCGGGAATGGAGATTTTGCAGTATCCTTCCCCTGCTGCGCCCATCAAGCCACGTCTACCAAGCTACATCACGCCCACCAAGCCATGCCCACAGGTAGTAAAAAAAATTTGAATTCCACCACTGATTGTACGGTTGGCGGGGTTGGGGGTAGGGGGCACTGTTCTGCGGTGGTTCTCCTCCTACCTCTCTGACCGGTCGCAATCTGTGTTGACGGGGGGGCAGCGGTCGACCCCGAGGCACCTTGCTTGTGGGGTGCCACAAGGGTCGGTCCTCTCGCCCCTTCTGTTCAACATTTATGTAAAGCCGCTGGGTGAGATCATCCGTGGCTTCGGGGTGGAGTTCCATCAGTACGCTGATGACACCCAGCTGTACATCTCCACCCCAGGCCACCCCAACGATGCCCTTGAAGTGATGTCCCAGTGCCTGGAGGCCGTGCGGGTCTGGATGGGGAGAAACAGGCTCCGACTCAACCCTCCAAGACCGAGTGGCTGTGGCTTCCAGCGTCCCAATATAGCCAGCTGACGCCATCGCTGGCTATTGGGGGCGAATCACTCGCCCCCACGGAGAGGGCTCGTAACTTGGGCATCCTCCTGGACGCATGGCTGTCTTTAGAAGACCATTTGACGGCCGTGGCCAGGGGGGCTTTTTATCAGGTTCGCCTGATACGCCAGTTGCGTCCCTTTCTAGATCGGGATTCTCTACGCACAGTCACTCAGGCCCTAGTCACTTCCCGCCTGGACTACTGCAACGCTCTCTACATGGGGCTCCCCCTGGGGTGCACCCGGAGGCTCCAGCTGGTCCAGAATGCGGCCATGCGGGGGATTATGGGGGCGACGAGGCGCTCCCATGTGACACCTCTCCTGCGCGAGCTGCACTGGCTCCCGGTGGTCTTCCGGGTGCGCTTCAAGGTGTTGGTGACCACCTTTAAAGCGCTCCATGGCTTAGGGCCGGGGTACTTACGAGACCACCTTCTGCCACCAATAGCCTCCCACCGGCCAGTACGCTCGCACAGAGTGGGCCTCCTTCTGTGCATCCACATGTCAGGCACTAGATCCATGAATCATCTCCAAACCTGGGAGCTGTTGACTCTCCATCTGAGGGCTGATGGGTGGCCCAAGCTCTGCCTCTCTCTCTCTCTGCCAGCTACTTTCCCTCTTCCCCCTCGGAGCTCTCAGGTTGCCTTGATACTGACCCTGACTCCCACGCCTCCTCCTCCTCCTCTGATTTGGCTGCTGGAGGGGCCGGTGGCTGATGGGCCACAACAGTAGACTTCTTTTCTTCACTTTTTTGATTGTTGGGATTTTTATGTGGTTTATAAAAAGGGACACAGTGGCTCAGTGGCTAAGATGCTGAGCTTGTCGATCGAAAGGTCGGCAGTTCAGCGGTTCGAATTCCTAGTGCCGTGTAACGGAGTGACCTCCCATTACTTGTCTCAGCTTCTGCCAACCTAGCAGTTTGAAAGCACGTAAAAAAGGCAAGTAGAAAAATAGGGACCACCTTTGGTGGGAAGCTAACAGCGTTCCATCCGCCTTCGGCATTGAGTCATGCCGGCCACATGACCACGGAGACGTCTTTGGACAGTGCTGGCTCTTTGGCTTTGAAACGGAGATGGGCACTGCCCCCTAGAATCGTGAACAACTAGTACATATGTGCGAGTGGAACTTTTACCTTTATAGTGTATATTTTAGATTATTATTATAAATGAAATTAGAGTTATACTTACACCTACAGTATGTATTTTATTATTATTATATGTGAAGTACAAACCATTTACTAGGTTAGAATTATTAAAATAAATAAATTGAAAAAGGATGAACTGTATAATATCTGAGTGAAATATTATGCTAGCTGAAAATTAATTTCCAGCTGACATCTTAAATTCGAAGTCAACCCATTTAAATTTCAGGGAAGCTGGTAGAATGTATCTTTGTATAGCACCTCAACACTTTTTTTTTTATTGAAAAAGTTTTCAAATACA
This sequence comes from Pantherophis guttatus, assembly GCF_059756535.1. Classification (NCBI taxonomy): domain Eukaryota; kingdom Metazoa; phylum Chordata; class Lepidosauria; order Squamata; family Colubridae; genus Pantherophis; species Pantherophis guttatus. The sequence goes on from NC_142066.1 coordinate 17,850,079, forward strand.
AATTCCCCCCCCCCTTTTTTTCCCCTCTCCCTCCCCCTCCCTAACCCCCCTCCCCACCCATCCCCCCTGTGACTTCTTCATAACAAAAAAAAACCTAATTCATAACAGCTTACTTACTCCCTCCTCTAGATATTGACCTTTACTTACTAAAAATATTATTAATATTATAATTATAACATCCCCCTTTATCCATACATTTCAGAAAAGAGAAAAGAAAGGAAAAAAAAAAAGACATTATACTATGACTTTATAGAATAACTTCTCCACTTTAAAACTATACGATAAGTCCTACTTTAACATTTAATCTTCTATATATATTACTATAACATTTCAAAGCGGCCTTCCCCATAAAATCTAGTTTAACATTTATTCCACTCTATCCATTTCCTCCACTCCCCTAAATATATCACTTAAAAATCCCTTTTCTTAGACTAATCAATCTACTAACTAGCTTATTTACCCACTATCATGCAAAATTACCATACACAATATTTCTTAATATCTTTGATTCACTGCCCACACTACTTAAAAATATATGTCTATATTTTCCATTATATCTAAATAAAAAAAAATGACTTTAAATTTATAATCCATATAGTATCTTCTTTGAGGTCTTTCCACTGGATTGGTACCAACATCCATAATCGGGTAACATAGTTTGCTGGTGCAACAGTTTATTCAGGATCTTCAATCATATCTGCCCCCATCAGTAGTAAATATCTTCTTATATGTATAAAAGTAAAAACAACCACCCGAGTGACATTATAATTATATTCCATATAGTAATAATTGTGGGTTTCATCAGGATTATTGATTCCCATCATCGTAGTGGGTAACAACCCGATCTTCTGCATGCCCCAGCATAATTCTCTTGCCTTGTGATTCAAGATAATATAATATGTTTATCAACACAAAAAGAAATTCCACCTCAACACTTCTTATCTAGAATTAGAATAACAGAGCTGGAAGAGACCTTGGAGGTCTTCTAGTCCAATCCCCTGCTTGGGCAGGAAACCTTACACCACTTCAGACAAATGGTTATCCAACATCTTCTTAAAAATTTCCAGTGTTGGAGCATTCACAACTTCTGCAGGCAAGTTGTTCCACTGATTAATTCTAACTGTCAGGAAATTTCTCCTTAGTTCTAAGTTGCTTCTCTCCTTGATTAGTTTCCATCCATTGCTTCTTGTCCTACATGAGGTGCTTTGGAGAATAGCTTGACTCCCTCTTCTTTGTGGCAGCCTCTGAGATATTGGAAGACTGCTATAATGTTTCCCCTAGTCCTTCTTTTCATTAAACTAGCCCTGCCCATTTCCTGCGACCAAAACTGAATGCAGTATTCCAAGTGTGGCCTTACCAAGGCATCTACATATATCTATGGTTGCCATGAGTTCTTTTCAAAAATTCCCTGGAGAGTTAGGGTTTTTCTTAGATCAGGGGTGTCAAACTCGCATAGTCACAGCGTCATCATGTGACATATCGTGACTTTTTTCCCCTTCGTTAAACCGTGCATGGGTGTGGCCAGCATGTGACCCATCCAGCTCACAGGCCGCAAGTTTGACACCCCTGCCTTAGTTTGTAAAAAGACTTTTCCAATTGGTCTTTCTAACATGTTTTAAGTCTTAAATTTAATTATAAATTATAAAACACACATACTTTAGTTTTCATTATTTTATTTACTCATACAATTGTTTTAATAGCAATCTGAAACTTGTTTTTTTTGTTTTTTTTTTACTGGAAACAGCTAATAAACTTCAATGCTTAGTAGGACAAGATGCTAATGATTATAATAAAATAAACAAGAGCTCCCCAAGCTTTCCGGCTTTGAGCAGGAGGGAGAAAGGATGGTTCCATGTGAGCAACTCCCAAGTGCACACAGATATGCAGGTCGAATGGAGCGTGCACATAGCCGCTCACCCACTTATTGTGCAATTGGGCATTTGCACACATGAATGCACACACCGCTTCTGCACTCCAGTTTGGAATAGCTGATTGCCCAGTTGTAGGCCACAGCCTGGGGGCTGGAGACTCCACAAATAAGCTTCTCTTTGGCTATCCCTTTTGTCTTCTTAGCTGTTCCTTATTATTCAGTTCAGGCCTCACAACAATGATATAACATTTAGGAGAAAAGATGCAGAGCAATAAACCAGCACTGGAGGCCAAGATGGAAAAAATCTCCACGGCCACCATGTATTTGCCCTTTGTGCTTAAATAAGTTGGAACAAAGGACACCCAGACACTGCAGAAGACCAACATGCTGAAGGTGATAAACTTGGCTTCATTGAAACTGTCAGGCAAGTTCCTGGCCAGGAAGGCCACCGTGAAACTGATGGTAGCCAGGAACCCCAGAAATCCCAAGACAATGTAAAACAAGGTGATAGAGCCTTCTTTACATTCCAGGATAATTTCTTCAATCAGGGAGTGCATGTCAACATCTGGAAAGGGAGGAGTAGTTACCAACCACACAGTGAAAATCAAAGCTTGAATAAAAGAGCAGGAGAGGACGATGGAGCTGGCCATTTGCTTTCCAGACCATTTCCTCATTCCACCACCTGGTGTGGTTGCCATGAAAGCCAGGACCACAATGATGGTCTTGGCCAAAACTGAAGAAATGGCTATTGAGAAAGTAATGCCAAAGGTTGTTTGTCGAAGAAGACACATAAGCTTTGTGGGCTGTCCAATGAAGAGCAAAGTGCAAAGGAAACAAAACAAAAGGGAAATGAGAAGAACGTAGCTGAGGTTCCGGTTGTTGGCTTTGACAATGGGAGTCTCCCGGTGCTTAATGAAGATGTAAAGCACCAAAGCTGTGAGGAAAGAAAACAAAAGAGCGCAAAGGGTAAGCGTAATTCCTAAAGGTTCTTCAAATGAGAGGAAGCTGATAACTTTCAGAAGGCACAGATTCCGATCCATATTGGGATACTGATCTTCTGGACATTGAAAACAGTCTTCCATATCTGTGAAAGAAAGATGCTTTAGGAAACAAAATCAATCTTCGAGCATGATCTCTTTAACTGAGTTAAATCATGAAATGGGAAAGGAAGTGCCAAATAAATAGGAGTTACTCCACAGTTTCAATGGCAGCATTTAAGGGAAGCTGGCTTCACTACAGCAGCCATGTGCTTATCTCAACTTCCTTCCCTCCCAATAATAACAGCAAATAATATTTTATTTTTAACTGCATTCCTTTTCTTTGCTATGTGGGGGAATATGAAAAATAGGATATTTTTATAACTAACTAATGAATAAATAAACTTTCCTACAAATGGCTTTTTTTTATTGTTCTATTTTGACTTATTAGCTGCCATTGTTCAGATTAGGTATGATGGTGGTTACAAAATACTACATGCCTTATACACAAAGCTGAATCTACAGAATCTACATTCTGCCATATCCCAACAACTATCTGGCTGGCCAGGCCATATATAAAAGGATGTATATATGTATTTGTTCCAGCATAACTCTGGAAAGGTTCGAGCAATTTCAACCAAACTTGGTACACAGATGACTTACTATCTGGAATCAAATACTGTGGGGATAAGGCACCCCTGGTGCATGTGTGTGCCTATGTGTCTGTGTTCCAGCATAACTCTGTTATGCCTGGGCCATTAAGGAGAGCGAGTGCAGTGTCCTAGAGCGGCAATTGTTTGTGATGTCAGTTCCTTCGCAGCTTCCTCTGGAACGCCAGCCATGACGTTCAACCTCCAGTGGACCAATGGGGAAGTGCTTGATGGATTTGGGGCAAAGTACCAGGATCATATAGGGTGGGAAAGAGGAGTGCATGGGAGGGAGAAGAGAGAGGGCAGGGATGATGGGCATGGGAGTAGGGGAAGAAAGGCCACTCCCAATGGCTTCCGGTCTGACAAACACTTTGACATCTATAAATACCCCGGCAATGTCGGGTTATCAGCTACTTATTTATAAAGAACTCTATTTACTGCCTGTCTATGCCTCTCTCAGGATCATCGGGCAACATGAAGACAAACTCAACAAACTACAAAAGACGATGCTTAAATGGTTTAAATGCTGATTTAATCTTGTTAGCTCCAAAAACGCTGCAGTTGTAGCGATGTAAAATTGGCGCTACGAGCGTGTGGCCGGCTTCGCATTTATCCAGCCCCTGCCTATCAGCTGTGGGGCATAGCCCACACCCCACCCCGACAACGCCCTTCAAACAGCGAATCAGCAAAGCGAGGAAACAGCAGGCGAAGGATCAGCGCCCTTCTCGAAAGTCTCGTCATTAGAACACTGATTATCTGCGAGTGGAAATGCCACCTCAGTCACGGAGACAGTGTGAAGGAACCGTGAAACCCTAGTCCCGACGCTCCCCACTCCCACACCCGACCGTCTACCCCAGTGTGACTACCCCCACCCCCCTTGTGTGTGTATTGGCCGGCATGACGCAGCCGTCCACTGAGCACTCCTCCAACAGCAACTGCAGAACAGGATGCCATCAGAGGAAGAACGGGACACCGTCAGAGGAAGAATGCCGAGCAGGGATGGTGAGCCTGTGCACACCCCAGTGCTATGGTGTCAAGTGTGATGGTGGGCTCGACAGGCAGCTCCCCTTCACCAAGGAGTTCTCTGCAACACACAAGACAGACTCATTAACACCGGTTAACCCCAGAGACCCCAGTTTCATCAGGTATTTTAGGTGAAACTTCCTACGTAGTTTTTTAGCACAAACGTCCACCTCGGATACCCATGATGCCTCCTCATACGGATATCCTTTCCATCAAACCAAATATTTAAGTTGTCCCCTGCTAAGTTTAGAATCTAATATCTCATCAATTTCATAATGATCATCCCTTACTGGTCCGGGACACTGTGGCTTTTCTCTAACCATTGTTACAGGTTTTAATAGGCTGCTGTGAAACACAGGATGTATTTGACCTAATAAGGGTGGGAGTTTCAGAACCACAGTGACAGGGTTTATTACACGAAGTATAGAAAAGGGTCCTAGGTATTTCGGCCCTAGCTTTCAGTTCGGTATTCTCAATTTGATATATTTGGTGGAGAGATATACTAAATCCCCCACCTTGAATGGTTCCACATGTTTTTGTTTTTTGTCCACCTGAGATTTATACATGGTTGCTGCTTCATCTAACGCTTCTCTAATTTGTGGCCATAAGGTACGTATCCTATCCGTCCATTCCTGTGGTTCCGGCCCACCATCCGGTAGGCCCTCTAACTCGGGTATAGCAATGAAATCACGGCCAGAAACGATACGAAAGGGTGTGAAGCCAGTGCTGCTATGCACTGCATTGTTGTAGGCAACCTCGGCGAAAGGCAAGAGACATGACCAATCGGTTTGTTGATATGATACATAACACCATAGGTATCATTCCACCATAGCATTTGCCCTTTCAGCTGCGCCATTGTTTCTGGGATGAAAGGCAGAACTAAGTCCCTGCGTTGAGCCTATGGCTTGCATAAAGCCTCTCCAGAACTTAGCCGTGAATTGCACACCCTTATCCGAAATGATATGATGGGGTACACCGTGTAACCGATAAATATGTTGGATGAAGAGTTTTGCTAGCTTCCGGGCCGACGGCAGCCTGCTGCAGGGGACGAAATGAGCCTGTTTAGAAAACAGGTCTATGACAGTCCGTATAACTGTGTTTCCTTTGCTCTCTGGAAGCTCCATTATGAAATCCATTGCAATCTCATCCCAGGGTCTATTTGGGGTTGCCACTGGCTGTAGTAGACCAAGGGGTTTCCCTGACCAGGGTTTAGATTTGGCACAAATGTTGCAACTCATAACATATGCTTCCACATCAGCCCGCATATGTGGCCACCAAACTTGGTGTCGTGCAAGATGTAGTGTTTTAAGAAATCCAAAGTGGCCAGCAGTTTTGACATCATGGAATTTATGCAAAACAGCCTGTCGCAGTTTGCTAGGGATATATACCTTATCCCCCTTCCAAGCCAACCCTTCCCTGTGGGTAAGTAGGTGCTTATTGTCCTGTATCCACTTGTCATTTACTACAGCCTCCCGTAGCGACTTCTCCCAACTACGTTGTGTGTCTGTACCAGTAGCCGCCCTCCTGCCATGCATGCCGTCAGGTACTATGGCCTGGATGACATCATCCCATTTGCTTTGGAACTGCAACCGAGATAAAGCATCAGCTAGGAAATTCCTCTCTGCTGGTAAATACTTTAAAATGAAATTGAATTGCTGGAAGTATTGGGCCCAATGCACCTGTTTGGGTGATAACTTCCTGGGGGTCTGTAGGGCTATTAAGTTCTTGTGGTCTGTCCAGACCTCAAATGGTGTACATGCCCCCTCCAATATGTGCCGCCAGCTGAGGAGCACCCATTGGACAGCGAAGGCCTCTTTCTCCCATATAGCCCATCCATGTTCCATCGGGGTGAATTTCTTGGAAGTGTATGCACATGGCTGCAAGTGGTCCTGGCTGTTGGCTTGTAACAATACGGCCCCCACGGCCACATCACTCGCATCCGCCTGCACTACAAAAGGGGTTTCCTGATCAGGATGTCGAAGTACGGGAGCCTGCGCAAACCGAGCTTTCAATGTTTTGAAAGCTGTTTAACACTCCGATGACCAATTTAACTTTTGACCTGGCTGTGGCTTTCCTTCCTGTCCCTGAGTCTGTAGGAGGTTGGTGAGTGGCAATGCTATCTGGGCAAATGAGGGGATGAATTGTCGATAAAAGTTAGCGAAGCCGAGGAAGCTTTGTAGCTTCTTCCTAGTCCCCGGACTTTGCCACTCCAAAACGGTACTGACCTTTTTTGGATCCATTTCTCAGCCTTCTCTAGATATCCTGTAGCCAAGGTAATCCAATTTGATGCGGTAAAATTCACATTTCGACACCTTAACATATAATTTCGCCTCCAAAAATTTCCTTAACACCTGGCGATGTTCTTCCGTTGTCCTGCTGTAAATCAGGATATCGTCCAGGTATACCAATACACCACAATATAAGTATTTGTGGAGAACCTCGTTAATTAACTGCATAAATACCACCAGGGCTCCTTGCAGTCCGAAAGGCATAACCCGGAATTTATAACTTCCAAGAGGACAATTGAAGATGGTTTTCCATTCATCCCCCTGTCTAATCCGAACCCGGTAATACGCCTCCTGCAGATGCAATTTAGTAAAGTACTGGCCCGTTGCCAATGTGGCCAAGAGATCTTTTATCAATGGGAGAGGATAGAACGGTTCTACGCTTACGGCATTTTAACCGCAAAAATCAACACATAAGCGAAGACCCCCATCCTTTTTCTCCCGAAAAAAGACTGGGGCAGCCATATTTGCTCGGCTGGGTTGGATAAATCCCTGGGCTAAGTTCTTATCTATGTATTTACGCAGTTCTTCCATTCTCTTGGTGTCATTGCATACATACGCGGTTTTGGCAATTTTGCCCCTGGTATGAGTTCTATAGCACAATCTGTCATACGGTGGGCTGGTAACACGTCACATTCCTCCTTGTCAAATACAGCTGCCAAATCGGTATACACCTTGGGCACCCCAGGCTACAGGGGTTTCTCAATCCCCTTTGGACTACCTTCTACCCGGCCCATTGGCTCTAGGGCACTTGGTTCAGCACCGAGTTCAAGGCAGAGTTTATGATAACCCCCTTCCCACCAGATGGTAGGCTTCCACTTATCCAGCCATGCCAGCCCCAGGATAATGGGTTCAATCATGACATCTACTACTACAAACCTAAGACACTCCTTATGCTCCCCTATGCTCAACTGCACTGGTTCAATGACATGTGTAGTAGGTGCCCCCCCCCAATGTAGACACATTGCTCAACATTCTGTCTGTCTGTTTATTCTATCATCTATATCTATCTGTCTGTCTGTCTGTCTCTCTGGCATCTATCTATCTATCTATCTATCTATCTATCTATCTATCTATCTATCTACTGTATCTATCTATGTATCATCTATATCTATTTATCTATCTAGAATTGTTTTTTAAATGTTACAGCTATATATATGCACAATATCTGAATAATAATTGCATATTGGACTGCTTACCATTTTGGTTTGAAATCTTCCCTTCGGGACATGAATGGCAATCATAACAGCAAAATGGTTTCCCCTCAATCTTGGTTTTACTATAACCAGAATTGCATCTGCCATTACACAGAGACATGGGACAAACCTGTGTGAAAATTGAAGAGATGAGCATATTCAGAAAGTTTACTTTGTAATTTTGGGGGTCTAACCTATTTTCTTTTTCTTTCTGTTTTGTTGTTTCATCTCCTTAAATCAGTGTTATCACCTTGCCTCCTTCCCAGGGCTGAGAGACAGGGACTGTTCCAAGCTCATTCAGTTGGCTTTCTGCCTAAAGTGGGACTAGAACTCATAGTCTCTTGATTTCTAGATTGGTGCCTTAATCACTACACCAAAATGGCTCTCTTCAATCATGTTTTATAGGTTATACATTGATGATGCATTAGCACAAGTTGTAAGTGCGGCTACAACAATTACAATAAAATAAAAATAACATTGCAAGAAAGATTAGTTTTAACTCCCCACCCCTTCACTTGGAGTGAATTTCTCTTTCTCATTCCTTCTATGTTTTAAAGTCTCAGAAAATAGTTGAAAAAATCCTGTGTTGAACATCACCTGTTTGAAATCATTGGGCCATACAATGATATCTTCAGAGATGGTGAATACTTTTCCAGGAGAATCCACTTCTCCAACTTTAACTCTCTGGAAGGATTGATTGGGAAATGTGACCCAATTTATAAGATCAAATCCAGCTATTAATTCCCCACGTGAACTAAAGGTGAAGGTTTCTCCAACACTATTGTTAAATGAGTTGCTTTTCAAATAGTGGTGAAGCTAAATTGGAATGGGAAGAAAAATGAGAAGGACAAGAACTCCAGGAATAACTATTCAAAAATATTTTTTAGAGTTATATTATTGTATATGTATAAAATTTAAATATTGTTAACCTATTATGATGGACATTTGTTCTCTTACTCTTTGGATCTCTCTGTGCCTTGAGGTGTGTAAGGGGTGAAATACAATGCTTTCTATTTCATTAGCTCAATTAAATAGCTCTGAGAAACTGTACTATTAAAAGAGATAAATAAAGAGATGAGAATACAATGCACTCCTAGGGAAAGATTTCTCCTTCCCAAAATAGTGAATTGGATCAGCTCAAGGGACAATACCTATTGAAGCGTCTAAAACAAGATTAATATGTCAGTCATGGATGTTGCCATGCCTTGGATCACTTCCAGGATGTTACTGCATCCTTTGTAGGATCGCCCTTGTTTTCCCTCTATGATTGTGAAATCATTTAAAAATATGCTAAGGAGAAAAAATGATATTAGTTAGCATCTATTTTTGTTTGCCTTTGTTTGGTTTTGGTGTACCCTTGCAACCTGAAAATTCCAATAGAAAGATGTGAAACATCTGCTGCTACAGTACAAGGAAGGAAGGAAGGAAGGAAGGAAGGAAGGAAGGAAGGAAGGAAGGAAGGAAGGAAGGAAGATGAAAGAATGAAAGAAAGAGGTAAACAAAGATAGAAAGAAAGAAAGAAAGAGAAAGAAAGAGAAAGAAAGAAAGAAAGAAAGAAAGAAAGAAAGAAAGAAAGTAAGAAAGAAAGAAAGAAAGAAAGAAAGATGGATGTTAAAATTTGGATGTTAAATAGATTTGGAATTGGCCATTATTCAGCCATTTTGTCTGAACCTGAATGCAGCTCTTTCCGACTCCTTTATGGAGAATTGATGCCTTTAATAATGAAGAGGAGGAAGTGTATGGACCAATTTCTGGAACGCTCTGGGATTTTGTCATCTCATTTCTAGTCTTTAAAATTATATGAAGCACCTACCACTGCAATATAATCAATACCCTGAGGATACGTGCCTTTACATTGTGATAGCAATCTGGAATGTTATGGTTCAGCTGAGCAGTATTGCTAGGGTGGAAGAGGAAATAGTATTCATAAGAAGTTACCTTCCATGGCTGTTGATTGAGAAGCTCCCTTCTTCCTCTTCTCTGGATTGCTCTTTTGTTCCCTTTCCTGGAATGCATGGCATGCAAGGCTTCTGCCACTGCATGAACAGCATTATAGAGGCTATAGCTGTGGCTGGTCATGCTCATTTCAAAAACAGAGCCAGGAAGGGTTTCTAACTTCTCTTCTCCAGTGCAGAGTCCTCCTGGCTTTGTTTCTACATTGGAATGGGAGAAAGAGCACTGGAATGCCTCTTCCCAGAAGTCCCTGAAGAAACCATCTTCTTTTTCTGAGGGAAGCTTTCTCAGTCGAAGGAATTGATAGAAGCTGAAAACGTCTTTGGTGTGAACTGCAAAGGATAGAGCCCCATGGATGAAGTCCACTTCCAAGCTCCGTAGCAACGGAAGGGAAGTGAAATCCATTTGGGCAGTGAAAATCCATACTTTGGCTTTCATTGGTATTTCATGAAATTTGGAGAACTGAAGCATAAGTCTTAAAACCATTATACTTTGAATTTCACCCAGTACAATTATTACTTTGGCTGTCCTTTCCATAACAATGCTTATTATCTTCAATCCTTCCAATGCTATTGTATTCATTTCTGAGGAAAACCCTGTTTGTGGAAATGTTTTTGCAAAATCAAAACAGATACCTTCCTGGGCGAAAATGGGCAAAGTGTTTTCCACAAAACTCTCCCCGATGTCATCGTCTATATATATAACACCAATCCATGTCCAATGGAAATGCAGCAATAGCTGGAGAATCCCCTTATACTGATGGTCAAGATTTGGGAATAGCTGATGAAGGAAAACTCCCTGGGATTTGTCATTCATCATTGCAGCTGAACCATAGGCAAACTAAAAACAACAAAAAAAAAAAACTAATTATAATTATGGAAGAAGATTCCACGATAAAATACATTCAAGTTGTATTAATATTTTGGGATAAACTTATAAAATTTGGTTTTAGGAATTGCTTTCTTCCACTAGGATCAACCATCATGGCTGACCCTACCAGGGGGAAAAATGCTTCTCTTCTTCAAATATTCTGATCTCAGACAGGAGAAGGAATCTTCCCATGTTAATCCCTGGAATCTATGGAAGAGTCTTCCTCTGCTTCCTCTTTTCTCAATTTTTGTCACCCTTTGAGGATAAGTCTGGATGAAGCTTTAATTAACTGAGAAAATGATATCATTTATTTCTTATAATTGTTCATTCATTAGTTAGTGTTTTTAGTATTGCTTGTAATCATATGGTTTCCTCTATAGGGTGAAAGTTTATGGGTTTTTTACATCTCTCAGAAACATATAATTAGAGTGGTATGAATATCTCAATCTGTAAGTGGAGGTCTTCTAATCCAACCCCCTGCTTAAGCAGGAGACCATAGACCATTTCAGACAAATGGCTGCCCAGTCCCTTTTTAAAAGCCTCTAGTGATAAAGCACCCACAACTTCCAAAAGAAAGCCATTCCCATTTTTCACTCTTCTGTCAAGAAATTTCTCCTTAATTCCAGGTTGCTTCTCTCCTTGATTAGTTTCCATCAATTGCTTCTTTTCTCGACTTCTGATTGGCAAAAATAGTCTGATTCTGACACCCGCTACTTTGTCATACCCCTAAAATATTGGAACACTGTTTCATTCACTAAATTATAAATGTAACAAAGCTTGAAAGTTTCACTTCAGAAGACATCCGAGTCTCATCTTTTTGTATTAAAAAACATTTATTTTCTAAATAATGGAAAAAGCATATGAAAAATTAAAAAAAAAAACCAACCACAAACAAACAAAAACAAAACAAACAAAAAACAAAACCATTATTTTCAATTGTTGTTTGAATGAGGCCAACTCACTTGTGGAATTTTGTAGATGCATAGAATGCTTTCCATAAAAAGACAGACATTACTGTTAGGACCACCAATAACAGTGGCTATATTGGTCTGGACATCACACTTATAGTTCGGGATAAACCTGCCCCGTGTAGAGAGAAGTTCCACTGATGCCCGATAAGTCCATCTGGCACGAAAATTGCTGTTCAACACATGGAACCCCAAAGAGACATTAGGCAAGATGCTTGGATTTTCATTAATTGTTTCAACTGCAAATTGCAAAGCCAGAATATGTTGGTAGTTGTGAGTTAATACACTGTAATAAAAATAAAAGCTTTTCATGGATCTTCTTTAAAATATACCACTGGAACCACATTTCAAGAAATAAATAAAATGCATGAATTGCTATTAGCTAGGTTGCATTTCCATGCCGTAAGGCCAAAGAGAAAAGAAAACTTGGCATAATTTCTAAATATTTGAATCTCAGTGCAATCACTTTGTGAAAGAATTCTTGGTCACCGCAGAGAATTCAAATCAACTTTAAACATTTATAATTGTATGGATATAAAGATCTTCAAATATCACTGTTGAAGCTGTTTGTGTAATCTGTACATATTTTTTCCTAGAACTATCTTGATGGAGATAATTCTGTGTTATAGTTTTCCAGAAAGACAAAAAAATTGACAGGAAAGGACTTGGACAGGAAACCCTGGAAATATAAAGCTTTAAATAAACTTTTTTAATCCAGCAATTCTATAGAGAACTGTCTCAAGATGATTTATTTGCAGCATTTTATATGAGCATTTTTAAAAATCAAATGACATTTATATAATACCAAAGAAGTTTAATATCAGCATAATATATAGGGAAAATTACACCAATCCAAATTAGTTAATCTCTAATTCTTCCTAAAATATTCTGAACAAACTTTGACTGTATTTCCATGGAAAAGCTCACGCTAGTCAGTGGAGTCTCTTCCCAAAAACATATGAAGGTTTAAGGGCACATATTCCATTGTTTCTCCTATAGTCTATGTTTATTGATACCTTCTTTATAATCCCCATTCTGATATCATAAACATAATGAAGGAAAAGCAAACAGTTTCTTAGAAATACGGTGCAGCAAATAAATCTCCTAAGAATTCAGAGGGATTAATATCAGTGTGTGTTAGTCTGGCTCACTAAATATATAATATAGTTTCAAAGGAAAGGAAAACTTTGTCTATCTTACTTGATGGAGTTAAAAACTTCAGAAGAAGGATTTTCTTCAGAGTTTTAGGAAAATACATAAATTTAACTCTAGTCAGTGGAGTCTCTTCTCAACAATACATGAAGCTTAAGACACAGGTTCCATTGTTACTGACCCATGCAAGGTTTTTGTATGAAATAACAGCTATATAAGGGCATGGTTAACATATGTGATCACCACCAATAGCCTATATGCATTGACATCTTCATGAAAATCCTCATTTGATATCATAAACATAAAAACTGTGGAAAGGAAAAATAAAGAGTTTCTTAGAAAGACATTATTGCAAATATATCACCTAAGAATTCAGAGAAATTAATATCAGTGTTAGTTAGCTGGCTTGCTGTGGATATAATGTGGTTCCAAATCAATGGAAAAGCTGGTCTACCTTACTTGTTGAAATCATATACATCAGAAGAAGGATCTTCTTTAAAGTTTAAAAGATTGGAAAATACATAAATCTGAGAAAGAATGCCACCAATGGTAAAGTCACCAGGATAATAGTATTTGTGAAGAATAGAAAGAGGATTGCTCATGGGACATTTCACACAAGACCTGATCTGAACAATTTGACATGTCAATGTTACTAGAATCAATACTTCTATCTCCAACATCTTGCATTATATTGTCCACCTAGATTCCAAAATTTATATATTTACTTTGATGTTTAAATCAGACACACTGACTCCACTTAACTTATTTTTGAAGAGTTCTCTTGAGAATTGTGAAATAGACAAGTGAAGTGATGCCTGTGTCTAGGTACCTATTAACCTTGTTATTTATCTGTGGATTTTCTTAAGGTGTAGAATAAATTATGGTTGATTTGATAATTACAGGGGAAATCATCACCTGTGGAAACTGACTTCTTTGTTACATCACTGGTAAAAACATTGGTCATTGTAGTTTTGTAATGAAATAACAGTAATAGTTTTGATCAAGAGGATGATGTACAAAAATAATTTGTCAAAGAGGCATTCCATATTTTGGGTTTTCCTGTTACTTGCAACATGCATCAAACAGATAGTGATGGTATTTATTATACTTAATGACTTTAGAACAAGATATTTCCAAAATGCCAATAGTATATATATTTGAGGTCAATACCTGTTATTGAGGTTAAATTGTTTGTTTTAGCTTAGGATGAAGGCAATTTATTTATTTTGTTTTATCAACAAGAAGAAAATGCAAAATGGAAAACCAGAAAAAACATACATCCAACAACAACAAAGAGGACTGGGAAAATAGCTACAGACCAGGGGTTAAATGCTCCCGGTTCGGACTGGATCACCGTGTCCGGTAGCGATGGAGGCGGGTGTTTCAGAAAACCGGTAGCAAAATTCCCTGCCCCACCCCCACCCCATGCCCAACTTAGCCGCGTGATCATCAGAGGCTTTTTTTTTTTTTAATTTTTAAAAGCATTTTTTCTACAACCTCTTCGGCAGAAAAAATGCTTTTAAAAGTAAAAAAAAAAAAAGCATCTGATGATCGTGCAGCTCAGCTGGGATCATCAGAGGCTTTTAAAAGAAAAAAGCCTCTGCTGATCAGGTGACTCAGCTGGGATCGTCACAGCCATTTAAAAGCATTTTTTTACAACGTCTTCACTGAAGAGGTTGTAGAAAAAATGGTTTTAAAAGTAAAAAAAAAGCCTTGGATGATCGCGCGGCTTAGCTGCGATCGTCAGAGGCTTTTAAAAGCATTTAAAGAAGTTGGCCACACCCACCCAGTCAGATTACCCCACCACCACCAAGCCATGCCCACAGAACTGGTAGTAATAAATTTTAGATTTCACCACTGCTACATACCCCTCATAACCTGGATATAAACTGTTTCAACTTCTTCCCTCGAGACGATGCCATAGGGCAGGTGTGTCAAACTGGTGGCCTGTGGTCCAGATGCATCATGTGCAGGCCATGGCCACTCCTGCTCCTGGAATGGGAAAAATGCTGCGAAATGCATGTGACAGCAATGTGATGCTGCAAGTTTGACACCCGTGCTATAGGACATTGCACACCAGTACAACTAGAACAAGGGCAGTTTTCTTTCCCCATAACATAAATCTGATAAAGAATTAACTTCCACAACATTGTCAAATTATCTACGATGGCTGTATTCTTTTAAGGTTCTCAGCTTTCCTATTACCCATTTCCTTATCCTCTTATGACTATACCTTTGTTGCTTGTATCTTACATTTTATATTAATTGTTTTATTTAGTATCCTAGTATGATTTATGTTGATTGCTTATTTAGTATCCTATGATTATCACTAAGTGTTGTATGTTATGATTTCTGATGAATGTATCTTATGATCAGTAGTGTGCGGGTGCGGATGCTCACTTTGCAAGTGCATGGTGCTTTTGCACATGTGCAGAGCATTTTTGAGGCTCTCTGGGTGGGTGGGCAGAGCCTCCCGCCACTGCCACTATTTGTTTGCCTGAACTGGGGAGAACAGGAAGCAACCCACCCCTGCTTACTAAGATTATGATCATGATTTATCACTTGTTGCTTGTACGTAAAGTGAGAGCTTATGCACCGGAGATAAATTCCTTGTGTGTCCAATAGCCTTGGCCAATAAAGAATTCTGCTCTGCTCTGCTCTGCTCTGCTCTGCTCTGCTCTGCTCTATTCTATTCTATTCTATTCTATTCTATTCTATTCTATTCTATTCTATTCTATTCTATTCTATTCACAACAACAAAAATTGTGTAGAAAAAGAAAAAAAATAAGCCAAATATTAAATACTTTTAACATTTAACATAAAGTGTCCACCTGAGCTGGATGCTGGAGAAAAAATCATATATTATTCTCCCCTTTATATAATAGGTCTACAAATAGTTATAAGCTTTCCCTGTCCTATTTAACAAGAATACTACACTAATGTAGGATGAAGGCATCTTTGATGGTAGCAAGAGAGAGGACTTTTTTGGCGATTATATCATTCTGAATCAATCTGACTCTGGTTGTCCTCTTTATTAATACATGTTTGGTTTAGCTTTAATATATTAAATGTTGCCATTCAGTGAGTTAGAAGTATTAAAATAAATAAATGGAAAGAGGATGTATAACATCTTAGCTAAACATTACACTACCTGAAAATTAATCTCCAGATGAGATTCTAAGCTTTGGTTCTTAAGTTCAAAGCCCACACATTATAGGGAAGCTGGTAGAATGTATATTTCTTTATGCTCCTGAACATTTTTTGAGATGACCTAATAATTATCTATCTATCTATCTATCTATCTATCTATCTATCTATCTATCCATCCATCCATCCATCCATCCATCCTTCCATCCATATTTTGGGTTGCTATGAGCTTTTGAAAAATTCCCTAGAAAGTTCCATTTTTCCTTATATTGGTAAAAGACTCTTAATAATATTTCATATCTTAAATTGTATTATTAATTATAAAATGTTCATAATTTCTTTTTCATTGTTTTATTTTTTTAGTACAATTGTTTTAATCATGTGAGACAAGATATAAAATTGTTGATGATTATAATAAACAAACTTCTTTTTGGCGATCACTTTCGTCTTCTTAGCTGTTCCTTATTATTCAGTTCAGGCCTCACAATAATGATATAACATTTAGGAGAAAAGATGCAGAGCAATAAACCAGCACTGGAGGCCAAGATGGAAAAAATCTCCACGGCCACCATGTATTTGCCCTTTGTGCTTAAATAAGTTGGAACAAAGGACACCCAGACACTGCAGAAGACCAACATGCTGAAGGTGATAAACTTGGCTTCATTGAAACTGTCAGGCAAGTTCCTGGCCAGGAAGGCCACCGTGAAACTGATGGTAGCCAAGAACCCCAGAAATCCCAAGACAAGGTAAAACATGGTGATAGAGCCTTCTTTACATTCCAGGATAATTTCTTCAATCAGGGAGTGCATGTCAACATCTGGAAAGGGAGGAGTAGTTACCAACCACACAGTGAAAATCAAAGCTTGAATAAAAGAGCAGGAGAAGATGATGGAGCTGGCCATTTGCTTTCCAGACCATTTCCTCATTCCACCACCTGGTGTGGTTGCCATGAAGGCCAGGACCACAATGATGGTCTTGGCCAAAACTGAAGAAATGGCTATTGAGAAAGTGATGCCAAAGGTTGTTTGTCGAAGGAGACACATAAGCTTTGTGGGCTGTCCAATGAAGAGCAAAGTGCAAAGGAAACAAAACAAAAGGGAAATGAGAAGAACGTAGCTGAGGTTCTGGTTGTTGGCTTTGACAATGGGAGTCTCCCGGTGCTTAATGAAGATGTAAAGCACCAAAGCTGTGAGGAAAGAAAACAAAAGAGCGCAAAGGGTAAGCGTAAATCCTAAAGATTCTTCAAATGAGAGGAAGCTGATACCTTTTGGAAGGCACAGATTCTGATCCATATTGGGATACTGATTTTCTGGACATTGAAAACAGTCTTCCGTATCTGTAAAAGAAAGATGCTTTAGGAAGCACAATCAATCTTCGAGCATGATCTCTTTAACTGAGTTAAATCATGAAATGGGAGAGGAAGTACCAGATAAATAGGAGTTACTCCACAGTTTCAATGACAGCATTTAAGGGAAGCTGGCTTCACTACAGCAGCTACGTGCTTTTCTCAACTTTCTTCTCCCCCAATAATAACAGCAAATAATATTTTATTTTTAACTGCATTCCTTTTCTTTGCTATGTGGGGGAATATGAAAAATAAAATATTTTTGTAACTAAATGAATAAATAAATTTTCCTACAAATAGCTTCTTTTTATTGTTCTATTTTGACTTATTAGCTGCCATTGTTCAGATTAAGAATGATGGTTGTTAAAAAATACTACATGTCTTATACACACAGCTGAATCTGCCATTTCCCAACAACTATCTTGCTGGCCAGGCCATACATTCTTAGAAAAGTTGGAAGCTACAATTCAAAATATTTGTATAAAGTTTCTGTCCATTGTTTATAAAAAAAATCTATCTACTGCCTGTCTATTCTATTCTATTCTATTCTATTCTATTCTATTCTATTCTATTCTATTCTATTCTATTCTATTCTATTCTATTCTATTCTATTAATCTGTCTGTCTATCTATCAATCTATCAATCTATCAATCTATCTATCTATCTATGAAATCTATCTATCTATCTATCTATCTATCTATCTATCTATCTATCTATCTATCTATCTAGAAATGTTTTTTTTTTTAAATGTAATTGCTATATAAGAATGCTTTATATATGTAACGTACCTGAATAATAATTGCATATTGGAATACTTACCATTTTGGTTTGAAATCTTCCCTTCGGGACATGAATGGCAATCATAACAGCAAAATGGTTTCCCCTCAATCTTGGTTTTACTATAACCAGAATTGCATCTGCCATTACACAGAGAAATGGGACAAACCTGTGTGAAAATGGAAGAGATGAGCATATTCAGAAAATTTACTTTGTAATTTTGGGGGTCTAACCTGTTTTCTTTTTGTTTTGTTGTTTCATCTCCTTGAGTCAGTGTTATCGCCTTGCCTCCTTCCCAGGGCTGAGGGACAAGGACTGTCCAAGCTCATTCAATTGGCTTTCTGCCAAAGTAGGACTAGAACTCATAGTCTCTTGATTTCTAGACTGGTGCCTTAATCACTACACCAAAATGGCTCTCTTCTATCATATTTTATAGGCTATACATTGATAGTGCATTAGCACAAGTTGTAAGTGCGGCCTCAACAATTACAACAAAATTAAAAATAACATTGCAAGAAAGATGAGTTTTAACTCCCCATCCCTTCACTTGGAGGGAATTTCTTTCTCTCATTCCTTCTATGTTTTAAAGTCTCAGAAAATAGGAAGAAATCCTGTGTTGAACATCACCTGCTTGAAATCATTGGGCCATACAATGGTATCTTCAGAGATGGTGGATACTATTCCAGGGGAATCCACTTTTCCAACTTTTACTCTCTGGAAGGATTGATTGGGAAATGTGACCCAATTTATAAGATCAAATCCAGCTATTAATTCCCCACGTGAACTAAAGGTGAAGGTTTCTCCAACACTATTGTTAAATGAGTTGCTTTTTAAATAGTGGTGAAGCTAAATTGGAATGGGAAGAAAAATGAGAAGGACAAGAACTCCAGGAATAATTATTCAAAAATACTTTTTAGAGTTATATTATTGTACATGTATAAAATTTAAATATTGTTAACTTATTAGGATTGACACTTGTTCTCTTCTACTTTGGATCTCTCCCTTTACCATGTGATGTGCCTTGAGGTGTGTAAGGGGTGAAACACAATGCTTTCTATTAGATTAGCTCAATTAAATAGCTCTGAGAAACTGGACCTACTGTATGAACAGAGATATAATAAAGAGATGAGAATTCAATGCACTCCTAGGAAAAGATTTACCCTTTCCAAAATAGTGAACTGGATCAGCTCAAGGGACAATACCTATTGATGCATCTAAAACAAGATTAATATGTCAGTTATGGATGTTGCCATGCCTTGGATCAATTCCAGCATGTTACTGCATCCTTTGTGGGAGTGCCCTAATTTTCCCTCTATGATTGTGAAATCATTTAAAGATACGCTAAGGAGAAAAAATAATATTACTTAGCATCTATTTTTCTTTGCCTTTGTTTAGTTTTGGTGTACCCTTGCAATCTGAAAATTCCAATAGAAAGATGTGAAATATCTGCTGCTACAAGAAAGGAAGGGAGGGAGGGAGGGAGGGAGGGAGGGAGGGAGGGAGGGAGGGAGGAAGGAAGGAAGGAAGGAAGGAAGGAAGGAAGGAAGATGAAAGAAAGGAAGAGGGAAAGAAAGATAGAAAGAAAGAAAGAAAGAAAAAGAAAGAAAGATAGAAAGATAGAAAGAAAGAAAGAAAAAGAAAGAGAAAGAAAGAAAGAAAGAAAGAAAGAAAGAAAGAAAGAAAGAAAGAAAGAAAGATAGATGTTAAAATTTGGATATAAAATAGATTTGGTATTAGCCATTGTTCAGCCATTTTGTCTCAACCTGAATGAAGCCTGTAGTACAGTGGACTAAAGCACTGTGATTAACAACTGCTGCTTGCAATTACTGCAAGTTCAAATCTCACCAGGCTCAAAGTTGACTCAGTCTTCCATCCTTTCAAAGGTAGGTGAAATGAGGACCCAGATTGTGGGGGCAATAAGCTGACTTTGTATAAATATACAAAAGTATGAAGGCTATTGCTTAACACATTGTAAGCCGCCCTGAGTTTCCGGAGAAGGGCGGCATATAAATTAAAAAACAAACAAACCAACAAAAAAAGCTCTTCCTGACTCCTTTAAGGAGAATTGATTCCTTTAGTAATGAAGAGGCAGAAGTGTATGCACCAATTTCTGGAGCGCTCTGGGATTTTGTCATCTCATTTCTAGTCTTTAAAATTATATGAAGCACCTAGAAGATATTGTCTACCACTGCAATATAATCAATACCCTGAGAATACTTGGCTTTACATTGTGATAGCAATCTGGAATGTTATGGTTCAGCTGAGCAGTATTGCTAGGGTGGAAGAGGAAATAGTATTCATAAGAAGTTACCTTCCATGGCTGTTGATTGAGAAGCTCCCTTCTTCCTCTTCTCTGGATTGCTCTTTTGTACCCTTTCCTGGAATGCATGGCATGCAACGCTTCTGCTACTGCATGAGCAGCATTATAGAGGCTATAGCTGTGGCTGGTCATGCTCATTTCAAAAACAGAGCCAGGAAGGGTTTCTAACTTCTCCTCTCCAGTGCAGAGTCCTCCTGGCTTTGTTTCTACATTGGAATGGGAGAAAGAGCACTGGAATGCGTCTTCCCAGAAGTCCCTGAAGAAACCATCTTCTTTTTCTGAGGGAAGCTTTCTCAGTCGAAGGAATTGATGGAAGCTGAAAACGTCTTTGGTGTGAACTGCAAAGGATAGAGCCCCATGGATGAAGTCCATCTCCAAGCTCCTTACCAGTGGATGGGATGTGAAATCCATTTGGGCAGTGAAAATCCACACTTTGGCTTTCATTGGTATTTCATGAAATTTGGAGAACTGAAGCATAAGTCTTAAAACTATTATACTTTGAATTTCACCCCGTACAATTATTACTTTGGCTGTCCTTTCCATAACAATCCTTATTATCTTCAGTCCTTCCGATGCTATTGTGATCATTTTTGAGGAAAACACTCTTTGTGGAAATGTTTTTGCAAAATCAAAGCAGATACCTTCCTGGGCGAAAATGGGCAAAGTGTTTTCCACAAAACTCTCCCCGATGTCATCGTCTACATATAGAACACCAATCCATGTCCACTGGAAATAAAGCAGTACCTGGAGAATCCCCTTATACTGATGGTCAAGATTTGGGAATAGCTGATGAAGGAAAACTCCCTGGGATTTGTCATTCATCATTGCAGCTGAACCATAGGCAAACTAAAAACAAAAACAAAAAACTAATTATAATTATGGAAGAAGATTCCAGGATAAAATACATTTAAGTTGTATTAATATTTTGGGATAAACTTATAAAGTTTGGTCTTAGGAATTGCTTTCTTCCACTAGGATCAACCATCATGGCTGACCCTACCAGGGGGAAAAATGCTTCTCTTCTTCAAATATTCTGATCTCAGACAGGAGAAGGAATTTCCCCATGTTAATCCCTGGAATCTATGGAAGAGTCTTCCTCTGCTTCCTCTTTTCTCAATTTTTGTCACCCTTTGAGGACAAGTCTGGATGAAGCTTTAATTAACTGAGAAAATGCTATCATTTATTTCTTATAATTGTTCATTCATTAGTTAGTGTTTTTAATATTGCTTGTAATCATATGGTTTCCTCTATACGGTGAAAGTTTATGGGTTTTTTACATCTCTCAGAAACATATAATTAGAGTGGTATGAATATCTCAATCTGTAAGTGAATAACAAAGATAACAAATAGAATAACTAAATTAGGAGGGAGCTTGGATGTCTTCTAATCCAACCTCCTGTTTAAGCAGGAGACCGTAGACCATTTCAGACAAATGGTTGTCCAGTCCCTTTTTAAAAGCCCCTAGTGATGAAGCACCCACAACTTCCAAAAGAAAGCCATTCCACTGGTTTTTTTGTTCTAATTGTCAGGAAATTTCTCCTTAATTCAGGTTGCTTCTCTCCTTGATTGCTTCCTGTCCTGCCTTCAAGTTGACAAAAATAGGCTGAACCCCCCCCCCCTGCTTTGTGACACCCCTAAAATATTGGAACACTGCTTCATTCACTAAATTAGAACTGTAACAAAGCTTAAAAGTTTTCACTTCAGAAGACATCCCGTCTCTTCTTCTTCTACTAAAAAAACCCATTCATTTTGTAAATAATGGCAAAAGCATATGAAAAATGCGAAAAAACAACAACAACAACAAACAAAAAACAAAACCATTATTTTCAATTGTTGTTTGAATGAGGCCAACTC
Source organism: Pantherophis guttatus (assembly GCF_059756535.1). Classification (NCBI taxonomy): domain Eukaryota; kingdom Metazoa; phylum Chordata; class Lepidosauria; order Squamata; family Colubridae; genus Pantherophis; species Pantherophis guttatus. The sequence goes on from NC_142066.1 coordinate 17,872,466, forward strand.
ACTTGTGGAATTTTGTAGATGCATAGAATGCTTGCCATGAAAAGACAGACATTACTGTTAGGACCACCAATAACAGTGGCTATATTGGTCTGGACATCACACTTATAGTTTGGGATAAACCTGCCCCGTGTAGAGAGAAGTTCCACTGAGCCCCGATAAGTCCATCTGGCATGAAAATTGCTGTTCAACACATGGAACCCCAAAGAGACATTAGGCAAGATGCTTGGATTTTCATTAATTGTTTCAACTGCAAATTGCAAAGCCAGAATATGTTGGTAGTTGTGAGTTAAGATGCTGTAATAAAAATAACGTATTTTCATGGATCTTCTTTAAAATATACCACCAGAACCACATTTCAAGAAATGAATAAAATGCATGAATTGCTATTCGCTAGGTTGCATTTCCATGCCGTAAGGCCAAAGAGAAAAGAAAACTTGGCATAATTTCTAAATATTTGAATCTCAGTGCAATCACTTTGTGAAAGAATTCTTGGTCACCGTAGAGAATCCAAATCAACTTTAAACATTTATAATTGTATGGATGTTGCTTTCAAAGATCTTCAAATATCACTGTTGAAGCTGTTTGTGTAATCTGTACATATTTTTTTTCCTAGAACTATCTTGATAGAGATAATTCTGTGTTATAGTTTTCCAGAAAGACAAAAAAAAATTGACAGGAAAGGACTTGGACAGGAAATCCTGGAAATGTAAAGCTTTAAATAAACTTTTTTAATGCAGCAATTCTATAGAGAACTGTCTCAAGATGATTTATTTGCAGCATTTTATATGAGCATTTTTAAAAATCAAATGACATTTATATAATGCCGAAGAAGTTTAATATCAGCATAATATATAGAGAAAATTACACCAATCCAAATTAGTTAATCTCTAATTCTTCCTAAAATATTCTGAACAAACTTTGACTGTATTTCCATGGAAAAGCTCACGCTAGTCAGTGGAGTCTCTTCCCAAAAACATATGAAGGTCTAAGGGCACATATTCCATTGTTTCTCCCATAGTCTATGTTTATTGATACCTTCTTTATAATCCCCATTCTGATATCATAAACATAACGAAGGAAAAGCAAACAGTTTCTTAGAAACACGGTGCAGCAAATAAATCTCCTAAGAATTCAGAGGGATTAATATCAGTGTTAGTTAGTCTGGCTCACTAAATATATAATATAGTTTCAAAGCAAAGGAAAACCTTGTCTATCTTACTTGATGGAGTTAAAAACTTCCGAAGAAGGATTTTCTTCAAAGTTTTAGGAAAATACATAAATTTAACTCTAGTCAGTGGAGTCTCTTCTCAACAATACATGAAGCTTAAGACACATGTTCCATTGTAACTGACCCATGCAAGGTTTTTGCATGAAATAACAGCTTTATAAGGGCATGGTTAACATATGTGATCACCACCAATAGCCTATATGCATTGACATCTTCATGAAAATCCCCATTTGATATCATAAACATAATGACTGTGGAAAGGAAAAGTGAAGAGTTTCTTAGAAAGACAGAATTGCAAATAACTATCCTAAGAATTCAAATAAAATAATAATCAGTCTTAGTTAGGCTGGTTCACTGAGGATATAATGTGGTTCCAAATCAATGGAAAACATGGTCTACCTTACTTGTTGAAATCATATACGTCAGAAGAAGGATCTTCTTTAAAGTTTAATAGATTGAAAAATACATAAATCTGAGAAAGAATGCCACCAATGGTAAAGTCACCAGGATAATAGTATTTGTGAAGAATAGAAAGAGGATGGCTCATTGGACATTTCACACAAGACCTGATCTGAACAATTTGACATGTCAATGTTACTAGAATCAATGCTTCTATCTCCAACATCTTGCATTATATTGTCCATCTAGATTCCAAAATTTATATATTTACTTTGATGTTTAAATCAGACACACTGACTCCACTTAACTTATTTTTGAAGAGTTCTCTGGACAATTGTGAAATAGACAGGTGAAGTGATGCCTGTGTCTAGGTACCTATTAACCTTGTTATTTATCTGTGGATTTTCTTAAGGTGTAGAATAAATTATGGTTGATTTGATAATTACAGGGGAAATCATCACCTGTGGAAACTGACTTCTTTGTTACATCACTGGTAAAAACATTGGTCATTGTAGTTTTGCAATGAAATAACAGTAATATTTTTGATCATGAGGATGATGTGCAAAAATCATTTGTCAAAGAGGCATTCCATATTTTGGGTTTTCCTGTTACTTGCAACATGCATCAAACAGATAGTGATGGTATTCATTATACTTAATGACTTTAGAGCAAGATATTTCCAAAATGCCAATAGTATATATATTTGAGGTTAAATTCTTTGTTTTAGCTTAGGATGAAGGCAATTTTTAAATATATTTATTTTGTTTTATCAACAAGAAGAAAATGCAAAATGGAAAAACAGAAAAAACATTCATCCAACAACAACAACAAAAAGAGGACTGGGAAAATACCTACAGACCAGGGGTTAAATGCTACCGGTTTGGACCGGATCACCGGTTCCGGTAGCAATGGAGGCAGGTGATTCAGAAAACCGGTAGCAAAATTTCCTGCCCCATCCCCACCCCATGCCCAGCTTAGATGCGCGATCGTCAGAGGCTTTTTTTAAAAATTTTTAAAAGCATTTTTTCTACAACGTCTTTGGCAGAAAAAAATGCTTTTAAAAGTAAAAAAAAAAGCATCTGATGATTGTGCAGCTCAGCTGGGATCATCAGAGGCTTTTAAAAGAAAAAAAGCCTCTTCTGATCAGACAACTCAGCTGGGATCGTCAAAGTCTTTTTTTAAAAAAAGCCTGTGGTGATCAGGCAACTCAGCTGGGATCGTCACAGCTATTTAAAAGCATTTTTTTTACAACCTCTTCACTGAAGAGGTTGTAGAAAAAATGGTTTTAAAAGTAAAAAAAAAAAAAGCGTCTGCTGATCAGGCAGCTCAGCTGGGATCGTCAGAGGCTTTTAAAAGACAAAAAGCCTCTGCTGATCAGGCAACTCAGCTGGGATCGTCAAAGGCTTTTAAAAGCATTTAAAGAAGTTGGCCACACCCACCCAGTCAGATTACCACCACCACACCAAGCCACGCCCACAGAACCGGTAGTAATAAATTTTAGATTTTAGCACTGCTACATACCCCTCATAACCTGGACATAAACTGTTTCAACTTCTTCCCTCTAGGCGATGCCATAGGGCAGGTGTGTCAAACTGGTGGCCTGTGGTCCAGATGCATCATGTGCAGGCCATGGCCACTCCTGCTCCTGGAATGGGAAAAATGCTGCGAAATGCATGTGACAGCAATGTGATGCTGCAAGTTTGACACCCGTGCTATAGGCCATTGCACACCAGTACAACTAGAACAAGGGCAGTTTTCTTTCCCCATAACATAAATCTGATAAAGAATTAATTTCTACAACATTGTCAAATTATCCACGAGGGCTATATTAAGGTTCTCAGATTTCCTATTACCCATTTTCTTATCCTCTTATGACTATACCTTTGTTGCTTGTATCTTACGTTTTATATTAATTGTTTTATTTAGTATCCTAGTATGATTTATGTTGATTGCTTATTTTGTATCCTATGATTATCACTAGGTGTTGTATGTTATGATTTCTGATGAATGTATCTTATGATCAGTAGTGTGCGGGTGCGGGCACTCACTTTGCAAGTGCAGGGTGCTTTTGCACATGTGCAGAGCATTTTTGACGCTCTCTGGGTGGGTGGGCAGAGCCTCCAGCCACTGCCACTACCTGTTTCCCTGAACTGGGTAGAACAGGAAGCAACCCACCCCTGCTTACGATGATTATGATCATGATTTATCACTTGTTGCTTGTATGTACAGTGAGAGCTTATGCACCGGAGATAAATTCCTTGTGTATCCAATACCCTTGGCCAATAAAGAATTCTGCTCTGCTCTGCTCTGCTCTGCTCTGCTCTGCTCTGCTCTATTCTATTCTATTCTATTCTATTCTATTCTATTCTATTCTATTCTATTCTATTCTATTCACAACAACAAAAATTGTGTAGAAAAAGAAAAATATAACCCAAATATTAAATACTTTTAACATTTATCATAAAGTGTCCATCAGAGCTGGATGCTGGGAAAAAATCATACATTATTGTCCCCTTTATATAATATATCATTCTGAATCAATCTGACTCTGGTTGTCCTCCTTATTAATACATGTTTTATTTAGCTTTAATATATTAAATGTTGCCATTCAGTGAGTTAGAAGTATTAAAATAAATAAATGGAAAGAGGATGTATAACATCTTAGCTAAACATTACACTAGCTGAAAATTAATCTCCAGATGAGATTCTAAGCTTTGGTTCTTAAGTTCAAAGCCCACACATTATAGGGAAGCTGGTAGAATGTATATTTCTTTATGCCTCTGAACATTTTTTGAGATAACCTAATAATTATCTATCTATCTATCTATCCATCCATCCATCCATCCATCCATATTTTTGGTTGCTATGAGCTTTTGAAAACTTCCCTGGAAAGTTCCATTTTTCCTTATATTGGTAAAAGACTCTTAATAATATTTCATATCTTAAATTTTATTATTAATTATAAAATGTTCATAATTTATTTTTCATTGTTTTATTTTTTAGTACAATTGTTTTAATATTGTTACATGGGACAAGAAATAAAATTGTTGATGATTATAATAAACAAACTTCTTTTTGGCGATCACTTTCGTCTTCTTAGCTGTTCCTTATTATTCAGTTCAGGCCTCACAACAATGATATAACATTTAGGAGAAAAGATGCAGAGCAATAAACCAGCACTGGAGGCCAAGATGGAAAAAATCTCCACGGCCACCATGTATTTGCCCTTTGTGCTTAAATAAGTTGGAACAAAGGACACCCAGACACTGCAGAAGACCAACATGCTGAAGGTGATAAACTTGGCTTCATTGAAACTGTCAGGCAAGTTCCTGGCCAGGAAGGCCACCGTGAAACTGATGGTAGCCAGGAACCCCAGAAATCCCAAGACAACGTAAAACATGGTGATAGAGCCTTCTTTACATTCCAGGATAATTTCTTCAATCAGGGAGTGCATGTCAACATCTGGAAAGGGAGGAGTAGTTACCAACCACACAGTGAAAATCAAAGCTTGAATAAAAGAGCAGGAGAGGACAATGGAGCTGGCCATTTGCTTTCCAAACCATTTCCTCATCCCACCACCTGGTGTGGTTGCCATGAAGGCCAGGACTACAATGATGGTCTTGGCCAAAACTGAAGAAATGGCTATTGAGAAGGTGATGCCAAAGGTTGTTTGTCGAAGGAGACACATAAGCTTTGTGGGCTGTCCAATGAAGAGCAAAGTGCAAAGGAAACAAAACAAAAGGGAAACGAGAAGAACGTAGCTGAGGTTCCGGTTGTTGGCTTTGACAATGGGAGTCTCCCGGTGCTTAATGAAGATGTAAAGCACCAAAGCTGTGAAGAAAGAAAACAAAAGAGCGCAAAGGGTAAGCGTAAATCCTAAAGGTTCTTCAAATGAGAGGAAGCTGATAACTTTCAGAAGGCACAGATTCCGATCTATATTGGGATACTGATCTTCTGGACATTGAAAACAGTCTTCCATATCTGTAAAAGAAAGATGCTTTAGGAAACACAATCAATCTTCGAGCATGATCTCTTTAACTGAGTTAAATCATGAAATGGGAGAGGAAATGCCAGATAAATAGGAGTTACTCCACAGTTTCAATGACAGCATTTAAGGGAAGCTGGCTTCACTACAGCAGCCACATGCTTTTCTCAACTTTCTTCTCTCTCAATAATAACAGCAAATAATATTTTATTTTATTTTCTTTGCTATGTGGGGGAATATGAAAAATAGGATATTTTTATAACTAAATGAATAAATAAACTTTCCTACAAATGGCTTCTCTGTATTTTTACTTATTAGCTGACATTGTTCAGATTAGGAATGATGGTTGTTAAAAAAATACTACATGTGTTGTACACACAGCTGAATCTCCAGAATCTACATTCTGCCATTTCCCAACAACTATCTTGCTGCCCAAAGCCATACATTCTTAGAATAGTTGGAAGCTACAATTGAAAATATTTGTATAAAGTTTGTGTCCATTGTTTATAAAAAAAAATCTATCTACTGCCTGTCTATTCTATTCTATTCTATTCTATTCTATTCTATTCTATTCTATTCTATTCTATTCTATTCTATTCTGTCTATCTATCTATCTATCTATCTATCTATCTATCTATCTATCTATCTATCTATCTAGAATTGTTTTTTTTTTAATGTAATTGCTATATAAGAATGCTTTATATATGTAACGTACCTGAATAATAATTGCATATTCGAATGCTTACCATTTTGGTTTGAAATCTTCCCTTCAGGACATGAATGGCAATCATAACAGCAAAATGGTTTCCCCTCAATCTTGGTTTTACTATAACCAGAATTGCATCTGCCATTACACAGAGAAATGGGACAAACCTGTGTGAAAATGGAAGAGATGAGCATATTCAGAAAATTTACTTTGTAATTTTGGGGGTCTAACCTGTTTTCTTTTTCTTTTGTTGTTTCATCTCCTTGAGTCAGTGTTATCGCCTTGCCTCCTTCCCAGGGCTGAGGGACAAGGACTGTCCAAGCTCATTCAATTGGCTTTCTGCCAAAGTGGAACTAGAACTCATAGTCTCTTGATTTCTAGACTGGTGCCTTAATCACTACACCAAAATGGCTCTCTTCTATCATATTTTATAGGCTATACATTGATAGTGCATTAGCACAAGTTGTAAATGCGGCCTCAACAATTACAATAAAATTAAAAATAACATTACAAGAAAGATTAGTTTTAACTCCCCATCCCTTCACTTGGAGGGAATTTCTTTCTCTCATTCCTTCTATGTTTTAAAGTCTCAGAAAATAGGAAGAAATCCTGTGTTGAACATCACCTGCTTGAAATCATTGGGCCATACAATGGTATCTTCAGAGATGGTGGATACTATTCCAGGGGAATCCACTTCTCCAACTTTTACTCTCTGGAAGGATTGATTGGGAAATGTGACCCAATTTATAAGATCAAATCCAGCTATTAATTCCCCACGTGAACTAAAGGTGAAGGTTTCTCCAACACTATTGTTAAATGAGTTGCTTTTTAAATAGTGGTGAAGCTAAATTGGAATGGGAAGAAAAATGAGAAGGACAAGAACTCCAGGAATAACTATTCAAAAATACTTTTTAGAGTTATATTATTGTACATGTATAAAATTTAAATATTGTTAACTTATTAGGATTGACACTTGTTCTCTTCTACTTTGGATCTCTCCCTTTACCATGTGATGTGCATTGAGGTACATAAGGGGTGAAATATAATGCTTTCTATTTCATTAGCTCAATTAAATTGAGAAACTGTACCTATTAACAGAGATATAAATAAGGAGGTGGGAATACAATGCACTCCTAGGGAAAGATTTACCCTTCTCAAAATAGTGAATTGGATCAGCTCAAGGGACAATACCTATTGATGCATCTAAAACAAGATTAATATGTCAGTCATGGATGTTGCCATGCCTTGGATGGATGGAAGTGATCCTTGCATGGATCACTTCTAGCATGTTGCTGCATCTTTTGTAGCATCTTTTGCCCTTGTGTTCTCTCTATGATTGTGAATTCATTTAAAGATACACTAAGGAGAAAAAATAATATTAGTTAGCATCTATTTTTGTCTGCTTTTGTTTGGTTTTGATGTACCCTTGCAATCTGCAAATTCCAATAGAAAGATGTGAAATATCTGCTGCAGGAAGGAAGGAAGGAAGGAAGGAAGGAAGGAAGGAAGGAAGAAAGAAAGAAAGAAAGAAAGAAAGAAAGAAAGAAAGAAAGAAAGAAAGAAAGAAAGAAAGAAAGAAAGAAAGAAAATATTTGTGTATATGTGAACCTTCTAGTCACTGGACTCCTGATGACAAGTCCCTGAAGTTTTGTTGGCAAGATTTTGGAAATGGTTTCCCATTGCCTGGTTTCCAGGGCTAAGGGAGAATGTCTGGCCCAAGAGGCTGGCTTTGTACTGAAGCCAGAACTAGAATTGGCATGAGATTCCTTCCACTGCCGTGAGAAGGCAGGAGAGCCCAGCGTTTGTTGGCATTGAGATATACCTTGTTCCAGCATTTTTAGACTCTTTGGACATCCCTGGACAATCTTCACCTCCCACCTTGTCTATTTATTCTGATGTATACGACTGCCGACCTTCTTGCACTGCGAGATTCTCCCCTCTTGTAGGTTTGGCCCTCCACACTATCGAGGGCTTTCCTTGATGACGGGTTGTGGAACCCCGAGAGGTGGCATGTTGTAAAGAGAATGTTAAGGGATTTTTAAAGTATGTTTTTAGCTAAAATTTTAAGGGGTTCTGGGGCGACCAGAGTGGGTTTGGGGGGGTAACCCACCAGAGTCGAGGCCGGGTCCAGCGGGGGGCTACGGCATTGGGGGTATGGGGCGAGATATCGGGGAGGGGGCTAGAGTCCAAGTTAATGAGGGTTGTTTAATTAGAACTGTGAGTGGGAGGGGCAGATATGGTGGTAGCATGGGGCCATATCATGTTCTGGGAGTGTGCACTCGCTGTCTTCAAGTGATTGTGCACTCTGGCCCCCAATGCTCTTCTCGTTTCCTGGGTTGCACAGAGCCTCAGGGCCTGGGCCTTCAGCTGTTGCTGTGCAATGCCAGGTCCGTGGTAAATAAAGCCCCCTTCATTTACGATCTTATTCAGGAAGGGGGAGTGGACCTGGTGGGTATTACGGAGACCTGGTTGGGTCTGGAGGAGGTGTGTGCCCCTTGTGGAAATGTGTCCACCAGGTTTCTGTGCATTCCATCAGCTGAGGGCCCAGGGTAGGGGCGGGGGGTGGCGGCTATTATTAATGAAGGTTTTGTCCGAGGGAGGCCACTGTACCTCAGATAGCCGGGTGTGAGTCCCTCCTTGTGAAGTGGGGTTGTGGGGTGCAGATGGGCTTGCTGATTGTGTACCTGCTCCCGGCCACGTAGTGGCGGCCCTGCCCGAGCTGCTCAAAGTAATAGTCGGGGTGGCGGTGATTCCCCCAGACTTATGGTCATGGGGGATTTCAACCTGCCATCCATCGGTGAAACATCTGAAGCAGCCCGGAGTTCATGGCCTCCATGACGGCCATGGACCTGACCCAATTAGTTTAAGGCCCTACTCACACGGGGGGACACACTCTGGATCTGATTTTTGTCTCTGGTCACTGGTTGAATGATCTAGAAATAGCGGTTATAGTCACCAAGCCCTTGTCATGGTCAGATCATTCACTCCTTTGACTAGACTTTCGAGCCGCTAACCTCCACTGCAGGGAGTCGGAACCGACCAGGTGGTCCCGTCCCAGGCACCTGATGGATCCAGATAGGTTCCTGATGGAGCTTGGGCCATTCCCTGAGGCTCTGGCTCATGACTTGACTGAAGAACTGGTGGCCGCCTGGGATTGGGTGGCCGCTGGAGCTTTGGACCGCATCATGCCTTTGCGGCCTCTGACCTGGTGCTGATCTCAATTGGCTCCCTGGTTTTCCGAGGAGCTGAGGGAGATGAAGTGCCAGAAAAGACGCCTGGAGAGCGATTGGAGGTCCAGCCACTCCGAATCTGACCGAACACTAGTGAGGTCTCACATTAAGACCTACTTAGTGGCAATAAGAGCGGCAAAATCAAATTATTTTTCTGCTCTTATTGCATCTGCAGAGAACTGCCCAGCAGCCCTGTTTAGGATGACCTGCTCCCTTCTTCAATTGGGAGTGAGGGAAGACCCCTTGCAGGGTAGGGCTGAGGATTTTGTGCAATTCCTGCATGATAAAGTCACTCAGATTCGGGAAGGCTTGGACTCCGATTGGGTAAATTCAGATGGGGTGATGGAGAATGGGTCTTGAGAATGTTATCTGGGAGGGGTTTGACCTTGTGACCCCTGAGGACATGGACAGGATTCTGGGTAGGCTTAGCGCTGCCACATGTTTATTGGACCCATGTCCCTCCTGGTTGGTGCCGGCCTCCCGGGCAGTCACACAAGGCTGGCTCCAGGGGATTATTAACACTTTGTTGAGTGAGGGGTTCTTCCCTCCCTCCCTAAAAGAGGGTGGTGGTGAGGCCCCTCCTCAAGAAGCCTTCTTGGACCTGGCTGTATTAACGAACTATCATCCAGTCTCCAACCTTCGCTTCGTGGCAAAGGCTGTTGAGAGTGTGGTGGCGCAACAACTTCTCCAGTACCTGGATGAAGCTGTCTATCTAGATCGGTACCAGTCAGGCTTCAGGCTGGGGTACAGCACGGTACATTGGTCGCATTGGTTGATGATCTCTGGAGGGCCCGGAACAGGGGTTGTTCCTCTGTCCTGGTGCTATTAGACCTCTCAGCAGCTTTTGATACCATCGTCCATAGTATCATGCTGCGTCGATTGGAGGGGTTGGGAGTGGGGGACACCCTGTTGTGGTGGTTCTCTTCCTTCCTCTCTGACCGTACACAGTTTGTGTTGGCAGGGGGTCAGAGGTCGACCTTGAGGTGCCTTGTTTATGGGGTGCTGCAAGGGTCGGTCCTCTCACCCCTTCTGTTCAACATTTATGTGAAGCCGCTGGATGAGATCATCTGTGGTTTTGGGATGATACTCAGCTGTACATCTCCACCCCGGAGCACCCCAATGATGCCCTTGACATGATCTCCCGGTGCCTGAAGGCCGTGTGGATCTGGATGGGGAGAAACAAGCTCAGACTCAACCCTTCCAAGACCGAGTGGCTGTGGTTTCCGGCGTCCTGATATAGCCAGCTAGCTCCATCACTGACTATTGGGGGTGAGATCCTGACCCCCTCAGAGAGGGCTCGCAACTTGGGTGTTCTCCTGGATGCACGGCTGTCTTTAGAAGACCATATGACGGCTGTGGCCAAGGGAGCTTTCTATCAGGTTCACCTGATTTACCAGTTGCGTCCCTTTCTGGACAGGGATGCCTTATGCACAGTCACTCACTCCCTTGTCATGTCCCGTCAGGACTACTGTAATGCTCTCTACATGAGGCTCCCCTTGAAGAGCACCCGGAGGCTCCAACTGGTCCAGAATGCGGCCATGCAGGTAATTATGGGTGCGACATGGCGCACCCATGTAACACTTCTCCTGCGCGAGCTGCACTGGCTCCCGGTGGTCTTCCAGGTGCAATTCAAGGTGCTGCTTACCACCTTTAAAACGCTCCATGGCTTAGGACCTGGGTATGTATGAGATTGCCTTCTGCCACCGGTAGCCTCCCACCAGCCAATATGCTCCCACAGAGAGGGACTCCTCAGGGTGCCGTCAGCCAAACAATGCCGACTGGCGACATCCAGGGAGAGAGCCTTCTCTGTGAGGGCACCTGCCCTCTGGAATGACCTGCCCCTGGAGGTTTGTATGATCCCCGACCTTCGTACCTTTCGCCGTGCCCTTAAAACCCTTTTGTTCCAACAGGCCGGGCTGGCTTAAAATATGAATTTTAAATTGGGTTGTTTGTCAATTTTTAACTTTGTGGGCCAAATTTTATATATTCATTTTAAAGTGTTTTTAAATTTTGTGAGTTTATGTGTGTTTTAACATGTCTGTACACCGCCCTGAGTCCTTCGGGAGAAGGGCAGTATAGAAGTTTAATAAACTAACTAACTAACTAACTAACTAACTAACTAACTAACTAACTAATGAAAGATGCATCAAGTATTAGCTGAAGTCTCAAATCCATTATTCCATTTTAAAATCTAGATGATAAATAGATTTGGCATTAGCCATTGTAGTCTATAAGTTCTGTCTGAATCTGAAAGAAGCTCTTTCTGATTCTGTTGGATGTCTTGTGGCCTATGCTAACATATATCATTTCCCCATCATCCTATCAAAGCTGGGAATTGGAGGAACTCTTTTATGGAGAATTGGTTCCTTTAATAATGAAGAGGGGGAAGTGTATGGACCCATTTTTGGAGTGCTCCAAGGTTTTGTCATCTTATTTCTAGTCTTTAAAATTTATATGAAGCTCCAAGAAGATATTGTCTGCCACTGTGGAGAGCAATATTATCAACACCCTGAGGATACTCCTTTACATTGTGATAGCAGCCTGGACAGTTATGGTTCACCTAGACAGTATTGCTAGGGCTGGAGATGAAATGGGACTTCCAGCATTAGTATTCATAAGAAGTTACCTTCCATGGCTGTTGATTGAGAAGCTCCCTTCTTCCTCTTCTCTGGATTGCTCTTTTGTTCCCTTTCCAGGAATGCATGGCATGCAAGGCTTCTGCCACTGCATGAATAGCATTATAGAGGCTATAGCTGTGGCTGGTCATGCTCATTTCAAAAACAGAGCCAGGAAGGGTTTCTAACTTCTCTTCTCCAGTGCAGAGTCCTCCTGGCTTTGTTTCTACATTGGAATGGGAGAAAGAGCACTGGAATGCCTCTTCCCAGAAGTCCCTGAAGAAACTATCTTCTTTTTCTGATGGAAGCTTTCTCAGTCGAAGGAATTGATGGAAGCTGGAAACGTCTTTGGTGTGAACTGCAAAAGAGAGAGCCCCATGGATGAAGTCCATGTCCCAGCTCCGTAGCAGCGGAAGGGATGTGAAATCCATTTGGGCAGTGAAAATCCATACTTTGGCTTTCATTGGTATGTCATGGAATTTGGAGAACTGAAGCATAATTCTTAAAACCATAATACTTTGATTTTCTCCCAGTACAAGAACTACATTGGCTGTCTTTTCCATAACAATCCTTATTATCTTCATTCCTTCCAATGCTATTGGGTTGATTTCTGAGGAAAAACTTACTTGTGGAAATGTTTTTGCAAAATCAAAGCAAATACCTTCCTGGGTGAAAATGGGCAATGTGTTTTCCACAAAACTCTCCCCAGTGTCATCATCTATATATATAAAACCAATCCATGTCCACTGGAAATGCAGCAATAGCTGGAGAATCCCCTTATAGTGATGGTCAAGATTTGGGAATAGCTGATGAAGGAAAACTCCCTGGGATTTGTCATTTATCATTGCAGCTGAACCATAGGCAAACTAAAAAAATATATTACTAATTATAGTTATGGAATTCCAGGGTAGAATACATTTAAGTTGTATTAATATTTTGGGATAAACCTATAAGATTTGGTCTCTGGGATAGCTTTTTCCACTAGGATAAACCATCATGGCTGACCCTACAAGGGGAAAAAATTCTTCTCTTCCCCAAATATTCTGATCTCAGACAGGAGAAGAAATTTCCCCATGGTAATCCCTGAAATCTATGGAAGAATCTTCCCTTGCTTCCTCTTTTCTCAACTTTTGTCATACTTTGAGGACAAGTCAAGATGTTCATTCATTAGTTAGTGTTTTTAATATTGCTTGTATTCATACGGTTTCCTCTATACAGTGAAAGTTTATGGGTTTTTTACATCTCTCAGAAATTTATCATTAATTTTTGTACCTTATGATTCTTGACGAATGTATCTTTTCTTTTATGTACACTGAGAGCGTATGCACCAAGACAAATTCCTTGTGTGTCCAATCACACTTTGCCAATAAAGAATTCTATTCTATTCTAGTATGATTAATGTGATATGAATATCTTAATCTGTAAGTGAATCACAGATTCAGAATATAGAATAACAAAGGGACCTTGGAGGTCTTCTAATCCAACCCACAACTTCCAAAAGAAAACCATTCCACTGGTTTTTTGTTCTAATTGTCAGGAAATTTCTTCTTAATTCCAGGTTACTTCTCTCCTTGATTAGTTTCCATCCATTGATTCCTGTCTTGCCTTCAAGTTGACAAAAATAGGCTGACCCCCTCTAATTTGTGACACCCCTAAAATATTGGAACACTGCTTCATTCATTAAATTAGAACTGTATCAAAGCTTAAAAGTTTTCACTCCCGTCTCTTCTTCTTCTACTAAAAAAACCCCATTTATTTTCTAAATAATGGCAAAAACATATATAAAATGCAACCTCCCCTTTCCTTTCAATTGTTCTTTGAATGAGGCCAACTCACCTGTGGAATTTTGTAGATGCATAGAATGCTTGCCATAAAAAGGCAAACATTACTGTTAGGACCACAAATAATGGCGGCTATATTGGTCTGGACATCACACTTATAGTTCGGGATAAACCTGCCCCGTGTAGAGAGAAGTTCCACTGAGGCCCGATAAGTCCATCTGGCATGAAAATTGCTGTTCAACACATGGAACCCCAAAGAGACATTAGGCAAGATGCTTGGATTTTCATTAATTGTTTCAACTGCAAATTGCAAAGCCAGAATATGTTGGTAGTTGTGAGTTAAGATGCTGTAATAAAAATAAAATCTTTTCATGGATCTTCTTTAAAATATATCACAGGAACCACATTTCAAGAAATGAATAAAATGCATGAATTGCTATTTGCTACGTTGCATTTCCATGCAACAAGGGCAAAAAGAAAAAAAAACTTGACATAATTTCTAAATATTTGAATTCTTGGTCATCGCTGAGTATCCAAATCAACTTTAAACATTTATAATTGTAGGGATGTTGCTTTCAAAAATCTTCAAATATCACTGTTGAAGCTGTTTGTGTAATCTGTACATATTTTTTCCTAGAACTTTATTGTGATCAGTCACATGTATTAAAAGGATATAAGGCAAAATTATTTCTTTTCCACAGTTATGAATATAAAAGCATGATGCTTTCTTGTGGAAAGAAATTACTATGATAATAAATATGGCAAGTTGGACAGATTACATTAGACAGGTAATTTTCCAACATAAAGGTATCTTTTTATTATCCTGCCAACACCTAGACTGTGGGGAAATACTTTTGACTCATATCATACACCTATTGCTGAATTGTGGCTTTGCCTCTAATTCCATGTCTAGGAAAGTCTGACCCCAAAATCTGTCTTGATAGAGATAATTCTGTGTTATGGTTTTCCAGAGAGACAAAAAATTGACCGGAAAGGACTTGGACAAGAATCACTGGAAATGTAAAGCTTTAAATGGGGATGACTTTAATACACTTTTTAATGCAGCAATTCTATAGAGAACTGCCTCAAGATGCTTTATTTGCAGCATTTTATATGATCATTTTTAAAAATCAAATGACATTTATATAATGCCAAAGAAGTTTAATACCAGCATAATATATAGGGAAAATTACACCAATCCAAATTAATTAATCTCTAATTCTTCCTAAAATATTCTGAATGAACTTTGTAATGTATTTCCATTCCTTGATTAGTATCAAGGAAAAGCTCACACTAATCAGTGGAGTCTCTTCCCAAAAACATATGAAGGTCTAAGGGCACATGTTCCATTGTTTCTCCAATAGTCTATATGTACTGATACCTTCTTGATAATCCCCATTATAACATCATAAACATAACAAAAAGAAAAGAGTTTCTTAGAGGAACAGGGAAGCAAATAAATCTCCTAAGAGTTCAGAGAGATTAATATCAGTGTTAGTTAGTCTGGCTCGCTAAGGATATAATGTGGTTTCAAACCAAAGAAAACCTTACTTGATGAAATCAAATAATACAGAAGAAGGATTTTCTTCAAAGTTTTAATAGATTGGAAAATACTTAAATCACACTCTAGTCAGTGGAAGTTCTTCGCTTCCACAATACATGAAGCCTAAGGATACCTGCTCCATTGTTGCTGGTCAATGCAATGTTTTACATGACATAGCAGCTATATAAAATAGGAGATAATTAACATATGTGATCACAACCAATAGCCTATATTGATATCTTCATGAAAATCTCAATTTTGATTTCATAAATATAATGACTGTGGAAAGGAAAAGTGAAGAGTTTCTTAGACAGACAGAATTGCAAATAACTATCCTAAGAATTCAAATAAAATAATAATCAGTCTTAGTTAGGCTGGTTCACTGAGGATATAATGTGGTTCCAGATCAATGGAGAACATAGTTTACCTTACTTGTTGAAATCATATACGTCAGAAGAAGGATCTTCTTTAAAGTTTAATAGATTGGAAAATACATAAATCTGAGAAAGAATGCCACCAATGGTAAAGTCACCAGGATAATAGTATTTGTGAAGAATAGAAAGAGGATGGCTCATGGGACATTTCACACAAGACCTGATCTGAACAATTTGACATGTCAATGTTACTAGAATCAATACTTCTATCTCCACCATCGTGCATTTATATTTGTCCATCTAGATTCCAAAACTTATATATTTACTTTGATATTTAAATCAGACTCACTGACTTCAGTTAACTTATTTTTGAAGAGTTCTCTGGACAATTGTGAAATAGACAGGTGAAGTGATGCCTGTGTCTAGGTACCTATTAACCTTGTTATTTATCTGTGGTGTTTCTTAAGTAGAATAAATTATGGTTGATTTGATAATTACAGGGGAAATCATCACCTGTGAAACTGACTTCTTTGTAACATCACTGGTGAAAATTATGTTCAGTATACTTTTGCAATGAAATAACAGTAATAGTTTTGATCAAGAGGATGATGTCCAAAAATGATTTGTCAAAGAGTCATTCCATATTCTGGGTTGTCCTGTTACTTGCAACATGCCTCAAACAAATAATGGTGATATTTATTATACTTAATGACTTTAGAGCAAGATATTTCCAAAATGCCTATAATATATATACTTGAGGTCAATATCTGTTATTGAGGTCAAGTCCTTTGTTTTGGTTTAGCATGAAGGTAATTTTTAAATATATTTATTTTGTTTTATCAACAAAAATAAAATGCAAAACAGAAAAAGAAAAAATATATATCCAATAAAAAGAGGACCTGGAAAATATCTACAGCCCCTCATATTCTGGACATAAACTTTTTCAACTTCTTCCCTTTAGACAATGCCATAGGGCAAGGGTGTCAAACTGGTGGCCTGTGGGCCAGTTACATCATATGCAGGCCATGCCCACCCCTGCTCCGTGAATGGGGAAAATGCTGTGAAATGCATGTGACAGCAATGTGACATGGCAAGTTTGACACCCATGCTATAGGGCAATGCACGCCAGTACAACTAGACACAAGGACTGTTTTTCCCCCCATGCCATAAATCTGATAAACAACTAACACCCCCCATATTGTCAAACTACCTAGTAGGGCTGTGTTACTATTATCCATCTCATCTTTCCTATTACCTATTTCCTCATCCTTTTATGACTATAACTTTGTTGCTTATATCTTATGATTTATATTAATTGTTTCATTTTGAATCCTAGTATGACTTATATTGATTGCTTATTTAGTATCCTATGATAATAACCCAAATATTAAATACTTTTAACATTTAACATAAAGAATCCACCTCAGCTGGATGCTGGAAATAAAATCATAAATTATTCTCCCCTTTATATAATAGGCCTACAAATAGTTATAAGCTTTCCCATTGCTATTTAACAAGAATACTATACCAATGTAGGATGAAGACATTTTTGATGGTAACAAGAGAGAGAACATTTTGGGAGATTATACCCTTCTGACTCATTCTGACTCTGGTGGTCCTCCTTATTAATTCATGTTTTATTTAGCTTTAATATATTAAATATTGCCATTCAGTGATTTAGAAGTATTAAAATAAATAAATAGAAAGAGGATGTATAACATCTAAGCTAAACATTATGCTAGCTGAAAAGCCCACACATTTAAATTTTAGGGAAGCTGGTAGGATGTATATTTGAATATGTCCCTCAACATTTTTTGAGATAACCTGATAAATATATACATATTTGCTATGAGCTTTTGAAAAACTCACTGGAAAGTTAATTTTTTCCTTATATTGTTAAAAGACTCTTCCAATGCACCTTAATAATGTTTCCTATCTTAAATTTTATTATTAATTATAAAATGTTCATAATTTATTTTTCATTGTTTTATTTTTTAGTACAATTGTTTTAATAGCAATCTGAAACTTGTTTTTCACTGTAAAGAGCCGATAAATTCAGTTTTACATGCGACAAGATATAAAATTTTGATGATTATAATAAATAAGCTATTCTTTGACTATGACTTTCGTCTTCTTAGTTGTTCCTTGTTATTCAGTTCAGGCCTCACAATAATGATATAACATTTAGGGGAGAAGATGCAGAGCAATAAACCAGCACTGGAGGCCAAGATGGAAAAAATCTCCACGGCCACCATGTATTTGCCCTTTGTGCTTAAATAAGTTGGAACAAAGGACACCCAGACACTGCAGAAGACCAACATGCTGAAGGTGATAAACTTGGCTTCATTGAAACTGTCAGGCAAGTTCCTGGCCAAGAAGGCCACCGTGAAGCTGATGGTAGCCAAGAACCCCAGAAATCCCAAGACAATGTAAAACATGGTGATAGAGCCTTCTTTACATTCCAGGATAATTTCTTCAATCAGGGAGTGCATGTCAATGTCTGGAAAGGGAGGAGTAGTTACCAACCACCCAGTGAAAATCAAAGCTTGAATAAAAGAGCAGGAGAGGACGATGGAGCTGGCCATTTGCTTTCCAGACCATTTCCTCATCCCACCACCTGGTGTGGTTGCCATGAAGGCCAGGACCACAATGATGGTCTTGGCCAAAACTGAAGAAATGGCTATTGAGAAGGTGATGCCAAAGGTTGTTTGTCGAAGGAGACACATAAGCTTTGTGGGCTGTCCAATGAAGAGCAAAGTGCAAAGGAAACAAAACAAAAGAGAAATGAGAAGAACGTAGCTGAGGTTCCGGTTGTTGGCTTTGACAATGGGAGTCTCCCGGTACTTAATGAAGATATAAAGCACCAAAGCTGTGAGGAAAGAAAACAATAGGCCAAAAAGAGTGAGTGTAATTCCCAAAGGTTCTTCAAATGAGAGGAAGCTGATACCTTTCGGAAGGCACATATTCCGATCCACATTGGGATACTGATTTTCTGGACATTGAAAACAGTCTTCCATATCTATGAAAGAAACATGCGTTAGGAAACACAACCAATCTTCATTCCTCTAATTTCATTAAAGAATAGCCATCATTTATAGATTTGTTAAAGCAGACAAGTTTTAGCAAACATTAAAATGTCCCTGAGAAGTTGATAAAAATACTTGCTAAAAACCCCTTTTCTTGTATTGCACTATTAAACTAGGCAGGTTATAAAAAGAAAAATTACACAAAAATTAAGATACAAAAAGAAAGTAAAACATAAATAAAGAAATTATTTCTTTAAAAAAATTAGCAACAAAATTTTGCCATGCCCTCCATTTTCCCCAGAGCTCGAACAATTACCACAATATTTGTACTGGATTTTCAATGTGAAACACTAAAAATTATTTCTAGTCATTTCATCTTTGAAATCTGTTTTTTTTTTCCCCTCTGAAAAATTGTATTCCAAGCATGTGGATTTAATCGCTGTGTAATGCATTTCCATTGAGTAATTTCCAACCTCTTGAACTTTCTTTACAATCTGTTGGTTGTTTTTTTTTTTTTAACAATCTTTACAGTGGCAAATCAGACTGCAAAAGTTTACATATTCTATAAATAAATTAGCATCAGTAAGAGCCAGTGGTGAAATCCAATTTTTTTACTACCGGTTCTGTAGGCATGGCTTGGTGAGTATGGTGTGGCTTGGTGGGCGTGGCAGGATAAGGTTACTGCAAAATCTCCATTCCCACTCCACTCCAGGGAAAGGATACTGCAAAATCCCCATTCCCTCCTCACTCCTGGAGGAAGGATATTGCTAAATCTCCATTCCCACCTCATTCTGGGGCCAGCCAGAGGTGATATTTTCCAGTTCTCCAAACTACTCAAAATTTCCGCTACCAGTTCTCCAGAATCTTTCAGAACCTGCTGGATTTCACTCCTGGTAAGAGCTAAGAAAAAGATCGATGGTATGGAATGCCTGTGCAGCCCTGAATTGAATATTTTATTCTCAGGCAATAGGTTCTGCAATAATACTCTCCTATTGGAACACTTACCGTTTTGGTTTGAAATCTTTCCTTCAGGACATAAATGACAATCATAGCAGCAAAATGGCTTCCCCTCAATCTTGGTTTTACTATAACCAGAATGGCAGTTGACATTACACAGAGAAATAGGTTGAATCTGTGTGGAAATGGAAGAGATGAAAATGTGTCACTGTTCAGAAAATTAATTTAATAATTTTTTTCGGGGGGGGGGGTGTCTAACTTTTTTCTTTTCCTATTTGCTTTGGTTTTTGGTCTCTTTGAGTCAGTCTTATCACATAGTGACTTCCTGGACTTCCCGTGCACTTCTCTTGGCAAGATTTCAGAAGTGGTTTGCCATTGCTTCCTTCCCAAGGCTGAGAGAGAGGGACTGGTCCAAAGTCATCCAGCTGGTTTTGTGCCTAAAGTGGGACTAGAACTCACAGTCTCTTGATTTCTAGCCTTGTTCCTAATATTACAGGTTACACATTGATAATGACTTGGCCAGGGGTGGTATTCACTTACTTTCCCTACCGGTTTGCAAATGTGAATGCGCAAATGTGAGCTTTGTTGGCGCACGCTCCTTCTATGCATGTGCCTGGCCTCAAAAATGTGCCTAAATAGGATGACATAGAGCCAGGGCAGGTGGGCGGGCCCACCTGTAATTTCCACTACAGGTTCAGGTGAACTGGTCCAAACCGGCTGAATACCACCTATGGACTTGGCACAAGTTATAAACATGGCTGAAAAAATTACACCAAAATACAAATAAAATTCCAAAATATATTGTTTTACCTCCCCGCCCCTCACCTTAAAGTAAATTTTCTCTCATCATTTTAAAACCTCAGGAATTTTTTTTTTTTTAAATAATGTATTGAACATCACCTGTTTGAAATTGTTGTGCCATATAATAGCATTTTCAGAGATGGTGAATACTTTCCCAGGAGAACCCAGTGGTGCTACTCCTCCAACTTTTACTCTCTGGAAGGATTGATTGGGAAATGTGACCCAATTTATAAGATCAAATCCAACTATTAATTCCCCATGTGAACTAAAGGTGAAGGTTTCTCCAACACTATTGTTAAATGAGTTGCTTTTCAAATAATGGTGAAGCTAAATTAGAATGGGAAGAAAAGTAATTACAAGAAGGACAAGAACGCCAGGAATAATAATTCAATAATAGTCTACTATTTTACATATACCGTGTTTCCTCGAAAATAAGCCCTCCCCAAAAATAAGTCCTCCCCGAAAATAAGCCCTCCCTGAAAATATTTAAATGCATATGCAGCTGGTCTGATTAGGGTCAGGGAGACAGAGCTGGAAATTAGGTAAGATGGCAAGAGGAGCCCCGTCTTTCTTCACGCATCCCAAAATAAGCCCTCTCCGACAATAAGGCCAAGCACTTATTTCGGGGTTCAAAAAAATATAAGACAGGGTCTTATTTTCATGAGAGACATTTATTCTATTCTTTCTTGTATCTGTCTCTTTAACCTCTGATGTGCCTTGAGAATTTTTAAGGGATGAAATACAACACCTTCTGTTTCATTAGCTGAAATAAATGGCTCTGAGAAACTGTACCTTTTAACACAGATAGAATAAAAGAACTGAGAACACAATAAGATCCTCCGGGGGGAAAAATCTTATCCTTCAGAAAATAATAAATTAGATCAACTCAAAGGACAATACTTATAATATTGATGCACCTAAAATTGATGTTTTGTTTGATTGCTATTTTTCTTTTCCTTTGTGCCTGAAGCTTTTTAAAGATACACTTAGGGGAAAAATTGAAATTAATTTGATAAAAAATAATAATTAAATTAATTCATTTTGCTTTGGTTTTTGTTGGGTTTTGGAATGTTCTTGCAATGTGTAAATTCAATAGAGAGGAGGAGGTGGAAGTGGAGGTGGAGGTGGAGGTGGAATTGGAGGTGGAGGAGGAAGTGGAGGAGGAGGAGGTGGTGGAGGAGGAGGCCTGGTTTCCAAGGCTGAGGAAGAGTGTCTGGCACAAGAGACTGGCTTTGTACCTAAGCCAAGGCTAGAACTAATGAAAGATGCCTCCAGTCAAGTCATAGCTGAAATCCTAAATTTGTCATTCTATTTTAGAGTTAAAGTTTGGTTGTTGAAGAGATTTGCCTTTAGTCACTGTGACAGCCACCAGAAAAGAAAGCACGGAAGATGGAAGAACAGTGTGATCGATCTGGGTGAGAGACTCTTACTTTTTAATTTTTTTATGGAAGAAAGAGTCCCCTGGAAACAGCTGGTGAAAGTGAGACCTAAAAAGGAGGAGGTGGAACTGTTTTTCCTCCACCTCCCAAGAAAAGCGGTGAGTAAAGCATAAGAGCCATTTTTGAGAACAGGAAGTAAAGCCAAAGAACTTTTAAAAAAGTTGAAAATAAACTTTGCAATTTGGAAGCTGGACTGGGGACCTCAAATATAACATTGATTAAGTTAGAAGTTTTTGGATACCATAAAATTTGGACATACTGTACAGACGTTTGCTTTTTATAAAACTTGGATCAGAGTATATTTTATAAAAGAAGGAAGAATGAGAGAGACATAGAGGAACAGTGCCACCTATAGGCAGAAGTGAAAGCTGGGAGGTGTAAAGGAGAAAAGGGAAAAAAGTATAACCTTGAGAAGCTGAAGATAAAGACTGACTACTAGACAAATAATTTCCACACTATAAGTTGTTTATGCTGAATAGCTGAGATAGAGAGTGAAACACTGAGATTTTCTATTTTTAAACAGTGCAGTCTCGGAACTCAAGCAGAAACTAAACAGATAAGGTGAAGCAGAAGCTGAAAACAGTAAAACATTTCCCTTTTTTTATACGTTGCTCTGTGACCTCCCTATCTGTGGATATAATAACTGGTGGATGAATTTTGGGGTTTCGTGGGCCTATGCCGATTACAATTTACCAATTTATATTTTTTT
The DNA here is from genome assembly GCF_059756535.1 of Pantherophis guttatus. Classification (NCBI taxonomy): domain Eukaryota; kingdom Metazoa; phylum Chordata; class Lepidosauria; order Squamata; family Colubridae; genus Pantherophis; species Pantherophis guttatus. The sequence goes on from NC_142066.1 coordinate 17,895,259, forward strand.
TCATGAAAAGAAAGGATTAGGGTTTGAAGAATCTGAAGAACAATAACAAGTATGTCTGATAACCTTTGGATTATAACTTATACTTTTGCCTTTTCCTTGGATTACAACTAATAGCTTTATCCTTTACGTTTTGTGGATTACAAGTACCAACACACTTCAAAATGAGGAAAACAGCATCTGCACCATCTTCAGCACCATCATCAGCAACATCTAGTCCATCAGGCCAGAAGTCATTGTATGCCATGCTACAGCAAGAGAAAGCAAATGTGATGTAGGCAGAAAGTTATGATTCAAGCCCTACATGATGATATGAAGGAAAGAATAGGGAAAGTGGAGTATAAAATAGAGAATTTTCAACAAATAATGGCGAAAAGTGAACAACACATCCAGAAAGTAGAAGAGAAAGTTGAACAAAAAGAAAAAAGAGTGAAAGAAGTTGATCACAGACTTACTTTGGCAAATAAAAATAAAGAGAGAACAATAATATCACTTGACATGGACCGGGCTTATTATTACTTGCGGTTTCAGAATATTGAGGGAGAAAAGGGAGAAAATCTAGCAGAGATATTGGCAGAGCTGTTGGCGGAGGCTCTAGAGGTGACCAAAGAAAAAATTCTTGCTGAGATTGATGAAATATTTAGAATTCATACCAGATACACGACAGAAAACAAGCTCTTCCTGATTCTGATGGATGTCTTGATGATTGATGCTAATAATGATCATTTCTCATTGAGAGCTGCCTATGAAAGCTGGAGGTTGGAGAAACTCTTTTATGGAGAATTGATTCCTTTTCTAATGAAAAGGAGAAAGGGTGAACACTAATTTCCATATTTTGTGGAGTGCTCCAACATTTTGTCCTATTATTTCTAATTTATATGAAGCTCCTAGAAGATATTGTCTACCACTGTGGAGAGCAATATAATCAATATTCTGAGGTTACTAGGCTTTACATTGTGATAGCAATCTGGAATGTTATGGTTCAGCTGAGCAATATTGCTAGGGTGGGAGAGGAAATAGTATTCATAAGAAGTTACCTTCCATGGTTGTTGATTGAGAAGTTCCCTTCTTCCTCTTCTCTGGATTGCTCTTTTGTTCACTGCCCTGGAATGCATGGCATGCAAAGCTTCTGCCACTACATGAACAGCATTATAGAGGCTATAGCTGTGGCTGGTCATGCTCATTTCAAAAACAGAGCCAGGAAGGGTTTCTAACTTCTCCTCTCCAGTGCAGAGTCCTCCTGGCTTTGTTTCTAGATTGGAATGGGAGAAAGAGCACTGGAATGCCTCTTCCCAGAAGTTGTGGAAGAAGCCATCTTCTTTTTCTGATGGAAGCTTTCTCAATTGAAGGAATTGATGGAAGCTGGAAACGTCTTTGGTGTGAACTGCAAAGGATAGAGCCCCATGGATGAAGTCCATGTCCCAGCTCCGTAGCAGCGGAAGGGATGTGAAATCCGTTTGGGCAGTGAAAATCCATACTTTGGCTTTCATTGGTATGTCATGAAATTTGGAGAACTGAAGCATAATTCTTAAAACCATAATACTTTGAATTTCTCCCAGTACAAGAACTACATTGGCTGTTCTTTCCATAACAATGCTTATTGTCTTCAGTCCTTCCAATGCTATTGGGTTGATTTCTGAAGAAAAACTTATTTGTGGAAATGTTTCTACAAAATCAAAGCAGATAGCTTCCTGAGCAAAAATGGAAAGTATGCTTTCCACATAGCTTTCTCCAATGTCATCGTCTATATATATAACACCAATCCATATCCACTGGAAATGCAGCAATAACTGGAGAATCCCCTTATAGTGATGGTCAAGATTTGGGAATAGCTGATGAAGGAAAACTCCCTGGGATTTGTCATTCATCATTGCACCTGAACCATAAGCAAACTAAAAATATATTATTAATAATAATGAATAATATGACGTGTGTTTTTTATTTTAAAAAAATTAAGATATAAACCTCAAAAAAGAATTATTACAGTAACAAACCAAAACCAACAAGACTTCAGTAAGCATTAAAACTTTTTTTAATGCTTCCAGCATTAAAAAAAAAAGGACCCAAACACACATATATGCATACTATTTTCCCTAGTTGAATACTGATAAAAATATTGCAACACTATTAGTTTCCCTCTTCTTGTGAAACACACCCCAAAATGTTTAAACCTTTAACTCTATTTACAAATTATTAACCGGTAAACTATCTATTATATTTATAACAAAACAGTTAACAGGTAGAACAGCAACAAGAAAGACAAGATTAAAATTTCAGAAACTTATATTAAAAAGCTATTATTGTATTCAATTTGTAGAAATTTTACAGGGTTTCTTATCTATCCCACATCATCCCAATAGTTAACTCTAATTTGTCCTGGATTGAATATCCTAATTTCTTAATAACATTTTTTATCAATTATTGTTTGGTTAAATATATTGAATTCATTCTTCAAAAGCAATTTATTTTCGCAAATTCGTCCAGATGAAATTGTTTTCCAGTTGAATTTGATACATCTGTTCCCCAATCTTCTTCAATCTTCTTAAGGGAAACCAATGTATTACTCATCTATTCAGTTCGTTCTAAGTCTCTAAGGGCCTTATTTCCTTAAGTCTTCTCCACTGAATCTGCCAATTTCAAACCAAGTTCCTTTTTTTAAATCTAGTTTAATTGCAGTTACTTTCCTCTGGGCTGATTATATTCTTTTTTCTTGTAATTTAGCAATTGGAGATAAGAAAAATCTTCAAGGACAGAATACAAAGAATCTTGAACTGAGATTCTTCAGAGTAATAAAATGAATAGAGAAGCCAAAAGGATTTTTTGGTGGTATATTTTGATACAAAATTAAAAGCTCCAAACTTTTTGCAAATTAATAAAATGCAAAATTCCTATAGAGAAAGTCCAATATAGATATAAATCAAGTCATTGCCCAATAACATGCCATGACTTCCTTAAGGAAAAGCAAGATGTATTCAAAGCAGCAAAGTAGATCAAAGGAGAGGCAGAGAGAGGCAGAGAAAGACACACACACACACACAGAGAGAAACAGAGACAGAGACAGAGAGACAGAGAGAGAGAGACAGAGACAGAGACAAAGTGCAGCAGGGGATTAAAATAAATTAAAAAAATAGAAGCCAGTTAACTTTTAGAAGTACTGTAAAAAGCCAATAAAGAAGAATATTTGCAGCTCAGGGTTGAAATGAGAAGTCCTTGATGCTTTCTGAATTTGGTTAGTTTCTTGCAGATGTTTCATTACTCAAACTAGGTAGCATCATCAGTGCTAGAGAACATCTGAGAATATCACTGATTACATCCCCAGCCTACTCCAAAATAGAACATTGAACAATCACACTTCTATCTCAAGAATTAAATCATCTTATTTGGGACACAGGGTACTGTCATATAAATTATATAATGATGGAAAAGGTAAGGGAAAGAAAAGAAGTAACAATCAGTAGCAAGGTGGATAGACTGGGTTAATGCAGTTTTGGAAGACATGTAGGCCAAGTTGAGACATATCAACCTGGAAAAGGTCTGTTTGTGCTCTTAATGAGTCATCACCAACTTAATAGCACTTAATCAATGAATCAATCAATCAGTCAGAAAGGATTGCTTGAAGTGACAGAGCTTAACTTCATTCGTCAATAGGCAACTTTGGATATGCTTATAAAGAGTAGAAGAAATGCTGGTCACAGTTATTTAGAAGAGCATTAAGGTGGTCTCTGAGTGCCACAAATGACAGAAAGCAGGGACAGAAGTGCCATTTTTTTCATTGAGGATAATTGGAAGTTTTTGGTTTTAAAATATGTGTGTTAAGATTCTGAAATTTACCTCAGTATATGAAAATGTATCATGTGGCTGTTGATCAGTTCAAAGATAAAAAACCCCATTTGTTACTTTTGTAATTAGTCAGAATTACAAGAAAATGTAAATGTTTTTTTCTTCAGAAAACAGAAAAAAACTTCTAAGTAATGGCAAAAGCATGTGTAAAATGCACAAGAACCCCCACTCTTTTCAATTTTTATTTGAATCAAGGAAACTCTCACCTGTGGAATTTTGTGGGTGCATAAAATATTTGTCATAAAATGGCACACATTAGTGTTAGGACCACAGATAACAGCAGCTATACTGGTCTGGACATCACACTTATAGTTCGGGATAAACCTGCCCCGTGTAGAGAGCAGATCCAGTGAGGCCCGATAAGTCCATCTGGCACGAAAATTGCTGTTCAACACATGGAACCCCAAAGTGACATTAGGCAAAATCCTTGGATTTTCATTAACTCTTTCGACTGCAAATTGCAAAGCCAGAATGTGTTGGTAATTCTGAGTGAATACACTGTAATAAAAATTTAAAAAGACTTTCTATGCATCTTCTTTAAAATATAACACAGGAACCACATTTCAACTCTGGAGATGAATAAAATACATGATTTTTTTATTAGCTAGATTGTACTTCCTTGCCCACAAGGAAAAGAGAAAAGAAAACTTGTTATGAATTTCTAAATGTTTGAATCTCAGCCCTATCATTTTGTGTGGAAAAAAAAAATCTTGGCCATCGCACAATGGCCCAGTTAGTATCCAAATCAATTCTAAACATTTATAATTGCATGAATGTTGACTTTCAGATGTCTTGAATGGTTGTTGAGGAAGTGTATAATGTGATCCTTCATGTGTATCGGAAGAACAAAATTATTACTTTTTTCTGTAGCTACAAACCTAAAAACCTGGTGCTTTCTTGAAGAAAAAAAAGACTACTTTAAGAAATTTGGCAAGTTTTTTTTTTAAATGAAGTTAAGGTTCTACACAGAAAAAAAAGATCATCCTCATGTTAGTTAGTTAGTTATTGGAATCATGAAGTTTGCTATAGAAAGGATATTGAAGAAACATATGGGACGTGTTATCAGGTTCCTTCAATCACAAGGGCAAGTTTGCTCGGGAAAAGCTGTATTGTTAAACTTTCTTAGAAATGTTTGAAATGGGAAGATACTAAATCTCATCAAAGAGGGACTTCTACAATCTGTTGGACAGGTTATATTGGATGGGTAATTTTCTGGCATGAAGGCATCCTTTTATTATCCTGCGAATACCTAGACTTTGGTGGAAATACTTGAGATCCATATCATACACCTGTGGCAGAATTGTGGCTTTAGCTCTAGCTCCATGGCTAGCATAGGCTGACCCCAAAAGGTGTTTGGACACAGTGTTATGGTTTTCCAGAAGGACAAAAACTTGTCCTTCAGTACAAGGACTTTGAGTAAAGGACTTTGAGGAGAATCATGGAAAGATAATGCTTTCGGTAGGGATGAGTTTAGTATAATTTCTAATGCAAAATTCAATTTTGCAGACAACTGTCTATAGTTTCTTTGCTTGCAGACTGTTCTAAAAGACTTTTATAAGCATTTTTTAAATTTATTGACATTTATTTAATGCCAAAGAAGCACAATATATAAGGAAAATTATACCAATCCAAATTAAATGAAACAATGTCTGCATAATTAGACCAAGAAATAGTTATCTACGCTTGGTTTACACTAGGCATTTTTTTAATGTTCCTATTACCAATAGAGCTGGTTGTCTGGGTTGCTGCTCATGTTATTCTAGATATAAATTTAGTGATCAAATTGGATTTGGTGGGCCAAACAATAAATCCAGAATGATTTCCAAATTTCAAACTTGTTTTCTGATAGAAAATTCCCTTTACTGAATGCAAGCAAAGCTTGTGCAGAACCTTCAAAATTAAATCTTGAAAATTACAGATTCCAGAAGAGGGAAAACTATTTTGAAAATTATTTTGAAGCAGAAAGGAAGGATTAATTAAAAAGTTCTCTTAAGTAGCTAGAGCATATTTATATTCAAACCAACTAATATTCTGGGTACCTTGTAAAGGAAATTAAGCTATAAGTTATATAAGCAGACACAATTGTATTAATAGCTAAAGTATCAACTAAAATATTATCAAATGAGAAATGAGAACAATATTTTTCCTTGGAGAGAAGTCTTATTATTGATGACAAAATACTTTTATAAACATTCACTTTAATTCTTCCTAAAATATTCTGAACAAACTTTGTAATGTATTTCCATAATTTGTATCACTGAATAGAAAGCTCATTCTTGTCAGTGGAGTCTCTTCCCAAAAACGTATTAAGGTCTAAGGGCACATGTTCCATTGTTTCTCCAATAGTCTATGTGTATTGATATCTTCTTGAAAATCCCCATTCTGATATCATAAACATAATGAAAGGAAAAGCAAAGAGTTTCTTAGAAACACAGTGCAGCAAATAAATCTCCTAAGAGTTCAGAGGGATTAATATCAATGTTAGTTAGTCTGGCTCGCTAAGGATATAATGTAGTTTCAAACCAAAGGAAAAGCTTGTCTATCTTACTTGATGAAATCAAATACTACAGAAGAAGGATTTTCTTCAAAGTTTAATAGATTGGAAAATACTTAAATCTCACTCTAGTCAGTGGAATGTCTTCTCAACAATACATGAAGTCTAAGGACACATACTCCATTGTTGCTGGTCAATGCAACATTTTAAATGACATAACAGCTATATGAAATAGGAGATTATTAACATACATGATATCCAGTAATAGCCTATATGTATTGACGCCTTCATGAAAATCCCCATTTTGGTATCATTAACATAATGAGTGTGGAAAGGAAAAGTGAAGAGTTTCTTAGACAGACAGAATTGCAAATAATTATCTTAAGAATTCATATCAGTGTTAATTAGGCTGGTTCACTAAGGATATAATGTGGTTCTAAACCAACAGAAAATGTGGTCTACCTTACTTGGTAAAATCAAATACTTCAGAAGAAGGATCTTCTTTAAAATTTAATAGATTGGAAAATACATAAATCTGAGAAAGAATGCCACCAATGGTAAAGTCACCAGGATAGTAGTATTTGTGAAGAATAGAAAGAGGATGGCTCATGGGACATTTCACAGAAGACCTGTTCTGAACAATTCGACATGTCAATGTTACTACAACCAATGCCACAACCACCATCATCTTGCATTTACATCATCCACTTAGATTCCAAAACATGTAAATTTACTTGGATATTTAAACCAGACATATTGACTTCAGTTATCTTATTTTTGAAAAGTTCTCTGGACAATTGTGAAATAGACAGATGAAGGGATTCCTGTATCTAGGGATATATTAACCTTGTTATTTATCTGTGGCATTTTTTTAAGATTAGAAGTAATCATGGTTGATTTGATAATTACAGGGGAAATAATCATCTATGGAAATGGAATTCTTTGTAACATCACTGGTGAAAACATGGTCCGCTACACTTTTGCAGTGAAATAACTATCTAGATGATGGTACTAGGAAAATAAACACATGAACTGAATGCATCATGACCGGGGGGGGGGGGAAATCACAATGAGACTGTCAGTGTACATAAGTCCATAAAATTCAGGACCAAATAAAACATTGACTATTTATTTATTGGAATGATTTCTATACTTCCCAAATACAATTCACCCAAAACAATTTACAATTATGGTAATCTCAAAAATATCCCTGAGACCCAAATCAAATCTAAAATATTTAACTAGACTACAAAAAGCCCATTAGGAACATTTCAAAGTTCTAAAATGCGCAATACCACAATTAACATTCCCCAACTATAACTATTTTTATGAGAGTAAATTCTTTATTCATTTCAATATAAATAAATAAATAAATAAATAAATAAATAAATAAATAAATAAATAATTTTATTTCTATACTGCCCTTCTCCCGAAGGACTCAGGGTGGTGTACAGCCAATTTAAAAACACAAGACACAACAATGATTAAAAATTAAAATAATTAAATAAATTTGGCCGGATTAAAACCCAAAAAATTTCAAATACCCCAATTAAAATTATTATGTTGATAGCCCGGCCTGGCGGAACAACAGGGTCTTCAATGTGCAACGAAACACAGGAGGTCGGAGATCTTACGTATTTCCAGGGGCAGTTCATTCCACAGGGCTGGGGCTCCCACAGAGAAGGCCCTGCCCCTGGGTGTCACCAGCCGACATAACTTGGCTGATGGCACCCTGAGGAGACCCTCTCTGTGGGAGTGGACTGGTCGGTGGGAGGCTATTGGTGGCAGAAGACAGTCTCAAAGGTACCTGGGTCCTATGCCATGGAGCGCTTTAAAGGTGGTAACCAACACCTTGAATCACACCCGGAAGACCACTGGGAGCCAGTGCAACTCGTGCAGGAGGGGTGTCACGCGGGCACAACGAGGTGCGCCCATAACCACCCGCGCGGCCGCATTCTGGACCAGCTGGAGCCTCTGAGTGCTCTTCAAGGGGAGCCCCATGTAGAGAGCATTACAATAGTCCAGCCAGGAGGTGACAAGGGCATGAGTGACCGTGTGCAAGGCGTCCCGGTCCGGAAAGGGCTGCAACTGGCGGATCAGGCAAACCTGATAAAAGGCCCCCCTGCCACGGCCGTCATGTGCTCTTCTAAAGACAGCCGTGCGTCCAGGAGGACACCCAGATTGTGAGCCCTCTCTGTGGGGGGCAAAGATTCACCCCCACAGCGATGGCACCTGCTGACTATATCGGGACGCCGGCAGCCACAGCCACAGCCACTCGGTCTTGTTATAATATGAGTTATTCCATTGCATGTTGGGATGTGAGAATGAGAAACAAAGCTGCACAGTAGAGTAGCAAAAACAGTGGAACAGTGGAAAAAATACGAATTTTCCAACAATTTCCTTATTGTGGAATCCAACCAAGTAGTTATGAAATCTAGCAAAAGAGTGATACTTTTGATCAAGAGGATGATGCACAAAAGTCATTTGTCAAAGAGGCATGCTATCTTCTGCCACTGAGGTCAAGAAAAAAGTCCTTTGTGTTGCCTTAGGACCATGATGGTGAACCTATGGCATGCGTGCCACAGGTGGCATGCAGGGCCCTCTCTAAGGGCATGCAAGCCGTCGGCAAGCTCAGCTGCACCACAAATGTGCATGCGCCTCCCACTGGCCAACTGATTTTTGGGTCTCTGCCATGCATGCACGGGGGTTGGGCGCATGCGGGAGATGCTTGCATGTGCGTTGGGGTTGTGCATGCATGCATGAGGTTGGGGGAGTCTGGGGGTGGAGTACACCCCCGTGGCCTGTTTATGGGCCCAGTAGGCTGCAAGGAGGCCTACTAGGCCTAAAATGGGGCGCGGGGGGCCACATGCGCATGCATGTGGGGTGAGGCGTGCAGGGGTGCATTGCGTGCACATTGCATTCTGGGTGCCAGCACACACGTGTGCGAGCTGTCGCACGCGCACTTGCTTTCAGCACGCAATGACAAAAAGGTTAGCCATCACTGCCTTAGGATGAAGGCATTTTTGATGGTTGCAAACCATTTTTGGTGGTGGCCCGAGCTCTCTGCCAGCGAAAATGGATTCCCGAGTTCTGTTTTCAGCTGTGACAGCCTCCTATAACCCTCTGCCACTGAAAAACAGAGCTCGGGAGGGCTGCGTATGCCCCCCCCCAGCTCCATTTTCACTGCAAAAGCACCCCAGGCCAGTCCTTCACTGTTTCCAGGGAAGCCCCATGGGCCAGATCTAAGCACCCCACGGGCCGGATCCATCCCCTGGGTCTTGAGTTTGACACCCCTGTCTTAGGGGAGAGAGAAGACCAAATAAATCAAGTTTTCTGTGAATTCCTTAATATATATACAATTGTTTCTATGTATTATTATTTTTTTTTGCTTTAATTTATATGCCGCCCTTCTCCGGAGACTCAGGGCGGCTTACAATGCGTTAAGCAATAGCCTTCATACTTTTGTATATTTATACAAAGTCAGCTTATTGCCCCCACAAACTGGGTCCTCATTTTACCTACCTTTGAAAGGATGGAAGTCTGAGCCTGGTGAGATTTGAACTTACAGTAATTGCAAGCAGCAGATGTTAATAACAGTGCTTTAGGCCACTGTACTACAGGTAATAGAATATGTGTATTCTATCACACATACCAATAGGGCAAAGAGGCATGGATAGTGACCAAGGAAGATTTTTTTTTTTTTAATATGAGCTTAAATTCTTTGGAGCATTGCAGATTGAGTTCTGGATTCCCGCCCAACCTGGCATTTTGGGGGAACTGGGTGTATGTCTATACAGGTGGATCTGAAAATGGATAATAACTTTTGAGGAAAAGTGAGATCCTATCAGCTTTGAAAGAGGAAGGGTACACGTTCTCCTGAAGAAGGTCTTTCTTAGCCCAAATCTCTTCAACCATTTTGCCAAGTCTTTGACTTCCAAATATTTTTGAGAAGTTAATAGGATACAATTGCAGAACATTGACGGGTGGAGGTGGGGAAGAAACCAAGATGGCAATGATGCAACAACAACTGCTATAAAGAGAGCCTCCAAAAGTTTGCCGTCTTTTTTAAAAATAGTTTTATTATCATTTTTTTCCAAATCCATTGTTTTAAATACTGGAATATTTTATTTTACATTGACCCCTTCACTCACCTTCCCAGCGTGAAAATCATGTGCTGCTCTATTTGGAATATTCAGATAGCTATTAACAGAAATGTATTAATAAGTAAAGCAATGAAAAATAAAGTATTAAAGTATTAATTTTTTAATTTTGTAATTAAGAATTACAATTAAGATTTAAACACCTGTTCAGAAAACATTTTGCGGGACTATCACAGGCTGATAAATATGTTGGGTCACTCATCTCTCAAGGGAAGTATCTCTGCGATGTCTAGGAGTCAAGAATGATGTAATGCTACATACTCAATCAAAAGGGAAAAGGAATTAGTTTACCAAAGTGGATAAATTTACTCTACCATCACATTTGTCCCTTGTTTAGGGTGGAGATTCCTTGGTAGTCTTGCTAACTGCCTGTTTAGGTGGTGGAGAGGTCCTGAGGGAATCAAAATAATTGAGAGCAAAACACTGAATCAAGATTACTACTTGCTATGAATAAACATTCTAAGATAGGATATTTGAACTGTTTGATCATATTTATTATTAAGATCAGACATTGAATACCTGTTTATTCAAGCCAACGAATCTTACTCAACAAAATAGGAATACATGACAGGAAAGTAAGGTCTTCATTCAAGATGGTGCTGTGTATGTTATCAATACTAGTGGTTCTAATGTTTGAAGGAGTCTTTAGCAGCCTTCCTGTGAAATGCCCTATAAGCCTCCCGCTTTCTATTCTTCACAAGCATTACCATCCGGGTGACTTTATCATCGGCGGCATTCTCTCTCAAATCTACGTATTTTCTACTCCAACAACTTTTGAAAGAAGTCCCTCTTTCGATGTGTTTGACAATATCATGTAAGTCTCCTGGATCTCCTGGAAAGTCCCTAATTCTTTTTTAAAAAATAAATATTTTTTTATTAATAGAAGATTTTGCAAGGATTTAGGGAAAAAAAGAAGAAGAAAAAATAGAAAGATCTAATGAAGCAAGTTCCTATCTTCTTTGTAGGAGTTACAAATAACACAGTCACAAGTTCCACTCATCTCTCTCCTATCATTACATTATGGTATCATTACATTATTATTTTTTTATTATAAGCCCAATGTAAGGATGATATTAATTCTAATTGAACAGTACTGAGGCTTGGGAGACCTGGAGACCAAAACAGTTGCAGGATTTGGATTGGCTTGTCTAAAGAAAAGAAGGACTAGGGATGATACGATAGCACTATTCCAGGGGGTCAAGCTATTATCCAAAGCACCTGAAGTCAAGACAAGGAGCAATGGATGGAAACTAATCAAGGAAAGAAGCAACCTAGAACTAAGGAGAAATTTCCTGACAGTGAGAAAAATTAACCAGTGGCATGACTTGCTTCCAGAAGTTGTGGGTGCTCCAACTGGAGATTCTTAAGAAGAGATTCGACAACCATTTGTCTGACATGGTATAGGGTTTTCTGCCTGAGCAAGGGTTGGAGTAGAAGACCTCCAAAATCCCTTCCAATTCTGTTATTCTATTAATGGTTACAACTATACAAGAGGTGAATCTTCTAGATGGCTTAAATAAATAAATATTTCTAGATCCCTTCCCTCTTGCATTGTTATTAAATGTCTATATTTAGGGTTCCAAAATATGTTCCATGGTGAGATAGTTTTTTTGTTTAGATTGCAAGATCTAATTATTAATAAGGCAATCTTCTCACTGCAGAGTAATAACTCAGAACTACCAGCATATTCTAGCCTTGCAATTTGCTATAGAGACAATTAATAAAAGTCCAAGGATTTTACACAATGTTACACTGGGATTCCATGTGTTGAACAGCAATTTCCATCCCAACTGGACTTTCCGTGTCTCACTGGAACTTCTTTCTACACAAGGCAAGTTTATCCCCAACTACAAGTGTGATGTGCAGGCTAATATAGCAGTGGTTATTGGAGGACCTAATGCTGATGTGTGTCTCTTCATGGCAACCATCTTGTGCATCTATAAGATTCCACAGGTGAGTTGCCCTAATTCAGTACAGTTAAGCAAGCTATACTCTTCATCAAGACATTGTCTTGATGTCTTTAAGTAGAATGGACCTAAAAGGTCCTATTCCTATTCAGGAAAAGCTCTCTCTTTACTGCTGATATTGACTTAAGAGTCAAAATAATTATTCAATGAGGCATGCTTCTCATACAATAGATGTATGACAAAGCGCTAAGTAATCCATATTTCATATACCACAGAACTCCCATTTCCTATTCATGTAACTTACCTTGAAGAACAAATTGAGTATGTGATGCCATGGAGATGTCAGCTTTGGAAGCCATATTAGGTCAGAAGCTTCCAAGCTGCCACCTTCTCATGTCTGGGAAAGTAGGAGGGAGGATTTATTTGAAGATTTGTATTAGACAAAATAGCATTCTTCCAATCAGTCAAGGTCAGGACGAGCCTGCATCTGGAGAAGGAGTGGTTGGAGTACTGTCTAAAGATAGAACAGATGGTGATTGGAGCGATGAGTGAGGGGATGGTTTTGGGGGTTTTGATTTACTGAGGGAAAACCTGTAACTCTCAGATTTGGGTTTTCCCAAGATGTGCCAGTATACCTACTCTAATAAATGGAACTTTGAGAAAATGCTTGCCTCAGAGTTTTTAATTGGAGCAGAGGTTTTTCTGGAACGCTGACAGGAGACTTTACACTCCAAACCTTTAAACAATTGTAAAAAAATAAGGAAACCTATACAATTTTATTTTATTATTTTATTCATTTATTTATTTATTAAATCTACATACTGTCCATATTGTTGTTTGGGGTGACTCTGGGTATCTTATAATGTAATAATAAATAGATATGTAAAAACCAATATAAATATAAGAACCAATTAAAATTACAAAAGCTTAACAATTACAAAAGTGGTGTTACATGTACCCTAGAGGCTTCTAGAATTGTTTGCACTGCTTCATTCTGGATCAATTGTAGTTTCCAAATACACTTCAAGGGTAGCCCTAGGTACAGTATGTTTCAGTAATCAAAATTCCAAGGCAGTACAGAGTAGAAATTTCTGGCAATATTCCCTGTGCCTTCCAGAAATCAGAATGCCAGCGTTCCAGAAAAAAACCCAACTCCAAGTAAAACTCTGAAGCAAGCATTTTTCAAAGTTCTATTTACTAGAATAGGTAAACTGGCACATCTGGGAAAACCTGGATCTGAGAGGTCCAAGTTTCCCCTCAGTAAATCAAAACCCTCAAAACCATCCCCTCACTCCTCAGTCGATCACATGCTCCAATCACCATCCATCCCATCTCGAGACAGCACTCCGACCACTCCTTCTCCAGATGCAGGATCAGCCTAACCTTGACTGACAGGAAGAATGCTATTATGTCTAAAGACAATCCCTCTACTAAATCCCCCATTCTATTTTCCCACACATGAGAAGGTGGCAGCATGGAAGCTTCCGGCCTAATATGGCTTCCAAAGTTGACACAGAGGAGCATGCAGGTTCTGTCCAAAGATAGGTGTTTGATACTGCTCTATGTAGTGAATCTGGATTCTGTTGGTTTATTTCACTGTAGCTTCAGTGGTATGTTAATTTACAAAGGACCTAAACCGGACAGTACAATCTTCAAAATATATACATGATTATATAGAGATCACTAAAAAAGTTAATTCAAAATTTTCAATTAGCATACAATTCTCTCCCATGAATGGTGGAGAATTCCAAAGCTTCTTTAACTAGGTTAAAAACTATGTTTAACTATGTTAGTGTTACACTTAATGATGAATAAGAGATTACATGGTGTTTTTATTACTGATAATCTACTGAGAAAAGTTTCTTTAATTTGTTTTGGAGAAGGTAAGTCTATGTCTATTACATTCACAAACCCCCCTTTTTTTCTGAATTGGGGGTTTGCTGAACTAGAATTATTATGGAATTTGAATGTTGTCTAGACAGAAAAATAATGTTTATATTGAAAAACAGTTAATGCTTCGGTCCAAGCAATTTCAAAATGGTGAAAGTATTCCAATTTATTGGAATAAGAAAAATAACTCAGATATTTTTCCTTTTAAATTGTTTGCTATACTTTGTAGTTGGCATATGGGTCCGCGCCAGTGATGAATGACATATCCCAAAGAGTTTTCCTTCGCCAGATATTTCCAGATGTCTACCAGCAATATAAGGGGATTATACAGCTACTGCTTTATTTCCAGTGGAAATGGATTGGGGTGATGTTCATTGAGGGTGAGAATGGGGAGAGATTCATAGAAAATGAGCTGCCCAAGTTTATCCAGGAAGGTATCTGCTTTGACTTCATAGAAAAATTTCCACAACTCAAGTTTTCAACCGAAATCACCAAAATGGTTTCAGATGGAGAGAAAACTTCTAGAATCATTATGGGCGCAACTTCTAATGTGGTAGTTGTGCATGGGGAAATACAAACAATGGCGGTTATAAGAGTAATGCTTCATATGTCTGAATTTGAGGAGATCCCAATGAAAACCAAAGTATGGATTTTTGTAGCCCAGATGGATTTCACATCGTTGTCTTTTCAACGAAGCTGGCCCATTGACTTCATGCATGGTGCACTCTCTTTCGCAGTCCACAGTGAGGAAGTGCTGGGATTCCACGAGTTCCTTCGGCACATGAAATTCGCATCTCAAAAAGAAGATATTTTTTTCAGAGATTTCTGGAAAGAGGCATTTCAGTGTTCTTTCTCCAGAATTCCCAAAGAAACAATGAATGAAGACATCTGCACTGGAAAAGAGAACCTGAGTCAACTTCCTGGGTCAATTTTTGAAATGAGCATGACCAGTCACAGCTATAGCATCTATAATGCTGTCCATGTAGTGGCAGAAGCTTTGCATGCTATGTTCTCATCTACAGCAAAGAAAGGAGCCAGACGAGATAAGCAGAGACAGCTTCTCAATCAACAAACCTGGCAGGTAGTTTCCTTCGATCAATAATATAGGAGGATCCTCTTGTACACAGTGTTGGTTTCTTGAGACAATGGTGGGATATGAATTAGATTTTAATACCTTTCATTTTATTTGTGAAATATTTATTGCTATGTAACTGATGGAAAAGACTGTAATCAACTTTGATGTGAATCTAATTGGGCTTCAGAGATGGTGTTCAGCCGGTTCGTACTGGTTCAGGCGAACTGGTAGCGGCGACTGTGGGTGGGCCCCTGCCCCCTGCCTACCCGCCCCAGTGTAATGCCGTCCTATTTGGCCACGTTTTTGAGGTGGAGCGCATTCATAGAAGACACACACATGAGCAAAGCACATGCACAGAAGGCCGGGCACATGTGGAGAAGGCATGCAAGCATGTGAAGTGAGTGTGCACATGTGCAGCGAACCAGTGGTAAGAATATTGAAAACCCACCACTGTTAGGCTTCTATGTCACAATTAATTTATTGTAAAGAAATTTCTTTTACAAAGTAATAGAAAAATACTTTAAGGATTCGATAGGTATCTCTCTAGCCAGATTAGTAAATTTCATTCACTAAAATCAAGAAACATAGAATAGAAATATTCTGATATGTTCCATTATTACCAGCACTGCAAAGAATTTTGAGATTTCTTAATGTCAAGAGCAATATAATCTCCAAAAAGAAAACTGGAAAGTCTGCTATTCCAAATATCGGGGACAAATCCATTCACCAGACTATTTTTTTTTTTGACAAACAGAATTCAATTTGACTGTTACTGTGTTCAAATAATATGATGCTGAGAATAATTTGGTGCTCTTTCTCTCTCCCTCTAGCTTCACCACTACTTGAGAAGTGTTTCATTTAACAACAGTGTTGGCGAAATGCTTTCCTTTAATTTCAGGGGGGAACTAATAGCAGGATTTGATATTATTAATTGGATCACATTTCCAAATCAGTCCTTTCTTAGAGTCAAAGTTGGAAGAGTAGCACCACCGAATGCCCCTGACAAAGTATTCACTATTTCTGAAGATGCAATCCAATGGCCCAAGGCTTTCAACCAGGTAAACTCATACTAAGATATGTCAATTGTTTTCCCGTGTTTCCCATTTTTTTCCATTCGACCATTTTAAAATTATTTTTACATGTTCTTTACATGTTCTTGATTTCATTTTTGAATTACACAATCTGCCTGCAGCCTACTTAAATTTGCCCATTTCTCTGCTGAAATACTGATTTGAATGTGGGAAGGGAATCACAGCTCTGTGCAATTGGCTGAATCAAATGAATCTCTTTTTGGAGAACATTTAGTTTCGTTAAGGCTTTTTCTGGCAAATGTTATGTGTTCCAGAGGTGGTATTCAGCCGGTTCGGACTGATTCAAGAGAACCGGTAGTGGCAATCTGTGGATGGATCCACCTTGCCCACCCACTCTGGCGGAATCCTATATCCAGGAGTGAAATCTAGCAGGTTCTAACAGGTTCTGGAGAACCGGTAGCGGAAATTTTGAGCAGTTCGGAGAACCGGGAAATACTACCTCTGGCTGGCCCCAGAGTGGGGTGGGAATGGAGATTTTGCAGTATTCTTCCCCTGCCATGCCCAACAAGCCACGCCCAACAAGCCACGCCCACCGAAGTAGTAGTAAAAAAATTTGGATTTCACCACTGCCTATATCGCTGTGAGAAAGATTTGAAAAGGATACATAAGCATTTGGAAGAATTTGAGGAAATGACAGGTTTGAAAATAAATTGGTCAAAATCGGAATTATTAATGAATAATAATGGTAAGGAGTGGGAGAATATGCAAGAACAACTTGGGATAAGGATTAAAAAAACATTGAAATATTTGGGCATAACACTTTCACTCAAAGTTAAAGAAATGAAAAAATTAAATTATGATGTGGTGATGAATGAAATTGAGAAAAAGATAGATAAATATAAAATGATAAAGTTGTCTTGGTTTGGTAGAATTGCAATGTGTAAGATGATGTTGTTGCCAAAGTTTAATTTTTTATTTGAGATGTTACCGTTAAACTTGACAGAGAAAGATATTGAAGGATATCAGAAGAAATTGGATAAATTTTGTAATGGTGGGAAAAGACCTAGATTAGTGAAGAAAATGTGGTATCAAAATCAAAAGGAAGGTGGATTAGGAATCCCTAAATTATTCAATTATTATTGGGTTTATGCTATTCGGACTGTGGTAAAAATATTTAAAGGTGAAGATAGTCATTGGAGAGATTTAGAATTAAAGGACATCAAGAGATTTGGCTCAACATGGTTTTTAGATAAAGCAAAATCAAAATGTGTAATTAATAGCTATTGGTTAAAGGGACTGAGTAAAATTTGGAACAAATTTGTTAAAATTTTAATTCCAGATATAATTTTCTTAGGGAAGACAATTGAAAATTGGCCGATTAAAACTAATATAAGTCGTGATAGGGTAATGGAAGATGAAAATATACAAACTATAATAGATTGGTTAAAAACTTCAGAAAATGAAAGGAGAAAAAAAGAAATCATTGAAAAATTGGGTTTAGGCTGGTTTGAAAAAATACAGATAGAAAAATGGACTAAGAAGGTAAGGGACAATTGTTCGATAAGTAGAAGTAAAACTGAATTTGAATATTTAGTATTCCAAATTATGAAAGATGAAATTGGGCTAAAGGGACTCGTTAGTAAGATATATAAGATTATAAATTTTGATGGAAAACCACAAAGGGTGATGAAGATGAATTGGGAAAAAGAACTTAATATTAAAATATCAGATTTAGATTGGAAAGTGAATTGGAAGAGTAGAATTATGAAGACTTTATTTGTAAGGATTAAAGAGCATAATTATAAGGTTGTTTGGAAATGGTATTTGACTCTATTAAGATTGTCATTGATGGATAAAAAAATTAGTAAACAATGTTGGAGATGTGATATGGAATTAGGGACTTATGAACATATGTGGTACAAATGTGATAAAGTTAAAAAGTTTTGGCAACAATTGGAGGAAATGATATTTGAAATGATGGGGAAAGCAATAATATTGAGACCAGAAACTATATTACTGTTGATAATTAAGGAAATAGAACCAACAAAATATGAGAAAGAATTGATTAGAATTATGATTATAATGGGTAGAATTATAATAGCCAGATATTGGAAATTAGATGTGAATTTTAGAATAGAAGAATGGTATTGTGAAATGTGGAAATTAGCTTTAAATGATAAAATGACATGTGATATTAAAATTAGAAATGGTGACTATAAAGAAGACATTTTCTGGAAAATTTGGAAACCATTTGTGGACTATGCGCTGGGAAAATTGGATGCTTCGGTACCTGTACCCCGAGAACGTGGATTTTGGCGATCATGAGGATATATACGAAGAACCGAATCTTCCTTTCTTATGTATAGCACAGGGTGAAATATTGTATATGTTGTTTGTAATGTTAGTAATTTAAAATATAAAATGTTAAAAATAATAATAATAAAAAAAAATATCGCTGTGTTTTTCACGCCGCACATGTGTGCGAATGGTGTGCACAAGCAAATTGCTGTATTGTTTGACGTCGCATGCATGGCGCATGTGAGCAAATTGCCATATTTTGTGATGCTGCATGCATGCACGGACAGTGCATCCTCACATTTCCGGTGCTGGGCAAACCAGTTGCTACAGTATGTAAATCCCACTTCTGATGTGTTCCCTCACCTGTGCTCATCCCCTTTTGAAATTCTTTGTTTACACAGCTGTATTCCAGATCACCATCAATTAAATTGTTTGTAATAATATTTTATTTATTTATTTATTTATTTATTTATTTATTTATTTATTTATTTATTTATTTATTTATTTATTACTTCAATTTATATGCCGCCCTCCTCCGAAGACTCAGGGCGGCTTACAATGCATTTATAGCAATAGCCTTCATTCTTTTGTATATACCTGCTTATTAGGGCTTTTGGCCCCCCATAAGCGGTGTTTCTACAAAATCAGCTTATTGCCCCCACAATCTGGGTCCTCAATTTACCTACCTTGGAAGGATGGAAGGCTGAGTCAACCTTATATACTGGATATAACCTGGAAATAGATACTTGTAATATCTATTTACATTCCTATCTGTTTTAGGAATGATAAAACATTCCCCTCTTGTGTTTCTTGACAGGTGCTACCTCTTTCTATGTGTAATGAACATTGCAAGTCTGGATACAGTAGGACAAAGATTGAAGGGAAACCATTTTGCTGCCACAATTGCCATCAATGCCCAGAGGGGAAGATATCTCATGTAAAGAGTAAGAGAAAGGAAAGTAGGAGCTTGATGGTACTCTACCTTCCCCCTACAGAGGGAGATACAAGTACAACCATCTCAACCAAAAAGTAAAAGGAAGTTATTCCCCTTGCAAATATTAACCAACCAATTTCACAGAGCTTCTGCTTGACATTGAAATTACCAGTGTATGCTCACCTTCTAATCAGGAATATGGCTGAGTGGTTTGCATCCATCAAAGACCTTGGTTTTACTGATTTCATCTCTCACATGTTGCTCCAGGAAACAGATGTCATATTCCTCCAGGAAACAGACTGCTGATGATCCCTTATTGAATGGATTTCATTCATTCATTCATTCATTCATTCATTCATTCATTCATTCATTCTCAATTGAGGCAGAATCAGGAGAAAACACAGTAGAACAAAAGGAGGCTTGGGACTCCTAGTGTCCACAACCTTATGTCTCATAAGGCCACCCTCTGACTAGAGACAGGCTTCATGGAAGAGGAAGCTAGACTCAAATACTGGCACAAATGATCCTTTTTCTCCTTGGTCATATCTCTTTAACTATGAAGGATTATTCTTCAATCCACAATGGAAAAACCTCTCATCCTTGGGCTTCTCTCCATGTCTTCTCCTCAGCATGCAATACCGTATGGCCAAAGCCCTCATTAAAAAACTACTTAACAGACACAGTGTACCAATTGGATTTACTCAGGTCCCACTTTTATTGCCAGTGAGGGCAATAAAACATGGTCTGCCTCCTGTATAACATACTTAACTAAACTCAAAGTATCAAATCTTTGCTGTGGCACAATGTCATACCATTTCCTATGCTGTCCTGATACAAGAAGCGAGCAAGAAGAAGTGGTTGAAGAGACAATGCCCCTGTGATTCTGTATATACAAAAACAACAGTATTTCTTCAGTGCTTGTACAATAAAGACATTCAAAGGAGCCTCATTTCACCATTGATACATAAATACCTATGCCTCCATGCTGCATTTAGATACTAACCCTACTACAACAAATAAAATTGCCAGGTTCTGCACAGCAGCACTTAAAATCCATCAGATGATAACCTGTGCCATAAACTAGTTTTAATGAGCATTTAGGTTGTCATACCTGAGTACTGAATATTATATTAAATTTAATCTGTTGTGTATTACATTTTATGTTCCCCTAAAGTTATTTTTACACGGTGGTTCAGTGGCTAAGATGCTGAGCTTGTCAATCAAAAGGTTGGCAGTTCAGCGGATTGAATCCCTAGTGCCGCGTAATGGGGTGAGCTCCTGTTACTTGTCCCAGCTTCTGCCAACCTAGCAGTTCGAAAGCACATAAAAAATGCAAATAGAAAAATAGGGACCACCTTTGGTGGGAAGGTAACAGCGTTCCGTGAACCTTTGATGTTTACTCATGCCGGCCACATGACCACGGAGACTTCTTCGGACAATGCTGGTTCTTCGGCTTAGAAACGGAGATGAGCACCATCCCCTAAAATCGGGAATGACTAGCATGTATACGTGAGGGGAACCTTTACCTTTATCTTAAAGTTATCTAATGGTCCAACATCTCCTTTTAAAGTCCTTTCAGACTTCGTAAAATATACTTTTCCATGCTTTTTAATTATTTTATATATGCAACTCTAATATATTAAATAGGATATTTCTTTGTTTGTTTTTATAGACTTGGATGACTGTTTTCCATGTCCAGAAGATCAATATCCCAACAAAGACCAGAATCTCTGCCTACCAAAAAATATCAGCTTCCTCTCATTTGAAGAACCTTTGGGAATTACACTCACTATTCTTTCCCTTTTGTTTTGTTTTCTCACAGCTTTGGTGCTTCATCTCTTCATTAAGCACAGGGAGACTCCCATTGTCAAGGCCAATAACAGGAATCTCAGCTATGTTCTCCTCATTTCCCTCTTGCTTTTATTCCTTAGCACTTTGCTTTTCATTGGACAACCCAGGAAGCTAATGTGCCTCATTAGACAAACAGCTTTTGGCATCATCTTCTCAATAGCGGTTTCTTCTATTTTGGCCAAGACCATCATTGTGGTTCTCGCTTTCATGGCCACCACACCAGGAGGTAGGATGAGAAGGTGGTCTAGGAAACACATGGCCAACTGCATTCTTCTTTTCTGTTGTTTTACTCAAGCCTTGATTTACAGTTGGTGGTTGGTAAGTGCACCCCCCTTTCCAGATGTTGACATGCATTCCTTGATGAAAGAAATTATCCTGGAGTGTAATGTAGGATCTGTCACCATGTTTTATATTGTCCTGGGTTTTCTGGGCTTCCTAGCTATCATTAGCTTCACAGTGGCCTTCTTGGCCAGGAATTTGCCTGACAGTTTCAATGAAGCCAAGTTTATCACCTTCAGCATGTTGGTCTTCTGCAGTGTCTGGGTGTCCTTTGTTCCAACTTATTTAAGCACAAAGGGCAAATACATGGTGGCTGTGGAGATTTTTTCCATCTTGGCCTCCAGTGCTGGTTTATTGCTCTGCATCTTTTCCCCTAAATGCTATATAATTGTAGTGAGGCCTGAACTGAACAGCAGGAAGCACCTAAGAAGAAGATAACATTAACCGTTATATTTGTTATTTTCAGGGATGAAATTCAATTTTTTTTGCTCCTGGGTCTGTGGGCATGGCTTGGTGGGCATGGCAGGGGAAGGATATTGCAAAATCCCCATTCCCTCCCCACTCCTGGGGGAAGGATATTGCAAAAATCTCCATTCCCACTCCACTCCTGGGGGAGGGATATTGGAAAATCCCCATTCCCTCCCCACTCCTGGGGGAAGGATATTGCAAAATTTCTATTCCCATCCCACTCTGGGGTCAGCCAGAGGTGGTATTTGCCGGTTCTCCGAACTACTCAAAATTTCCGCTACTGGTTCTTCAGAACCTGTCAGAACCTGCTGAATTTCACCCCTGGTTATTTTCTTAATCCAAAAGAATGTATTAGCCTGTTAGAGCCCCAAAAGATGAACCAAGCTGCCTGCTA
The DNA here is from genome assembly GCF_059756535.1 of Pantherophis guttatus. Lineage (NCBI taxonomy): Eukaryota > Metazoa > Chordata > Lepidosauria > Squamata > Colubridae > Pantherophis > Pantherophis guttatus. Next base: position 17,917,877 of record NC_142066.1, read on the forward strand.
CCAGCATAAGAAGTGATGTCACATTTTATGGGGAAAATATTTGTGGTTTTGCATTGTGACAATAAGGATGGAATTTTTTTACAATTGGTTAGAGTTTGGATTAGGATTATGGTTATTATTTTTTATTATTATTATTTTAAGACCTTTTTATATCAAGAAGTATAGTGAGATTGGGTAAATACGTTATGTTAATAAACTGTTAACTAACTATCTTCTGTTCTAAGCTAACTATCTAAGCTGGCCATTTTATTGGCGTGGGATAGAAGATATTATACCAGTATGTCAGATCAACATTATTATTATTATTGTAGTAGTTATTGTTATAGTTGACATCTTATTTTATTTACTTGTATTTACTTATCAGATTAGCAAACTGGATTGTAGTTTATCTTTATCTTTCAGCAGATTATGGGTTTTCAGTTTAGGTGGATAACTATCCCAAGATGTCTTTGATCAATTCCTTTGATATATTTATGTAGTTTTATTATATAATTATTGTTTTCAAGAAGAAGAACACTGCTGTACATTTCCTAGAGTCATAGCACTGGAGTTGGATGGCTGTAATAAATGCACTATTAAAATAAAACAAAATATCCCCAACCACTTATTTTCCTATGGACTCCAAGGTGGCAAATTCATTTCCCTTCATTGTTTCTATGCTTATGATTATGTAGCATTTTCCCATTGAAGACTGAATATTATATACTGTAGTAGGAAGATAGTTTGATGAGTTGGTTAAATTGGGTATGTCTAGCTTAATGAAAAGAAGGACTGGGGTGATATTGAGGGGCTGCCACAAAGAAGAGGGGGTCAACCTATTCTCTAAAGCACCTGAAGCAGGGGTGGATTCTACTTACCTTTACTACCAGTTTGCAATGGGAGCACACGCACGCACTTCTGCGCGTGTGCAGATTGTCAATTATGACATCTGGGTGGGTGGGCGGAGCCTCCCACTGGTTTTACCACCAGTTCTATAGAACCAGACAGAACTGGGAGCAACCCACCACTGACCTGAAGGCAGAACAAGAAGCAATGGATCAGTGGTGGGATTCAAAAATTTTTACTACAAGTTCTGTGGGCATGGCTTGGTGGGTGTGCTTTAGTGGGCGTGGAAGGGGAAGGATACTGTAAAATCTCCATTCCCACCCCACTCCAGGGGAAGGATACTGCAAAATCCCAATTTCCTCCTGATTAGCTGGGACTTGGGAGGCAGAGAATAGATGGGGGAGAGGCCAGTCAGAGATGGTATTTACCGGTTCTCTGAACTACTCAAAATTTCCACTACCAGTTCTCCAGAATGGGTCAGAACCTGCTGAATACCACTTCTGCAAGGGATGGAAACTAATCAAGAAGAGAACCAACTTAGAACTAAAGAGAAACTTCCTGACAATTAGAACAATTAATCAGTGAAATGACTTGTCTCCAGTAGTTGTGAGTGCTCTCCAACACTGGAGGTTTTTTAGAAGAAATTGGACAGCCATTTGTCTGAAATGGTATAGGGTTTCCTGCCTGAGCAGGATGTTGGACTCCAAGATCTCTTTTATCTTTGTTATTCTGTTAAATTAATTGACTAGTTATTTGTGCCAACATTGTATAACTAATAGCACTACTCAACACTCTTCCAGCAAAATCCATATATGGAATGAAAGTCTAATTATTCTAGAATCTGGGCAATGTTATGTGAGATGATTGTCTTAGTACAAACAAATATTTGGCCAAACCATTTGTGATCAAATCTAGCATTCAATGATGTCAAAGCATTAAGTAGGATAGGTCTGCAAGGTTTATTGGTCTGGTTCCTGGGGAGAAGTGTACTTTTCTTTTTATCCATGTTTTTATGGATTGTTTTGAGCCACCTAAGGTAGCCTAAGTCCTTTAAATAACAACAACAACAACAACAACAACAACAACAACAACAACAACAACGTAACAAAACAAAATAAAAGTGCATTTTGTCAAGTCTGCCTCCAAGGAGGGACTGCATAGGCAAACAATCAGCTCCACCTAAATCACAGACGTACTCTTTCAGCTACGCTATTACAGACATGAGGTCATAATGACCTCACTAACAAAAAGACATTAAATGTTTTCATGGTTGGATCTAAAAATTGATGTATAAAGCAGTAAACTAAAAAAAAAATGTATTGATCTCTATCAAATCTCCATCACACAGGCCACTTTTTGTTTCTCCATTCTTGAACTTCAATCTTTCTTCCCTAATTTTTACATTGGTCCACTGAATGATGGCACTAATAATTTCTTTACAAAAATAATAATTTCCAAATCTCTAGGGGAGTAGATGAATTTCTAAGATTTCTAGCTGCTGACCATAGTCCAGGTAATTCCACAACAATGTTGTGACTATTCTGTTCTGGATCTATTGCTTCCAAAAGATGCAGAGATGCATTTGAATTTGTTCTTGCTATATAAATTATTGCACGACATAGATTGTACCTGGTCATCAATTTCATTGGGAGCTTCATCATCACTGATATCAGAAACGGTGGCAGTGGCAGGTTCCTCGTCGTCCATTAAAAAAAATATCATAATAATCTGATTCCATTTCACTCAGATCACTCTCTGCTTCTCCATATCATTTTAGAACAGTTTCTTTGAAGTTTGGGTCACCAAATCACACTTTTTTTGGCAGAAAACTTGGCCCCAACATTATTTTTAAAAAATACGTTAACAAAGATCTGCGCTCAAAATGACTGAAACTCAAATTCAAATGCTGCTACAGAAAACACCAAATAACTGACGCAAGCACAATGTTGCATACACTCTTATTGGTGGGCTAGTTCTCTTATTATTTAAAATTTTCCAAATTATTTCCAAATAATTTTGTTCAAAAGTCAATTTTCCCTTGGGTTTTTGTCCCTTTAAGATTACGCTTCAAAATCTTCTTTTCATCCCCCCATGCTCATTAGCAACTGTTTTATCGCTAGGGGTACTAAAGTTAAAAAAAAATCCTTATTGTTGTTTCAACCATGGGTTGGCTGTCACTTACCCGGCTTCAAAAAACCTCTGTTCCATTCATCATTCCTGCTCAATGCTTAGTCTGGTTGCCTCAGCTTCGTGACAGCTGCAATGGCTACCGTCCCCCACCACTGAGTCATAGAGAGTTTCCTCTGACCTTCAAGGAACTTGCCTGTTCCTCTTGATCTTCCGAGGTGCCTCTCCTTCTTCCCCATCCCTACAGGATGGTTCTGATTCGAAGACCCCTCGGCAGCGGTTCGTCAGTCCGGGTTTTCGCGGAGCTCATCAGAGCCTGCTAATTCCCCAACTGTCTCACTGCGATGCTTCCAATCAAATCAAATGTTTCAGTGTTTTGTAAGGCTTGGAACAAGCTCACATTATTAAAAAAGACTGCATGATCCACACGAGACTTTAGTGGCAATGGACAAAAGTAGCCAAACCAAAAATTGATTTTGTTTTACCATCAAACCAAGATGCAATTATTTTGAGGAACACTTTGTGGGAATCCCTGCCCTCTTCCCTGCCTTGTGGATCCTGGACACGCAAATACAACTGACACTTGGATTGGGAGTCTGTAAATTTAATGCACCCTTTTTCATATTTAGGTTGATTTTTTAAATATAAATATAGGGCCTTGGGCTAATGACTCCAAAGTTCAACAAAGTCTTCAGTAAACTCTCAAATGTTAACTGAATTACTCAGTTATAACCAGAATAACAGAGTAACAGACTTGGAAGGGACCTTGGAGGTCTTCTAGTCCACCCCCCTGCTCAAGCATCCTATACCATTTCAGACAAGTGGCTGTCCAGTCTCTTCTTAAAAGCCTCTAGTGATGGAGTACCCACAACTTCTGGAGGCAAGTTTTTCCACTGGGTAATTGTTCTCACTGTTAGGAAGCTTCTCTCTAGTTCTAGGCTGCTTTGCTCCTTGATTAGTTTCTATCCATGTTTCTTGACTTGCCTTCTAGTGCTTTGGAAAATAGGTTGACCTCTTCTTTGTGGCAGCCCTTCAAATACTGGAGATTAGTTGGTTGCCATAGTGATGGGAATAGAAAGATTCCCACCAGGAATGGCAGGCAAACTATCAGCCCAGTGGTGTAGAGTTCTGAGCATTCCCATTTTGTATTCTAGTGAGTGGTAAGAATTATAATGCAAATACTAAACAGTGTGTGTTGGTTTTCTGTAAAATTCAGTGTTAAGGCTTCTGTCTTCCTTAAGGTGCACAAGACAGTCCAGGAAAGCCAGAAAGTTTTCCTTAACATCTTCCCTTGTTGTGAACGTAGCAATAGCAATAGCACTTAGGCTTGTATACTGCTTTATAGTGCTTTACAGCCCTCTCTAAGTGGTTTAACAGAGTCAGCATATTGCCCCCAACAATCTGGGTCCTCATTTTACTGACCTCAGAAGGATGGAAGACTGAGTCAACCTTGAGCCTGGAGGGATTTGAACTGCCAAATTACAGGCAGCCAATAGTCAGCAGAAGTGGCCTGCACTACAGCACTCTAACCACTGTGTCACCGAGGCTTAATGTATCTGTCCACAGACTTGATGTGTTTGGTGAAGGCTTTCACTTCCTGTGCTTTAATCTTGACCCAAGTATTAACCACATACCTATACCAGTAAGTCAGGGGTGAAACACAGCAGGTTCTGACAGGTTTTGGAGAACCAGTAGCTGAAATTTTGAGCAGTTTGGAAAACTGGCAAATACCACCTTTGGTTGGCCCCAGAGTGAGGTGGGAATGGAGATTTTGCACTATCCTTCCCCTGCTATGCCCACCAGGCCATGCCACCAAGAACACCACACCCACCAAGCTATGCCCACAGAACCGGTAGTAAAAAAAATTGGATTTCACCACTGCAGTAAGTGGATGGAATTCCTGTGAAGGAGTTTAGGGCTTTGGTTTCTACCTCTCCTATGTAAAAATTAGCCATAATGGGGGACACAGGTAAACCCAAATAGTTATTGAAAACACTCAAAAGATAAACCATATATTTTACTGTAAATTCAATTTGTCAGTAATAGATAACTAATATAATTCCCATACCAGTACATTGAAAAGTAGTCTCATATAAACTGTTTCAAAATTTAAAGAATACATCACTTATGTATTTGTTGACAGAAAGGCAATATGATTATTTGTTTAATTTTATATTTTGCTTTTTTAAAAAAAAATGGAAAAAGTCAAGCTAACCAATTCTAGTATTTTCCTATCCCTTGTTTATGTATTTTATTTATTTAGTTTGTCAACCATGTACAAGATAACAGGTATAAGTATAAACATGGACATGAACACAGGAAATGAGTACAAATAAATGGGGACAAATAAAAGTAGGACAGGGACGGTAGGCACACTGGTGTGCTTATGCATGCCCCCTATACGGACCTCTTAGGAATGGGGTGAGGTCCATGGTATACAGTTTAAGGTTGAAGCTGTGAGGGTTTGAGGATGTAACAATGAAATCAGGTAGAGCATTCCAGGTATTGACCACTCTGTTGCTGAAGTCGTATTTTCTGCAGTCGAGTTTGGAGCAGTTTACCTTGAGCTTATATGTATTGTTTGCCCATGTATTTTTTTTTTTTTAATTTGATTTATATGCCACCCTTCTCCGGAGACTCAGGGTGGCTTACAATGCATTAAGCAATAGCCTTCAGACTTTTGTATATTTATACAAAGTCATCTTATTGCCCCCACAAACTGGGTCCTCAATTTACCTACCTTAGAAAGGATGGAAGGCTGAGTCAACCTTGAGGCTGGCGAGATTCGATCTTACTTTAATTGCAGACAGCTGGTGTTAAATTACAATGCTTCTGTCTGTTGAGCTAAACCAGGCTCCTTATTGACTGTATTATTATTATTATTGTTATTATTGAGTGTATTATTATTGTGTGGGGGGGGGAGGTTGAGGGCTGGGGATATATCTCAAGGAGATACAAAGAAGTGTGATGGGATAACTGGTACTGGCTGCCCACAACACAGTAGTATCATTATAGAGGACAGACTGAACAAGTGTCATCTCTAGGTTCTATATAACAGCAAAATAGGCCTGTATCTTTTCTTTTATGTACAACGAGAGTGTATGCACCAAGACAAATTCCTTATGTGTCCAATCACACTTGGCCAATAAAGAATTCTATTCTGTTCTGCTCTGCTCTGCTCTGCTCTGCTCTGCTCTATTCTATTCTATTCTATTCTATTCTATTCTATTCTATTCTATTCTATTCTATTCTATTCTACTCTATTCTACTCTACTCTACTCTACTCTACTCTACTCTACTCTACTCTACTCTACTCTACTCTACTCTATTCTATTCTCTTCTATTCTCTTCTATTCATCTTCAGCACTTCCTTCTAATTAGTTGTTCTCTCTTGTTTAGCTCTGGCCTCAAGAGAATAATATACATTTTGGGGAAAAATATAAATCCCAGCAAACCAGCACTGGAAGCAAAGATGGAGAAGATCTCCACAGCAACCATGTACTTCCCTTTGGTGCTCAAATAGGTTGGAACAAAAGACAACCACACACTGCAAAACACCAACATACTGAATGTGATGAATTTGGCTTCATTGAAAGTGTCAGGTAACTTCCTGGCAAGAAAAGCCACAGAGAAGCTGATAATAGCCAGAAAGCCCAGGTAACCCAGGACAGAATAAAACATAATCACCGACCCTTCATTGCACTGCAGTATGATTTCTTCACTCACTGAATGAGTATCAGTCTCTACAAAAGGGGGAGAAGTCCACATCCATGAAATACAAATGCATGCCTGAATCAGGGAGCAGAAAAAGAGTACTGAGTTGGTCAGTCTTGTCCCCACCCATCTTCTCATCTTGGATCCAGGTTTGGTGGCTAAGAATGCCAAAACTACTGTGATAGTCTTTGCCAGCACACAAGAAACTACCACTGAGAAGATGATTCCAAAAGCAGTCTGTCGGATAAGACAGGTCACCTTCTTAGGACGGCCAAGGAACAAGAACACACTGAAGAAGCAGAGCAGGAGGGACACCAGAAGTGTGTAAGTGAGGTTTCGATTATTGGCTACAACAATTGGACTGTTGTGATGCTTTAGGAATATTCCCAGCACCAGAGCTGTAATCAAAGAAAAAAAAAGGGCAGAGAAAGAAAAACTAATCCCAAGAGGTTCTCCGTAAGATAAGAAACTCACATATCTAGGCAGACAGAAATTTTTGTTTTTATTTGGATAGAATTCATTTCTGCAGTTATAACAATCTCTCATATCTGAAAAAGAAAAATACATGGCTTCAATTCCTGAATCAAATCTATGAACCAAATTGATACCACAAATAGCTTCTAGAAGCCTTTTGAAAATACCCTTTGTTCCAATCAACGATCCAAGTGGGTCATTTTATCACCCCCCCCCCAGTTTTTTATTTTTTAAAATTATTTTTTACAAACACATCAATGTGTGAACAGTGTGACAGTGGGGCACCTGGGTGTCATACATTCTAATACAAATAAAATTAATGGCTTTAGTCATAATTATTACTTTCAATCCAATTTATATATGTCTAATATTAATACATATTTATATAAAATTAAATATTTAGATTAAGAGAATACATATAGATGATATACTAGGGATATATGTATAAGGGATATATTAAAATAAGAAAGAGAAAATGTATAAATATAAATATAGATTACTGATGCGAAATGTTAAAAAGAAGATGTAAAGATGGATCTTTGTTTAGTTGTTTGTGTGTTTTGTTATTGTTTGTTTGTTCATATTAAAAAAGTTTAATAATTTTTAAAAGAGATACATATTTATATAAAATTGCAATCTATCATTATTCACTTATTCCATGTTTTCTCTTATTATTACTCTTATTTTATTATATAAAGGTGTATACACTAATATTTCCCTTTTCTCTTATTTCTATCTCTTATTCTAACTTTTAATCATGCCATCCTTTGTTAAAAAACATTTTCTTTCTATCTTACCTAACTTCTAATCATGTCACTTACCTACCAAAAGGAGAAAGGAAAAGCAAAGCAAATCAAAACAACACCAAAAACAAAAAAATAATATATCCATCATTTCTTGCCCGCTTCAATACTTTAGTTGCTATGCTTTTTTTCCTTCTGACTTGTCTCCCATATTCCTCTCTAAAATCTTTATCTCTTTCTACATCTGCTTCTTGGCTGTTCAATCCCACCTCTATCTTCCTCTACTGCCTAGTTTCCAAAATTTCTGCCCATGCTTCTCTCTCCCTTTCAAAGGTACCTTCCTATATCTCCAATTCTCTTTTCAACTCTCTTAATATATTTTTCCCCTTGTTTAATTCATCAATCACTGTTATTTTCTTTGTTGTCTCCTCTTTGTTTTCTTCTTTTATTCTCTGATTCTTCATCTCAGTCTTTTCCTCCATTTCTACTGTTAGCTCCTCCCTTTCCTGGGCATCTTGATCTTTGCTCATCATCCCCTGTATAGCATTTTCCATTTTTTCCATAATCTCCTTAAATCCTTTCTCCATAATGTCATTTGTGTTTTGAAAAAATAACACCATCTCCTTTGGTGTTTCACTTGTTTCTTCTTTATAAAGCATCTTATTTTGTTTGTTAAAAAAGTATTCCACTTTTGTTCAACAGTCCAAGAACTATTTACTCAGTCCTTAGGTTGCCTTTCAAGAGGTAAGCTGATCACAGTTCTTTATATCCCAAAGGTAAACACTCAATTCCATCTGAATAGTTCCAGGGGTTATCAGAAGTCTTTCAGGGATCCCTTTAATTAAGTAGCTTGCTTATTTTCATATTTAAATCTCCAATAATCCTGGGGTAGTTGGGAATAATCCAATAATCCAATAGATATTTTCACAGTCCTTCTCATAAGTATTTCCAGGCTTGTAGTTTTTCCTTTTGTCAGCAGGTGGCACACTCAACTTAAATTTCAGTATTACCACTTGGCAATTATAATTTTAGTTATAAATCAATGATAAAAGTGGAATAAGTTTTATAGGTAAAATTTCAACATTTTAAAATGCCTTCCCAGTACAGCGTCTTCCCAATTTAAGAGTCCAATTTTTTGTACTTTTCAAAATTTATTATTTTTCTCTCTTGTGTCTTCCACTTAAACAACAACAACAAAAAAATAGTTCTGAGCAAATAGTTCCAAATTATTCCTTGGGTTAAGTTAAGGCAAAAAGGAATCCTCTCCCCCCCAATTCCAGTCACTGTTCACCTACTGCGCTCCAGCACCAGTCTTAGTTGTTATTCTTTGGTTGTCCCAGCTTTGTGGCAGCCATCTTTAGGCTGCCTCTTCTTCTTGCCATGGCTGAGAGGGGACACCCCCCCCCCGGGTCAGACAGGAGAGCTGCTAGTCTTCTTGACCTCACAGGGCATCCCTCTTTGCTTCATCGCCACTACAGGGCGGCTTTGGCTCCTCTTGGAGCCCACAAATAGGGAAAATTCAGCACACAGAACATGGAGACCCATTCTGCTGCAATGTCAAGTGGAAGTCCCAAGTGGATGATGTTCAATCAACCTTTTTTTCTCTCTCAACACTTTTTTATTTCAAAAAGTGATAATTGACTCTGTTATTAATTCTGATTGAAGAACCATTCAATTATTAATTTTGAAAAATCTGCTACCTGAATCTTCTTCTCCTGATGATGACAACAACGATGATGATGATGATGACAATGACGATAGCCTAAGGATCTGTAGAGCTATCTTTTTTTCCCACTTTCTCTCCCCTCTATTTTTTCTTCTCTATCATTTCAAAGGAGAACATTAACCTAAATGCATGCATCATTTATCATTTCCTAAGCATCCTCTTTCTATTCTATACTTTCCTCTGAATTTTTCAGCTCTGACAAAAGCAGAAAATTACTGATTTATCATTTTCTCTATATCCTATCTTTCCTTTAACTGCTAAAGGTGATATACAGTACATCTCTCATTTTACTTCCATAACAATGGAGACCCAATGGATGGGTCTATTTGAGAGAGACTACAGTAATTTTTGACTTATAACAGTCTATTTAGTGACCTTTCAAATTTACAATGGCACTGAAAAGTGACTTATGACCATTTTTCACACTTATGACCATTACAGCATTACATTACAGTGACCCTGATGATCACATGATCAAAATTCAGACACTTGGCAACTGACTCATATTTATGATGATTGAAGAGCCAGCACTGTCCGAAGAGGTCTCCGTGGTCATGTGGCCAGCATGATTAAACGTCAAAGGCACAAGGAATGTTGTTACCTTCCCACCAAAAGTGGTCCCTATTTTTCTACTTGCATTTTTTATGTGCTTTCAAACTGTTAGGTTGGCAGAAGCTGGGACAAGTAACGGGAGCTAACCCCTTTATGCGACACTAGGGATTCGAACCGCTGAACTGCTGACCTTTTGATTGACATGCTCAGCATCTTAGCCACTGAGCCACTGCGTCCCATTTTCTGTGCAAAACAGTTCATTTATTTATCTTAATTGTTACCTTCCTTCTCTGAAATCTTTCCATCTGGACATGGAATGCAATCATAGCAACAGAATGGCTCCCCTTCCTTCACTTTCTTGCTAGTACCTGGTTGGCAATGTTCAGTACATATCGAGATTGGCTGGACCTAAATAGAAATGTAAGTTTTGTTTCCAGTAAGGAGCCAGAGCAGAAACCAGCACCACCAAATCCACTCTAAAACTTACCCAGCTATTCCACAAACATCCCTATATTTATTAAGGGCATGCAAGAAGGCAGAATCATAGGGAAGTGCTTGGATATACCAATAACCAGCCAGATGCAGTAGGATGACTAGGGTTAATCTTTAAGAAAAACAGCAGATCCAAGTCAACAGACTTGAGTGAAATAAGTTCTTAGTAATAATACAAGCAAAGCTTGAAGGATACATGATGCATGCTTTGGAGAAATCCCATTGCTGTTGGACTAACTCCTGACATTTTAATATAAGTTGTCTTTGGAATTATTTATTTTTGTTCTTAGCCTTTCTGATTAAAAACTCTTAATAAGAATGACAATGCATTAAATTAAAAGTTAGAAGATAAGTCCGATGCTGCAGTTCAAGACAAATAAGCTTGTGAGGACCGGAAAGCATGCTTAAACATATAAGATAAAGATAAAGGTTACCCTCGCACACATGTACTAGTTGTTCCTGACTCTAGGGGGTGGAGCTCATCTCTGTTTCAAAGCCAAAGAGCCAGCGCTGTCCGAAGACACCTCCTGTGGTCATGTGGCCAGCATGACTAAACGCCAAAGGCGCACGGAACGCTGTTACCTTCCCACCAAGCATTTTTTATGTGCTTTTGAACTGCTGGGGTTGGCAGAAGCTGGGACAAGTAATGGGAGCTCACCCCATTACACGGCACTAGGGATTTGAACCACTGAACTTCCGACCTTTCGATCGACAAGCACAGCGCCTCGAGCCACTGCGTCTCTGTTAATATAAAATTGTGCCTATATTCAAAGGAACGCACCACCACATCACTGCACTTATACTGGTGAATTTTCCAACATTTTTGATCGACAAGTCAGCATCTTAGCCACTGAGCCACCACATCCCTTCGCTTATACATATAGCAACATGTAAATTCATATGTGTTTATTTTCACTAAATATGCACACCTTGAAAGATCTAAATTTGTATGTAACTTTTTGAGCCTATTGTTCTTAGTAGCTTGGTTGAAAATTGGAGCAAAATACTTCGTTCTCAAAATAATTTGATGTATATTCTGAATTTACATTTCCATCAACACATTTTCAGTCAATTTAAAGACATGCCCCAGATATTATTTCAGTAGACCTTCATTTGTTATACTAGTTAGTTTATACTGTGTTTTCCAGAAAATAAGACTGGGTCTTGTATTAATGTTTGCTCCAAAAGATGCATTAGACCTTATTTTCTGGTTAGGTTTTATTTTTGGGGTATTTATGGTACTAAATGCACCCATCTGGTTGACAATCTTAACTGGGGCTTATTTTGGGGGTAGGGCTTATATTACAAGCATCCTTTAAAAATCAGGCTAGGACTTATTTTCCGGTTGGGTCTTATTTTCAGGGAAACAGGGTAGCACTTTTTCATTCTTTTTTTTTCAATCAAATGTTATTAGAAATAATCATTAAACTGAAGGACAATGAAACTTACTTGGTTAAACCAGCTGTGCCATACTATGGCATCTTTACTGATGGTCAATCTTTCTCCTAGAAATGTTTCATGAGCCATTCTCCCAATTTTCTTTCTATGAAAAGATAGATTTGAAGAAGTAATCCAGTTGATAATGTCCATTCCAACTAATAACCTCCTGTTCTCATCAAAGGAGATATAGTCTCCACCACTGTTGTTAAATGAGACACGTCTGAGAAAACGATGAAGCTGGTTTGAAAAGGAAAATTCAATTTAGCAATAGCATTAGCACTTAGACTTATATACTGCTTCACAGTGCTTTCCAGCCTTCTCTAAGCAGTTTACAGAGTCAGCATGTTGCCCCCAACAATCTGGGTCCTCATTTTACCCACTTCGGAAGGATGGAAGGCTGGGTCAACCTTGAGCCTGGTGAGATTCGAACTGCCAAACTGCTGGCAGCCGGTGATCAGCAGAAGTAGCCTGCAGTATTGCACTCAAACCATTGTGCCACCGCGGCTCATTTTAAGTGAGGATTTCCCTTCCTTTTCCCTTCTTTCCTTTTCCATGATATTATAGCTTAATGGAAGCCATACTGAGGGAACACTTTCTATCAGGCTTTTTCATTTGTGTTGCTTAATGAGGGGAAATCCTATTGAATAATTTATCATTGCTTTACAGCAGTGGTGAAATCCAAATTTTTTTAATACTGATTTTGTGGGCGTGGCTTGGTGGGCATGGTGTGGCTTGATACGCGTGGCTTGGTGGGCATAGCAGGGGAAGGATACTGCAAAATCTCCATTCCCATCCCACTCTGGGGCCAGCCAGAGGTGGTATTTGCCAGTTCTCCGAACTACTCAAAATTTCCGCTACCAGTTCTCCGAACTACTCAAAATTTCCACTACTGGTTCTCCAGAACCTGTCAGAACCTGCTGGATTCCACCCCTGCTTTACAGATATTTGCAAATGTTGACCACTCAGTTTCTCTGCTCACAGATTAGAGGGAATATTTTTTTTTTTAAAAAAAGGAAATCATTTATATCTTGGTCAAGTGTTAAGTTTACTTAAACAGGGTTAACATTTTTCCTGTCCACTACATTTGTAATATAAAATTAAAAGGTAAAGGTTCCCCTCGCACATATGTGCTAGTCATTCCCGACTCTATGGGGGGTGCTCATCTCCGATCAAAGCTGAAGAGCCAGTGCTGTCTGAAGACGCCTCCATTGTCATGTGGCTGACATAACTAAACACCAAAGGTGCACAGAACGCTGTTATCTTCCCACCAATAGGTGGTCCCTATTTTTCTACTTGCATTTTTTTACATGTTTTCGAGCTGATAGGTTGGCAGAAGATGGGACAAATAAAGGCAGCTCACCCCGTTACGCAGCACTAGGGATTCGAACCGCTGAACTTCCGACCTTTCGGTTGACAAGCTCAGCGTCTTAGCCACTGAGCCACCACGTCCCTACTGTGAACGTTCCCTGTGCACAGTCACTCATGCCCTCGTCACCTCTCACCTGGACTACTGCAACACTCTCTACATGGGGCTCCCCTTGAGGGGCACCCGGAGGCTCCAACTGGTCCAGAATGCGGCCGCGCGGATAGTTACAGGAGCTGCATGGCGCTCCCATATAACACGTGAGCTGCACTTGCTCCCAGTGGTCTTCCAGGTGTGCTTCAAGGTGTTGGTTATCACCTTTAGAGAGCTTTAAAGCGCTCCATGGCATAGGACCTAGATATCATCGAGACTGCCTGCTGCTACCAATGACCTCCCATCAAGCTGTGCGCTCCCACAGAGAGGGCCAACTTGGGGTGCCTTCAGCCAAACAATGTAGGCTGGTGACCTCCAGGGGGAGGGCCTTCTTTGTGGGGGCACCTACCCTCTGGAACCAACTGCCCCCAGAGATGAGGAGAATCGAAGACCTCGGTGCCTTCTGCTGTGCCCTTAAAACTTTCTTTTTTCAGCAAGCCGGGCTGGCCTAACACTTTTTAAAAATGTTTTTAATTGTTTTGTCATTGCTTTTAATTATGGGGCCAAATATATATATATATCTTTTTAATTATATTTTAATGTTTGTAGGTTATGTTTTTACTTTGGCTGTACACCGCCCTGAGTCCTTAGGGAGAAGGGCGGTATATAAATTTGATATAAAATAAATAAATAAATAAATAAATAAATAAATAAATAAAAATATAAAATTGTGCCTATATTCAAAGGAAGGCACCACCACATCACTGCACTTATAGTGGTGAATTTTCCAACATTTTATTTTATTTTATTCCATATCATGCTGTGCATTAAATATTCATGTTCAGTATGAACTTTCTCTAAAATTCAATGTTCATGTTCAATGTATCTGCAAATTTATGGAGAACAGATGGAGAAGCTAGGGATAACATTTCAATCAAGTTCCCGTACTGCGAATTTGAAGCTTTTTACCTGCAAGGAGAGCATCGTTTTGGATCGATCCATTCTTGCTTTTTGACCGAGATTTGATGCAGTCATGGCATGTAAGGCATAGGCCACGCTGTAGACAGCATTGTATATACTGTAGCTATGGCCAATCATATTCATTTCAAAAAAGGGGCCAGGAACATTCTGCAGCTTTTCCTTGCCTGTGCACATGACTCCTACAATTTGATCCTGAATTCTATTTGGAAATGCGCAATTAAAGACGTGTTGCCAGAAGTCCATCAAAAAGCCATCCTCTTGGTTACTTAATGGCTTCTGGCTCTGAATGAAATCTTGAAACCCATGAAGTTCTTGGGTGTGAGTTGTAAAGGACAGAGCACCATGTAGTAATGTTAAATTCCAATTTCTTTGATAGTTCAAAACACTGAGCTCCATCTGAGTGGTCATCACCCATACTTTACCTTTTAATTGATTCATATATGATTTTTGCACTCCAAATTCAGAAATGTGGGGAAACCATAACAAAAACAAAACAGAATAAGATACTCCATAGAACACCACTATATTGGCATTGCTGGCTGTGACAACTTCGTACATTTTTGCTGCTTGATTTAATTGATTTTCATGTTCAGCGGAGTAATTTATTTTAGGGAAGATTTCTATGAAGGCAAAACAGATGCCTCGATTGGAAAATGCTGGAATAATAGCACGCACAAATCTTTCTCCTCTGTCATCATCCATAGCAAGAATCCCAATCCATGTCCATGAAAAATAGACAAGCAGAGAGAGGATTCCAACATGCTGAAGATCATCGTTAGGGGCCATTTGGTAGAACGAGAGACCTGGGGATTTATCATTTATCTCTGGAGCTGATCCATAAATGATCTGAATATAATTCATTGAAGGAAACAGATTACTAATAGCATTTTCATAGCAAATTCTGGATTGCTATACATTCAAAAACTACTAGACTTTATACATATTTACAGCAGTAGTGGGTTTCAATTTTCTTTGTTACCGGTTCGCTATTGGGAGCGTGCAGGTGCACGTGATCGCTTTGCAAGTATGCGGCACTTCTGTGCATGCACAGAGCATTTTTGATGACATCCGGGCAGGTGGACGGAGCCTCCCGCCACTGCCGCTACCGGTTCGCCTGAACTGGGGCAAACCAGTAGCAACCAACCACTGATTTACAGAAATACTACGTATGATGGTTTAAGATGATGGAGAACCTCAGTGTCTTCAGACAATTTTAAAATACAGTTCAGTTCACTTCTTGTCAACATTGGCACTATTAATTTGATCCAGTATCATCCCAGATACTGATATGTTTTTTTAAAAAAATGTGTCCATGATCTATGACCATTTCACTCTGAATTATAACATTAATTCTCCAAGTACACTTGCAATGATTATGAGATTTTTTTTTCTTCTATATTTATTGTGTCTGATTCTCAGAGACCGATTGGACAAGTGCCTGTAGTTTTCTTGGTGTCTTTTTTAGAAGTAGTTTGCCATCCCGTCCTTCCAGAAGTGGGCTGCTGGGGGATTGCAGGGGTTCGGGAGAACCTCTAGCTAACAATCCTACTCCTGCTGGCCCTGCCCACTCCGCCCCTCCCAAGAGTCCTCACACAGCCCATTTTGGATGCAAGTAAGTGCAGGGCATGCACGGAGGCTTGAGGTGGGTGAAAAACTGGCCTATTGGAAGTTCGGGAAGGCCAGAAACAGCCCAGAAATGGGCCTGTTTCCAGCCTCCAGAGGGCCTCCAGAGCCCGGGGAAACTGTTTTTGCCCTCCCTGAGGCTCGAAGAAAGCCTCCAGAGCCCGGGGAGAACAAAAACATCATGTTTTTGTCCTCCCACCATGGTGCAGGAGCCTGACTAGGCCACACCCACCATGGCCACACCCACCCAGCAACCAGGCAGAGAACCCCTTGCTAAAATTTTTGAAGCCCACCCCTGCCTCCTTTCTAGGGCTGAGAGAAAGTGACTAGCCCAATGTTACCCAGCTAACTTTGTGCCTAAGGCAGGATTAGAATTCACAGTCTCCCAGTTTCTACCTGAATGCTTTAACCACTACACCAAAGTGTCTCTTCCATCAATTTACTTAATGGTAAAGAAAGCAGTCAATTTATATTACTGGAGACAAATTCTTATGGCAGACATTTATTTCACAAAATAATGCCTCCTCCCGAAATTTAACAGCAGTGGATAGAAGCTAGGATTTAAACCCATAACCTGTGTAAGCATTACAAAAATTAATTAAGAAAATAACTGGATTTGTCTCTATCCTGTAGATTCTATTAAAACAGGAGCACAAAGTTTATAATAGTATTGCTAGCTTCAGGAAATAAGTTATGATATACATTCAGAAAGATTACATGTAAAAGAACATTCTACAAAACATTAGTTGCACTCCTAAGTATACTTAAATGAACAGAAGGGAAACAAAATGAAATAATTCACTCTACTTGACAACATCCATGGCATACTGGTTCGCATGTGCAGGCACAAACCCTAAATGCATATATACTTGTGTATGATAGCAGTCAGTCCCAATCTGATATTAAACTAAAGTCTTTGGGGCTCAACAATCTCCAACATTTCAAAATACAGTTCTGAGAATTTTGATTTTGCATATAAGGAGGGAGATTGGAACGACTGTTTTGGAGTGCATTCCTTAATATGCTGCAGAATTCACTCTGTCAACTTTATCCTGTTTGCCTCTTTGATCCCATAAACTCCCACCTCACTGTAAGATCTTGTGAAATTTTCTGAATAGCAATGTTCCAATATCTAAGGGGCTTCCAAAAGAAGAGGGGGGTCAACCCAGGGGTGGGCTTCAAAATTTTTAGCAAGGGGTTCTCTGCCCAGTTGATGGGTGGGCATGAACCATGGAAGGGGGGGCATTTTTGCCCTCCCCAGGCTCCAGAGGCTTTCCTCGAGCCTCTGGGAGGGTGAAAATAGCTTCCCCAGGCTCCAGAGGCCCTTTGGAGGGCAGAAACGGGCCCATCTCTGGCCTCCCCAAACTTCCAATAAGCCTGTTTTCGCCCTCCCCAAGTCTCTGTGCACGCCCTGCACTTACCTGCACCCAAAACAGGCCACATGGGGACTCCTGGGAGGGGTGGGCGAGGTGGGGCCAGCCAGGAGTGGGATTTGGGGGTTCTCTGAACTGCACAGAATCTTAGCTAGAAGTTCTCCTGAACCCCTGCGAACCCCCAGCAGCCCACTTCTGGGTAAACCTACTCTCCAAAGCACCTGAAGGCAGAACAAGAAGCAATGAATGGAAACTAAACAAGGAGAGAACCAACCTAGAAATAAGAAGAATTTTTTTGTGAATAATAATAATTTCCTGAGGAAAATAAGGAGAATTTTTCCACAATTAATCAGTGGAACAGCTTGGCTTTAGAAATTGTGGGTGCTGTGGAGGTTTTTAAGAAGAGATTGTACAACCACTTATCTGAAGTAGTATTAGTCTTCTACTTAAGCAGGGGGTGGGACTAGAAGACCTCCAAGGTCCTTTCCAACTCTGTTATTCTGTTATTTCTCATCCTAGTCTAAAAACATGAGTAAATTTTCTTGAGCTCATTTATCCAACCAGAGAGCTCCCATCTCACAATGTCAGTCTGAATCACCATCAAATTGATTATGGGAACTTTTATATCTGCCAAGAAAAATAATGTTTAATGGATAATTTTCAGGTTGCAAGTGATTCTAAGAGGAAAGAGACATTTGAAGCATTGTTAAAAAAGAAAAATGTAATATCTTGGATCAAGGCATGAAAAAAATGAAATTTAGTAGATGCAACCAACCGTCAATATTCTCCCAATTAGTAATTGTTCCCCATCGAATCTGTACAGTATACCTTGCTGAACATGTTATTTCTGTATGATGAAAGGATAGGTGAACATTAAATTGTCTGCCAGACCATGATCTCAAGATTTTAAGATCTTGTGATTACACACTAACTCACGCAATTGCCTAAAAATTAATATTTATAAGAGGAAAGATGGTAAAGATGTTTCTCTTTATGTTGATTCTAAAGAAAAAGAAGATAAATGAGCCTAATATATTGTTTCATTGCCTTTATTGGAATATTTTCAGAAGAATACATGATTCACATTTCTTTCTTGTCAATTTTTCATTTTTCTATTGGAAGAATTTCTGATAGAAATTTGGCACTATAAAATCTTAGTTAGCTCACCACATCTAAATTAATAAATATACTTTTATAAATAAAATAAAACTTTTATATACATTTATATATTTATAAATATACTATCGCCCTCCCTATATAACTTATATGCAGAGCACATCATGAGAAAGGCAGGGCTAGATGAATCAAAAGTTGGAATTAAGATTGCCAGGAGAAACATTAACAACCTCAGATATGCAGATGATACCACTCTAATGGCAGAAAGTGAAGAGGAACTAAAGAGCCTCTTGATGCAGGTGAAGAAGGACAGTGCAAAAGTTGGCTTGAAACTCAACATTAAGAAAACTAAGATCACATCCATCTCAATTCCTGGCAAATAGATAGGGAAGAAATGGAGATAGTGACAGATTTTATTTTCTGGGGCTCCAAGATCACCGCAGATGGGGACTGCAGCCAAGAAATTAAAAGATGCTTGCTCCTGGGGAGGAAAGCTATGGCAAATCAAGACAACATACTAAAAAGCAGAGACATCACCCTGCCAACAAAAGTGCGTATAGTCAAGGCTATGGTGTTCCCAGTTGCAATGAATGGCTGTGAAAATTGGACCATGAGAAAGGCTGAGCGCCAAAGAATTGAGGTCTTTGAATTATGGTGCTGGAGAAGACTCCTGCGAGTCCCTTGGACTGCAAGATGATAAAACTGGTCAGTTCTAGAGGAGATCAACCCTGACTTTCTTTAGAAAGCCAGATCCTGAAGATGAAACTCAAATACTTTGGCCACCTAATGAGACAGAAGAACTCACTGGAGAAGAGCCTTATGCTGGGAAAGATTGAGGGCAAAAGAAGAAAGGGACAACAGAGAATGAGGTGGCTGGATGGAGTAACAGAAGTAGTAGGCATGAGCTTTAATGGATTCCAGAGAATGGTAGAGGATAGGAAGGCCTGGAGGAACATTGTCCATGGGGTTGCGATGGGTCAGACATGACTTTGCAACTAACAACATCATTAGCTCTAATGCCCAGGTACGTTGGATCACCAAGTCAATGGATTCTCTAAAACATAAGCAAAGATCAATTGGGTTAATACAGTGATGAAAGCTATCAGGATTGCCAGGGTTGTGTGCTAGAACTGAGAAATGAGCAGCAATTAGAGAGAAGCAAAACAAACTATTTCTATATTTGAATTTCCATGAAAATTACACAGGTAAATTTCATAAGGTCACCAGGAATTGAGGTTGATCTGGAAGAGATGTTATCTTTCTTCTA
Source organism: Pantherophis guttatus (assembly GCF_059756535.1). NCBI lineage: Eukaryota > Metazoa > Chordata > Lepidosauria > Squamata > Colubridae > Pantherophis > Pantherophis guttatus. The sequence continues at coordinate 17,937,786 of NC_142066.1, forward strand.
GTAATTGAGTAGGATATGTGGATTTCCAGAGGAATAAATACTTTCTGTCTGATACTAATTTCCTCCAACCAATGTTTTTTTTCAAGCTAGAATAGTTCTTTAAGTAGTTTTATTTTTAAATGTGTATTTATGTTATTCCTGCCATGGTATTCCTGATCCACTTATTTCAGGTTCTTGAATAGAAAAATCCAATAAGGAAAGATAAGAATGAAATGAAACCTATGAAGGGCTAAAGATATTGTATAATATATAAGAGGGATGAGGGACAATAAGATTGTAATTTCCTTCCTTCCTTCCATTTGATTTGTCTTTTATTTTAGGAAAAAACAATCTTAATATAAATTAAGCGTATTTTCTGGAGTATAAGATGCACTTTTTTCCCTCCTAAAAGAGGCTGAAAATTTTGGTGCATCTCTGAACGTAACCCCGTGCACGGTGCCCAAAATGGCTACCCAGAACAGCTGCTGCCTTCTCTTACCCCTTCTGCACTTTGCCTGCTTTAGTCACTGGAGCTCTCTCCAATGATCAGCTGTGCTTTAGAAGCTGATATTTTCCGAGCTTTGCCTGCTTTTCTAATTGCTGCTCCCTCCGACGATCAGCTGTGCTTTAGAAGCTGTTTTTTAGCCCCAACCAGCCCCAACCTCAAAACCAGCGAGGGAACTAATGTGCTGAAGTTGACCAGGCTAAGGACTAGCCAGATGAATACCTGGTAGGCAGAATGGGGTTTTTTTTCCTATTTTCCTCTCCAAAAACTAAGGTGTGTCTTATACTCCGGTGCACCTTATACTCCGGTGCACCTTATACTATAAAAATATAGTAAATTAACAACAAAAATGAAGCCTAATTCCAATGTTACAGTATAAGAGAAAAGCCATTGCCTTACCTGTGGAATTTTATAGATATCCAAAATATTTGCCATATGAAGGGAAGTTTGGGCATCAAGTCCTCCAATGACTGCTATTAAGTTATTTTGGATACCACATTTATAATTGGGCATGAATCTATCTGATGTAGATATCAGCTGTGTTGTGGCACGATATGTTCTCTTTGCATTGAAATAGCTGTCATAGATGTGGAAACCCAAGGAAAAATTAGGTAGCAACTGGGAATTTTTATTTATTTCCTTTACCGCAAATGCCAAAGCCAGAATGTGCTGATAATGCTTAGTCAGGATGCTAGAATAAGAGTTGAATTATAAATCAGCAGGATAGATTATAGTCCACTTATTTCTAAATATTTCACATTAAATTTGTGTTATTATTATTATTGAAACAAACCTTACTTTGGCAGTTACATAATGATAAAAGATAAACTTTACCAATGTAAATTATTAACTTTATAAGTACTTCCTATGATTGCTCATTGTTTTTTTCTAGATGGTTATTTATAAAAATGATTTAATTATCCAGTTCAAATGCATATTGAGAATCACATACCTATGTAGTAATAATATCAGGCCAAGATATTGGGCCCAGAAATACAGGGTTCATTCAACAGAAATGCAAATACTATACAGTTGCCTTATCAGATTTTGACCAAATAGTAATATAGTAGAATGGACAGCTAACATCAAAAACATCATCAAAAAAGCACAACAAAGAATGTTCTTTCTGCGCTCAAAGGAAGCTCAAATTGCCCAAGGAGCTGCTGATACAGTTCTATAGAGGAATTATTGAGTCTGTCATCTGCATCTCTATAACTGTCTGGTTTGGTTCTGCAACCCAGCAAGACAGACACAGACTTCAGAGGATAATTAGAACTGCAGAAAAAACAATTACTACCAACCTGCCTTCCACTGAGGACCTGTATACTGCACAAGTAAAAAAGAAGGCTGTGAAAATACTTACAGACCCCTCACATCCTGGACATAAACTGTTTCAACTCCTACCTTCAAAACGACACTATAGAGCCCTGCACACCAGAAAAACCAAACACAAGAACAGTTTTTTTCCCAAACACCATCACTCTGCTAAACAAATAACTCCCTCAACACTGTCAAACTATTCACTAAGTCTGCATTACTATTAATCTTCTCATTGTTCCTATCACCCATCTCCTCCCACTTATGACTGTATGACTGTAACTTGTTGCTGTATCCTTACGATTTATGTTAGGATATGGTTTGAGCCTAACTAGCCTAACAATAACCTTAACAATTTATATTGATTGTTTCCTAGTACGATTTGATTGCTTATTTGTACCCTATGACTATCATTAAGTGTTGTACCTTATGATTCTTGATGAATGTATCTTCTCTTTTTATGTACACTGAGGGCATATGCACCAAAGACAAATTCCTTGTGTGTCCAATCACACTTGGCCAATAAAGAATTGTATTGTATTGTATTGTATTGTATTGTATTGTATTGCATTGCATTGCATTGTATTGCATTGCATTGCATTGCATTGCATTGCATTGCATTGCATTGCATTGCATTGCATTGCATTGCATTGCATTGTATTGTACATACGTTACTTTTAAAAAAGGAAGGTTCATAGGACCCACATTGTATCTAGGTATTCATTTCAGAGAAAGTCATGCTCCCCAGGAAGTTAAAGTGTTGCTCTGTATTGTTCAAAGGTGGGAAAACCAGAACATGTAAGTTTTGGCTGGAAAGACAGTTTGTTATAGTGATTAACCAGGCTAGAAACAGTGACTATGAATTCTAGTGTGTGAATTCTAGTCCTGCCTTGGATACAAAGCAGCTGGATAACCTTGGATTATACCCTGTCATCATCCCCAGGAAGGAGACAATGGCAAACCACTTCTGAAAAAAATTACCAAGAAAACTGTGGGGACATGTCCAGTCAGTTTCTGAAGATTGGACAGAATTGAATGGAAGGGGGAAAATGTTATAGATAGGGAGAGACCAAAATTACTGCTAATTGATGCTTTCTTTACAAGAGATATATGGGACGTGATGGTTCAGTGGCTAAGACACTGAGCTTGTCAATCGAAAGGTCGGCAGTTCAGCGGTTTGAATCCCTAGTGCTGCATAATGGGGTGAGCTCCTGTTATTTGTCCCAGCTTCTGCCAACCTAACAGTTTGAAAGCACATAAAAAATGCAAGTAGAAAAATTAGGGACCACCTTTGGTGGAAGGTAACAGCGTTCCATGCACTTTGGGCATTTAGTCATGCTGGCCACATGACCACGGAGACGTCTTCAGACAGCGCTGGCTCTTCAGCTTTGAAACGGAGATGAGCACCATCCCCTAGAGTTGGGAACGACTAGCACATATGTGTGAGGGGAACCTTTACCTTTACCTTACAAGAGATCTTGGAAGCAGCTGATTATGATTACAAAATGATTGGATGGCTTGGAAATATCTCTATTTCTGATCATGTACAATGGAAATCTACATTGTTTGATGGGGATAAGCAATGGAAATAATTATCCCTAGGACAGATGTACCTGTGATTTGATGGCAATGAAAATAAAACAGGTCAGGGCATAGGAGAAGAGGGAATGGAATGACAGAGCATTTGCTAAGGAACAAACATTTAAAGGTATTTAAAATCAAGCAATAGATTTATTGCCAAATCAATATCATAGCAACTTACTTCTTAGTAAGCAGATGGGAGACTATTGAAAATATCCATCTTAAACTGTAGATTTAAGGGAGGAAAAGGAGAAATTCCTTACCTAAGATCCTGATATACCACTGGTGGAGGTTCTGTATCAAAAGTCAGAGGATCAGAAACAATAAAAGTTAGAGAAACAACAGCACCAATGATGAAATCTCCAAGCTTATGATACTTATGAACTGGAGGTTGTGGATCACGGACATAATGTCTGAATACATGAGCATGGCAAGCTATTTGAGAAAGTAGCAGCATCAATAGTGCCGTCATTTTGAGTACAAATAATCCAAATCAGATCCAAATCTTATTTAAACTACAGTGCTTTAATTAAAATCATGATTAAAATAATTTTATGAATAGGCATCTCAAGTTTTTCAAGCTATTTAACTGGAATATATACAGTAGGAAATCTGAGACCACAGAAGAGTAATTTTGTTTGTCTCACATCTTTAGCTCTGCTAAATGTCACGATCCTTTTTTTTAAAGGTATAATGAAATTGCACAGGAGAATTTGACAAGCAACAGGATTAATTAGTAATTAACTCATAATAACCACTTTACATTTGGGAAATCCTTATGCTCAATTTGTTTATCACAAATGAACAGGATCTTTCCAGGTCTAATAAAAGACAATTGGGTCTGAAATGACTTGTCTCAAGAAACAGGCATAGAAATTAGAGGAATATTACTTGGGGCTACAAAAGAAGTGTTCATGCATAAAAGTCTTTCAGTTAGGTATTCTGTAAATGTTTTCAGATTTTAATTTCTCAAATTCTGAGTCTATAGTTCTGAGTTTTGTCATTCTTTTTTTTAAAAAATAATTTTATTGAACCGTTTTTTTAAAACAAAAAATGAAATTTTTACAATTTTCTTCTTTTCAACATTTCCACATCAGTTTTCATTTCTTATATATCCATTTTTCTTCCTTTTTTCTATTTACTATCTATACAGGTGATTCTAATATTTATTTATGCATATGAAAATAACAATGTACTAAATTACAATCATTCATTCTTTGTCCGTTCCCTTTCTACATTTTGTTACCATATTCAAACCCCTGTTTCTTCCTCACTTAATCTTTTCTTGCCCTTTATACTTCTCCTCTAATCATGAGTTTTGTCATTCTAATCATGCAAAAGTGACAAGGTTGGACACTCTATATGGGGCTGCCCTTGAAGTACATCTGGAAGCTCCAGTTGGTGCAAAATGCAGAGGCCCGCATGATTTTCTGCAGACCCTGGTATCACCTCTCCTGTTGGAGCTGCATTGGCTTCCAATTTGCTTCTGGGTGCAATTCAAGGTGCTGCTTGTCACCTTTAAAGCCCTTTATGGCTTGGGACCAGGTTATCTGAGGGACTGTCTCTTGCTGTCACATCTACCTGACCCATCAGAGTGGGGAGGAAGGGAATGTTGTGGGTCCCATCCTCTAGGGCAGGTGTTGGCAACCTGCAGCTTTAGAGCTGCATGCAGCTCTTTGGGCTCTCTGCTGTGGCTCCCTGTCCCATCACTGACTGGCCCCACCCGTTGCTTTCCCCTCCCAGTCATTACTCACTTGTCCTGAGAAGGTAAGGGCGACAGCGGGGGATGGAGAAGTAGCTGGGGCTGATTCTCCGGCACCTCACTTTTGCTGGAGCCTCTTCACAAGGCTCACCTGGGAATGAGATTTAAAGAGACACCACTGGGAAGGATGCTTGTCAGGAACAAGCGTTGCCTTTTTCCAGTCTCATGTGCTGTTACTGATGTCTGGAGACTTTGTTTGCCTTGCCCTGGTTGCCTTCCCTGCTTGCCTTGCTTGCCTGGCCTGGCTATATGCGAGTTTGCAGTGACACAGTTCTGCTCCAGGTTGTGCTGCAGTCCCAATGAACTCTTCCTATGACAAGGACTCCTTGGAACCAAATTTTCTGAACTGTGGCTGCTCTCAGAACTGTGCTGCTTCCCTGGACTAATAGCAGCCAGGACAGAGCTGGTTTGCACCGCTTCGGATGAACCGGTAGCGGAAATTTGAACTGGTTTGTCAAACCGACAAATACCACCTATGGTTGGCCCCACCCCCAGTCACCCGGTCACTCCTACCCACTAGCAGCTCACCCCGCCCACCCCATCCACCCCTGCCCCACCCTACCCTATATATGTTACCTTCACCACGCAGCCCAGCTAATCACCTTGCTTTGACTCCATGCCTTGCCCACTCTGCTCAGCAAAGGTAAGCATGTCACCCACCGCCCTTCCCTCAGGTCGGGGCCCAGGGAAGTGTCATTCCCCGAGGTCCTAGAGCCTCTGCCCACTCGCCGTTCATCTTGGCCAGGTCAGGGAATGTGCCATTCCCCGGCTCTGGCCTTGACCCGGAGCCTCCACCCACATGCTGCCTGCTCACCCTCCGCCTCACTCACCTTCATCTACAACTTGGTGGGGGGGTCCCTGGCCAGCTCAGCCGGTGATCCTCCAGCCACTGGTAGTTTTTGGCTGCCTTCTGAGCAGCACCATTGTGAGGCCATCCCTCTGGAGAAGCAGGCTGTTCGCCTGGCTGGGACTGGCTGTGAGCGGCACTGACAGGCAATGAGGTGCATGTGTGCAACTGGCATGAAGAACAGGGTGGCGACGGTGGCAATGACACTTCTTCAGGCCTCTTTTTTCATGTGTAGTTTTCAGTAGTTTTTGGCCGCTGCCTCTTTTTTGGCCGAGAAGCCTTGAGCCGCCACTGCTGGCTTGGTTCCAGCTGGCAAAGAGGCTTCTTGTGCCAAAAGAGGCGGTGGCTGCAGGCTTCTTGCTCCAAAAACTACTGAAATCTACAGGCCAAAAAAAAAGCCTGTAGAAGAAGTCCTGTTGCCACCATTGCCACCCTGTACTTCTTGCCGCCCATACATGCACACCCCATTGCCTGCCAGTGTGTGTGCACGGCCACACCCCATTGCCAGACCCAGCCAGGAGAATGGCCTGCTGCACCAGAGGGACAGCATCGCAGCCGGACTGTGGTGTCCTTTTAAAGTACTTTGACATAATGGGGAGGGGGACCATAAAGGGACAGGCTGCAGGAGTGCCTTTTCTGCCATTCCTGTGGGCGTGGCTTGGTGGGCGTGGCTTGGTGGGGATCATGTGACTGAGTGGACATGGCCAATTCAATGTCACTCTCAGCAAGGTGTCCTCCCACCAAGCCAGACCCACCAAGCCATGCCCACAGAACCGGTAGTAGAAAAATTTGAATCCCACCACTGAGCCAGGACCTATTGAAGGTGCGTGTTTAGAGCTTGGCTCTTGGACTTGCAGTGAAAGTCCAAGAGCCTTGGACTTTTGGGGGAAATTTTGAGCAATAAAGGGGAGCTAAGCCTTCATTCCAGCTATGCTGCTTCCATGCCCAGGCCCGGGTCATAACAATAAATGACTTAACTGAAGTCTCTCTGATTATTAAACTTATTTGAATGGCTGTATTTTCTAAGATGATCCCTTTCACCCTTACTTTTGTTACATTATTCTCTTGTTTAAGACATATCCAAACAATTATTTATGGATCTACTAGGTTGTCCTGATAGCTATTCTTAATATTCTTTAACGAACTAAAAAGCTGTTTATGGAATCAAGGGTCAAGTATTGATATAATTTTTGAAAGCTTAGATGATTATTTCTCCAATAATAGTGGTTTAATCACCTGTTTCATTAATGATGCCTTTTTCAGTGAGTGATGGGAGAAAGTCTTCAGCACAATTTACATGTTAAGCTTCTCCATGCTGATATGGTTTCTCCCATTGCATTTTCATTGCAGTAACAATAAATAAAGAACAGGATCAAAGATTTCTGTACAATTAAAAGTAAACAATGTCTCTTTCCAATTAAATATATTAATTATAAATGAACTGGAAGATATTCTCTTCTTTTTTTATTATGAATAGTATAGCACCAGATATCATTTCAGGTTTTAAATTAGATATATCTGCATAGAACTGTGGCCTAGTAAATTTTTGTTTGTTTTCAGACTATCATATTTTACAGGTGAAACTCGAAAAATTAGAATATCGTGCAAAAGTTCATTTATTTTAGTAATGCAACTTAAAAGGTGAATCTAATATATGAGATAGACTCATTACATGCAAAGCAAGATAGTTCAAGCCTTGATTTGTCATACTTTTGATGATTATGGCTTACAGCTCATGAAAACCCCAAATTTACAGTCTCAGAAAATTAGAATATTGTGAAAAGATTCAATATTCTAGGCTCAAAATGTCCCACTCTAATCACCTAAATTAAGCCATAACACCTGCAAAAGGTACCTGAGCCTTTAAATGGTCTCTCAGTCTGGTTCAGTAGGAATCACAATCATGGGAAAGACTGCTGACCTGACAGTTGTGCAGAAAACCATCGTTGACACCCTCCATAAGGAGGGAAAGTCTCAAAAGGTAATTGCAAAAGAAGTTGGATTTTCCCAAAGTACTGTATCAAAGCACATTAATAGAAAGTTATGTGGAAGGGAAAAGTGTGGAAGAAAAAGGTGCACAAGCAGCAGGGATGACCGCAACCTGGAGAGGATTGTCAGGAAAAGGCCATTCAAAAGTGTTGGGGACTTTCACAAGGAGTGAACTGAGGCTGGAGTCAGTGCATCAAGAGCTACCACACACAGACAGATCCTGGACATGGGCTTCAAATGTCGTATTCCCTTGTCAAGCCACTCCTGAACAACAAACAATGTCAGAAGTGTCTTACCTGGGCTAAAGAAAAAAAGAACTGGTCTGTTGCTCAGTGGTCCAAAGTCCTCTTTTCTGATGAGAGCAACTTTTGCATCTCATTTGGAAACCAAGGACCCAGAGTCTGGAGGAAGAATGGAGAGGCACACACTGCAAGATGCTTGATGTCCAGTGTGAAGTTTTCACAGTCTGTGTTGATTTGGGGAGCCATGTCATCTGCTGGTGTTGGTCCACTGTGCTTCATTAAGTCCAGGGTCAATGCAGCCGTCTACCAGGAGATTTTGGAGCACTTCATACTTCCTTCCACAGACGAGCTTTATGGGGATGCTGACTTCATTTTCCAGCAGGACTTGGCACCTGCCCACACTGCCAAAAGTACCAAAACCTGGTTCAATGACCATGGGATTACTGTGCTTGATTGGCCAGCAAACTCGCCTGACCTGAACCCCATAGAGAATCTATGGGGCATTGCCAAGAGAAAGATGAGAGACATGAGACCGAACAATGCAGAAGAGCTGAAGGCCGCTATTGAAGCATCCTGGTCTTCCATAACTTTTTATATCCACCCCGAATCAGCTCAGTGATGCCCTCGACGTGATGTCCCGATGCCTGGAGGTGGTGCGGCTCTGGATGGGGAGGAACAGGCTCCAACTCAACCCTGCCAAGATGGTGTGGCTGTGGTGTTTTGTCCCCGTCTCACACACGCACCCCCACAGACAGGCAACAATTAAAGAACTCAGCCGACAACAGTTTATCTGGTATGAGAATTGGCAGCAACCCAGTGGCTGGCTGCCAGGTATTCTTTACTCACGAGGGGGGAGTTTCTCCCTCCAAGTAAAATAATAATAATAATTCGTCCTTATTTTACCTTACCTTTTCAGGCCAGGCCTTCGCAGCTCTCCGCACCATAGCATGTTATGTTAACAATATATTTGTTTCTATCTGCTACCTATCTTAAGAAAGAGCCCATTACTTTAATTTACAACTATTTATATTTTATAGAATTATGAATTTCTATATCTAAGTTTCTATTGCTATGTTTGTAGCACTATATTTTTCTTATCTGGTTTTGAGCTCTTTAAACCTTTCCAATCGAATCCAATCAATCTTTAATACAGGTAGTCTTTAATTTACAACCACAACTGAAACCAAATGAGTTTTGCCCCATTTTCCCACTTTTTTTTGTTGCCACATTTGTTAATTGAATCACAGCAGTTGTTAAATTAGTAACCCTGTTGTTAAGTGAATCTGGTTTCTCCAATGACTTTGCTTGTCAGAAGGTTGCAAAAAGTGATCACATGACCCAGGAACAGTGCAACCATCATAAATGTAAGTCAGTTGTCAAGCAGCTGAATGTAAATCACATAACCATGGGGATGCTGCAATGGTCATAAGCATGAAAAATGGTAATAAGTCACTTTTTTCAGTACTGTTGTAACTTTGAATGGTCAGTAAGTGAATTGTTGCAAGTCGAGGACTACCTGAGTCTTCTGTATCTGGACTGCTGATATTTTTTGTTGATATATTTTGGAATTATATCTAGTGAAAAATTTGTGATTTAATTTTCAAAATTCATGTGGTAAAATGTTGGTGTGTTGGTTTTACGTCCAGCAGGTGGCGCTGTTTTTCAATGTTTGTCAATGTCTTTCAATGTTTTCCAATGTTTTTCATGTTTTTACCTGTCACAGGTGTGACATGTATATAATATAGGTATATAGAAACATGCATGTAGTTGAATGCAATGTTGTGTCAAAATTTGAAAGCAATCGGTGAAGAACTTTAGGAGATGTGCGGTTATGTACAAACGGACATTTAAATTTCTATTTATATAGATAGTGTGTGTGTGTGTGTGTACAGCATCATTTTTAAAATAATTATTTTACTATTATGTGGCATATGGCTGACATTTTTTTATTTTTTATTCTTGTTATGTAGATTGTAATTTATTTTACTTTTAATTTAATATATTGTTTCTTTCTTTTTAATATTTTGTGCATCCTCAACAGCTGTGAGACTATGATGGAATATCAAACAAACAAATAAGCAATCTGTAAGGCCATATTGTTTTAAAATGGAAGAACTTTTTTTCCTGTTTTCATACAAATGGGAAAAAGTTCTGTATTTCTTTTTAGTTTTCATTGCTGTCAGCAATTAAAGGCTGGTGTACAATTGTTTACATGCCATGGTTTCCTAGGTCTTGAATTCTGAATTGTTGATCTTTCAATTGTCATTATCAATTCCCACATCATTGTTTCAACTTCATCTCCGAGTGGGCAAGAACTTGTTGTGGAGACAAGTGCAAGTATAAATACTCTTAATGAGGCAGAGCTTGGGGAAACTTCAACTGGCTTACGATAAGACACTTTTACACATTATGATGATACTTGCAGCTTTGGTCTTGCTGCTTTTGCCTGAACTAATGTCCATGATTCCCAGTGCTAAATGCAGGACTAACGACCCTCTGCCTTTTCTTCACAAGCAATATCAGTCAGGAGATTTCATAATTGTGGGCATTTTCTCTCAGATCTACATCTACCGTAGAATTATAGACTTCAGGAGACATCCATCTAAGGAGCTTTTTAGCACCACTTTGTAAGATGTTTTACAGAGGGACATGAAAAGAGAAAGAAGAAAAGGATATAGAGCAGAGAGAGGAGCGAGGGAGGGAGAGAGGGAGAGTATGTAAGGTAGGAAAATATATAGATAGACAATAGATTATAAATATTAGATGATGAATGGATGGATGGATGGATGGATAGATGAATAGATAGATGATAGACAGACAGACAGACAGACAGACAGACAGAAATGGGTTAGATAAATGTTACAATCATTAAACTGAGTTGACCTATACCATCTATGATATTTTGGGAAGTATGTATTTTGACAATATATAATGCTTATTTTAGGGTCATAACTCCAATGTATCAGCACATCCTCGCTTTAGAGTTTGCCATCATGGAAATCAATAGAGATAGCTCTATTTTACCAAACCATACCTTGGGGTTCCATATCTATAATGCCTACTTTGATCCAAGTTGGACATACCGTGCCTCATTGGAGCTCTTCTTTACAAAGGGCCAATTCATACCTAACTATAGCTGTGATGCTCAAAACAGACCAATAGCAGTCATTGGAGGACCTTCCTCTGACATCTATCTATACGTGGCTAATATCCTTTCCCTGTACAAGATGCCACAGGTATGTTGTTTCCTTGGAATTTAGAGGCAGGAGATAAAAATCCATATAATATTTTTTTCTGTAAAAATCTTCAAGGGAAAAAATATTGTGATTGTAATAAAAACTTTACATTTTAGGAAATTTATCCTTCTAGAGACTACAAGTGAATTTTGGTGTGTTTTGGTTACACCACAGCACTTTAATTCGTCAGCTTTTTGATGTTTGAAGGGTCTAGGTTTGGGGATATTTTTCAGCAAAATCAATATTCTCCAAAGTGAGTATAATCAAGTTTCACCCATCCTAGTATTTGGAATAGTTTTTTAGGAGTTAGTATTGATTTTGTTTCAATTTCTCTCTAGCCTGCTAACATTCTCCTTGGAAATAAGCTAAAATTATCTTGAAATATTGCATCAATAGTATTGAAAACAACTGGATAATATTTTTAACCAATTAAGTAATATATTGTAAATTAATATTTATCTTAATGATATTTAAGTTGGAGTGTACAAATTGCATTACTTAAATATTTAAGCGATACAGTTTCTGCTCTCTGAACTAAACCTTGTGTCTTGAGATATGATATTGGAAATCCCAGACATGGAGTTTATTCTGTAAGTTTTTCTATGGTAACCTAACATGATATGATTCATCTCTGAATTGTGAACTGGTGTTCTAATGCAATTCTGAACCACTGACCTATTTTGCTGTTGCAGCTCAGCCTTGGAAGTGATGGCATAGCAATCTCCATGCACAGATGGAGATCTTCTGATTGAACTTGCTTAATTAAGTCATGAGAAATGCTGAACATTCCTGCTCCATTAGCTCATCTTGAATATGAACATGAAACTTACACGGAATCCGGCTTCAGTTTCTAATTTAGCAAACAAAATAGGGAGAGAATCTGATTGCACATCAACATTTTACTTTACAGTCATTTTTCCCCCTTTTATTGTTTATCTCTTTGTTTCTAGATATTGTATGGTTCTGCTCCTGAAATTAGCACAAAAGAACAAACTGCTTTTTACCAACAGATGTTGCCGAATATGGACAGTCAGTACAAGGGAATTTTTCAATTATTGCTATATTTCACGTGGACATGGGTTGGAATGTTGCTAGTAGACAACGAGAGTGGTGAAATGTTTCTGCGCAGGGTGCTTCCCATGGCCACCCAGAGTGGCATCTGCTTTGACTTCGTTGCAAGATTTCCCAAAACTATTCATTCAATTAACCTGAAAAAGATGATTGAAATAGGACTTAACATGTACAGATTTGTTATAAAAAGTAATGCCACTGTGGTGGTAGTTCACGGTGAAAGTGGGAACATGATAACTCTAAGGTTTCTTTCCAGTAAATTGAAAGACAATGATTTACCACTATGGACAAAAGGGAAAGTCTGGATTATGACAATCCAGATGGATTTCACGTCAAATCCTTTTCACCGAAATAAGGATCTGGTTTTCCTTCATGGTGCTTTATCTTTTTCAATTCACTCAGAGAAGGTACTGGGATTCCACCGATTTGTTCAGATGAGACACCCTAACTTGGAAAAAGAAGACACTTTTATCAAGCTCTTCTGGGAAAATGCTTTTGAATGTTCCTTCCACCCCTCTGTAATGAAAAAGGCAAATGGGGCCACTTGTACTGGAAAGGAGAAACTGGAGGTTCTTCCTACATCTGTCTTTGAAATGGAAATGAGTGGCCACAGCTACAGTGTCTACAATGCTATCTACGTGGTGGCATATGCTTTGCATGACTTCTATTCATCTATAATGAAATACAGAGAAGGGAGGCAAATCAAGGGGAAACTTTTGAATCAACATTTATGTAAGGTAAAATACCCCAAAAGACAAATTATGGATGTCTCATTCTATCTTCCTACTAGATTTCAAAAAAATAAAAATAAAAAAAAAATTCTTCCAATAGTTCATTTCTCCAATTTTGGTGAAACTGAGAAGTTTTGGTAAATATGAAGTTAACTATTTACTTTTTAACAGTCTAAGACCAAGTAAATGTAAAATACAGTATACCAATGATATATCCATATGTAACAAAAATGTTTCTATAAGCTACATAGCGGTAACACTTAGACTCATATACTGTTTCACAGTGCTCAAAACATACTCAAAATTCAATTTCTTTTAGAAGAAAACCATCAGTTTTCTTCTAAAATGAGGGTTTTCATTTCAGTACTAGAAACTTTATTAACATATATTGAGGTCCTCATCATTACAAATTTAACATTTTTAAGCCTTCTGCAACATTCACCCCCTTATATTCTTCTATGTTGTCCTCAATATAAACTTGTTTCTCAATTATTTTTTTCAAAAATCTGCTAGAAATAATTAGTCTGATTTAAATTTCTGAATAGTCAGATCTAGTATTTTATTTTATTTCTTCTGATGCTATGAAGATTCTCTATTCATAGTTACAATCAGTAATGTAATTTATTATTACAGTTATTATTATCTTTCATGTTTTACAAACCTTGAAAGGATTTCTTGTCTATATACTTTAAAGGGGAAAAGGAGTGCTGTTGTACATATATATATATATATATATATATATATATATATATATATATATGCAAAAAATTAAAATCTCGGGTGTTTTCCCGCGTCATTATAAATAAGTTGGTTAAAATATTTAAAATCCTGGTTAAAATCCCACCAGGATTTTAAATATTTTATCCAACTTATTTATAATGACACGGGAAAACACCCGAGATTTTAATTTTTTGCATATGCACACCCGCGAAAACTTAAAACTTAAAACTGTTTGGCTTATTTTTTGATTTAGCTCAACTACATGATCAGAAGAATTTTATTTAATAATAGTGCCGGGCAAAAAATTGGGTTCAATGAAAACGGAGAATTGGAGACTGGATTTGATATTATCAATTGGATCACATTTGAAAATTTGTCTTTTAAGAAAATCCAAGTTGGAGGCATTGGCCTCAAGGACTCCAATGAAAAAATGATTACCATTCATGAAGACGATATTGTATGGCCAAGAAGGTTTAACCAGGTATGGACCAGTCACATTGTGTTCAGTCCAGATTTCACTACTTCTAAAGACCACTTAGAGCCAAACTATTCCATAGCAATGAAACTCGGAAACAGAATTATATTCTCTCCCTGAAGCCTCTCCAGCTTAGCTGTTTGTTTATCCATGTCAGTAGCATCACAGTTAAAATAAGGCAAAATATTCAAAAACATAAATTGCAGGATTAAAATATGTACAAATTAAACAGGCCCAAGAAACTAGCAACATTGATTGTGTTCCATCATGCTGCCATGAGGTCCTGAAATGTACACTGATCGGGGCACAAAGGGCAGGCATAGATACTATATGTTTTGTTGTCTGAATGTCAACACAATTACAAAGAATAGAAGCAACTGGATATCCCCATTTGTTCAGAGTGTTTCTGGATCTTGTTGCACCCATTCACAATCTATTCAATGGTTTCCATACTTCTCAGTTTTTGTCAGACCCAGGTGCCAGTTCGTCCATTGGTCCCATCCACTATTACTTCTTTGTAGCATTCCATAAGTCCACTCTTTGAAATTCTTCAAAGTCTTCCGTCCACCTAACTAACCTTTTCCTGGATTTTACTCTCTGCTGAGCTGGTTATCGGCCACAGAGTGGGTCTTGTCTAGATATTATTTGACTTTTTCTCTATATATGCTGCTGTTTAGACATTAGGGGGTCCCTTCGACAACAGCTGGCTAATCCTTTCAATCCAGAAGCATCCTAAACATAGAGAAGTGCTGATTTCCACCTGTGACATTCTGTGTATATAATAATAATAATAATAATAATAATAATAATAATAATAATAATAATAATAATAACTACTTTATTATCATTGTACGTGTATACGCAGTATACACATACAACGAAATTCACTTAACACCCAAAAACCAGGTCCAACACACATAACAATCCCCAAACACACTCCCACCCACCACAATTCCCCACCCCTAAACCACCCAAACATCCACACAACAGGCCAAGTAATGCTGTCCAACAGCTCACTGATGGTGGCCCTTTAGTTCATTGTTGAGAGCAATTATAGCTCTGAGATAAAAACTATTCAGAAAATGTTTAGTCCAAGGTTTAATTGTTCTGTATCTTCTGTCAGGAGGCAACAGTTCAAAAAGATTGTAAGCAGGATGGCATGAGTCTCTCAGAATGTTATGCAACTTTCTCAAACAGCGAGATTCGAAGATGTCATCCAGGGCTGGTAGCTGCAATCGAATGATATTCTGGGCAGTTTCAGCCTAGCTGATAGACTGAGAAAGTCATTCACTGGTGTTTCCTAGTATACCTTCCAGGGTAGAAGGTGGGTAAATGGAGAGAAATGGAATAGGCCACAAAGAAAGTTCACACCTTGCATGTAAATTCTATGTGAAAACTTTGCCATTTACTAAAAACCTTACAGATGTTCAAAAGCAAAGAAAGGCAAGCAACATTTGTAAATTTATGTCTCTGTAAAGTGATCTTTTTATTGGCAACAAATTAAGTATTGTGACCTACATGTTTGCACTGAGGCAAAAAGTTGTTCAAATCTTTTCCACCCAAAACCAGACTTTGCTGTCTCACATTATTATATCAAAAGAAAAAATATGATGGAAAGACATTTCTGAAAATACTGAAAGAAACTGAGATGCCATGTTTCCAAAGATAAACTTTTTTTTAATTATTTATTTATGGACAGACCCAGCCACTTTCTCTGTGTAATGGGAAGTGTGATTCAGGCTACAGTAAGATTAAGATAGAAGGAAAACTATTTTGCTGCTATGACTGTCTTCGATGTCCAGAAGGGAAGATTTCTAACAGGGAGGGTAAGAGATATTGTATATCTACCTCATCAAATGAATGGGATTGTCAAATGTACCATGGGGAATTTTCTGTTTTCTGCCAACTCTTTCACTTGGCAGATTAGACTAGAAAATAGGGATAAGTAGTTGAATTGCAAACATGTTCATTATTGGTAGCAAGAAGTGAATTTATGCAAATACTAGCTGAATATCTGTGCTTTGCTACAAAACTATGTGATCGGGCTTGATAAATCGACACAGCTTGAAAATTAATGAGTAGTTACGATCGCCATCTTCTCTCCCTTTCTCTCTCTCAACCTTGCCCCACAGAAGCCTCCCATATCCTATCCTCTTCTCTCCTTCATGATTGCTGGACAGAAGCCTCTCCTCTCCTCTTCCCTTCTCTCCCTCAGCCTTGCCCCACAGAAGCCTCCCTATCCTATCCCCTTCTCTCCCTCAGCCTTGCCCCACAGAAGTCTCCCCTATCCTATCCCCTGGTTGCTGCTGTGAAAGTAAAACAGAAATTGAAACTCCTCTTCTCTGCTTGTGTTTTGCATTTGGAACAGATTTTTTTTCATGTGGGGAGGGGGAGTAGAACTCCTTAGCATCAGAGAGTGTTAATCCTAATATAGGAAATACTAACTCTCTGATGGTCATTTCAAAAAATCCTTTCTTATTGAACACCTAGAAGCCAAGGGAAACATACGTGCAAATTTCAATTTTGTAGGATTTACGGTTCTGGAGATTTTGTGATTATGGCATGAGTGGTTTTCACTTTTATATATATAGATACCTTGATGGCAACTAACTTCATGTACTACATATATTTTTTCAGAAATTAATTGGCAGTCCTCGCTTTGAACAATTGTACAGTCAGTTTTTATTCTTTCAATGCAACTTCAACATCAATATTTTCTTTCATAGATATGGATGAATGTTTTCAATGTCCAGAAGATCGGTATCCCAATGAGAAGCAGGTTTTGTGTCTCCCCAAAGTTAAAACATTCTTGAACTACAAAGAAACCCTGGGAACAGTTATGGCTAGTTCTTCTCTTTTCTTCTCTTTAATCACAGTTGGAGTCCTTTGGATCTTTATTAAGCATCAGGACACTCCCATTGTCAGAGCTAACAATCGAAACCTCACATATGTACTCCTTGTTACTCTCCTGTTATCATTTCTTTGTACTTTGCTATTCATTGGGAAACCTCACAAGGTGACATGTCTCCTTCGTCAAACTTCCTTTTGCATCATCTTCTCAGTGGCCATTTCTTGTGTTTTGGCCAAAACCGTCATCGTAGTTCTAGCTTTCATGGCTACCAAGCCAGGGTCCAAGATGACCAAATGGTTGGGGAAAAGACTTGGCACATTTCTAGTATCCTGCTGCTCCTTTATTCAAATTAAAATTTGTATTATATGGCTGTTCATCTCTCCCCCATTCCCAGATGCTGACATGAAGTCAATAGCAGAAGAAATCATTTTGGAGTGTAACGAAGGATCTGCCTTCATGTTCTACTGTGTCTTGGGTTATATGGGCTTTCTTGCCATTGTCAGCTTCACACTGGCCTTCCTAGCAAGGAAATTGCCTGATGCTTTCAATGAAGCAAAGTTTATCACCTTCAGCATGTTGGTCTTCTGCAGTGTTTGGTTGTCCTTTGTTCCAGCATACCTGAGTTCAAAGGGAAAATATACGGTTGCTGTGGAAATCTTCTCCATTATAGCTTCCAGTGCTGGATTACTGCTTTGTATCTTTTCTCCCAAATTGTACATCATTGTGCTGAGGCCCGATTTGAACAAAAAAGATCAGCTCAAAAGAGAAAAGAACAGAGTACCATAAATTTAATTGCTGCTTCCTATTTTGCATCAGGTATCAGGAAATATAAAACCAGTTTGGTTTAGCACCAGGGTAGAAACTAGGAGATTGTGAGTTCTACTCCTGTCTCAAACATGTGTTAATGTGGGGAAAAATAGAAGGAGGGAGACGTATTAGATATTTTTGATGCCTTGAATTATTTATAAAAAATAATAATGGCAGGAGAAAGAAACATATTTTTTAAAAATATTCCCTCTACTGAACCCTTTAAATGATATATGGATCCTAAATCCAGAACAACTAAATTTCTAAGATACTAGGCTAAAAACCAGGAAGACTGAGGCCTTAGGCATATATATATGGAGATATATATGGATAGGAGGGAGGGAGGGACGGAGGGAGAGAGAGAGAGAGAGAGAGAGAGAGAGAGAGAGAGAGAGAGAGAGAGAGAGAGAATAAAGGGGTATATGGATTTTTATCGATATTATATATATATATATATATATATATATATATATAATTTTCTGAGGTTTTCGCAGGTGTTTGTATGTAGGTCTTTGGTTATTCAGGTTTTCTCCCACATAAAATTGGAAGTGTCTTGGCGACGTTTCGACGAAGAAGCACGAAGCTGAAAATGCCAGCCTGAAGATGACGAATGAGACTTCGTCGAAACGTCACCAAGACACTTCCAATTTTATGTGGGAGAAAACCCGAATAACCAAAGACCTACATGTATACATACATACATACATACATACATACATAGATATAGATATTTAGAGTAGCATTAACCACCAGGGTAAATCTTTAAAAAAAAACCACATTTCATTTAAAAATAAAATGCTCTGTTCTAAACTCCAGTTTTCACACAGTAGAGGGGAAATGGTCCTCATACTTGGGGGGCAAGTTGTTCCACAGGCGTGCCTCATGATAGAGAAGGCTGTCTTCCACAGCCCCAATAGATGGAATTCCTTTGGAAACAGGAACTTCAACAGAACGTCTCCCTCAAACCCTACAAAATGAGGACATGCAAGCTTGGAAATAACCAGGCTTTCAGTCATGGGTGGTTTATGTTATATACAATATAAGGAAGTAAGGAAGTGTGCTGCAGGCTTCACTCAGGTCCGCCAAATAGGTGGGAAAATATTTGTATCTCATTAGCTAAGCCGTCTGGCAGCTCTCTATAAAAGAAGACACTGCCAGACAAGCAGGTTGTTGGGTTGTACTGGTCTACTATTAAAGAGCTGTTGTTACTGAAGAACTGTGTCCGTCTCTTCTATCACCAAATCCAACAGTTCAATTTTAGTTTTAGCTATGGTTACTCTGAAACGATTTTACAAAGCACTCTATTCTTGGTTGCAACAAATGATTTTTGTTTTTGTTCTGTTTAATTTGGGTTGTTTTTAAATTATGTCCAAAAATATTTAATCATTTTAAACTGTTTTTAAATTTTGTATGTTCTGTTTTTTTTACTCTGGCTGTTCACCGCCCTGAGTCCTATTGGAGAAGGGCGGTATAGAAATGGAAACAAATAAATAAAATAAATAAATAAATAAATAATGCACAAACCCAGAAGCCATGCATATTCATACAACCTCAAGTTGTTCAAACTTGTGACAGACTGATATTGATTGTCTAGAATAGGGGTCAGCAATCTGCAGCTCTGGAGCCACATGTGGCTCTTTCACCCTTCTGCTGCGGCTCCCTGTCACTCAAAATATGCGTCACAACCACCAGTGTGCGATACCCGCCAGCACACGATTTATTGAGCTTTTCAATAACCATGGATATAATCCAAGAAAAGAAAATTTCAGAAGAAAACAGAACATTTAATTCAACTACATATGCTAGTTTTGTGGCCACTCAAGGAATAGTCAGGCACGGGGAAGGGTTTTGTGGCTCCCGGTGTTTTCTTTTCTGTGGGAAACGGGCCAAATGGCTCTTTGAGTGTTTAAGGTTTCAGATCCCTAGTCTAGAAGAACGCCATTTCTCAGAATTGTATGTGAAGCACCAAGAACAATATGGTAAAAATATTCTTTATTGCCTATTAGTAATTCAGGAAAATTAAAAACCTTTCTCAAATTGCAACAAAAAACTTTTTTTCTTGCGTAAATAATTAAAGGCTTCTATCTTACTTTCCTACTTCACTAAAAAACACCATTGTTGATATGTGCTTAGAACTAAAAAAACAATATATTTTTGTCTTCAGCATTTCCTTGAACCTCTGATTCAAAGTGGATAATGTCTTCCCTATAATTAACTGCTTAATTACGTTTATTTCAATTTCATCTCCTAACTCAACAACTTTAACCACCAGCACACCTGCAAATAATCTTTCGCTTTTCTGACTATTTCGCAAAGAGAATGAAGTAATCTTTCTATCCAGAAATAACAAGCATTTTTTTAAAAAAAAGAATTTAATTTCACCTGTAATCATCTATTTAGCGAAGGCAGCTTGTGAGTCATCAATTCTCAAAGGATTTGCAATAAGTACATGCACACAACTCTCCCTTCACCAAAAGCAAAATAACAAGAACTGGAAAAAAATACAGAGTTGTTACAATCACCCCAGAATGGTAATATCCAACCACTGATTCTATTCAGTAAAAAAAAAGCACTCTGGTTCCTTATTCCAAACGGTCCAATTTAAGGAAAGGCAATGCTAAGACAGGCAAAATGACATAAATAAGGAACAACTTCATTCAGTATGTTGGTCTTTGAAGCACTGGTCTTGGTCCTTTTTCCCAAAGTTGTGGGTAAGATTTCCAGTGCTAAATGCAGTGTCAGTAAACCCCTACCTCTACTTCACAAACAATACCAACCAGGGGACTTCATTGTTGTAGGCATTCTGTCTAAGATCTACATATTGTATGACATGATGGACTTCAGGAAAGCACCATCTAGTGATCTCTTTGATGAAATTCTGTAAGTTTTTAAAATCCACTTTACAATGTTTTAGCAGGTAAGGCTCATAGGTCTATTTGACTGATCTTGGAAATCCTGGTTAATATTGGGTGTGGTTTACTTGGAAACTCCAAGACAGATAACCAAGCAGAAAAGGGTGCTTTTGTGGTTATAAAAAGGGCTCCGGAAAAAGCAGTGGTGATTTTTTAAAGAATATATAATGTTGGGGGGAAAAATTAATCAACCAACAACTGCATAGATGCAGTCAGCTGAAATTAAGCTCAACTCATGTTCATGTACAGTATTTACACACAATATTTTGTTGTATAATAAGACTTAGAGAATTTTGGCTGGCGTTAATTTTAATCCACTGAAAATGTGGTTACAATGATAATGTACCTTCTTTTGATATAATGAAGAGCTGAAGAATCTTTTAACAATTCATAAAGGAGAATGATTACATTTCCTACGATTGGTAATAAACCATTCCTGTTTTCCAGTTATAATATATTTTCATAGTCATGTCTCCTGAACGAATCCTTTGTAATATATTATACTGAAATATAATTCATCTCACGTTTGCAGTGAATGCGCTGTGAAAGATTATCTGATTCCCTTTTCAGTGTCATGACTCCCATCTATCAGCATTTCCTGGCTTTGGAATTTACAATCAAGGAAATCAATGAAGATCCTCAGATTTTACCCAACCTCACCTTGGGATTTCACATCTATAATAGTTATTTTAGTGCAAGTTGGACCTATCATGCATCACTGGAACTGTTTTCTGCACAAGATGAATTCATTCCTAATTATAATTGTGACATCCAGAACAGAAAAATAGCAGTTATTGGAGGTCCAACCTTTGAAGTCTGCCTACACACAGCTACTATCCTGTCCCTTTATAAAGTACCACAGGTACAGTGCTTATATTTGCAAATCAATCATTCACTATGTTTTTAATTTACATGGATTTGAAATTTGTTGCTTGTTGCAAAGTTGTGTCTGACCCATCGCGACCCCATGAACAATGTTCCTCCAGGCCCTCCTGTCCTCTACCATCTCCCGGAGTCCATTTAAGTCCACCAACTGCTTCAGTGACTCCATCCAGCCACCTCATTCTCTGTTGTCCTTTTTTTCTTTTGCCCTCAATCTTTCACAGCATTAGGCTCTTCTCCAGTGAGTTCTTCCTTCTCATTAGGTGGCCAAAGTATCTGATTTTCATCTTCAGATCTGGCCTTCTAAAGAGCAGTCAGGGTTGATCTTCTCTAGGACTGACTGGTTTGATCGCCTTGCAGTCCATGGGACTCGCAGGAGTCTTCTCCAGCACCATAGTTCAAAGGCGTCAATTCTTTTCCTATCTTATGGTCCAACTTTCACAGCTATACATTGCAACTGGGAAAAACCATAGCCTTAACTATATGCACTTTTGTTGGCAGGGTGATGTCTCTGCTTTTTAGTATGCTGTCTAGATTTGCCATAGCTTTCCTCCCCAGGAGCAGGTGTCTTTTAATTTCTAGGCTGTAGTCCCCATCTGTGGTGACCTTGGAGCCCAGGAAAATAAAATCTGTCACTACCTTCATTTTTTCTCCATCTATTTGCCAGGAATTGAGAGGGCTGGATGCCATGATCTTAGTTTTCTTGGATTTGAAATAAATACCACAATAAGTAAGCAACTGTGTATGTGAATTGTGTGTGTGTGTGCATATATATCAGACCAGTGGTGGGTTCCAACTGGTGTTACCACCGGTTCTCTTTGCACACACACTTTCATGTGATCATCGTGTGCATGCTGGCTTCGCTTGCACGCACGCCGAACTTGCACTCCGTGCAACTGCATTAGATTTCTGCCCAGCTGAGGCGCAGCAATCCACTCTGCCGCACCTATCAGCTGGGTTAAAAAATGACAAATAAAGGTAGGTATAATGCGCAGGCAGGCGGGAGAGCCCAGCTCACAGTCATAGAGAACCGGTTCACATCATCACCACTACCGGTTCGCCCGAACTGGGCCAAACCACGAGCAATCTACCACTTTATCAGACATATAGAAAGTCAGCAGATGGCAAATCTTTTTATCAATGAATATACCCATGTCAGCAGATGTTGACCCATAGATTTGGGTCATAACACTGTTGTCTGTCTGTTTGTCTATGTGTCTAACTAGTATATTCAATACTGAATTTTTTAGTCAAGGCTGAGCCTTGACTTCAGTCCTAGCACTACTACTTCTACTGCTTCTTAGGGAACAACACAATGACCTCCATGCAGGGGTGGGTTCTATTTTTACTACCAGTTTGCAATGGGGCCATGTGTGTGCGCTCGCTTCACTCTCACTCTCTCTCTATTGTGGGCTTCTGCACATGCACAGAAACTCCCTGATGTCGGGATCGTGGGCGGAGCCTCCCACTGGTTTTACTACTGGTTCTATAGAACCGGTCCGAACTGGGGGCAACCCATCACTACCTCCATGGCTCAGTGCTCTTCAAGATCTCTTATGTACCATTTATCTTCAAGTTATATTCTCTTTCTGTTGATAGACTCCTGCAGCCTATCTGAAGCTGATATGGGTTGTATGAGAATGCTAAATAATGTTGGAGAATGCTCTTCCAAAGCCTCTGCAGCCTTGGAAAATAGTGTGAAAGCATGCCATATTGGAGAGTACAGAGTTTACGTGAGGGCATCTCCCATTCACACATGACCTCATCAGCTTCTGAAAATTTCATCAAAATAGAATATGCTTTCAAGAATAGTTGCATTAGTGAATATTGGTGTGTGAAGCCAAAATTTGTGGTGTGTCACTTTCGACATGCATGCATCAATGAATAGACATGTATAGAAAAGCAGATGCATTTTTTTCTATGCCAGACTCTGTACAGTACCTGACTGTCTCCATGTGTAACACTGTTTTAGAAAGATGCCATGAAGGATATCCCAGATATCAGGGTATTTTCATGAAAGATTAAAAGAAACAAGAGCTTCAGCTATTGAAGGAAATATTGTACCAATGAATCATACTTGTTCACACAGATTTTCTTGTGGTAGGGTGGATAATTTCAGTAGTATACATTTTATTTACATTATACCCTAGCTCTTATTTTTGTTGAATTTCACAACATTCAAACTAGAATGGAAGAATTCTGCATTAATGCTTCCAGAACATAAAGGTAAAGCTTCTCCTCGCACATATGTGCTAGTCGTTCCCGACTCTAGGGGGCGGTGCCCATTTCCATTTCAAAGCCGAAGAGCCAGCGCTGTCCGAAGACGTCTCCGTGGTCATGTGGCTGGCATGACTAAACGCCAAAGGCACACGGAACGCTGTTACCTTCCCACCAAAGGTGCACCCTTTTTATTCTACTTGCATTTTTTACATGCTTTTGAACTGCTAGGTTGGCAGAAGCTCGGACAAGTAACAGGAGCTCACCTCATTACGTGGTACTAGGGATCCAAACCGCTGAACTGCAGACTTTTTGATCGACAAGGTCAGTGTCTTAGGTACTGAGCCACCGCATCCCTTTTCCAGAACATAGCTATATATAAATTGGAAATGGGATTAGGAGATTATTCTGGAAAATCAGGCACTATAAGCAAATATTTGTAAATTACATTTTTTTCCCTTTCCCTTATTTCTGTCTTTCTTTGATAAGCTTATTTACGGTTCAGCTCCAGAGATAATTTCAGAAACTCATCAGGGTCTCATCCAACGGATGTTTCCAAATGTGGACTACCAATACAATGGAATTCTCCAATTACTCCGGCATTTCAGGTGGACATGGATAGGGGCACTATATACACATAATGAAAATGGTGAAAAGTTTATACATGATGTCGTGCCTATATTTTCTCAGAGAGGGATATGCTTTGCATTTACTGCAAAGTTCCCCGCAATGACTTATTTCAACAGCTTTGACGAATTGATAGGAGAGGCGGTTGAAATATATAAAGTGGTGATGACCAGCACAGCAAATGTAGTGATAGTTCATGGTGAAATGGATGATATGATTCTTCTGAGATTTTTTCCATTTATATCCCAATTGGAAAAAATGCCAGTATGGAGAAAAAGTAGAGTGTGGGTTTTAACAGCCCAGATGGAATTCACATCACTTCCTTTGTTAAAGGCTGTAAAAATTGACTTCCTGCATGGCGCTTTATCTTTTGCAATTCACACAGAGGAAGTCTTGGGATTTCATGAATTTCTTCAGACGAAAAACCCCACCTTGGCAAAAAAAGATAGCTTTATTAAGGTCTTCTGGGAAAATGCATTTGAATGCTCGTTTCCTAACTCCACGACACCTGAGGAAGACAGGGTCACCTGTACTGGACAAGAGAAACTGGAGACTCTTCCTACATCTATATTTGAAATGCGTATGACCAGTCAGAGTTACAACGTCTACAATGCAGTCTATGTGGTGGCACATGCTTTGGGTGATCTCTTTGCGTCTGTACTGAATTACAGAGCAGGGAAGCATGTAACTGAATTGAACCCCAGGAAGCAAAAACTATGGGAGGTAATGGCCTGATTAACTAAAATGTATGGAATTTGGCACTTCGGCAGAGAAAATTTACTGTAGACACAACTCATTTCCACTCACGCTAGTAATAACATTACTAAATTTGCAGATTTTGGAAAGACTTAATGTGACTTGATTTGCTTTAAAAGATATGTAGAATTATGTTGTATAGTTGCCATATTTTAGGTTTACACACTAAATAGTGCTATTTTCCCCCCTAAAAACTTTGCCCAAAGACCTTCTTTAGCTTTTCAACACAAGGTAAAAAAAGAAAAACCAACTACCATATTTTTCGGAGTATAAGGTGCACCAGTGTATAAGACGCACCTTACTTTTGGGGAGGAAAATAAGGAAAAAGATTGGTGGGTGGATCGGCCTCCTGGAATACCACCAATCAGCTGTTCCCAGAGGTGAACTTTAGCAACAGGTTGGTTGGTTGTGAGCTCTGTGCCTTGCTTTTTTTTCTGCCTCTGAAACTTCTGAAACTCTGGTTCAGAAAAAAACATTTTTTTCTGCCTCTGAAAGCCTCCGAAACAGAGCTTCAGAAAAAAAGGCTTTTGTTCTGAAGCTTCTTTGAGAGGCTTTTTTTATGAAGCTTCTTTCAGAGGCTTTTATTCTGAAGGACTACCTCTGTACTCTGTTCAATCTCCTTTCTTTGGTATTGGTATGTAGATTTAATCTCTTCCAGTCTGTTGGTTATTGTGTCATTCTCCAGATTTGTTAACATAGTTTGGTTAGAACCTTTACTGATTCTTCTTTAGTTGCTTGCCATATTATTTTAAATAAAAGTCTTTCAGAGCCTTTTCTCTGAAGCGTCTTTCAGAGGCTCCTTTCAGCCTCTGAAATCTTCGTTTGTGAAGCTGTGTGGGGCTACATTTGGAGTATAAGATGCACCCAGATTTTCACCCTCTTTTTTTGGGGAAAAAGGTGCATCTTATACTCCGAAAAATACAGTATGTATTCATGGTTCCCCTCAAAATGTCCTAAGCATAATAGCATTTTGTAAGATCTACAATATGGGAGTAATTCATGGGATTTTTTCCTCAAATTCTTTTATAAGAAATCAACTCAATTCTCCATGTAGGATAGCTATTCCTCTGCAGCTTACTACTTAAGAAAGGAAGAACTTAAGTTTTCTCTTCTTACTCAACTCCATCATTCTTACCACATCATGTAGCCATCCATCACCTTTAGGTATAAATCTTCTTAATAAAAAGACAATTCATCCTCAACAGTTGGGCTTCAGGCCCGGGTACAGCACAGAGACAGCATTGGTCGCATTGGTTGATGATCTCTGGAGGGCTCAGGACAGGGGTTGCTCCTCTGTCCTGGTCCTACTAGACCTCTCAGTGGCTTTTGATACCATCGATCATGATATCATGCTGCACCGGTTGGAAGGGTTGGGGGTGGGGGGCACTGTTCTACAGTGGTTCTCCTCCTTTCTCTCTGACCGGTCGCAGTCTGTGTTGACGGGGGCAGAGGTCGACCCCGAGGCCCCTTATATGTGGGGTGCCACAAGGATCGGTCCTCTCGCCCCTTCTATTCAACATTTATGTGAAGCCGCTGGGTGAGATAATCCGGGCTGGGTGAAGTACCATCAGTACACTGATGACACCCAGCTGTACATCTCCACCCCAGACCACCCCAATGATGCCCTCGAGGTGATGTCCCGGTGCCTGGAGGCCGTACGGATCTGGATGGGGAGGAACAAACTCAGACTCAACCCATCCAAGACCGAGTGGCTGTGGTTTCCGTTGTCCGGATATAGTCAGTTGGCGCCATCTCTGACTATTGGGGGCGAGTCGTTGGCCCCCACAGATGGGGTTCGCAACTTGGGCATCCTCCTGGACTCGCGGCTGTCTTTAGAAGAGCATATGACGTCCGTGGCCAGGAGGACTTTTTATCAGGTTCGCCTGATTCGCCAGTTGCGTCCCTTTCTGGATCGGGACTCGTTACGCACAGTCACTCACGCCCTTGTCACCTCATGCCTGGATTATTGTAATGCTCTCTACATGGGACTCCCCTTGAGAACCACCCGGAGGCTCCAACTGGTCCAGAATGCGGCTGCGCGGGTGGTGATGGGAGCAATGTGGCGCTCTCATGTAACCCCCCTCCTGCGTGAGCTGCACTGGCTCCCGGTGGTCTTCCGGGTGCGCTTCAAGGTTTTGGTTACTATCTTTAGAGCGCTCCATGGCTCAGGACCAGGGTACTTACGAGACCGCCTCCTGCCACCAATAGCCTCTCACCGACCAGTTTGCTCCCATAGAGAGGGACTCCTCAGGATGCCGTTGGCCAAACAATGTCGACTGACGGCCCCCAGGGGGAGAGCCTTTTCTGTGGGGGCACCTACCATCTGGAACGGGCTTCCCCCGGAGTTACGAAACATCCAAGACTTACGCATATTCCGCCGTGCCCTGAAAACATTTCTATTCCAACAAGCTGGTCTGGCCTAACTCTCCCTTTTTAATTGGCTTTTAAACTGGCTTTTAAATCGGGTTTTAGACCTCTTTAGATAAATTTGGATGTTTTAATCTTTGAGCCTAAATTACTTAATCTGTTTTTTAATAGTTTTTAACTTCTATATGTATTTGTATTTATTATGGCTGTTCACCGCCCTGAGTCCTTCGGGAGTAGGGCGGTATACAAATATGAAAAATAAATAAATAAATAAATAAACAGTTTCCTAAACTTCCTAATTAAAATAGAGTTGGAATGGACCTTTGAGCTCTTCTAGTCCAACCCCCTGCTTAGGCAGGACACCCTACAGACAAATGGTTATCCAACATCTTAAAAACTTCCAGTGTTGGAACATTCACAACTTCTGGAGGCAAGTTGTTCCACTGATTAATTGTTCTAACTATCAGGAAATTTCTCCTTAGTTCTAAGTTGCTTCTCTCCTTGATTTCCACCCATTGCTTCTTGTCCTACCCTCAGGTGCTTTGGAGAATAGCTTGACTCCCTCTTCTTTGTGGCAGCCCCCACAGATATTGGAACACTGCTATCATGTCACCCCTAGTCCTTCTTTTCATTAAACTAGACATACCCAATTTCAGCAACCATTCTTTATACATTTTAGCCTATAAAGCTAATTCTGACTCCGAGAACTCATACAAGATGCAAAATTTAGAAAGGGGGGGATTCTGTACAATTCTTTTTCCCATTTAATTGTTTTAATGTTTTTCAAGTGCAGTGTAAAACAGGGTTTTTTAATTGATCTAATAAATTAGATTCATAAGTATGCTAATTAGTATCCTTTAATTTCTCTGTTTAGTTTTAAATGTTTCCCTTTGTACATGAAAGAACCATAATCACATAATTCAGTATTAAGTAATAATACTAGTATTTTCTCAACTTTTGGTCATATCAAAGAATTTTAAAGGTTCATTCTCTGTATATTTCAAACAGAATTTTGTACAACTGTATAAATTCCTTGTCATGAATTTCTCTTTTCACTTATTTTTCCATTCAGCTGAACCACCTTATGAGAAGGATCTCATTCAACAATAGTGCAGGGGGGGAAGTTTCCTTCAACCAAAATGGAGAGTTAGAGACTGGATTTAATATTATAAACTGGATCACTTTTCCAAACCAATCTTTCCAGAGGGTCAAAGTTGGAAGGCTAGACCCCAGGAATCCCCAGAAAGAAATGTTCTCCTCTTCTGAGAAATCTATTGTGTGGCCAAGCATATTTAACCAGGTAAGGTCTAAACAAATTCCAAATGATAGTAGATAATCATTCCACTGGGGAAACCTCTCATCTTAACCATTACAGAAAATAAAATTCCCTTTTTACAAATATGAAATCATCGGCTATCTTCTTCCTCCTTTTTTGAAAACCACTAAACATTAGGCAGACCATCCATAACACTAGAAAACATAATGTTAAAAATTTAAAAGTCCAATTTTCTGAAGTAGTTAAAGTGCTGACTTAGAAACTGGGTGACAGTGAATTCTAGTCCTCCCTTATGCATGAAAGTTATCTTAATGACTTTGAACCAGTCAATCTATCTAAGCACAACCCACCTCATGGTGTGAGACAGTGAGAACTGGATACGGAACCACTGACTGGTTCAAAATTGGGAAAGGAGTCCGGCAAGGCTGTATACCGTTGTTCTGCCTATTTAACTTATATGCAGAGCACATCATGAGAAAGGCGGGGCTAGATGAATCAAAAGCTGGAATTAAGGTTGCCGGGAGAAATATCAACAACCTCAGATATGCAGATGATACCACTTTAATGGCAGAAAGTGAAGAAGAACTAAAGAGCCTCTTGATGCAGGTGAAGAAGGAGAGTGCAAAAGTTGGCTTGAAACTCAGTGTTAAGAAAACTAAGATCATGGCATCCAGCCCTCTCAATTCCTGGCAAATAGATGGGGAAGAAATGGAGGTAATGACAGATTTTATTTTCCGGAGCTCCAAGATCACCGCAGATGGGGATTGTAGCCAAGAAATTAAAAGATGCTTGCTCCTGTGGAGGAAAGCTATGGCAAATCTAGACAGCATAGTAAAAAGCAGAGACATTACCCTGCCAACAAAAGTGCGTATGGTCAAGGCTATGGTTTTCCCAGTTGCAATGTATAGCTGTGAAAGTTGGACCATAAAATAGGAAAAGAATTGACGCCTTTGAACTATGGTGCTGGAGAAGACTCCTGCGAGTCCCATGGACTGCAAGGTGATCAAACCGGTCAGTCTTAGAGGAGATTTTATTTTATTTTATTTTATTTTATTGAATTTCTATACCGCCCTACTCCCGAAGGACTCAGGGCGGTGCACAGCCATAAAATAAAACACATAGATATACAAAATTTAAAATCAAATAAAATGAATTAAATAAATTTGGCTGAATTAGTACCCATAATTTAAGATACCCATTTTTTAAAATACATTAAGAATTTAAAAATTTAAAATTTACACTTAAAGGGAGAAGATTTAGGTGAGGCCAGATTGATGAAATAAAAACGTCTTCAACTCGCGGCGGAAGGTGCGCAGATCCGGAATCCTCCGTATCTCTGGGTGGAGCTCATTCCAGATCGTCGGTGCCCCCACAGAGAAGGCTCTCCCCCTAGGGGCCGACAGCCGACATTGTTTGGCCGACGGCACCTGGAGGAGCCCCTCTCTGTGGGAGCGTACTGGTCGGTGGGAGGCTGTTAATGGTAGTAGGCGGTCCCGTAAGTAACCAGGTCCTAAGCCATGGAGCGCTTTAAAGGTGGTAACCAGAACCTTGAAGCGCACCCGGAAGACCACCGGGAGCCAGTGCAGCTCGCGCAGGAGAGGTGTTACATGGGAGCTCCATGTTGCTCCCATAACCACCCGCGCGGCCGCACTCTGCGCCAGTTGGAGCCTCCGGGTGCACCTCAAGGGGAGCCCCATGTAGAGAGCGTTACAATAGTCCAGACGAGAGGTGACGAGGGCATGAGTGACTGTGCGTAACGAGTCCCGATCTAGAAAGGGACGCAACTGGCGAATCAGGCGAACCTGATGAAAAATCCTCCCGGTCAGGGCCGTCAAGTGCTCTTCTAAAGACAGCCGTGAGTCCAGGAGGACGCCCAAGTTACGAGCCCTTTCCGCTGGGGCCAATGATTCGCCCCCAATAGCCAGCGATGGCGCCAGCTGACTATATCGGGACGTCGGAAACCACAGCCACTCGGTCTTGGATGGGTTGAGCCTGAGCCCGTTTCTCCCCATCCAGATCCGTACGGCCTCCAGGCACTGGGACATCACTTCAAGGGCATCGTTGGGGTGGTCCGGGGTGGAGATGTACAGCTGGGTGTCGTCAGCGTACAGATGGTACTTCACCCCGAAACCACGGATGATCTCGCCCAGCGGCTTTACATAAATGTTGAACAGAAGGGGCGAGAGAACCGATCCCTGCGGCACCCCACATATAAGGGGCCTCGGGGTCGATCTCTGCCCCCCTGTCAACACAGACTGCGACCGGTCAGAGAGAAAGGAGGAGAACCACCATAACACGGTGCCTCCCACCCCCAACCCTTCCAGCCGGTGCAGCATGATACCATGGTCGATGGTATCAAAAGCCGCTGAGAGGTCTAACAGGACCAGGACAGAGGAACAGCCCCTGTCCCAAGCCCTCCAGAGATCATCAACCAATGCGACCAATGCCGTTTCCGTGCTGTACCCGGGCCTGAAGCCCGACTGGAACGGATCTAGATACGAGATCAACCCTGACTGCTTTTTAGAAGGCCAGATCTGAAGATGAAAATCAGATACTTTGGCCACCTAATGAGAAGGAAGGACTCACTGGAGAAGAGCCTAATGCTGTGAAAGATTGAGGGCAAAAGAAAAAAGGGATGACAGAGAATGAGGTGGCTGAATGAGAAGTCACTGAAGCAGTTGGTGTGAACTTAAATGGACTCTGTGGGATGGTAGAGGATAGGAAGGCCTGGAGGAACATTGTCCATGAGGTCGCAATGGGTCAGACACAACTTCACAAGTAATAACAACAACAACAACACCTCATAGTGCTGCTATTGAAAAAAATAGGAAGTAGGAGCACTATATATGCCACCTTGAGTTATAAAATAATCAACATATAATCTAATAATAAATGTTTGGTAAATATTGAGGTACAATATTGTCAAAAACATTTTCTTATTTCATTTATGAACAGACCCAGCCACTTTCACAGTGCAATAACAAATGCCCTTTGGGCTACAGTAAGAGCAAGTTAGAAGGGAAGCCATTTTGCTGCTATGATTGCCTTCAATGTCCAGAAGGGAAGTTTGCAAACCAACAAGGTAAGAATTGTACTTATGACTGATCTAATTTTGATTTAATGATCCGTGTCCCTAATCATGATGGACATCAATGTCTACTTTCACTCTCTTTTTAACTTTCACATTTGCATATCCATTTCCTCAATTTCTGTTTGTTTGAATTATTTCTTTTAAACTCCAAGGACATATTTTGTAGACATATTTAATTAAAGGACATCTGACTTTGAGAGAGGATGTGCACTGAAATGTTCATGAAACTTCAAAGGATAACTTTTTTTTTCAAATGATATATAGGTAGGTCCAGGAAAAATGTTTAGGATTAGTAATCATTGACCAATGTTTTAGACAAATCTAAAATTATGAAAACCCAAGGAAATTAAGAACCGAAGGAAAAGGTAAAATTGATACATAATGTAGAAAAAAAGGAGTGCTGTGATGAAAAAGAAATTTAATTCCTTATAAATACAATCTCCTGTCAGACCTGGAAGCCATCTTTTATGTTTGGGCCTTCAGGCCTGCCACACCTTCTTCAGTGGAAAAATGGGAGGGGGGCTTGCATAGAGTATAGATGATACATAATCAAAATAACATTCCTTTCTCAGAGAGTCAAGGACGCATTGTCCTGGCATCTGGAGTTGGATGACTGGGGAGTGTTTTCAGTTTGGACGGTGGATGATTGGACCATGTGTTGGACATGTGGGTGTTGGATAGGGATTGTACTTTCACTTGAGTGGGGAAAACCTGGAACCTTTCAGATTCGGGTTTTCCCAGATGTGCCAATATGACATCTCCAATAAATTGTAGCTTTGAGGAAATCCAGGCCTCGGAGTTCTATTCGTTGGGGGTGTTACTTGGAACCCTGACATTAACCCGTATCTGACATCCTCTCTATCTTCTTTTGTACAACAGTGAGCCATTTTTGATCACAGAGAGTTAGAAATATAGTTAAGAAGTACTGAATAAATTTGGTTACTTTTCAGTTTTGAACTAGCAAGCTGTATTCTAGGCATTACACTGTATGTTTCATCTTACTTATTTTCAAAACAATGTTTGGACTAACTGATTTCTAATCTTCTACTTTGTTTTCTAGACATGGATGAATGTTTTCAATGTCCAGATGATGAGTACCCTAATAAGAAGCAGGATTTGTGCCTTCCCAAAGTTATAACATTCTTGAAGTATGAAGAATCTTTAGGGATGGTTTTAGCCAGTTCTGCTCTTTTCTTTTCTTTGGTCACAGTTGCAGTCTTTTGGATCTTTATTAAGCATCAGGACACTGCCATTGTCAAAGCCAACAACCAAAATATCACATATGTTCTCCTTGTTTCTCTTCTGTTGTCTTTTCTTTGTACTGCATTATTTCTTGGGAAACCTAACAACGTGACATGTCTCCTTCGTCAAACTGCCTTTGGCATTATCTATTCAGTCGCCATTTCTTGTGTTTTGGCCAAAACCACCATTGTGGTTCTGGCCTTTATGGCCACCAAACCAGGGTCCAAGATGACCAAATGGGTGGGGAGAAAACTAGCTATGTCTATAGTATTTTGCTGCTCCTTTATTCAAAGTAATATTTGTATTCTATGGCTGATAATCACTCCTCCATTCCCAGACGTTGACAAAAATTCCATGTCAGAAGAAATAATCTTAGAATGTAATGAAGGATCAGTCTTCATGTTTTATGGTGTCTTGGGCTTTATGGGTTTCCTTGCCATTATCAGCTTCATGGTAGCTTTCCTAGCTAGGAAGTTGCCTGATACTTTCAATGAAGCCAAGTTTATCACCTTCAGCATGTTGGTCTTCTGCAGTGTCTGGTTGTCCTTTATTCCAACGTACCTGAGCACAAAAGGGAAATATATGGTTGCTGTTGAGATCTTCTCCATTATAGCCTCTAGTGGGGGGTTATTAATTTGTATTTTTTCTCCCAAATGCTATATTATCATTCTAAGGCCTGATCTGAACAACAAAGAACTTTTTAAAAATAAGACAAAATTAATATAAATTGGATGTAATAATATAATTAATATAAATTGCGAGATCATCCGTGGTTTCGGGGTGAAGTACCACCAGTACGCTGATGACACTCAGCTGTACATCTCCACCCCGGACCACCCCAACAATGCCCTTGAAGTGATGTCCCGGTGCCTGGAGGCTGTGCGGATCTGGATGGGGAGAAACAGGCTCAGGCTCAACCCATCCAAGACTGAGTGGCTGTGGTTTCCGAGTCCCTATATAGTCAGTTGGTGCCATCACTGACTATTGGGGTGAATCACTGGCCCCCATGGAGAGGGCTTGTGACTTGGGTGTCCTCCTGGATTCACGGCTGTCTTTAGAAGAGCATTTGATGGCCGTGACTGGGAGGATTTTTCATCAGGTCCGCCTGATTTGCCAGTTGCGTCCCTTTCTAGATCGGGACTCTTTACGCACAGTCACTCATGCCCTCATCACCTCCCGCCTGGACTATTGCAACGCTCTCTACATGGGACTCCCGTTGAGGAGCACTCGGAGGCTCCAACTGCCGCAGAGTGCGGCCGCGCAGGTGGTTATGAAAGTGACGTGGCGTTCCCATGTAACACCTCTCCTGCATGAGCTGCACTGGCTCCCGGTGGTCTTCCGGATGCGCTTCAAGGTTTTGGTTATCATCTTTAGAGCGCTCCATGGCTTAGGACCTGGTTATTTACCGGACCCCCTGCTACCACCAATAGCCTCCCACTGACCGGTACGCTCTCATAGAGAGGGGCTCCTCCGGGTGCCGTCGGCCAAACAATGTTGACTGGCAGCCCCCAGGGGGAAAGCCTTCTCTGTGGGGGCACCTACTATCTGGAATGAGCTCCCCCCGGAGGTATGGAGGATCCCGGATCTGTGCACCTTCCATCGCGCTCTCAAGACTTTTTTATTCCATCAAGCCGGCCTGGCCTAAATCTTTCCCCTTTAAAATGTAAATTTTAATTTGTTTTTAAAATTATTTGGTGTTTTAAATTTGTCTCAGCCAAATTATTTAATTCAGTTTTATTCTGTTTTTAAATTTTGTATTTATGTGTTTTATTCTGTGGCTGTTCACCCCCCTGAGTCCTTTGGGAGTAGGGCGGTATACAAATCCAATAAATGAAATGAAATGAAATGGACTGAGAAAACAGAATCTTTCTAGGCCAAAATTCTATGTCCATGTATTTAATATAAGTCCTTAAGGATATACTGTACTTACTATTCAATATATACTTTTTTTAAAAACAACAACAACATTGCAGTTCATTTACAATTAATATATTTAATTGGAATCAGTTGGGCATAGTCTTGATTACTTTTACTATCCATGGATAAAACTTAAAATATAAATTGTATTTAATACTTTCTGTTCACTGAGATAAAAAGTATTGTCACTGAATTAGGTGATGGAGAAATAATTATCTCAACATTCAAAAGCTATATTGATACTTGAATGTTGATCTTTTTAGTTTTTTAAAGGATATTAAGAATAGCTCCTAGGGAAACCAAGAAGATCTTGAAATAATTGCTTGGATGTGTTTTAACCAAGTCTAATAATGTAACAAATGAAAAGGTGAAAGAGATTGCAGTAGAAACTATTGCCTTCCAGTATGTTAAACTTGTTTACTCATGTGTTAAAAGCTAGCAGTTTCAAATGTTGCACCTCCAGCAATAAAAAGGCCATCAAATAAATGAAGGGGGAAATGCACTTCAGAAAAAAAGTAGAAAAGCAGAAATCACTTTTCTGAGGAAAATGATATCTTTCAATTGGAAAAAAATCCATTATATTAGAGTACCTCATTTATGAAAATTTGGGCCACTGAACAATTTCTATGCTAATGAAAAATTAGGAACAGTGTAATTAATTTGCACTTCTCTGACAGCAGATCTGTGTTCCTTCAACAATAATTTGATTTCCAAATCAGTCTGTAATTATAAAACGTACCAACCCTCTAACCCACCATTGCTCATATTATGAAAAATTGTCAGATATGAACAGAACTTCACAGCAAAATTCAGTGAAATTGATTTCAAATGAAAGAAACTTGGCAGAGCAGAAGTGAAGTGTTTTGGGAGTGGATAACAGCTACAACACCCATGTCTTGGAGTTCCAACAGGAAAATATTTATTTATTTATCAAGAAAATTAACATGACCACCCAACTCACTCTCAGTGACTCCAGGCAGATTACAAAAATAAAACTCCAATACAAAACCAACTACCTTCAGCCCCTACTGGAGACAATCATCAGACCATCCACTTGATGGGATCCATATCACCCTGAGATCCCTAGGCCCAATGGCAGATCCATGTCTTCAGGGCCTTGAAAAAGAGTGTCAAAGTGGGTGGGGGGCCAATCTTATCTTTGTAGAGACAACATTCCACAGGGAGGGAGCCACTACAGATAAGGCCCTTCTTCTTGATCCCACAAATTGGATTTCCTTAGGAGAGAGTACCATATCATTCCCTGTCTCCCCACCCTGGTGGATCATGTAGATATG
Source organism: Pantherophis guttatus (assembly GCF_059756535.1). Lineage (NCBI taxonomy): Eukaryota > Metazoa > Chordata > Lepidosauria > Squamata > Colubridae > Pantherophis > Pantherophis guttatus. Next base: position 17,974,481 of record NC_142066.1, read on the forward strand.
ACTTTGAAAAGATATTGCTTCAAAAAACATGATTCCAAGCCATATGGTTGAGGGCTTTGAGGGTGATAACCAGTACCTTGAATTGGACCCCAAACCAGATCAGCAGCCAATGCAGCTCCTTCAGGAGAGGTGACACATGTGAAATCTAAGCTTCAACAAAACCATGCAGGCCATTTTATTTTGAACCAATTGAAACTTCTGGATACATTCTAAAGGCAATCCCATGTATAGATCATTGCGATAGTTAAGACAGCATGTGTCTAAGGCATGGGTAACTATGAGCAGGGATTGTTGGTCCAGAAAATGACATGACCAGTGCACAACCCACAATTGTGAAAAGGCACAACTGCTTCCTGTTCCTTGAGCAGCAATTATGAGTGGAGGAGGACCTCCAGATTATGCATTGGATCTGTCTGGGGGTAGTGCCACCCCACCAAAACCAGAGATGACAATTCTCCATGGACCAAAGAACTCCTAATTCAGAGCCATGCTGTCTTGCCAGGGTTCATTATCAGTCTATTGTTCCCAATCTAAACCCTAACAGCCTCTAGACTCTATGAGAGGAAGATCACAGCATCTTCAGCATTAATTGAATATGGATTGAGATATACAGCTGGGTGTCATCAGTATACTGATAATATCTCAACCTCTGATCTTCATCCTGCTTTGCATTATAGTCATTACAGTCCTTACACTGTATCATGTCTTCCTCCTCCTCCTCCCCTCCTCCTCCTCCTCCTCCTCCTCCTCCTCCTCCTCCTCCTCCTCCTCCTCCTCCTCCTCCTCCTCCTCCTCCTCCTCCTCCTCTTCTTCTTCTTCTTCTTCTTCTTCTTCTTCTTCTTCTTCTTCTTCTTCTTCTTCTTCTTCTTCTTCTTCTCCTTCTCCTCCTCCTTCTCCTTCTCCTTCTCCTTCTTCTTCTTCCTAAGTCTTCTGGTTTACTTAAAATATTTCAGAAGGCTTTAGCTGGTTTATGTGCTATGATAATATCATGTAGTTATAATTAATCTGTTGGTTGTTTCTGAGATATTTTTTTTATGTATGACAGTGTTATACTTTTCACAGGTTGTGTTGGTTATGTTATAGCACATAGCAATAGCACTTAGACTTATATACCACTTCACAGTGCTTTACAGCCCTCTTTATGTGGTTTACAGAGTCAGCATATTGCTCCCAACAATCTGGATCCTCATTTTACTGACCTCGGAAGGATGGAAGGCTGAGTCAACCTTGAGTCTGGTGAGATTCAATCTGCCAAACTGCTGATCTGAATAATTTTCTTCCAGAATTCTTCTTTATACAAACACATATAAGTTTTTTTTTTTTTAAAACAAACAAACACATAATACATCAATCCTTCCATGTGTCTTCTTGGTGTTTCTTCCATGACTTCTTCATCTTTTTATTACTCCTCCTATCTTCATTTCTCCTTGATAGTTTCCATTTCTCTGTTGCAATATTTTCCCCAAATTACAATACATTTAATATAACATTCTCCTTATTTAATTATCACAATCTTTATCTATATCTGTTTTTTAACCAATCATAAAATTTCCCCCATATCTTATAATAGTCCATATCCTCTCTCTCTTTAATCATCAAAGTTAATCTGTTCATTTCTGCACAATCTAAGATTTTTTTTAATTACTTCTCCTTCCAAAGGGATTTTCTCTGCTTTCCATTTTTGTGCTTCCAGAACTCTTCTTGCGGAGGTTGGATTGTTACTTTAGTAGTGGACCTCTTGGTTATTGTGGATAGTTTTTCAATATTTCTGCTCCTAATTTCCTGCTTCTTCCTCTGCTAGTGCTTTCCTATCCAGGAAAGGTAGTGTGTTGTTTTCTTCTTCCCTTATGAATTATATTCCTTTAAAGATGTTGATTGTTACATATGCTTTTTCTACTTGATCCTCTAAAAAAAAATCTTTTGACATGTACAGTCCTTTTATCATAATTTGGTCAACTCGGATATATAGTATTATCTAATATCCTGCATATCAGTGCATTTTTTTTCTTTCTTTCTGGAACAAAAATAGCAAAAATCTCTTTTCCTATTCAAATACTGGTAAATTCTTCCTTCCTTCCTTCCTTCCTTCCTTCCTTCCTTCCTTCCTTCCTTCCTTCCTTCCCTCCCTCCCTCTCTCTTTCCTTCCTTCCTCCTTCCTTCCTTCCTTTCTTTCTTTTGTTCCTTCCTTCCTTCCTTTCTTTTTTCTTCCCTCTCTCCCTCCCTCCCTCCTTCCTTCCTTTCCTCCCTCCCTCCCTCTTTCTTCTTCCTTCCTTCCTTCCTTCCTTTCTTTCTTTCTTTCTTCCTTCCTTCCTTCCTTCCTTCCTTCCTTCCTTCCTTTCTTTCTTTCTTTCTTTCTTTCTTTCTTTCTTTCTTTCTCTCTCTAATTTAGTTAGTTATTAAATTTCTACACTCACGTGAGTAACTTTGGGCAGTATACAAGTTCTAGTTCTTCCTTAAGTTCTCATTAAGAAATCTTTCTTTTGCTCTCCGTATGTATAAGCATGCAATTTAAAAAGTTACGTGGCCTAGATTTTTTTTTAAAAAAAAATGAATACCATTTAAACAATTTGATATGTTTCTGTACTCTTGATTGTCACACAGTGTTGTGAAAAATATGTTTTTCTACTCAAAGACCTCTTTACTAAGACCTTTGATGTTGGTAATTTCTCCACTGCAATTATCACCTCCTTCTCCCAGGAGAGCTCCTTTAGCTGGCAGTACAAGGGACAAGTACAAACCCTTTAGCTGGCAGTACAGTACAAGTACAAATTCACTTTTTTATATATTTCTGTGCTATACTGACTGGTCTTCAGGAATGGGTTCATAAGTTATTTTTCCTGCCCTCTGAAAACTACACTACTGGCCAAGAAGCTGTTGCAATCAAGCCATGCTATCTAAAGAAGGACGATGTCACGACAGGTGAATTGGGTTTCAGAAAAAAAAAATGTTTTCACTCAAGATGGTGGTATTTGTAGCCTTTCTTTTAATGTTTTTGCCCCGAGCAGTTTGCATGATTTCCAGTGCTAAATGCAGCATCAGTGACCCTCTACCTTTTCTTCACAAGGAATATCAGTCAGGAGATCTTATCGTTGTGGACATTCTCTCTCAGATCTACATCTTTTATGCAATGATCAACTTCACAGAACGTCCCTCCAAGAAAATCTTTGAAGACATTGTGTAAGGTCTTTAAACTAAGAAGCCATAAACATTTGATTACTTCACACTTTTGGCCATAATTAAATAATTGCATAAATAGAAATGTGCATTTGAGAAGGAGGCAGGGAATGATCACAAACACAAAAGAAATGCTTAGCCGATATGTGAGAAAAATAAGAGATTCTCAACCTAGAATATTATTGTTGTCTGATTATGTATGGCAAAAAATATAAACACAGGAAATTAAAATGGTCTTCTATGGTGCACTATTTCTCTTCCCTTAAAAAAGGGAATAGACAAAAATGTACAGTGGCATAAATCTAACTTTCCATCAAAAGAAACTTTAATAGGCATAACCCTGTATATACCATTATCTTAAAAGTGGATCCTTCACTAGTGTCAATGTTGCATATTTTCATGTTTGCATTTGGGATATTGAATAGGGTAGAGTTGATGAAAGACTCCTAAACTTTGCATGCATTTTATATTAAACTCATTCCTCCATACTCTTCAATGCCATTTTTTAAAGACCATCTATGAGGAACTTACTCCAGTGTGCAGAGAAAAATATTAGTGTCCTCGTGAAAGCATTACACTGGAAAAAAATTGGTTGCAAAATCAAGTTTACATGACTAATCTTAAATTATTTCTTGAAAGACCTTGAGTATTAGACTTCTGGATCTAGAAAAATAATAATGACTTTTAGCAATATTTTGTCATATCCGTGTATGTGAAATATTCCATTAAACTCAATTATATGATGTATCAAAGTTTGAAGTGAATTGGTTGTGATATAGTGTATAATTTTCATTTCAGGTTTATGACTCCACTCTACCAACACATCCTAGCCTTAGAGTTTGCAATCAAGGAGATCAATGAGAATCCCCATATTTTACCCAATTATACCCTAGGCTTCCATATCTATAACTCGTATTTCTCTCCAGGTTGGACTTTCCGTGCCTCATTGGAACTCTTTTCTACACAAATCAGATTTATCCCTAACTACAATTGTGAAATTCAAAACAGACCAACAGCAGTCATTGGAGGCCCAACTTCTGAAGTGTCTCTGCATATGGCTACAATTTTGTCATTGTACAAGATGCCACAGGTACTGTAAAATGTTTATGAAGTAGGTGACACAGGAATGAAAAATATTATGATTGGCATAAAGGCTTTTGGAAACTGTAAAATATTTGTCCTGCAGCATTTTGAAGTATGCTGAAGGGACACGGTGGTTCAGTGGCTAAGATGCTGAGCTTGTCGATCGAAAGGTTGGCAGTTCAGCGGTTCGAATCCCTAGTGCCATGTAATGGGGTGAGCTCCTGTTACTTCTCCCAGCTTCTGCCAACCTAGCAGTCTGAAAGCACATAAAAAATGCAAGTAGAAAAATAGGGACCACCTTTGGTGGGAAGGTAACAGTGTTCTGTGCACCTTTGGCATTTAGTCATGCTGGCCACTTGACCACGGAGATGTCTTCGGACAGCGCTGGCTCTTCGATTTTGAAATGGAGAGGAACACTGCCACCTAGAGTCGGGAACCACTAGTGCATATGTGCGAGGGGAATCTTTACCTTTACCTTATGTTGAAGTAACAGAGTAGAAGATTAATGATTTGATCTGACCCTTTTATTTTGGTTTATGGTCTTATACAAACTTAAAAAGAGATGCCAAATAGATGGACAGAATCCTTTTTGTTATTATTATGGTTCATTACACAGTCAGCCAAATGTTCAGACTGGGTTTGGCATTTTTGTTTACCTATCAATTTTTTTCTAAGGAGGAGGATGATGATGATGATGATGATGATGATGATGATGATGATGATGATGATGATGATGATTTCACAGCACTGCATTTTTATCTGGACAGGATATATTTGAATTATTAACACTGAATGCTGGAACTGTTCTCAGACAGTGTTAAAAATAGAAATTGAGCTTTGGTGATAAATGAATCTCCCTACCCGCCCTCTCCCTCCCTCTTTTTCCATCCCTCCCTCTCTTTCTTTCTCTCCTCTTTTTATATGTGTATGTAAAAATAGATGCTGATATGCAATCCTGATTTTTTAAAATTATTTTGTATGAAAAAGTTTTTTTGCAAAGTAAAAGCAATATAAATTTAAAGATGAAAGATCAAGTAATACAAAAATGATAAGTAAACAGGAATGAAATGAGAGAAAAGAGACAACAATTTAAAAAAAAAAACCTTATATAAGTGGTTTTCAATCTTCCTTACAGCAGTTATAAATGTTGCATATATTTTGTCCTCTGTCTCACTAAGATGACATGAATATTCAATCATAGTCTGTCAAAGTAACTAGAACTGAAAATGACAATAAAGAAGATTCTGTCAAATACCTCATTTTGAGATAATGGCACAGTAAACCCCTGCAATAGGAATTATCTAATTATCTAAATTCTGCTTCATTAATATGGGAAGTCTTAATTCCATGAGATGTAAACTCATGCAAATGCTTGGAAAAGCTCATCAATCACTGGTAAGAAAGATCAGTTTTGCTAATGCAGCTGTTATCCCCTCTTTATGTGCTTTAAAATGACATATCTACTCATTCCATTTCTTCAAGACCTATTCATTCAGAGGATCATGGGGAAATACTGCATCTTTTTAGTCCATGAAGGCTTCCTCAATACGAACATGAAATATAACTGGATTCAAAATTTGAAATATCAATTGCAACTTAATTTTTAATTTGGAGCTACAGTGTTGAAAGATAGTGAAAGTCATTATCAACATTCTATCTGAATATATATATATATATATATATTTATTTCTTCATTATTTCTAGATCATATATGGGTTTGTTCCAGAAACAGATGTCAAAAATCAGAATGCTTTCTACCAACAGATTTTCCCAAATGCAGAACATCAGTACCTGGGTATAATCAAATTATTGCTTCATTTCAAATGGACATGGATTGGTGCATATACTGTAAATAATGAGAATGGGCAGAGGTTTGTGCAAAATGTAGTTCCCATGTTTGCCAAGAGAGGCATCTGCTTTGCCTTTATTGAAAAATTTCCCAAAAGTTCTTATTCCAATAGTCTGGTTGAATCGCTGGAAGAAGGAAGTAAAGTATATTATGAAGTTATGAGAAGCACTGTTAATGTTGTGGTTCTTCATGGTGAAACTGATCACATAATACTTCTACGAATACTTTCCAACAGGTTGAAAGATGAGAACGTACCGCTATGGAACAAAGATAAAGTCTGGATTATGACAGCCCAAATGGATTTCACATCAGTTCCCTTTATAAGAAATATTGACCTAGTCTTTCTCCATGGCGCTTTATCCTTTGCAATTCATTCAGAGAAGATTTTAGGATTCCAGAAATTTCTTCAGTCAAAAGACCCTACTTTGGAAAAAGAAGGTGGCCTTTTCAGGGTCTTCTGGAAAAATGCATTTGAATGTTCATTCCGCATCAACAGGGTTGAAGAGGAAGATGAGGTCCTCTGCAATGGACAGGAGAAACTGGAGACCCTTCCTACATCTGTGTTTGAAATGCAGATGACTGGCCACAGCTATAGCATCTATAACGCAGCCCATGTGGTGGCACATGCTTTGCATGACTTCCATTCATCTGTAAGAAAGTACAGAGCAGGTGACCAGGAAACCAAACTGAACTTTCTGAAGCAACCATTATGGAAGGTAATGTCCTAGCCTACACTAGGGTGAGTTCACCATATCTGTAGTGATAGTTGGTGGGAGCCCTGTTGTGAAAGTATGCTACATATAATTTTCTTTTTTAGAATTTAATCTTATATGGCTGTTCCTTCCATCGTTGTATCCGATAAGAATTTTAAAATATAATTTCAATATATTATTATCAGTGGTGGGATTCAACCAGTGTAACAACCGGTTCGCTGAGCGGGCGCCAAACACGTGTTCCGCACAGGCTCAGTGCATTTCAAAACAGCTCTAAAACTTACCTTCTACTGCAGCTCCGACGAGTAAAATATCTGAGGCATGGCAATTCGCTCTGCCGCACCTATCAGCTGGGCTTCAAACAAAGGAAATATAGGTCAGTATAGCACAGGGGTGGGCAGGTGGGCCCACCTGATCATTGGAGTGAACTAGCTCACTCTCAGCTGATCGTCAGAGCTATTGGTTCACCTGAACCAGTCCAAATAGGCTGAATCCCACCCCTGATTATCATGTTGCTTTTTCCACCTTTCAGTAGAATGAGAGGTATCATCAGCCAGGTCTCTACTGATGTTATCTCTGGTAAATTCAGACTCAAGTATTATGGAATTTGGAAGGGGACCAGGAACCCTATAGATTAGTCTTAAATCTCATAAGGGTTCATATGGTGCCATTTTTTTCATTCCATCATCTGAAAAGGAGAATTAAGTAGTATAAAGTTACAGAGTGGTCTAAAGTTAAATCTATGTATTCCTCACTGGGGGAAGAGTGGTTGTGCTTCTTTTTGTAAATACATGATCTCTCTCAAATCTCTTTCCCAGAGAAATGCAGACGGGGGGGGGAGAGAAGAAAGGCAGAGAGAGTGGGGGAAGAAGAAGAAATGCAGAGAGAGGTGGGGAAGAAGAAGAAGAAGAAGAAGAAGAAGAAGAAGAAGAAGAAGAAGAAGAAGAAGAAGAAGAAGAAGAAGAAGAAGAAGAAGAAGAAGAAGAAGAAGAAGAAATAATAATAATATAATTCACACAACATATCCTCCAGGCAAAGATATCAACTTCATACTAATTTAAAAAATGATTACGTGAAAACATCTCAGATACGACTCTCATCACACAGATTTTGTCCTTGGAAAAATCGTCTTGGTTACTTTAAAGACGTGGGAATAGACACATCTATTCTGTCCACACAAAAGTGAAAGATTATTTCTGAATTACAGGTTCATGAGGCAAAAAGAAACTCTTATGACTCCTTGATATTTTTTTTACTATTGTTTTTAAACTGTGGTCAGTTAATAGGCCCTTATTTTCTAGGGATTATTTTTAAATGGAAAAAGCAGGAATCACAAAGTAGTAATAGATAATGTGCTGTGAAGCAACAGAATAGAACTGTTCACTTTGCTGAGTAATCAGAACTGAGTTTCTTTTGAAAGGCTAATATGAAAATCTTATTTTTGTAATTAGAATTTTTTTTTTGTAATTAGAACTACCATTTTTGCAATTTCTATCACTTCACCATCATAGAATTGTTCTGTTTGATATCTTTATCCTGTTTAAAATAGATTGAAATTCATACATTTTATTATCTATTTTCTGTTGAGTGGTGTGGTGGCCTAGAGGTGGAGCTCTCTCCTCACATTCAGGATGCTGTAAATTCAATCCTAGGTAGAGGCAGATATTTCTCTCTCTGGGCATGATGAGAATATATCTGCTGCATATAACTCCGCATTGGTGACAGGAAGGGCATCCAGCCAGTAATCACTCAGCTCCATTCAATTGCCCAGTCTGCACCTTGCAAGGGATTATGGGGTCATTAAAATATGTTGATTATCTATTTTCTGTTATTTCTTTGTATTTCCTTTAAATGTTTTATTCCATATTTTGTTTTCTGGATGCATAATAATCATGATAATGGTCTATTGGGCAATGGTAAGTATTAATTAATGACACTATAATATCACCAACTGTCCTACATAAACCATTTGAAAAGTTTGTTATTTATACATTTCCAAGTATTCTTCATTCTGATAAATAATTTTTGACTTTTCTTCTTTTCCAATTTAGCTCAACCATTTTGTGAGAAGTGTCTCATTTAACAACAGTGCGGGGGGAAAAGTTTCTTTCAACCAAAATGGAGAGTTAGAAACTGGATTTGATATTATGAACTGGATCACCTTTTCAAATCTGTCTTTCCTGAGAATCAGAGTTGGGAAGACGGACCCTATTGGTTCCGAAGGGAAAATGCTAACCATTGATGATGCTATTGTATGGCCACATAACTTTCATCAGGTATCCTTGATTCATCTTTTGTTGCCTATGTTCAATCATCATTTCACTGTTTTGAAAACTATCTTGGAAGCCAGGTTGACATTCAGAAACAGAGTGCTACACTTGTCCCTGAATATTGGCATAGCTAATCATTTCCATTAGAGATCCAATGGGGGTATACTAGGATTAATAAATGTGTCAAGAGGGGTATTAGAGATATCAGGAAACAACATAGTTTTGTTGACTCAGATCTCAAAATGAAAGGTTTCCCTTCATTTAAAACATTTTAAATGAAGAAAGCCACATCAAAATGCAAAACGAAAGATGTGTCAATGAACAGTTGGCCAATCTGACTTCTTATGAAGTAATCTTTGGGTGAGGGAGATTAATATTTTGATCTATCTACCCTTTGAGACAAAAACACTCATCTCCCCTTTACAAGTCTTCATCAATATTTCTGTTTTTTCTTTCTTTTTCCTGCCTGTTGCTACTATTGCAAGCTCTGTCCTATTGAAACAAGTTTGCCAAATATTATATTGGAACTAACTCAGTGGTGGGATTCAGCTGGTTCTGTCCAGTTTGGGTGAACCGATAGCGCCAACTGTGGTAGGCCCCGCCCACCTGCCATGATGTAATGATGTCCTATCTAGCCACATTTTGTAGGCTGTGAGCACGCGCGGAAGGCCAAGCATGCGTGGAAGGTGGCGCTTGCGAGCGAAGCTAGTGCACTCACGCACCCACATGCTCACATTTGCGAACTGGTAGGGAAGGTAAGTGAATCCCACCTCTGAACTAACTGTCCAAAAAGGGATTTTCACAGAAAATACCAATGAAGGAAGAAAAAAAATTTCAGCCAGTTTGCACTGAATAGAAAAAGGAGTAACATCTCAAAGACATCAATGGAAATTAGAATTATTATTTTTAAAACCTATATGATTTTTATTAAAATATTCAGAATGAAAGATGAAATAATATAAAGCTAATATGTAAAGAAGTGACCTTATATTTTTACCACAGTTACATATATATATATATATATTTCCCCTCATGAAAATTATATTATTTTGCATTAAAGGTCTGAGTTTATTGTTGAGATTCACATAATAACAGAGTTGGAAGGGACCTTGGAGGTCTTCTAGTCCAACTCCCTGCCCAGGCAGGAAACCCTACACCACTTCAGATAAATGGTTATCCAACATCTTCTTAAAAATTTCCAGTGTTGGAGCATTCACAACTTCTAGAGGCAAGTTGTTCCACTGGTTAATTGTTCTAACTGTCAGGAAATTTCTCCTTAGTTCTAAGTTGCTTCTCTTCTTGATTAGTTTTCACCCATTGCTTCTTGATCTACCCTCAGGTGCTTTGGAGAATAGCTTGACTCCCTCTTCTTTGTGGCAGTCCCTGAGATATTGGAACACTGCTATCATGTCTCCCCTAGTCCTTCTTTTCATTAAACTAGACATACCCAGTTCCTGCAACTATTCTTCATGTGTTTTAGCCTCCAGTCACCTAATCATCTTTGTTGCTTTTCTCTGCACTCTTTCTAGAGTCGCAACATCTTTTTTACATTTTATTAAAATATTCAGAAATAAAAGATAAAATTTATTTATTTATTTTATTTATAATTTAATTTCTATACCGCCCTCCTCCTGAAGGACTCGGGGCGGTGTACAGTCAATTAAAACATAATATATATACATTGATTTAAAAACCAATTAAAAGTAATAAATAATTTTGGCTCAGAATTAAAACCTAATTAAAACACCCAATTTAAAATCATTCACAAAGATAGCCCAGCCTGGTGGAACAGTAGGGTTTTAAGAGTGCAGCAAAATACACGGAGATCAGAAATCTTACATATTTCCAGGGGCAGTTCATTCCAAAGGGCAGGAGCACCCACAGAGAAGGCCCTCCCCATGGGTGTCACCAGCTGACATAACTTGGCCGAAGGCACCCTGAGGAGACCCTCTTTGTGGGAGCGAATGGCCAGTGGGAGGCTACTGGAGGCAGAAGTCGGTCTTGGAGGTACCCAGGCCCTAAGCCATGGAGCGCTGTAAAGGTGGTAACCAACACCTTGAATCACACCCAGAAGACCACTGAGAGCAAGTGCAGCTCGCGCAGGAGAGGTGTTACATGGGAGCAACCAATTGTGCCCATAACTACCCGCGCGGCCACATTCTGGACCAGTTGGAGCCTCTGAGTGCTCTTCAAGGGGAGCCCCATATAGAGAGCATTACAGTAGTCCAGCCGGGAGGTGACAAGGGCATGACTGACCGTGCGCAAGGCGTCCCGATCCAGAAAGGGCTGCAACTGGCGGATCAGGCGACCCTAATAAAAAGCCCTCCTGGCCACGGCCATCATATGCTCTTCTAAAGACAGTCGTGCATCCAGGAGGACGCCCAGATTGCGAGCCCTCTCTGTGGAGGGCAGAGATTCACCCCCAATAGTCAGCAATGGTGCCAGCTGACTATATCGGGGCGCTGGAAGCCACAGACACTCGGTCTTGGAAGGGTTGAGTCTGAGCCTATTTATCCCCATCCAGACCCGCACAGCCTCCAGGCAGTGGGACATCACGTCAAGGGCATCGTTGGGGTGGTCTGGGGTGAAGATGTACAGCTGAGTGTCATCAGCATACTGATGGACTCTCACCCCAAAACCATGGATGATCTCACCCAGCAGCTTCACATAAATGTTGAACAGAAGGGGCAAGAGGACTGACCTTGTGGCACCCCCCAATCGAGGCGTCTCGAGGTCGACCTCTGCGAGCAGTCGGAGAGGGAGGAGGAGAACCACCATAGCACGGTGCCTCCTATTCCCACCCCCCTCAACTGCTGCAGCATGATACCATGGTCGATGGTATCAAAAGCTGCTGAGAGATCTAATAGGACCAGGACAGAGAAGCAACCCCTGTCCCGAGCCCTCCAGAGATCATCCACCAACGCGACCAATGCCGTTTCCATGCTGTACCCCTGCCTGAAGCCCAACTGGTACGGGTCTAAATATGTAGCTTCATCCAGGTACCGGGGAAGTTGCCGTGCCGCCACACTCTCAACAACCTTCGCCACAAAGCGAAGGTTGGAGACCGGACGATAATTAGCTAAAATAGCCGGGTCCAGGGATGGCTTCTTTCTTTCTTTCTTTTTTATATTGAAAAGTTTTTATTTTTTTATAAACAAACATACATACAATATATAATCAATCAATCAGTGTATCATCTGAATACATCTTTTTTCCTCTTACTCCTCCAATATTTATCATATCTTAATATTATCATTTCATTTGTTGTAACATTTTCCCCACATTTATTTTTATATTTTTACCTTTATCTATTCAACAATTTTATCCCAACCCAACCCTTCCCCCCCTCCCCACCCAGTCAGAGTCGAGCGACTTTATTATGCAGGAATTGTACAAAATCCTCAGCTCGACCCTACAAAGGATCTTCCTGCACTTCCCCCGAAGAAGGGAGTGGTAACCCTAAACAGAGCGGCTGGGCAATTCTCTGCAGATGCGATAAGAGCAGAAAAATAGTTAGATTTTGCCGCTTTTATCACCACCAGGTGATAGGTCTTGATATACACCCTCACCAGTGTTTGGTCAGAATCGGATTGACTAGTCCTCCAAATGCTCTCTAGGCGTCTTTTCCGATGCTTCAGCTCTCTCAGCTCCTCAGAGAACCATGGTGCTAATTGAGATCGGCATCGGGTCAGAGGCCGCAAAGGCATGATGCGGTCCAAGGCCCCGGCAGCCGCGCTATCCCAGGTGGCCACCAGGTCTTCTCTTGGCATTTAGTTATGCCGGCCACATGACCATGGAGATGTCTTCAGACAGTGCTGGCTCTTCGGCTTTGAAACGGAGATGAGAGTCAGGAACGACTAGCACATATGTGTGAGGGGAACGTTTACCTTTTTAATATATTGGTACCAGATACAAATTTCTCCAAAGCAAATCATTCTATTTTATCTTTTATGAGCAGGTCCAGCCACTTTCTCTGTGTAATGGGAAGTGCCATTTAGGTTACAGTAAGAGCAAGATAGAAGGGAAGGCATTTTGTTGCTATAATTGTCATAAATGTCCACAAGGCAAAATCTCCAACCAGGAGGGTAAGATATAATTTCTTTTCTTTTTTTTACTTAAAATATATTTAATTCAATCTGTGAGTAAAGAATGTGCCTGAAGAATGTTTAGAAAATTGTGCAAAAGATTAAGTAGTCGACATAGCAAATTGAACATGGATACAAACAAATAAATTGCCAAGATTTTTATTACAAGTAGTACATCAGTGGTGGGATTCTACCAGTTTGGACCGGTTCAGGCAAAACGTTAGCTCCGACTATCAGCCATGAGCGAACCAGTTTGCTCCGATTTTGAAGTGGGCCCGCCTGCCTGTCCCTGCATTATACTCACCTATATTTCCGTTTCCAAAGCCCAGCTGATCGGTGCGACAGAGTGGATTGTTGTGCCTCAGCTGTTTTTCTTGCTGGCAGCAATGAGGAAGGTAAGTTTTCTCCAAACTGTGCATGCACGCATAGCGCACGTCTGGTGTGCATGAGAGAGCAGTGAGAGAATGCACGCAAAGCATGCACTCAGCAAATCAGTTGTTAAACTGGTAGGATCCTATCCCTGTAGTACATCCCTGAACAAATACTTTTGCAATGCTGAAGTTATGGCAACTATACGAATGCATTTGATTTTCAGATATTAAAAGCTTTTTTTGAACATTGTATTATTGAATTCTGATTATTTTTATGTAATTTATAGAGTACTATTTTATTTTCTAGACTTGGATGACTGTTTTCAGTGTGCAGAAGATCAGTACCCCAGTGACAAGCAAGATATATGTCTCCCCAAAGTTATAACATTCTTGAAGTATGAAGAAACCTTGGGAACCATTTTCACCAGTTCAGCTCTTTTCTTTTCTTTGGTTACAGTTGGTGTCTTCTGGATCTTTATTAAGCATCAGGACACTCCCATTGTCAAAGCCAACAACAGGGATCTCACATACACTCTCCTTATGGTTCTTTTGTTATCATTTCTTTGTGTTTTTCTATTCATTGGGCAACCCAACAAAGTGACCTGTGTTTTTCGCCAAACTGCCTTTGGCATCATCTTCTCAGTGGCCATTTCTTGTATTTTGTCGAAAACCTTCATTGTGGTTCTAGCTTTCATAGCCACTAAACCAGGGTCCATGATGACCAAATGGATGGGGAAAAAATTAGCCATGTTCATAGTGTTAGGCTGCTCATTTATTCAAGAAATTATTTGTGCTGTATGGCTGACAAGCTCTCCCCCATTCCCAGATGCTGACATGAATTCAATGGAGCAAGAAATAATTCTGGTGTGTAACGAGGGCTCAAACTCCTTTTTCTACTGTGTCTTGGGCCTTTTGGGCTTCCTTGCTTTAGTTAGTTTCACGGTGGCTTTCCTAGCAAGGAAATTGCCCGATGCCTTTAATGAAGCCAAATTTATAACCTTCAGCATGTTGGTCTTCTGCAGTGTGTGGTTGTCCTTTGTTCCAACATATCTGAGCACAAAAGGAAAATATATGGTTGCTGTAGAGATCTTCTCCATTATAGCTTCTAGTGCTGGGTTACTGATTTGCATATTTTTTCCCAAATGTTATATCATAGTTTTGAGGCCTGATATGAACAACAAAGATCAGCTAAGAAGACAAAATAACAGAATTGCATAAAATAGCATAAAGAGAAGCAATAGGCTATGTTACCTTTGGGAAAGTAGAAATACTCAATGACATAATTTAATATCACTTATCAAGAGGTAATCTCTTAGGAATTCTCCAGAATTATTTTCTTATGAGTTATAAGAAAAAAATATATGGCAATTCTTGTACAATTACTTTAATTGTGTTCAATTGAATATAAACTTTAGAAAGCTTTTCAGATATTTTACTACTTTTTGAAATATATATATATATTGTTCTTTTATTCGTAGGATTATATGTGCAATACTTTTCTAGTCAGGGTTTTTCCTGCGTAAATCAAGATATTTGTATTGCCATAGTTGGGTGACATCTCAAATCACCACTTTCAGGCTTTATCAGACATAGGGATATGTCTGGGATAGATCTATGACTCCTCCCTTTACAGGGAGGAGTCATAAAATAAGGGTGTGGCTGGCTGAAGAGGCTTTATAAGGTCGAAATAGATCTATCCCAGAGGAACAAAAAGCACTCATCAACTTGAGGAAAGACAATAACATAATCATTCTCCCAGCAAACAAAGGCAATGCCACAGTGGTGATGAACACATCTGACTACCAAGCCAAACTATCCAACCTACTCCAAGACCCCGCTTACAAACCTCTAAACACAGACCCCACCACCTACCTGGAAAAAACCACCAAATCCAAAAGAAAAGCCTCTCCCATCAGTGAAGAGATCCAGCAAAGACTCATCCCAGAGAGAAATCATCCAGATGCCCCAAGCTCTATGGCCTCCCCAAGATACACAAAGAAAGAACACCACTCAGACCCATAGTCAGCTCCATAGGCTCACCTCTACAGAATCTTGCCAAATTTCTTGCCAAACAACTTTAGCCCTACGCAGAATCCATCAACTCATACGTACAAAACTCATTCCACTTCATAGAAACAATAAAGAAACAAAACTTACAACCCAGCGACCTACTTGTGAGCTTCGATGTCATGTCCCTCTTCACCCAAGTGCCTATTAAAGAAGCCTTGACAGCAATCCAAAACAAATACAACCCCCCTAAACACATCCTAGATCTGACCAACCACTGCCTAACCAACACATACTTCATCCACAATGGACAAAGATATAAACAGATACAAACAGATAGAAGGAGCACCTATGGGATCACCCCTCTCACCCGTCATCGCAAACCTGTACATGGAACATCAGTGATCAGTGCCTGGAATGCACTAGCTGACTGTGGTTACATCCCCAAACCCCCATAGCTTTAACTTTAAACTGTCTACCATGGACCTCACCCCATTCCTAAGAGATCTGTAAGGGGGTATGCATAAGCACACCAGCATGCCTACCATCCCTGTCCTACTGTTCCCATTTATTAGTAGTCATTTCTTATGTTTATACTTATACCTGTTTATACTTATATGTTTATATGTTATGTTTATACTTATACTTATTCTCTCATACATGCTTGACAAATAATAAGAAATAAGAAATAAAATAAAATAAAATAAAATGGGATGTCAAACAAAGAAATTAGCAATCTCCTTTGAACTAACATAAATCCATTTTGCTTTGAAAATCAACTCACTTTTTCCTCTCTTTGTACATAAGCAGAAAAGTTCTTTTTCTTTCTTAAATCCTCATCTCAGTAATTGCAGGCTTCTGGACCTCTTGCCATCCCACTGAAGAAGAACTGATGTTTACTGAGATCAAAAACATGTTTATTGTTCATGGTTTCCTAAAGCTTTAATTTCTATTGTCGACCTTTCCATTGTTATTAGCAATCCCCCATATCTCTGTTTCAACTTCATCTCCTAGTGGCAAAGGGATTGTTCTGCAGACCAGTGCAAGCAGAAATACTCTTAATGAGGCACAGCTTTGGGAAACATAAATTGGCTGACAGATTAAAACACATTTATTCACGATGATGATATTTTCAGCCTTGGTTTTAGTGCTTTTGCCTGAAATGATGAACATGATTCCCAGTGCTAAATGTAGGACTACCGATCCTTTGCCTTTTGTTCACAAGCAATATCGGTCAGGAGACTTCATTGTTCTGGACATTCTCTCTCAGATCTACATCTTCTATACAATGATAGACTTCAGAAAACATCCTTCTAAAGAACTCTTTGTGGACATTGTGTAAGGTTTTTTTTTTTTTTTACAAAAAGAAACAGAAATTTAATTTTAATTATGTTTAATTTGTTCTTTGATTAATGGCTCTTTTCTTCTCTTTATCTCTTGTTCTTTGACCTTCTCTTATATGATCTTCCTTCCTTCCTTGCTTCCTTCCTTCCCTCCTTCCTTCCTTCCTTCCTTCCTTCCTTCCTTCCTTCCTTCCTTCCTCCCTCTCTCCCTCCCTCCCTCCCTCCCTTCTCATGCATTACATTTTCAAGAAAAGAAATAGTACTGATGCAGCAAACATTTAAAGAATATAAAAAATATAGTAAGGGACAAGAGAGAAGCAATATTTATTATTATTTTTTATTTTTATTTATTTATTTTATTTTTATTTATTTTTATATGCCGCCCTTCTCCGGAGACTCAGGGCGGCTTACAATGCATTAAGCAATAGCCTTCATACTTTTCTATATATAAGCAACAGAAGAGTGTAGTAAAAAATGCTCAAATTGCAAATAACCAGTAGTTCTAAAATATCACAGGGTTAATATTTTCTAACAGAGGCAGTTTAGTGTAATGTTCAGGTTTGGAAAAGTTGAGACCAAGTTGTCTAGTTGCATATTAAACATGAAGACAGCTAGGTGCTCTTGATCCAATCCCTCTGTCTCAGTTCTAAGAAGCAAGCAATGGCAAGCCACTTCCAAAAACCTTGCCACAGATCTTTACATCATTTGCAAGTGGTCACTATCTCTAGGGAGATAATTTGCTTAACACATTTCTAATGTTTAATTTTGCTATAATTAAGGCCTTTTTCTTCTCTTCATTAGGAAAAATAAACGTAGTCGAATTTTTAAGACAAATACCTGGTTTATTTCAGCATAAAAAAAGAGCTGTGGTGGCACAGTGGTTAGAATAGACTACTGTAGGGTTAACTCACTGCTCACTCCAGGAGTTTGATTCTGAGTGGCTCAAGGTTGACTCAGCCTTCCATCCTTCTGAGGTCAGTAAAATGAGGACCCAGATTCTTGGGGGCAATATTCTGACTCTGTAAACTGCTTAGAGAGGGGGTGTAAAACACTATGAAGTGAAATATCAGTCTAAGTGCTATTGCTATCAAAGAAATGTCGGTGAACTCACATGGATAAATTTCCAATGCATTTACAATGAGAGACAGGGAGATAAACAGAAAAAGAAAGAGTAGAATAATAGAGTAAGGGTAGAATAAGATAATCTATCTCTATCTACAGTAACTATCTGTCTGTCTGTCTATCTATCTATCTATCTATCTATCTATCTATCTATCTATCTATGATCTATCTGATACAGATAGAGATACAGATAGAAATACAGGGAAACAGACAGACAGAGAGAACAAGATAGAGTGATAGACAGATAGGGATAGATAATTGTGAAGAACATTAGGCTGAATTGATATATATCATACATCACAGTTTCAGCAGAGTGTATTTTAACAAGATATATAATGCTTATTTTACCTTTATTTTACCTTTATTTTACCTATAATTATTATTTTACCTCTGCTTCATCATCAAACTGAACACATTACAATACCTTGCTTAAATACTCTTACAACCAGTCATTACCTAATTACAGCATGACTCAGCATTACAATGAATACCTTTAAAGTAACATAATACATTTACAGATTAAAGTAACAGTACACATATTTATTTATTTATTTATTTATTTGTTTAAATTTCTATACCGCCCTTCTCCAATATAGGACTCAGGGCGGTGAACAGCCAAAGTAAAAACAAGACATACAAAATCTAAAAACTGTTTAAAATAATTAAATATTCTGGCCGTAATTAAAAATTTCAATTTAAAATCAGTTTAAAATTTAACTCAAGCCAGCCCAGCTAGCTGAAATAAATGGGTTTTCAGGGCCCGACGAAAAATCCGGAGGTCTGTTATTGTACGTATCTCTGGGGGGAGGTTGTTCCAGAGGGTGGGCGCCGCCACAGAGAAGGCTCTCCCCCTGGGGGTCGCCAGCCGACATTGTCTGGTGGACGGCACCCTGAGGAGGCCCACTCTGTGTGAGCGTACTGGCCGGTGGGAGGCTATTGGTGGCAGAAGGCAGTCTCGTAAATACCCCGGCCCTGAGCCATGGAGCGCTTTAAAGGTGGTCACCAACACCTTGAAGCGCACCCGGAAGACCACCGGGAGCCAGTGCAGCTCGCGCAGGAGAGGTGTCACATGGGAGCGCCTCGTCGACCCCATAATCCCCCGCGTGGCTGCGTTCTGGACCAGCTGGAGCCTCCGGGTGCACCCCAGGGGGAGCCCCATGTAGAGAGCGTTGCAGTAGTCCAGGCGGGAAGTGACGAGTGCCTGAGTGACTGTGCGTAGGGAGTCCCGATCTAGAAAGGGGCGCAACTGGCGTATCAGGCGAACCTGACAAAAAGCCCCCCTGGCCACAGCCGCCAGATGATCTTCTAAAGACAGCCGTGCGTCCAGAAGAACGCCCAAGTTACGAGCCCTCTCCGTGGGGGCGAGTGATTCACCCCCAATAGCCAGCGATGGCATCAGCTGACTATATCGGGACGCCAGAAGCCACAGCCACTCGGTCTTGGAGGGGTTGAGTCGGAGCCTGTTTCTCCCCATCCAGGCCCACACGGCCTCCAGGCACTGGGACATCACTTCAAGGGCATCATTGGGGTGGCCTGGGGTGGAGATGTACAGCTGGGTGTCATTAGCGTACTGGTGGAACTCCACCCCGAAGCCACGGATGATCTCACCCAGTGGCTTTACATAAATGTTGAACAGAAGGGGCGAGAGGACCGACCCTTGTGGCACCCCACAAGCCAGGTGCCTCGGGGTCGACCGCTGCCCCCCTGTCAACACAGATTGCGACCGGTCAGAGAGGTAGGAGGAGAACCACCGCAAAACGGTGCCTCCCACCCCCAACCCCGCCAACCGGTGCAACATGATACCATGGTCGATGGTATCAAAAGCCACTGAGAGGTCTAACAGGACCAGGATAGAGGAGCAACCCCTATCCCGGGCCCTCCAGAGATCATCCACCAATGCGACCAATGCCGTTTCTGTGCTGTGCCCAGGCCAGAAGCCGGACTGGAGCGGGTCTAGATAGACAGCTTCATCCAGGTACCGGGGAAGCTGTTGCGCCACCACACTCTCAACAACCTTCGCAACGAAGCGAAGGTTGGAGACTGGACGATAGTTAGCCAAAACAGCCGGATCCAGAGAGGGCTTCTTGAGGAGGGGCCTCACAACCACTTCTTTCAAAGCGGCCGGCAGGACCCCCTCACTCAAAGAAGCGTTAACAATCTTCTGGAGCCAGCCTCATGTCACCTCCCGGGAAGCCAGTACCAACCAGGAGGGACATGGGTCCAATAAACATGTGGTCGCGTTCAGCCGTCCCAGGACCCTGTCCATGTCCTCGGGAGCCACAGGATCGAACTCCCCCCAGATAACACTCTCAAGACCTGTCTCAGTCATCCCGTCCGGACTTACCCAGTCAGAGGCCAGCCCATATTGCCTGGACAACTGTTAGGCTCAAACAGTGTGGTAGCGTGACAGCTCCCTCAGTACCTGGATGAATCAGCGTATCTGGATCCATTCCAGTCGGGCTTCAGGCCTGGGTACAGCACAGAAACGGCATTGGTCATATTGGTTGATGATCTCTGGAGGGCTCGGGACAGGGGTTGCTCCTCTGTCCTGGTCCTATTAGACCTCTCAGCGGCTTTTGATACCATCGACCATGGTATCATGCTGCACCGGTTAGAGGAGTTAAGGGTGGGGGGCACCGTGCTACGGTGGTTCTCCTCTTTTCTCTCCAACCGGTCACAGTCTGTATTGACAGGGGGACAGAGGTCGACCCTGAGTCCCCTTGTATGTGGGGTGTCAAAAGGGTCGGTCCTCTCGCCCCTTCTGTTCAACATTTATGTGAAGCCGCTGGGTGAGATCATCCATGGTTTTGGGGTGAAGTACCATCAGTACGCTGATGATACTCAGCTGTACATCTCCACCCCGGACCACCCCAATGATGCCCTTGAAGTGATGTCCCGGTGCCTGGAGGCTGTGCGGATCTGGATGGGGAGAAACAGACTCAGGCTCAACCCATCCAAGACCGAGTGGCTGGGATTTCTGATGTCGATATAGTCAGTTGGTGCCATCACTGACTATTGGGGGCGAGTCATTGGCTCCCAAGGAGAGGGTTCACAACTTGGGTGTCCTCCTGGACTCACGGCTGTCTTTAGAAGAGCACTTGACAGCTGTGGCCAGGAGGACTTTTTATCAGGTCCGCCTGATTCACCAGTTGCGTCCCTTTCTGGATTGGGACTCATTAAATATGGTCACTCATGCTCTCGTCACTTCCCACCTGGACTACTGCAATGCTACCCTTGAGGAGCACCCGGAGGCTCCAGCTGGTCCAGAATGCGGCCACACGGGTGGTTACGGGAGCGACATGGTGCTCCCATGTGATCCCCCTCCTGCACGAGCTGCACTGGCTCCCGGTGGTCTTCCGGGTGCACTTCAAGGTTCTGGTTACCACCTTTAGAGCACTCCATGGCATCAGACCGGGGTATCTATGAGACCGCCTTCTGCCACCAATAGCCTCTCACCGACCAGTACGCTCCCATATAGAGGGGCTTCTCAGGGTGCCTTCGACCAAACAGTGTCGACTGGCAGCCCCCAGGGGGAGAGCCTTCTCTGTGGGGGCACCTACCATCTGGAATGAGCTCCTCCCGGAGATACGGAGGATCCCGGATCTGCGCACTTTTTGTCATGCTCTCAAAACATTTTAATTCCAGCAGGCTGGCCTGGCCTAACTCTCCCTTTTAAATTTTTAAAATTGCTTTTAATCTTTCTCATAAATTGGGAGTTTTAAATTTGTTTTTGGGCCAAAACATTTAATAATTCGAACTGCTGAACCACAGAGCTTTCAATCAACAAGATATAGTACCCCCATTAATATTCTAGCCCATTGAAATGTCAAAAAGATAAGAATCAAGACCCTATGGCATAATCAAACTACTGGACAATTCACTCACAGTCTTCAGAACCCTACATTTTTTAAAAATGTAGCCCCAATCACAACATTTTTCTCTCATGAACAATTCTGTAGAGATTGTTTCACTGATATCACTGGAAATAATATACCTGTGGCATCTTGAACAGGGAAAGGATGTTAGACATGTTTAGATAGATGTCAGAGGCAGATCCTCCAATGACTGCTATTGGTCTGTTTTGAGTCTCACAGTTGTAGTTAGGTATGAATTTGTAAAGAAGAGTTCCAGTGAGGCATGGTATGTCCAACTTGGATCAAAATAGGTATTATAAATATGGAAGCCCAAGGTATGGTTTGGTAAAATAGAGGGATGTCTATTGATCTCCATGATGGCAAATTCTAAAGCCAGGATCTGTTGATACATTGGAGTCATGACTCTAAAATAAGCATTATATATCTTGTTAAAATACACTCTGCTGAAACTGTAATGTATGATATATATCAATTCAGCCTAATGTTCTTCACAATTATCTATACCTATCTGTCTATCACTCTATCTTTTTCTCTCTCTCTGTCTGTTTCTCTGTATTTCTATCTGTATCTCTATCTGTATTAGATAGATCATAGATAGATAGATAGATAGATAGATAGATAGATAGATAGACAGACAGACAGACAGACAGACAGATACTGTAGATAGAGATAGATTATCTATCTATCTATCTATCTATCTATCTATCTATCTATCTATCATCATCATCTTTCATGTATCTATCATCTAATGGACTATCACTGTATTGTCTATTTGCCCGCCTACAAATAATACTTTTAGTATGTCAATCAATTCATCCATCCAATAATGAAAGTATTTTGAAGACTAATATTATTACCTTTTGAAAACTACTATGAAAATATTTTCACTCCAATAACAACTTTACCCCCAAATTATATATAAAGAAATGTATTTTCCCTTCAAAAAATGGTATCTGAATGCATTTACTATTGGTCTCCAAATAAGCATAAATGTTTCTTTGAGAGAAAATATATATTCCCTTTCTTTAAAAATTCTCTACATTAGAGTATGAATATAAAAATAATTCAGAAGTAAAGGAACTATTCTACTCTTTCTTTTTCTGTTTATCTCCCTGTCTCTCATTGTAAATGCATTGGAAATTTATCCCTGTTAGTTAACCGACATTTCTTTGATAGCAATAGCACTTAGACTGATATGCCACTTCATAGTGTTTTACACCCCCTCTCTAAGCAGTTTACAGAGTCAGCATATTGCCCCAAGAATCTGGGTCCTCATTTTACTGACCTCAGAAGGATGGAAGGATGAGTCAACCTTGAGCCACTCAGAATCAAACTCCTGGAGTGAGCAGTGAGTTAACCCTACAGTAGTCTATTCTAACCACTGTGGCACCACGGCTCTTTTTTTTTAATGCTGAAATAAACCAAATATTTGTCTTATCAATTCGACTATGTTTATTTTTCCTAATGAAGAGAAGAAAAAGGCCTTAATTGTAGCAAAATTAAACATTAGAAATGTATTAAGCGAATTATCTCCCTAGAGATAGTGACCACTTGCAAATGATGTAAAGATCTGTGGCAAGGTTTTTAGAAGTCGCTTGCCATTGCTTGCTTCTTAGAACTGAGACAGAGGGATTGGATCAAGAGCACCTAGCTGTCTTCATGTTTAATATGCAACTAGACAACATGGTCTCAACTTTTCCAAACCTGAACATTACACTAAACTGCCTCTGTTAGAAAATATTAACCCTGTGATATTTTAGAACTACTGGTTATTTGCAATTTGAGCATTTTTTACTACACTCTTCTGTTGCTTATATATAGAAAAGTATGAAGGCTATTGGTTAATGCATTGTAAGCCGCCCTGAGTCTCCGGAGAAGGGCGGCATATAAAAATAAATAAAAATAAAATAAATAAATAAAAATAAAAAAAATAATAAATATTGCTTCTCTCTTGTCCCTTACTATATTTTTTATATTCTTTAAATGTTTGCTGCATCAGTACTATTTCTTTTCTTGAAAATGTAATGCATGAGAAGGGAGGGAGGGAGGGAGGGAGGGAGAGAGGGAGGAAGGAAGGAAGGAAGGAAGGAAGGAAGGAAGGAAGGAAGGAAGGAAGGAAGGAAGATCATATAAGAGAAGGTCAAAGAACAAGAGATAAAGAGAAGAAAAGAGCCATTAATCAAAGAACAAATTAAACATAATTAAAATTAAATTTCTGTTTCTTTTTGTAAAAAACAAAAACAAAAAACCTTACATAATGTCCACAAAGAGTTCTTTAGAAGGATGTTTTCTGAAGTCTATCATTGTATAGAAGATGGAGATCTGAGAGAGAATGTCCAGAACAATGAAGTCTCCTGACCGATATTGCTTGTGAACAAAAGGCAAAGGATCGCTAGTCCTACATTTAGCACTGGGAATCATGTTCATCATTTCAGGCAAAAGCACTAAAACCAAGGCTGAAAATATCATCATCGTGAATAAATGTGTTTTAATCTGTCAGCCAATTTATGTTTCCCAAAGCTGTGCCTCATTAAGAGTATTTCTGCTTGCACTGGTCTGCAGAACAATCCCTTTGCCACTAGGAGATGAAGTTGAAACAAAGATATGGGGGATTGCTAATAACAATGGAAAGGTCGACAATAGAAATTAAAGCTTTAGGAAACCATGAACAATAAACATGTTTTTGATCTCAGTAAACATCAGTTCTTCTTCAGTGGGATGGCAAGAGGTCCAGAAGCCTGCAATTACTGAGATGAGGATTTAAGAAAGAAAAAGAACTTTTCTGCTTATGTGCAAAGAGAGGAAAAAGTGAGTTGATTTTCAAAGCAAAATGGATTTATGTTAGTTCAAAGGAGATTGCTAATTTCTTTGTTTGACATCCCATTTTATTTTATTTTATTTTATTTCTTATTTCTTATTATTTGTCAAGCATGTATGAGAGAATAAGTATAAGTATAAACATAACATATAAACATATAAGTATAAACAGGTATAAGTATAAACGTAAGAAATGACTACTAATAAATGGGAACAGTAGGACAGGGATGGTAGGCATGCTGGTGTGCTTATGCATACCCCCTTACAGATCTCTTAGGAATGGGGTGAGGTCCATGGTAGACAGTTTAAAGTTAAAGCTATGGGGGTTTGGGGATGTAACCACAGTCAGCTAGTGCATTCCAGGCACTGATCACTGATGTTCCATGTACAGGTTTGCGATGACGGGTGAGAGGGGTGATCCCATAGGTGCTCCTTCTATCTGTTTGTATCTGTTTGTATCTTTGTCCATTGTGGATGAAGTATGTGTTGGTTAGGCAGTGGTTGGTCAGATCTAGGATGTGTTTAGGGGGGTTTTGGATTGCTGTCAAGGCTTCTTTAATAGGCACTTGGGTGAAGAGGGATATGACATCGAAGCTCACAAGTAGGTCGCTGGGTTGTAAGTTTTGTTTCTTTATTGTTTCTATGAAGTGGAATGAGTTTTGTACGTATGAGTTGATGGATTCTGTGTAGGGCTAAAGTTGTTTGGCAAGAAATTTGGCAAGATTCTGTAGAGGTGAGCCTATGGAGCTGACTATGGGTCTGAGTGGTGTTCTTTCTTTGTGTATCTTGGGGAGGCCATAGAGCTTGGGGCATCTGGATGATTTCTCTCTGGGGATGAGTCTTTGCTGGATCTCTTCACTGATGGGAGAGGCTTTTCTTTTGGATTTGGTGGTTTTTTCCAAGTAGGTGGTTGGGTCTGTGTTTAGAGGTTTGTAAGCGGGGTCTTGGAGTAGGTTGGATAGTTTGGCTTGGTAGTCAGATGTGTTCATCACCACTGTGGCATTGCCTTTGTTTGCTGGGAGAATGATTATGTTATTGTCTTTCCTCAAGTTGATGAGTGCTTTTTGTTCCTTTGGGATAGATCTATTTCGACCTTATAAGGCCTCTTCAGCCAGCCACACCCTTATTTTATGACTCCTCCCTGTAAAGGGAGGAGTCATAGATCTATCCCAGATATATCCCTATGTCTGATAAAGCCTGAAAGTGGTGATTTGAGATGTCACCCAACTATGGCAATACAAACATCTTGATTTACGTAGGAAAAACCTGACTAGAAAAGTATTGCACATATAATCCTACGAATAAAAGAACAAAATAAATATTTGACCTTTACAGGGAGGAGTCATAAAATAAGGGTGTGGCTGGCTGAAGAGGCCTTATAAGGCCAAAATAGATTTATCCCAGTCTCCCTTAAGTCTCACAGCAGACAACACAAAATGTCTGATAAAGCCTGAAAGTGGTGATTTGAGATGTCACCCAACTATGGCAATACAAATATCTTGATTTACGTAGGAAAAACCCTGACTAGAAAAGTATTGCACATATAATCCTACGAATAAAAGAACAATATATATATATATCAAAAAGTAGTAAAATATCTGAAAAGCTTTCTAAAGTTTATATTCAATTGAACACAATTAAAGTAATTGTACAAGAATTGCCATATATTTTTTTCTTATAACTCATAAGAAAATAATTCTGGAGAATTCCTAAGAGATTACCTCTTGATAAGTGATATTAAATTATGTCATTGAGTATTTCTACTTTCCCAAAGGTAACATAGCCTATTGCTTCTCTTTATGCTCTTTTATGCAATTCTGTTATTTTGTCTTCTTAGCTGATCTTTGTTGTTCATATCAGGCCTCAAAACTATGATATAACATTTGGGAAAAAATATGCAAATCAGTAACCCAGCACTAGAAGCTATAATGGAGAAGATCTCTACAGCAACCATATATTTTCCTTTTGTGCTCAGATATGTTGGAACAAAGGACAACCACACACTGCAGAAGACCAACATGCTGAAGGTTATAAATTTGGCTTCATTAAAGGCATCGGGCAATTTCCTTGCTAGGAAAGCCACCGTGAAACTAACTAAAGCAAGGAAGCCCAAAAGGCCCAAGACACAGTAGAAAAAGGAGTTTGAGCCCTCGTTACACACCAGAATTATTTCTTGCTCCATTGAATTCATGTCAGCATCTGGGAATGGGGGAGAGCTTGTCAGCCATATAGCACAAATAATTTCTTGAATAAATGAGCAGCCTAACACTATGAACATGGCTAATTTTTTCCCCATCCATTTGGTCATCATGGACCCTGGTTTAGTGGCTATGAAAGCTAGAACCACAATGAAGGTTTTCGACAAAATACAAGAAATGGCCACTGAGAAGATGATGCCAAAGGCAGTTTGGCGAAAAACACAGGTCACTTTGTTGGGTTGCCCAATGAATAGAAAAACACAAAGAAATGATAACAAAAGAACCATAAGGAGAGTGTATGTGAGATCCCTGTTGTTGGCTTTGACAATGGGAGTGTCCTGATGCTTAATAAAGATCCAGAAGACACCAACTGTAACCAAAGAAAAGAAAAGAGCTGAACTGGTGAAAATGGTTCCCAAGGTTTCTTCATACTTCAAGAATGTTATAACTTTGGGGAGACATATATCTTGCTTGTCACTGGGGTACTGATCTTCTGCACACTGAAAACAGTCATCCAAGTCTAGAAAATAAAATAGTACTCTATAAATTACATAAAAATAATCAGAATTCAATAATACAATGTTCAAAAAAAGCTTTTAATATCTGAAAATCAAATGCATTCGTATAGTTGCCATAACTTCAGCATTGCAAAAGTATTTGTTCAGGGATGTACTACAGGGATAGGATCCTACCAGTTTAACAACTGATTTGCTGAGTGCATGCTTTGCGTGCATTCTCTCACTGCTCTCTCATGCATACCAGACGTGCGCTATGCGCGCATGCACAGTTTGGAGAAAACTTACCTTCCTCATTGCTGCCAGCAAGAAAAACAGCTGAGGCACAACAATCCACTCTGTCGCACCGATCAGCTGGGCTTTGGAAACGGAAATATAGGTGAGTATAATGCAGGGACAGGCAGGCGGGCCCACTTCAAAATCGGAGCAAACTGGTTCGCTCATGGCTGATAGTCGGAGCTAACGTTTTGCCTGAACTGGTCCAAACTGGTAGAATCCCACCACTGATGTACTACTTGTAATAAAAATCTTGGCAATTTATTTGTTTGTATCCATGTTCAATTTGCTATGTCGACTACTTAATCTTTTGCACAATTTTCTAAACATTCTTCAGGCACATTCTTTACTCACAGATTGAATTAAATATATTTTAAGTAAAAAAAAGAAAAGAAATTATATCTTACCCTCCTGGTTGGAGATTTTGCCTTGTGGACATTTATGACAATTATAGCAACAAAATGCCTTCCCTTCTATCTTGCTCTTACTGTAACCTAAATGGCACTTCCCATTACACAGAGAAAGTGGCTGGACCTGCTCATAAAAGATAAAATAGAATGATTTGCTTTGGAGAAGTTTGTATCTGGTACCAATATATTAAAAAGGTAAACGTTCCCCTCACACATATGTGCTAGTTGTTCCTGACTCTCATCTCCGTTTCAAAGCCGAAGAGCCAGCACTGTCTGAAGACATCTCCATGGTCATGTGGCCGGCATAACTAAATGCCAAGAGAAGACCTGGTGGCCACCTGGGATAGTGCGGCTGCCGGGGCCTTGGACCGCGTCATGCCTTTGCGGCCTCTGACCCGATGCCGATCTCAATTAGCACCATGGTTCTCCGAGGAGCTGAGAGAGCTGAAGCATCGGAAAAGACGCCTAGAGAGCATTTGGAGGACTAGTCAATCCGATTCTGACCAAACACTGGTGAGGGTGTATATCAAGACCTATCACCTGGTGGTGATAAAAGCGGCAAAATCTAACTATTTTTCTGCTCTTATCGCATCTGCAGAGAATTGCCCAGCCGCTCTGTTTAGGGTTACCACTCCCTTCTTCGGGGGAAGTGCAGGAAGATCCCTTGTAGGGTCGAGCTGAGGATTTTGTACAATTCCTGCATAATAAAGTCGCTCAACTCCGACTGGGTGGGGAGGGGGGGAGGGTTGGGTTGGGATAAAATTGTTGAATAGATAAAGGTAAAAATATAAAAGTAAATGTGGGGAAAATGTTACAACAAATGAAATGATAATATTAAGATATGATAAATATTGGAGGAGTAAGAGGAAAAAAGATGTATTCAGATGATACACTGATTGATTGATTATATATTGTACGTATGCCTCTAGAAGTTGTGAATGTTCCAACACTGGAAATTTTTAAGAAGATGTTGGATAACCATTTATCTGAAGTGGTGTAGGGTTTCCTGCCTGGGCAGGGAGTTGGACTAGAAGACCTCCAAGGTCCCTTCCAACTCTGTTATTATGTGAATCTCAACAATAAACTCAGACCTTTAATGCAAAATAATATAATTTTCATGAGGGGAAATATATATATATATATATATATATATATATATATATATATATATATATATATATATATATATATGTAACTGTGGTAAAAATATAAGGTCACTTCTTTACATATTTTTCTTTTTTCTTTTCCTATTTCTTTTTACATTTTTTTAACTTTTTCATGTCACATTAGTCTTTTGCTTTTCTTCAATCCTATCTTTATATTATTTCATCTTTCATTCTGAATATTTTAATAAAAATCATATAGGTTTTAAAAATAATAATTCTAATTTCCATTGATGCCTTTGAGATGTTACTCCTTTTTCTATTCAGTGCAAACTGGCTGAAGTTTTTTTTCTTCCTTCATTGGTATTTTCTGTGAAAATCCCTTTTTGGACAGTTAGTTCAGAGGTGGGATTCACTTACCTTCCCTACCAGTTCGCAAATGTGAGCATGTGGGTGCGTGAGTGCACTAGCTTCGCTCGCAAGCGCCACCTTCCACGCATGCTTGGCCTTCCGCGCGTGCTCACAGCCTACAAAATGTGGCTAGATAGGACATCATTACATCATGGCAGGTGGGCGGGGCCTACCACAGTTGGCGCTATCGGTTCACCCAAACTGGACAGAACCAGCTGAATCCCACCACTGAGTTAGTTCCAATATAATATTTGGCAAACTTGTTTCAATAGGACAGAGCTTGCAATAGTAGCAACAGGCAGGAAAAAGAAAGAAAAAACAGAAATATTGATGAAGACTTGTAAAGAGGAGATGAGTGTTTTTGTCTCAAAGGGTAGATAGATCAAAATATTAATCTCCCTCACCCAAAGATTACTTCATAAGAAGTCAGATTGGCCAACTGTTCATTGACACATCTTTCGTTTTGCATTTTGATGTGGCTTTCTTCATTTAAAATGTTTTAAATGAAGGGAAACCTTTCATTTTGAGATCTGAGTCAACAAAACTATGGGTCAAGGGTCAAGCTGAGGATTTTGTACAATTCCTGCATAATGAAGTCGCTCAGATTTGGGAAGGCCTGGACTCCGACTGGGTGAGTCCAGGGGAGGAGACCGGGGCAGGTCTTGAGAATGTTATCTGGGAAGGGTTTAATCCTGTGACTCCCGAGGATGTGGACAGGATTCTGGGCAGGATTAGTGCTGCCACATGTTTATTGGACCCATGTCCCTCCTGGTTGGTACTGGCCTCCCAGGAGGTTACACGAGGCTGGCTCCAGGGGATTACAAATGCTTCTTTGAGTGAGGGGCCTTTCCCGCCACTTTGAAAGAGGCGGTGGTGAGGCCCCTTCTCAAGAAACCATCCCTGACTTCCGGTGGCTCTGCATTTCCCGAATGGACGCTCCTTTAGGAGCTCCAGCCCCACGATTCCGTTTTTTTTTTTATTTTATTTTGAATTTGTATACCGCCCTTCTCCCTGAGGACTCAGGGCAGTGAACAGCCAAGTAAAAACATCAAATACAAATATTAAAATACAGTTAAAATATACATATATAAATTTGGCCCCATTAATTAAAAACAATAAACAAAACACTTAAAAACACTTAAAAAAATTAGGCCAGCCCGGCTTGCTGGAAAAGGAAGGTTTTAAGGGCACGGCGGAAGGCACCGAGGTCTTGGATTCTCGTTATCTCTGGAGGCAATTGATTCCAGAGGGTAGGTGCCCCCACAGAGAAGGCCCTCCCCCTGGGGGTCACCAGCCTGCACTGTTTGGCTGATGGCACCCCGAGGAGGCCCTCTCTGTGGGAGCGCACGGGTCGTCGGTAGCAGCAGGCAGTCTCGAAGATAGCTAGGCCCTATGCCACGGAGTGCTTTAAAGGTGATAACCAACACCTTGAAGCGCACCTGGAAGACCACTGGGAGCCAGTGCAGCTCGCGCAGGAGCGGTGTTACATGGGAGCGCCAGGCTGCTCCCGTCACTACCCGCGCTGCTGCATTCTGGACCAGTTGGAGCCTCCGGGTGCTCCTCAAGGGGAGCCCCATGTAGAGAGCGTTGCAGTAGTCAAGGCGAGAGGTGACGAGGGCATGAGTGACTGTGCACAGGGAATCCCAATCAAGAAAGGGCTGCAACTGGCGGATCAGGCAAACCTGACAAAAGGTCCCCCTGGTTACGGCCGTCAGATGTTCCTCCAAGGACAGCTGCCTATCCAGGAGGACTCCCAGATTGCGAGCCCTCTCTGTGGAGGCCAACGACTCGCCCCCAATAGTCAGTGATGGAGTCAACTGACTATATCGGGATGCCGGGAGCCACAGCCACTCAGTCTTGGAAGGGTTATGCCTGAGCCTCTTCCTCCCCATCCAGATCCGCACAGCCTCCAGGCACTGGGACATCACTTCAAGGGCATCGTTGGGGTGGCCTGGGGTGGAGATGTACAGCTGGGTGTCATCAGCGTACTGGTGGTATCTCACCCCAAAGCCACGGATGATCTCGCCCAGCGGCTTCACATAAATGTTGAACAGGAGGGGCGAGAGGACCGACCCCTGAGGCACTCCACATATAAGAGGCCTTGAGGTCGACCTCTGCCCCCCTGCCAACACAAACTGCGACCGGTCGGAGAGAAAGGAGGAGAACCACCGTAATACGGTGCCCCCCATCCCCAACTTTGCTGCTAGAACAGCGAAAATCAGCTGTTCTAGCAGCTCGAAACTCTCGCCCAGGGAAAAAGGGGGAGAGAAGAGCAGAAGGGTCTGTGTAGCGCTCCCCTAGACCCCCAGGCTTTTTTTTTTTAAGCCTGGGGTTTGCAGGGTGAGAGCTCCCTGAAAGCTCTTCAGTGCTCTGGATCCGGGATGATTCTGCTTTAAGCAGAACAAGGGGTTGCAACCACACCAGCAGCACAATTTTAAGGACTAAAATTCGAACCTGGATGCTGGCAGAGCAAATCAGGAGAACAAAAAATGCAAGTATTAAACTTTAACTCCGTTTAAAAGAAAAAGGAAAAAAGATGGCGCTTAAGGGCGTTTAAAACAAAACTTACAAGTGAAAGTGATCGTTAAAGCTGCAACATTGTAAAAGCTACCGGATTACGCAGCAAGAAAAAGATTTAAAGTGCTAGTGAAATGAAAAAGACTATGGTATTGACAACTACTTTATACCTCTAAATTGAGTGAAAAAATATTGGATTTATTGACCTGATAGCTGAACAAACTTAAACTGGGAATTGAAATTTGGCTGACATCAAGGATGGAGAATCATTACTATATGAGCCAGCAAATTCACAAGTTGTGACTGTAGAGGTTTTACAAGAACTTTTAAATTTCTATACTTCTGCTATACTGGAATCAATTGAAAGGACTTTTCAAAATTATAATCTGGAGAACAAAAATGATTTGCTGGCTGGAAAAGAGGAAGGAAATCAAATTAACTTATCTTTGGAGCAGGGAAAAGAGTCTGTCAGGGACACAATGGAAGTTACCACATTGAAAACAGAAGTTTTGGCAGAGGCTTCTACGCAGTTAATTGAAAAGCAGCAAATAGACTCTTTCCTGCAGACTGATAAACTTTATCGTGACAATTCTTGGTTTTACAGACAGAATCAACTTTTAAGAGAGGAAGTGAGTGATTATATAAGCAGGAAGAATCGAAATGGAGGTTTCAAAATGAAGGAGATAACTTTTAGGAGAGAGCGATCTTCAAAGATGCATCAGTCTCAAATCTACATCCAAAAATTTTCAAAAAATAAAAGCAGGGGGCGGAGCAATGCTGAAGTAGAAAGTATTATTGAAAATAACTTTACAAAAACTTTCAAAGAGACATCAACCTCAAATCCAAACTGTGTGTTATTACAATTGGTTTTGGATATAAAAATGATAGCTTTTTAAGAGTTATTGAGGTAAAAATGATAGCTTTTTAAGATCGAGGTATTAAAATGGCTAATTAAAAATTTGAGGGATATTTTTCTGAAGGGCTTGAAATTTATATTTTGAGAAATGACTTAATGTCTTATTGATGTATTAAGAGATTTTTAAAATGTTTAATATAAGATTATAGTATTTTAAGAAGGTATATGAGATAAAAAGAGCCTTGGTAGTACAGTGGTTTAAAGCACCCTGTTATTAACACAGCTGCCTGCAATTACTGCAGGTTTGAAACTTACCAGGGTCAAGGTTGACTCAGCCTTCCATCCTTTCTAAGGTAGGTTAAATGAGGACCCAGTTTGTGGGGGAAATAAGCTGACTTTGTATAAATATACAAAAGTATGAAGGCTATTGCTTAACGCATTGTAAGCCGCCCTGAGTCTCCGGAGAAGGGCAGCATATAAATCAAAATTTTTAAATAAAATGTTTAAAATGTTTAATTTTATGAAGGATTAAAGAGGATAAATGTCTAATTTAGAACTTTATTAGGGAGCAATGTTGATTGAGGAAGAAGGACTGGAAAAAATATAGAAATGGTTAATTAAAAATTTAATGGATAGTTTCCTGAAGGTTTTGGAAATTATATTTAAGAAGGTCTTATTGATGCATTAAGAGGTTTTTAAAATGTTTAATATAAGATTATATTATTTTAAAAGGTATAGGTGATAAAATGTTTAAAGTTTTAAAATGTTTCATTTAGAATTTTTAATGCTGAATAGTTAGAAATTGATAATTGGTTTATGAAGGAATAAAGAAGATAAATGTTTAATTTAGAATCTTATTAGGGAGCTATGTTGAAAAAGAAAGGTGTTTGAGGGATGAAAATGAAACTTATCAGTGTTTGTTAATGCTTGTAATACTGGTAAAGTTACTGGATTATATACCAAGAAAAAGGCTTTTATATTCAGGAAGAAAGAATTTAACCCAATTGATTTTGAGAATTTA
This sequence comes from Pantherophis guttatus, assembly GCF_059756535.1. Lineage (NCBI taxonomy): Eukaryota > Metazoa > Chordata > Lepidosauria > Squamata > Colubridae > Pantherophis > Pantherophis guttatus. Next base: position 18,008,497 of record NC_142066.1, read on the forward strand.
CAAAAGGGAGATTCATGAATTTGTAAAAGAGGAGTTAAAGAGTGTGAGGGAATTTTAAACTTTGTAGTAGATTAGTATATTTTAGCTTTTCCTTGTTAAATGTTATACCCTGTTTTTGCTCTGGGAAGGAGTAATATTAGAGGAGTAAGAGGAAAAAAGATGTATTCAGATGATACACTGATTGATTGATTATATATTGTATGTATGTTTGTTTATAAAAAAATAAAAACTTTTCAATATAAAAAAAAAAGAAAGAAAGAAGCCATCCCTGGACCTGGCTATTTTAGCTAATTATCGTCCGGTCTCCAACCTTCGCTTTGTGGCGAAGGTTGTTGAGAGTGTGGCGGCACGACAACTTCCCCGGTACCTGGATGAAGCTACATATTTAGACCCATACCAGTTGGGCTTCAGGCAGGGGTACAGCATGGAAACGGCATTGGTCGCGTTGGTGGCCTGGGCAGGGGGTTGGACTAGAAGACTTCCAAGGTCCCTTCCAACTCTGTTATTATGTGAATCTCAACAATAAACTCAGACCTTTAATGCAAAATAATATAATTTTCATGAGGGGAAATATATATATATATATATATGTAACTGTGGTAAAAATATAAGGTCACTTCTTTACATATTTTTCTTTTTTTCTTTTCCTATTTCTTTTTACATTTTTTTAACTTTTTCATGTCACATTAGTCTTTTGCTTTTCTTCAATCCTATCTTTATATTATTTCATCTTTCATTCTGAATATTTTAATAAAAATCATATAGGTTTTAAAAATAATAATTCTAATTTCCATTGATGCCTTTGAGATGTTACTCCTTTTTCTATTCAGTGCAAACTGGCTGAAGTTTTTTTTCTTCCTTCATTGGTATTTTCTGTGAAAATCCCTTTTTGGACAGTTAGTTCAGAGGTGGGATTCACTTACCTTCCCTACCAGTTCGCAAATGTGAGCATGTGGGTGCGTGAGTGCACTAGCTTCGCTCGCAAGCGCCACCTTCCACGCATGCTTGGCCTTCCGCGCGTGCTCACAGCCTACAAAATGTGGCTAGATAGGACATCATTACATCATGGCAGGTGGGCGGGGCCTACCACAGTTGGCGCTATCGGTTCACCCAAACTGGACAGAACCAGCTGAATCCCACCACTGAGTTAGTTCCAATATAATATTTGGCAAACTTGTTTCAATAGGACAGAGCTTGCAATAGTAGCAACAGGCAGGAAAAAGAAAGAAAAAACAGAAATATTGATGAAGACTTGTAAAGGGGAGATGAGTGTTTTTGTCTCAAATGGTAGATAGATCAAAATATTAATCTCCCTCACCCAAAGATTACTTCATAAGAAGTCAGATTGGCCAACTGTTCATTGACACATCTTTCGTTTTGCATTTTGATGTGGCTTTCTTCATTTAAAATGTTTTAAATGAAGGGAAACCTTTCATTTTGAGATCTGAGTCAACAAAACTATGTTGTTTCCTGATATCTCTAATACCCCTCTTGACACATTTATTAATCCTAGTATCCCCCCATTGGATCTCTAATGGAAATGATTAGCTATGCCAATATTCAGGGACAAGTGTAGCACTCTGTTTCTGAATGTCAACCTGGCTTCCAAGATAGTTTTCAAAATAGTGAAATGATGATTGAACATAGGCAACAAAAGATGAATCAAGGATACCTGATGAAAGTTATGTGGCCATACAATAGCATCATCAATGGTTAGCATTTTCCCTTCGGAACCAATAGGGTCTGTCTTCCCAACTCTGATTCTCAGGAAAGACAGATTTGAAAAGGTGATCCAATTCATAATATCAAATCCAGTTTCTAACTCTCCATTTTGGTTGAAAGAAACTTTTTCCCCCGCACTGTTGTTAAATGAGACACTTCTCACAAAATGGTTGAGCTAAATTGGAAAAGAAGAAAAGTCAAAAATTATTTATCAGAATGAAGAATACTTGGAAAGGTATAAATAACAAACTTTTCAAATGGTTTATGTAGGACAGTTGGTGATATTATAGTGTCATTAATTAATACTTACCATTGCCCAATAGACCATTATCATGATTATTATGCATCCAGAAAACAAAATAT